>NC_134357.1:186982479-187642255 GCF_048569485.1 Anomaloglossus baeobatrachus | reverse complement strand
GGGGGTGGGGGTGTGTGTTTGTGTTACCTGTAACGACCTGGCTAGTCCAGGGCGCCACAACCTCCTCCATGAATTGGTGGGTTGTGAGTGGATGTCTCATCAGTATTCTACACCTGTGTTGCCTCCATCTTTTATAAAGGGGGACTGCGGGGTTACATCAGTACGTTAGTTTTGGTGACCTGGGCAGATAAATACTGTTGCCCTTTTAGTTTTACTATGTCAGCGGTTTCTTTTCATTACCATTCTGTCAGCACTATAGGTGCTGGAACTTCCTTCCCACTATTTCCCAGATTCTTTGCCATTTCTATTTTCCAATTACTTGCCCGTTCTGAACCTAAAGCCCCTCTTTGTTTTAACCGTTATGCAGTGTGACAGACAGGAAAGCTGGAGTAGGGACTGAGACCCCCACTTATGTGATATTGATGTTTCTGCTGCTAGCAACACTTAACATTTTTGATCATTTTTTCAGAGATAAGACAACACGATTGTTAAAAAAAAAATAGCAGGTTGCCTATTTAGCACATTAGTGTAATCAAGTTGACTGAAAATACAGAAGCGATTTAATTCCAGATCATGTGTGTATGTAATGGGATACATGCGAAAATACTATTGAATGAAGCTTACTAGTAGAAGTATCCGGCCACAGTACAGCTTTGTTTGTGAGTCATTTTAATTAGCTTTTTTGCATTTTGTTCAATACATTATGTGTACTCTATTTCAGATGGAACAAGTCTACAGGCCATGCTAGGAGAATAGGATCCTGCTGCTGAAGTGAATTTAATTGAACGTCAATAGTACTGCCCACAGAGAAAACAATGTGTTCTGTTAGGAAGGTGCTGTACAAACTATACAGTGAAAGTACCAGTGGCCCCATATCAGTGTCACTGACCATAATGAATAAATAAATATATCATCTCTTCTAAACAAAACCTCAACAGAATAGTCATTGCATTATCTACATGTTATATAATCTGTTGTGTTCGGTTATACTTTAATGGGGCTGATTGCCAAATTCCACACATCCCCCTGTTTAAAGGTAATTTGTTATGAGGTTTTTACTATACAGTGTGTCCACCCATATCCTGTCCACCGGCATTAACTTGAGAACGGCAGCAGCTATAGGCATAGAAGTGGTGTCTAGGTATAGTAAAGTAGCCATGCGCTATGCAATGAATCCACCTATATCGCCACCTGGTGGAAAACAACAGAGTTAGCATTTTTATCTCGAAAACGGAACAAGATAGAGAAAAAAGGGAATTACAAAGTTGTAGGGCATCATAAATTCAATACGAATCGACTTTACTATACCTAGACACCACTCCTATGCCTATAGCTGCCGCCATTCTCAAGTTAATGGCGGTGGACAGGATATGGGTGGACACACTGTATAATCTGAGAGAAGCATAACATATGGCAAGAAAGCCTGATTCCAGTGATGTATTACTTAGTGGATAGGGCTGAGCGGATCCGAACTGTAAAAGTCCGGATCCGCACGATTTCAAAGATTTCCAGGTATATGGTATATCATGGCATCTGTTTGTCACTCTGTTCATCTGGCCTCCTGATGATCCCGGTGGCAGAAACGCGTTGAGGCAATTTGAGGTAACCTGAGGATCGTGTATCTGGCTGTATCAGTGATACTCCTTCGTGGAGTGGGCGCACCATACTGTACCGTGTATTTCCAGGGTGCCGACCCTCGCGTGAGGTAGGGGGTAGTTAGGAGATTGATATTAGGGTTTATGTTTTGACTAGGCAAACCCATCTCCCACCCAACCTCTGTTAAAGCACCTGCCCCTAACCCCACTAAATGATCAATGTGAGGCAATTAGGGCATGAGGCAAATGAGGCATACACGATCCTCTTTTAAGTATACCTCACTGGCTATCCTTACTGAGCACTTTTTACACTTTATTTGTAGATTTGAGCACCTTTCATACCTGCCGTTAGGGTAATCTTGGGCAGGCTAAGGATAGCCGTGGAGGAGTGGCGGCGCCATATCATTTTCCTTTAGGGTGCCAACCCCCGCGTGAGGTAGTGGACAGGAGGGAGGTTTATTTTTAGGGCTTTATCTTTGACCTTCTTCCCTTCTCGACCTGTGCACATTAGGTTAATTATTGCGTTTCTTTTTGGATGTTTTAAGAGAATCTAATAAAATTGATGTTTTTAAGGGTTAATATACTATTTCTTTTTTAAAACCTTCCCTTTACTTTAATATATCATATCTATTATCTCTACTATGGTACTATATTGATACTAAGTAACTCCGTTGCATTTATAACCATCTTATTGCCCTTTTTGATTTGTATACCATTAACGTCTATTTAGGCGAGTTTGTACCAAGCTACATCACTCTCACGTTAGTGGATATCTGCACTATCAGGGGATTCCCTTTAGCAGTTTGATCCACACAGTTATTTCACAAGATGGTCCCATGAGACTGGGTACTTGACACTGCATGAACACTGGGTCTATTGCTATTACTTTCATGTATTTATTGGCATATTTTTGCAATCATTTGGGTTAGGCTCCGCCTTGTGGGTATTGTCCTTCATGTTTTTTAAAATGGTTTTAACATGTTCCACTTTGTACTTAATAAAGGTGTTTTTTGATATTGAAACTTAACAGGTGTGCCCCTGACTTTATGTGCAGTATCTTTTTTTCTCTCTATTTTGATGTTTCTCCCTTACTGCACCAGGGTGCACCCAACTATATTTATTGTTGTTAACAGCGGTGCGCTCCATTTCTCTTCTCTCCATTGATACCCTGCCAATGTGTAGCTGGCCCCTCCAGAGGTTTTAGCAGTTACCTCAGGACAGGACCGTCTCCATGTTACAGTCCTCACTTCACCTTGGCTGCAACTTCAAGTCAAACTAAATGTACTTGAGAACTAAGGTTCTCCCCTATATCCTTCTAGGGCGCACACTCAAGTGTTGGTTTTATCTCAAATGAACAGCCCCAGTAAGGGAGTGTGGGCAAATGTGTTTGTAGTGAACAGCAGAGAAAACCAAATCCCATTCAAGCTGACAATACATGTTATACAGATGGAAATACACATGCAGCTATTATTTGCTATTATTTGCGGTGACTAGGCACAGGGCGCCACATCTGCAACAATGAAAATATGGGTATCTATTTCTATAACCAGGGAAGAAATGATACAGAAACTCTATTGTAATACACTGTGTGCAGAATCATTAGGCAAGTTGTATTTTAGAGGATTTTTTTTTTATTATTGATCAACAACTATGTTCTCAATCAACCGAAAAGACTCATAAATATCAAAGCTTAATATTTTTGCAAGTTGGAGTGTTTTTTTTTTAGATTTGGCTCCTAGATCTTAGGAGGATATCTGTTTGTGCAGGTAACTATTACTGTGCAGAATTATTAGGCAACTTAATAAAAACCAAATATATTCCCATCACACTTATTTTCAACCAATATAATTGCACAAAATTTAGAAATCAACATTTCTGACATGCAAAAAGAAAACCCCAAAAAATTAGTGACAAATATACGCACCTTTCTTTATGATGACACTCAACAGCCTACCATCCATAGAGTCTGTCAGTTGCTTCATCTGTTTACGATCAATATTGCGTACAGCAGCCACCACAGCCTCCTAGACACTGTTCTGAGAGGTGTACTGTTTTCCCTCCCTGTAGATCTTACATTTTATGAGGGACCATAGGTTCTCTATGGGGTTCAGATCAGGTGAACAAGGGGACCATGTCATTATTTTTTCATCTTTTAGACCTTTACTGGCCAGCTATGCTGTGGAGTAGTTGGATGCATATGATGTAACATTATCCTGCATGAAAATCATGTTTTTCTTGAATGATTCTGACTTCTTCCTGTACCACTGCTTGAAGAAGTTGTCTTCCACTGGCAGTAGGTCTGGGAGTTGAGCTTCACTCCATCCTCAACCCGAAAAGGTTTGACAAGTTCATTTTTGATGATACCAGCTCATACCAGTACACCACCTCCATCTTGCTGGCGTCTGAGTCAGAGTGGAGCTCTCTGCCCTTTACTGATCCAGCCTCTAGCCCATCCATCTGGCCCATCAAGAGTCACTCTCATTTCATCAGTCCATAATACTTTTGAAAAATCAGCCTTCAGATATTTCTTGGCCCAGTCTTGACGTTTTATCTTATGTTTCTTGTTCAAAGGTGGTCGTTTTTCAACCTTCCTTACCTTGGCCATGTCCCTGAGTATGGCACACCTTGTGCTTTTTGATACTCCAGTAACGTTGCAGCTCTGAAATATGGCCAAACTGGTGGCAAATGGCATCTTGGAAGCTTCACGTTTGATTTTCCTCAATTCATGGGCAGTTATTTTGCGCCTTTTTTGCCCAACACGCTTCTTGCAACCCTGTTGGCTATTTGCCATGAAACGCTTGATTGTTCGGTGATCACGCTTCAAAGGTTTGGCAATTTCAAGACTGCAGCATCCCTCTGCAAGACATCTAACAATTTTGGACTTTTCAGAGCCCGTTAAATCTCTCTTCTCACTCATTTTGTCAAAGGAAAGGAAGTTGCCTAATAATTAAGCACACCTTATATAGGGTGTTGATGTCATTACACCACACCCCTCCTCATTACAGAGATGCACATCACCTGATTTACTTAATTGGTAACTGTCTCTCAAGCCTATACAGCGTGTAGAGTAGGATAACATGTATAAAAATTGTCATGTGATCAAAATAGTCATTTGCCTAATAATTCTGCACACAGTGTATTGTACCACTTTATGACAGTATGGTACAATACATATTGAAAAACTGATTAATTCTTGATTAGAAAAGTTATACTAATTTATAAACTAACTAAGATGAATATTCCAATATGAGCACATTTGTGATCCAGTTCTTCATGTATACGTGTACTTGTGATGTGGATGTGTGGATGTTTCCGCTATAGTCTTACGTTTCTATCTGTTACTTGTTGTGTCAGTGAAGTTTAGTAAGAATATTATATTAATGACAAATTCCATAAAGTCCCTGAAGAACATAGTTCAGACCTAATGAGCTACGTAATGCACAGATATAAACAACATAACCTAAGATTTTCAGTATCCCACAACCATATTTTTTATTTCTTTCTCTTTATATGGAAAGTGTATCGATGCTGTAGATAACAGAACAGAGCCTTAAGATTATGATGCTCACATGGCTGCTCTCTCCTCTGTTGTCTGACATGTCTCTGCTCCTAGGCAAAGCCAGGATCTTTCCAAGTCATCGGTCCCTCTTCCTCGCAGCTACTCCCTGGCATGTGTCAGCTAGCATAAGTCTTCATTCCAAATTTCTCACATCAAAGAGTGACATAGAGGCCAACGGCCAAACACACTAGGTGACAAGAAATTGCCTGAAACATACAGTCATGTACTTACCTATTTTTCTTGTATTCGGCATTAGATATTGGACTTATTCTCCTGCTTGCCACAATACCAAGAGTCAAACATAGATTGGAATAGTAATTTCTGTGTATTTATTGTATTTATGTAGAGATAAAGTATTTTCTGTTATTAATTTTTAGTAGATTCACATGTAAGGGGTGATTGTATCATCCGTAGCTGAGCACTCTACATCAGTCATTAAGCAGGGCTGTACTTTCATGGTGGACAATGTGGTGCAACACAAGAGCAGTTCAGGAAGAGTATTTCTGGGACTTAAATAAACATTGGTCATCTACTTTGCTCCTTGCTGTGAGCCTTCTGCAGGGCTGTGTAATATTGCCACAGCCTGTCAGTGTTACCAGGTATAAGTTATACTTTTCCTGGGTAATACACCTGTTCGAATTCAGCTTCTTTAATTACTTTTACTAATATATGCATCCTCTTAACCACATTCTGACTTCTAAGTTTGTCACTGACTTTGACCGCCTGGATACGACCCAACTTGCTGACCCTTATCTCGTCCAGTCACTCCACTGGCCAGCAGCCACTGAGTCGCCCACCACAGCGCTGCAGCGGGACACTGCAGGGACTTCTCTGTAGGGACCCTTCTGGCAACAGGCAAGTCAGGTTCACTTTCATGGGAGTCGTGACGCCACTCTCGGTTTTGCGATCAGTGGGTGACCGCCACTGCAGTTTAGGGAGCGTCTGGGGCTGATGGTATTTGCAGTTAGATGGTGTGGCCTCCCGAGAGTGAGGCTGGCCCCAGGGGCTCGAGTGTAAGTGCGTAGTACCACAGGTTGCAGAAGAACTCACTCACAGTCCAGAATGTCTTTCAGGGTTTTTACTCACGTTCAGTTGTTCACTGGGAGGTAACCCGGGCGATGCTGAGACTGCAGAGAGAACCAGGTATCCTTCAGGCTGAAGTAAGGGTAACTGTAAGCTCGCCTTCCTAGCACTTCTTGTTTCGGATAACCCCCGACTTGAAATATATGGGATTCATCCAGGGAAGTCGCATCTGCCTTTTTCTCCCCTTTCTGGCCCGTTTGCTGGCAGCGTGGATCAAGTAAAGATGGCTTCTCACCCTATCTCAATTATGGGCCCCCTTGTTGCTGCTGATGCTGCGGACTCTGTGTTGTTTGGTGTGGGACTTGTTGTCCACCCCACCGGCAGGTTTAGTAGGTAGTTAAACTTTAGCCTACTTCGGGAACCTGTTTCCCCTGCGTGCCTGGTCTGCCAGGAGTCCCCGTACTCAATCACCCCGCTTCTTCCTGAGGTGTCTTTCAGTCTGACTGTGTGGCAACCGAACTCCCCCGCAAACAGCCACTACACTTGCAGTGTCTGACTAGCGTGTCTGTGTGCCCGCTCTCCGCTTCAGACGGACATGTGTCCTCCTCCATTGCTCCTCTCTCCAGGACTGCCACTGCATCACTCCTTCCAGCTTCTCCACTGCACCACTAGCTGAGATGTGGAGGCCATGTCCCATCCTGGGTCTGCCCAGGGGTTCCCTCTAAGATGTGTATGAGCCCTGGTTAAAGTGTGCCTGTGTGTCCACACCCTATTCAGCCTTTGGGATTACCTGTTTGTACTCACCCAGCATGGGTGCAGTACTCAGTGGTGCCTGACCAGGTCAGGGGCACCAAATTCCCCCTTAGTTATCAACAGCACATCCTCGGGCTGTAAAGACAATAAAAAAATTTACTTTTAATAAAACCGTTCCCACGCAGGGAAGGCATTCACATAAAAGCATTTAAAACATCATAAAACATTATAAAACATTCCAGGTACCATTTTTCACAACCCTCCACCCAAAAGTCCATAACCCACCCAAAAACCTCTCAGGAGGCAGGTCACCGATCCATTTGGTAACCAGGTCTCGGCCAGCTCTATCCCAGCCTTTCCTCCTATCTTCCTCTCCTGGGGTTGGTGGTTAAGTTAGGCCCCATAAACAGGCGTACCCGCTTCCGCATGGAGAGCCAGGCCTCATAAACAGGCGTGCTCCCTTGTCGTAGGCGAGCCAGGCCCCATAAACAGGCGTGCTCTTGGCTTTTGGACAGCAGGCTCATCACAGGCGTGCTTACTGGTGGTGCAGAGCCAGGCCCCATAAACAGGCGTGCTCTTGGCTTTTGGACAGCAGGCTCATCACAGGCGTGCTTACTGGTGGTGCAGAGCCAGGCCCCATAAACAGGCGTGCTCTTGGCTTTTGGACAGCAGGCTCATCACAGGCGTGCTTACTGGTGGTGCAGAGCCAGGCCCCATAAACAGGCGTGCTCTGAGTTGGTACCTCGAGGGTAACTTTATACACTGCGAGAGTTTGTGGTTATAGCCAGTTCATAGCCTTATGGTCAGTGTTTTCAAAGTGCACAAAACCAGATGCATAAACAGTTCTCATAACAATTTTTGTGGGCGCATTCTTGAACAGGTAACGTTGCTGAACTTTAAAACATTTTCTGGAAACTCGTTTTCTTTTACTCTGACTCCTCAGCTACATGGACCTCTTCTTCTGGTGCATCTGGATCCAATGCTGCATCTGATGTGGTATCTTCTTTGGCATTTTGTACTGTTTCTTGGGCTGTATCTGGTGCTTTGTCTAGTGCTGTGTTTTCATGAACACCTTGAACTGCACTTTGTGCTTCATCTGCTGCTGTAACTTGTTCTGCATCTAGTGCTGTCTCTTGTTCTGCATCTAGAGCTGTGTCTTGTTCTGCATCTAGAGCTGTGTCTAGGGCGTCCCCTAGCGGCGGTGACTTTGGGGACCTGCTGGAAGCTGTAGGGACGTAGCTTGAGCTCTTCGAGCAGGGCACCACATCTAGGGCAAACCAACCTCTTTCACCCATGTGCCTGGTATATTCAACCACATCCCCCATATGTAAGTCACGACCAGGGTGACCTCTTGGCAGGTACCACTGCACATCTCTCCTGGAGACAAAAATGCCTTCTTTAACACCGGTCTCCACAATAAAGCCATAGCCTGTGCACAGGTTGAACTCTTCTACGACACCACGGTGGATGGAACCTCTGGTCTGGAACCCGGTCTGCCGCAGGGACTTCTTCTCTTGTAAATCCCTGACCTCCACTTGCTCTTCCTCAGGGGTAGGCTGCAAAATAGGGTGTCTTACCCTCACACGCCGTGGTCCTCTGTGGGCTGGTCTCCTCATCACCATTACCTGGTCACCCACAGGCTCCCAGGTCACATGCATGCCGGGCATATACGCTGTCACCTCATCTTCTTCAGCCGGGGATGTTGCTTCAGCCTCCATGCTTCCCTTCCTCCCCCTTAGAAGTGCTGAGTACTCCTCCGATTGCTCTGGCAGCTGCTCCGAACATGACCTTTCATCAGCTTGCCAGGGTGGTGGACTCCTCTCTAGCATAGAGGTTGCTGGGACCGCTCCGGGTCCGGGTGACTGCCTGGGGACCAGGTACATGTCCACCAGTTGTGCGGGGAATCGGGTTTTCAGGTCTTCTTTAAGTCGAGCCGCCTCTTTGGCCGATTCTGGCAGGAACCTATGGGCGGAACAATCAGTCAGCGACTGGGGCACTGTGACCGCTTCTGGTCTTCAGGTAGAAGTAGAAGGCGTTGCGGCTTGGTCTGTTGTGGCCGGGCGCGGCGTTGCTGCGGCCTGGTCTGGTCTGGCCAGGCGGGGCGTTGCTGCGGCCTGGTCTGGTCTGGCCGGGAGCGGCGTTGCTGCATCAGACGTCGCACCGGGTGTCGCGCTGGGCGTCGCACCAGGTCGGGCAGGGGCTGTATGAGACTCACCCAGGGCTGGACCGGGGATCTCCTGCATCAGGGCCGCTGACACCAACGACAATGTCAGTTGGGTGGGGGCGGCACCTCCACGTGGGCCGCGCTGCACCGAAACCTGCAGTCTCCTTATCGCCGAGATCATCTCCCTCCTCCATGCATGGATCTCCTGCCGGCTCTGCTCCTCCAGGCCGTCTGTGATCTTCCCGACCTCAGTCTCTAGTTCAGCAGCGGTCATCGGCCTGGTCCAGCCCAGTTCTCTGCGGACGCTCACATCTGGCTCCATGATGCTTTGCGCGACGCTCACCAGGTTCCCTTTCTGCATGCAAACACCAGCTCCGTTTCTTGCAGACTGGTAAATTCCCGCTGTCCAGGGACAGATCCGCCTCTCATCTCTTGCGAGGTCAGAGCGCTCCAGGGGTCTCAGGGTAGCCATGCCTCTTCATGGGTGGTTACTTCTTTTTGCTCAGGCTCCTGTTGTTTTCTTGGTGCACTTTCTGCGGTGGCAATATGGTGGCGTTTCAACTTTTTCAAGCGGACCGCCAAGGCGCACGGTCACCTGTCTTAACAGGTTTAGTCCTTATCCTGTTCATGATGCCAGAAACTGAGTCGCCCACCACAGCGCTGCAGCGGGACACTGCGGGGACTTCTCTGTAGGGACCCTTCTGGCAACTGGTATGTCAAGTTCACTTTCATGGGAGTCGTGACAGCACTCTCGGTTTTGCGATCAGTGGGTGACCGCCACTGCAATTTAGCGAGCGTCTGGGGCTGATGGTATTTGCAGTTAGATGGAGTGGCCTCCCAAGAGTGAGACTGGCCCCAGGGGCTCGAGTATAAAGGGGGCTTTACACGGTACGACCGATTGTGCAATTTCACAATCGATCGTACCCGCCCCCGTCCTTTTTGCGTCACGGGCAAATTGCTGCCTGTGGCGCACAAAGTCGGTAACCCCCCGTCACACATACTTACCTCTCGTGCGACCTCGCTGTGGGCGGCGAACGTCCACTTCCTGGAGTGGGAGGGACGTTCGGCGTCACACGGCCGCCGGCCAATGAAAGCAGAGGGGCAAAGATGAGCGGACGTAAACATCCCGCCCACCTCCTTCATTCACATAGCCGGCGGCGGCCGCGTGACGCAGGTGAGCTGCTGTTCATCGTTCCCGGGGTGTCACACGGAGCGGCGTGTGCTACCCCGGAAACTATGAACAACTAAATTAAACGATATTATGGAACCTAGCGAGCAGTACACGACTCACAATTTGTGAGCGATACTGCGTCGCTAGGAGGTGTCACACAGGCCGGCATCGCCAGCGATGCCGGATGTGCGTCACAAAAACCGTGACCCCGACGATCTATCGCACGATATTGTCTGGTGTAAAGCAGCCTTAAGTGCGTAGTACCACAGGTCGCAGAAGAACTCACACACAGTCCAGAATGTCTTGCAGGGTTTTTACTCACGTTCAGTTGTTCACTGTGAGATAACCCGGGCGATGCTGAGATAGACTGCAGAGAGAATCAGGTATCCTTCAGGCTGAACTAAGGGTGACTGTAAGCTCGCCTTCCTAGCACTTCTTGTTTCGGGTAACCCCCGACTTGAAGTATATGGGATTCATCCAGGGAAGTCGCATCTGCCTTTTCTCCCCTTTCTGGCCCGTTTGCTGGCAGCGTGGACCAAGTAAAGATGGCTTCTCGCCCTATCTCAATTATGGGCCCCCTCGTTGCTGCTGATGCTGCGGACTCTGTGTTGTTTGGTGTGGTACTTGTTGTCCACCCCACCGGCATGTTTAGTAGGTAGTTAAACTTGAGCCTACTTCGGGAACTCGTCTCCCCTGCATGCCTGGTCTGCCAGGAGTCCCCGTACTCAATCACCCCGCTTCTTCCTGAGGTGTCTTTCAGTCTGACTGTGTGGCAACCGAACTCCCCCACAAACAGCCACTACACTTACAGGGTCTGACTAGCGTGTCTGTGTTCCCGCTCTCTGCTTCAGAAACTGCTGAATGGGGGGAGAAAAGGCGCAAATAGGGTTTTACCCGGTATTAACCGTGTAAGGATGTAGAAAGATACACTCACCTGGAGCGGTTGTGCCAGTCACAACCCCTTGTAAAGCATATGAGTGTCCGCGTGGTTCCAGCAGCAGCCCCGTGAAGACTTAGTGAAAAAAAAGGGCATATATATATATATATATATATATATATATATATATATGTATGTGAGAATCGGGTTTTAGCCGCGCTAAGAAACCACTGTTGCCAGGATGTAGTTTATATTAAAAAACTCTTTCTTTATTACAGCATCCAACGCGTTTCAGAGACATAAGCCGTCTCCTTCTTCAGGGTAAAAGAGAATACATGCATAGTACACAGGCCAGTTACTTATAGAGGAGTTCAATACGCCATGCTACCAGCTATGACGTCAATGCTCTCATGGTAACGGAGTGACTCATAGACACGTGAAAAATACAGAGGAGGAGTATTTGTTACTGAGTACAAAGCATATAACGGAGCATTGAAGGAAATAAATATATAATAAATAAAATATAAATGTAAATGTAACATGGATTTTTAAAATGGGAGAACATTGACCCAAAAATATACATGAAAATGTGTGCTGTTTGGTTTTTCAGAGCGCATCCATATGATGACAGGTGCGTGTGCTTATTGTGATTCTCGAACTCAAAAAGTTCACTCTGTTGAGTACTGAGTGATTAGTGCACATCCATGTCTCTGACAACTATTTATTTGTAAGGGAAAGAAATATTTCTGAATTCATTGATTCTGTGGAGAGTGTGCATTACGTTTAAGAATTAGAAGCTCAAAGTGTTAGAGGAATTCCTGGAAAGCAAAGGTACGTGAAGGGCGCTTGCGCAAAGACACAGTGCAAGTTCCCAATGAGAGCAAGGGGTGAAATAAGTTCAGACCGTGGGAACTAAAGGAGTGCGCATGCGGGAAAACACAGTGAAAGTGACACAGAGTAGCGGAGCCTGAGAAAAAGACAGGCTTCGCTTCAGATTAGGCTGGTTTCACACTACGTCTTTTTAACATCCGTTAAAAACGTTTTTTTAACGGAAGTACGGATCCTGTGCAAATCCGTTTTCACTGCAATGCATTTTCAATGGACTCGCGTCCACCTGCGTTTGCATGCGTTTGCGTCCGTTAGACGCAGGATCCGTCCTTTTGCGTTATTTTGACATGTTTCAAAAACGCAACATGTAGCGTTTTTTTGCTTTGTCAAAATAACGCATCTCACAGGATCCTTCACATTGCGCCGCGAGCTGCAATGCATTTCAATGAGTGCTGGATCCTGCCTAGCAGAATGCGTTCAGTTGCGTTGTAACAGGATCCTGCTTTTGTACTGAGCATGCCCAGAAAGTACTGAGCATGCCCAGAACCAGTCTCCAGTGATCTGTCTGTCTCTCCTCCTCCCTCCCTCACCCCCTCTCTCTCTATCTCTGTCTTTCCCCCTTCCTCTCCTGTCTCTCTCTCCCCTGCCTGAGAGCTGCTGACACTCGTAACCAAGGTAAATATCGCGTAACCACTTCTCTT
The DNA here is from genome assembly GCF_048569485.1 of Anomaloglossus baeobatrachus. Taxonomy (NCBI): domain Eukaryota; kingdom Metazoa; phylum Chordata; class Amphibia; order Anura; family Aromobatidae; genus Anomaloglossus; species Anomaloglossus baeobatrachus. The sequence continues at coordinate 187,629,584 of NC_134357.1, read as the reverse complement.
AGTTACCCGATGTTTACGTTGGTTACGCGTGCAGGGAGCCCTGCTCCTAGCAGCTGCAGACACTCGTAACCAAGATAAATATCGGGTATCCAAGGCCGATGTTTACCTTGGTTACCAGCGTCTGCAGCTGTCAGAAGCCTCCTCCCAGTCTAGTTCCCCTCACTCCCGATCACATGACTCCAATGCCCGCCCCTAAATATCCAGTGCAGGATCCTGCAAAATAACATATGCGTTTGCATACGTTATTTGCTGTAAAAGCAGGATCCGTACTTCCGCTAAAAAAACGTTTTCAGCGGATGTTAAAAAGACGTAGTGTGAAACTAGCCTTACAAAGACAAAGTATACACTGCTGCAAATTAAAACACATACAAATGTTTTAATTGCCCAAACAAAGGAGATAAATAATCCACTTAATTGTTCAAGACATGCCACATGCTAGATGTGTATATTATATGTGATCCCCGAACTCAAGAAGTTTGAGCACTGGGTTATATGACAGGGGTTAGTGAACATCAGTTCCTCTAAAGGCTGACTGATTAAAAAGTGAGTTAGTTTTAGGGGATTACTATATGTGTCACAGTGAGGAGCTGATAAGGAAGAGTGCAAGTTGCTCGTGTTATCTACTTGAAGGGAGAAAAGCCGTGTATTCAAAGAGACCAGTTGTAAAACACTAAATTATCTATCCATGGAAATAGAACAAAGCAAGTTCAAGTCATAGGGAGCAGAAGAAAGTGCATGTGTGGATGCACAAAAACCAAAGCAAAACGGTACAGCAGAATTTTTTGGAAAAATCGGTACAGAAAAATAATGAATTGAAAATATGTGAAACAGAGATTACTTGTCTGGGTTATCAGAGTCGTGGAAAAAGAAATGTCTCACATAGTAATATGGTTAACTACATAAAATTACAAATTTGTAAAAAGGAATAAGAATTATGCCTGTAATGCATAGAAACGCGCTAGGATAAACCTTTAAAAATTATGAATAAAAATTATGAATAAAAATTATATGGACCATTAAAAATATATATGGTCCAAAAATATTGATATTATTATTATTATTATCAATATTAATACTGACCATAAAAAACATTAAAAACAATAAAAAATAATAATAAAAAATGGTCATGCAGGGGTTCATTACATTCAAGGCTGGGTCTTATTAGTTAAATACTATTACGGGGATGAACAATTAAAATGTTAAAAATAAATACATATATGATAAAGGATATATATATATATATAAAACCCATATACTGATGGACATGAAAAATATATAATTTCAATATGAATATCGATAATAAATGATAAATAATATACATTTATAGATGAATATACAATCAATGAAACCTAGTACAAAAATTTTTTAATAAAAAAGATCCGCTATTTCATTCAGACCAAATGGGTTTAAGGTATTGAGTTTATGTATCCAGAAGGTCTCTTTGCGACTAAGTGCCTCTGGTCTATTATGCACCAAAGGACCAACCTGCTCAATGGGAGTAATCTTGAAGTCCAAACTTTTATTATGTTGGATCGTACAATGTTTGGACAGACCATGTAAGAGATAGCCAGATCTTATATTGTGACGGTGTGAATTTAGCCTATTATGTAGGGCTTGACTTGTTCTGCCAACATACAATTTACCGCAAGAACATTCTATTAAATATACAATATAGCTTGATTGACATGACAGTCTATCCTTTATTTTAAATGATTCAACGCCATTGGAGGAGTAGAAGGAGGTCCTGCCATGGCAAATGCATGCACCCACCTCCCGCTCAGAACTCGTGGGGCACAAAAAAACATGGTAACACAAAAGGAACAGGATTGGAGTTTAAACCTAATCACCACATATAGCAGTGACAATTTAGCAATAAGGAATATTTTACTGAAACATTGGGGGATTTTGCAGAGTGACCCCTTTCTCAAATCCGTAATACCCTCCACTCCGGGAATTACCTTCAGGCGTGCCCCTACGTTAAAAAATATATTAGCACCAAGCAGATTAAAATCAAAAGCAGCACAGTCCGAATCCCATACTCTAGCAGGCTCATACAGATGTGGTTCTAGTAAATGCCTATGCTGCAAAAGCATTTGCCATGGCAGGACCTCCTTCTACTCCTCCAATGGCGTTGAATCATTTAAAATAAAGGATAGACTGTCATGTCAATCAAGCTATATTGTATATTTAATAGAATGTTCTTGCGGTAAATTGTATGTTGGCAGAACAAGTCAAGCCCTACATAATAGGCTAAATTCACACCGTCACAATATAAGATCTGGCTATCTCTTACATGGTCTGTCCAAACATTGTACGATCCAACATAATAAAAGTTTGGACTTCAAGATTACTCCCATTGAGCAGGTTGGTCCTTTGGTGCATAATAGACCAGAGGCACTTAGTCGCAAAGAGACCTTCTGGATACATAAACTCAATACCTTAAACCCATTTGGTCTGAATGAAATAGCGGACCTTTTTTATTAAAAAATTTTTGTACTAGGTTTCATTGATTGTATATTCATCTATAAATGTATATTATTTATCATTTATTATCGATATTCATATTGAAATTATATATTTTTCATGTCCATCAGTATATGGGTTTTATATATATATATCCTTTATCATATATGTATTTATTTTTAACATTTTAATTGTTCATCCCCGTAATAGTATTTAACTAATAAGACCCAGCCTTGAATGTAATGAACCCCTGCATGACCATTTTTTATTATTATTTTTTATTGTTTTTAATGTTTTTTATGGTCAGTATTAATATTGATAATAATAATAATATCAATATTTTTGGACCATATATATTTTTAATGGTCCATATAATTTTTATTCATAATTTTTATTCATAATTTTTAAAGGTTTATCCTAGCGCGTTTCTATGCATTACAGGCATAATTCTTATTCCTTTTTACAAATTTGTAATTTTATGTAGTTAACCATATTACTATGTGAGACATTTCTTTTTCCACGACTCTGATAACCCAGACAAGTAATCTCTGTTTCACATATTTTCAATTCATTATTTTTCTGTACCGATTTTTCCAAAAAATTCTGCTGTACCGTTTTGCTTTGGTTTTTGTGCATCCACACATGCACTTTCTTCTGCTCCCTATGACTTGAACTTGCTTTGTTCTATTTCCATGGATAGATAATTTAGTGTTTTACAACTGGTCTCTTTGAATACACGGCTTTTCTCCCTTCAAGTAGATAACACGAGCAACTTGCACTCTTCCTTATCAGCTCCTCACTGTGACACATATAGTAATCCCCTAAAACTAACTCACTTTTTAATCAGTCAGCCTTTAGAGGAACTGATGTTCACTAACCCCTGTCATATAACCCAGTGCTCAAACTTCTTGAGTTCGGGGATCACATATAATATACACATCTAGCATGTGGCATGTCTTGAACAATTAAGTCGATTATTTATCTCCTTTGTTTGGGCAATTAAAACATTTGTATGTATTTTAATTTGCAGCAGTGTATACTTTGTCTTTGTAATCTGAAGCGAAGCCTGTCTTTTTCTCAGGCTCCGCTACTCTGTGTCACTTTCACTGTGTTTTCCCGCATGCGCACTCCTTTAGTTCCCACGGTCTGAACTTATTTCACCCCTTGCTCTCATTGGGAACTTGCTCTGTGTCTTTGCGCAAGCGCCCTTCACGTACCTTTGCTTTCCAGGAATTCCTCTAACACTTTGAGCTTCTAATTCTTAAACGTAATGCACACTCTCCACAGAATCAATGAATTCAGAAATATTTCTTTCCCTTACAAATAAATAGTTGTCAGAGACATGGATGTGCACTAATCACTCAGTACTCAACAGAGTGAACTTTTTGAGTTCGAGAATCACAATAAGCACACGCACCTGTCATCATATGGATGCGCTCTGAAAAACCAAACAGCACACATTTTCATGTATATTTTTGGGTCAATGTTCTCCCATTTTAAAAATCCATGTTACATTTACATTTATATTTTATTTATTATATATTTATTTCCTTCAATGCTCCGTTATATGCTTTGTACTCAGTAACAAATACTCCTCCTCTGTATTTTTCACGTGTCTATGAGTCACTCCGTTACCATGAGAGCATTGACGTCATAGCTGGTAGCATGGCGTATTGAACTCCTCTATAAGTAACTGGCCTATGTACTATGCATGTATTCTCTTTTTCCCTGAAGAAGGAGACGGCTTATGTCTCTGAAACGCGTTGGATGCTGTAATAAAGAAAGAGTTTTTTAATATAAACTACATCCTGGCAACAGTGGTTTCTTAGCGCGGCTAAAACCCGATTCTCACATACATATATATATATATATATATATGCCCTTTTTTTTCACTCGCTCTCTGCTTCAGACTGACATGTGTCCTTCTCCACTGCTCCTCTCTCCAGGACTGCCACTGCATAACTCCTTCCAGCTTCTCCACCGCACCACTAGCTGAGATGTGGAGGCCACGCCCCCTCCTGGGTCTGCCCAGGGGTCCCCTCTAAGATGTATATGAGCCCTGGTTAAAGTGTGCCTGTGTGTCCACACCCTATTCAGCCTTTGGGATTACCTGTTTGTACTCACCCAGCATGGGTGCAGTACTCAGTGGTGCCTGACCAGGTCAGGGGCGCCACACCTCTCCATACCCAGGGGGCTCTATGTAAGTCCAGATCTCTGAATAGGCGTTAGAGGCTGAAGGCCAGGATTCCCGTGAGACCTGATAAGCAGAGTTTCTTGTGCAAAGCCTGTCAATTGGAGACCTACTAAATGCTGACAGGCAACTTTCTTCAAGACAGTACACCTTTACAAAGATTATGTGAAATACTATAATTTATCTCAAGAATGTCAACATTAGAGATGAGCGAACTGGCCGTGGTTCGGCTCGAGTTCGGTTCGCCGAACGGAGGTCTCGTTCGAGTTCGGTTCGTCGAACGTTCGACTAACCAAACTCGAACCTATAGGATATAATGGGAGGCAATCACAAACACATAAAAATGCATGATAAATGTACACAAACAGTTAATAAACATTGCCATAACACTTACCGGTCCCCGCGATCCCTCCTGCACTCTGTCTCCTGCCGCTATTCCATCCGATGATCGCTGAATCCTCTCGGTGACCAGCACTGCCAGCAGAGATGCAGGACCTATCGTGATGTCAAAATAGCCATGTGACCAGTCACGTGGCTATTATCTCATTGGCTACAGACTGGTCACATGACTATGACGCGTCATGTAGGACCTGCGAGTGCATCTCTCCGGTACACGGTGCACATTTGTGTATCGCCGTGTACCGGCGACATGCTCTAGCACACGGTCGACTCCCCGTTCCGTTAGGGACCGGCTGACACAGCCGGTCATTACCGGAGATCACCATTGCCATAGCAACGCAGTTAGCGGTGACGTCACCGCTAACCGCGGCTCCGGGAGCACCGTTGCTATGGTAACGCGTCTGTCAGCGTTACCGCTGACAGCCAGCAGCACTGATCACTCACGGAGTGAAGGCTGCACGCTGCTTCCCGTGCAGCCTTCACGGAGTGAAGGCTGCATGGGGAGCAGCAGCGTCTTCCCCCATGCAGCAGTGATGGAGCAGAGCTGCATTTGTTGAACGAGGAAGACAGAAGACCATGGATCGTGGAGAGCTGACAGGGGGTAATAAAGATGGAGTCTCTAATGTGTCTGTGTATTTGTTTCTATTAAAGTATTTTTTTCTCTGTGTGGTGTCTTTTTTTTTTTTAACCCTTTATTGGAGATTCTGAATGGCCGGGTCAAACGTGCCTGACATTAAGAATCTCTGGCTTAATACTAGCTAGTAAAACAAAGCTAGTATTAACTCATTATTACCCAACAAGCCTCCCGGCTTCAGGGCTGTTGGAAGAGTTGGATACAGCGCCAGATGATGGCGCTTCTATGAAAGCGCCATTTTCTGGGGCGGCTGCGGACTGCAATTCGCAGCAGAGGCGCCCAGAAACCTCGGGCTAACCTGTGCTGCGGATTCCAATCCCCAGCTGCCTAGTTGTACCCGGCTGGACACAAAAATGGGGCGAAGCCCACGTCATTTGTTTTTTAATTATTTCATGAAATAAGTGAAATAATTAAAAAAAAACGGGCTTCCCTATATTTTTGGTTCCCAGCCGGGTACAAATAGGCAACTGGGGGTTGGAGGCAGCCCGTGGCTGCCTGCTGTACCTGGCTAGCATACAAAAATATGGCGAAGCCCACGTCATTTTTTTAGTGGGCAAAAAACTTCTGCATACAGTCATGGATGGAGTATGCTGAGCCTTGTAGTTCTGCAGCTGCTGTCTGCTCTTCTCCATACAGACAGACAGCAGCTGCAGAACTACAAGGCTCAGCATACTCCATCCAGGACTGTATGCAGAAGTTTTTTGCCCCCTGAAAAAATTATGTGGGCTTCGCCATATTTTTGTATGCTAGCCAGGTACAGCAGGCAGTTACGGCTGCCCCCAACCCCCAGTTGCCTATTTGTACCCGGCTGGGAACCAAAAATAAAAGGAAGCCCTTTTTTATTATTTCATGAATTTCATGAAATAATTAGAAAACAAATGACGTAGGCTTCGCCCCATTTTTGTGTCCAGCCAGGTACAACTAGGCAGCTGGGGATTGGAATCCGCAGCACAGGTTGGCCTGAGCTTTCTGGGCCCCACTGCTGCGAATTGCAGTCTGCAGCCGCCTCAGAAAATGGCACTTTCATAGAAGCGTCATCTTCTGGTGCTGTATCCAACTCTTCCAGCACCTGCCTGCTATACCTGGCTAGCATACAAAAATATGGCGAAGCTCACGTCCTTTTTTTGTAGTTTTTTGGCAAAAAAAATAAAAAATGCTTCCCTGGATTTTCCATTGCCAGTGAAGGTAACACCAAGCAGTGGGGGTTAGCAGCCAGTAGCTGTTTGGATTACCCTTAGCTAGCAATACAAAAAATGCAGCGGGAGCCCATACATATTTTTTTTTAATTATTTATTTAAATAACTAAAAACAAAATGGGCTTCCCTGTATTTTGATTGCTGGACATCACAGTGCTGTAAAAATAAATCTTTAAAAAAAATGACGTAGCGCTCCGCGGTATTTTTGATTCTCAGCGCAGATAAAGCAGACAGCTCTGGGTTGCCACCCCCATCTGCCTGCCGTTACCTTGGTTGGCAATCAAAATACAAGGAAGCCCATTAATTTTTTCTATTTAAAAAATAGTTAAAAAAAAAATGACGTTGGGTCCCCCCATTTTTGATAGCCAGCTAGGGTAAAGCAGACGGCTGTAGCCTGAAAACCACAGCTGGCAGCTTTACTGTGGTTGGGGATCCAATGAGGAGGTCCCCCCAGGCTCTTTTTTTATAATTGTTTTATAAATATTAATAATTACACAATAAAAGTAGGGTCCCCCCCAAATTGGATCACCAGCCAAGGTAAAGCGGACAGCTGTGGTCTGGTATTCTCAGGGTGGAAAGGTCCATAGTTATTGGGCCTTCACAGCCTAAAAATAGCAGGCCGCAGGCACCACAGACGTGGCGCATCCACTAGATGGGCCAATCCTGGCGCTTCACCCCAGCTCATCCCGTGCCCTGGTGCAGTGGCAAACGGGGTAATAAATCGGGTTGATACTAGCTGTAAAGTCACCTGAGATCAAGCCCAGCAGTTTGTGATGTCATGGCGTCTATTAGATACCCAACATCATAAACTGTCAGTACTAACAAAAAAAAAACAGTCCCCAAAACATTTCCTCTTTCACCAATTTATTGTAAGAAAAAAAATAAAGAGACAAAAAGAGAAACTTTCAGCTCACCCATTCCATGTGCTCAGATATCCTTCTGCTGCTCGGGCTGCAGGTGCTGTTACCTGTGTATAATGAAGAGGGAAGAGTTCTGCCCAGCGCAAGAAGGAGAGATACGTCAGTAAATTTCCAGGTGCTTTATTCTGCTTGGTTTCCAATAAAAACGGTCATATAAGGATATGAACAGTCAAGACATAGTCCTCCATGGATGATGACACAACAGCGACGCATTTCGGCTACAGGAGTGTAGCCTTTGTCAAGTCGCTGTTGTGTCAACTCTTCCCTCTTCAAAAAAAATAAAGGGGTCCCACGACGACTCTGGACCGTCTAGAATATGGGGGGAGACACTCAGGGAACGTATCCCCCATTTTCTAGGAGTGCGGACCCTTCATGTGAGGAGTGTGGGTGCAATGAATCTGCACTCACTCTCCCCGGGTCCACAGCAGCAGAGTCCATGTCGTAATGGTTGCTACCAAAGCTGCAATGCCCTGCTCATGAGGTAAGGGCATGCCTAATCAGGAGAACTATTCTACATTTCCAAATATTGGTATTTGCTGATGTTATTGCTATTCCACCTACTATATATTGGGGATAGGATCTTGGGGATGGAATACCCCTTTAAGTCCAGTTACCCAGCTGAATGAATACTAAACAGAGCTCGCTATTTGGATGTGTTTTCTTGTGGCGTATAACGGACTCTCATGTTTGGTAGTCGTTCAGCAGGGCAACTATAAAATCAAATACCTCCATTTGGAAATGTAGTTTATAGCTCTCCTGATCAACTATGTTCCTTACCTCATGAGCAGGGCATTGCAGTAATAATAATAATTTATTCATTTATATTGCGCTATTAATTCCATAGCGCTTTGCATACATTGGGAACACTGTCCCCATTGGGGCTCACAATCTAAATTCCCTATCTGTATGTCTTTGGAGTGTGGGAGGAAACCAGAGTACCCGGAGGAAACCCAACGGACTCTCATGTTTGGTAGTCGTTCAGCAGGGAAACTATAAAAGCAAATCCCTCCATTTGGAAATGTAGTATATAGCTCTCCTGATCAATTATGTTTCTTACCTCATGAGCAGGGCAATACAGTAATAATAATAATTTATATAGCATTATTAATTGCATAGCGCTGTATGTCTTTGGAGTGTGGGAGGAAACCGGAGTACCCGGAGGAAACCCACGCAAACACGGGGAGAACATACAAACTCCTTGCAGATGGTGTGGAGAGAATTGAACCCAGGACCTCAGCGCTGCAAGACTGCAGTGCTAACCACTGAACCACCGTGCCGCCCATTTAGCTTACAGATGCATAACCACCACTCACTGTGTGTGAACACAGAAAGCTGAGCTGACAGCCGCTCTGTGCATGCGGCAGCGTCTATTGTGAAGGAGAGGGCCGTGGGGGGATCAACGCTGCACAGGTACCGTGGGGCACCGGGGAACACCGGTGGGGTTATAGGGGGTGACCTGGCAGGGCCTGGGGAGGAGTTTTCTGTCGCATGTGTCATGGCACATGCGACAGAAATAAGAGGAGTAGGGTGAATGCGGCCGGCGTGCTGCTGTGCGCGCGGCCATCTTGGATTTCTGGGAGGGCATCAGGGGGGGCACTTTGGCGACACCGGGGGACCGGGGAGGAGATTTATCATGTTTGTTCATGCCAGATGGGAGATAAATATTTTTTTACCGACGCTGTCATTTACTGTAACGTGATCATCGGTGTACGGTGTATACCTGTGATCACGTGAGCGGGGACCGGAAAAACCGTCCTGAATCATGATCTCCAGGGTCTCAGCTAGCCCTGAAACCCCGGAAAATTTCTGACGCTGGGGGGTGTTATTCACTTACAGTGCCTACAAGTAGTCTTCAACCCCCTGCAGATTTAGCAGGTTTACACATTCGGAATTAACTTGGCATTGTGACATTTGGACTGTAGATCAGCCTGGAAGTGTGAAATGCACTGCAGCAAAAAAGAATGTTGTTTCTTTTTTTTTTTTTTTTTTTTAAATTGAGAAAAGTTTATTCAGAGGGTCATTTATTATTCAACCCCTCAAACCACCAGAATTCTGTTTGGTTCCCCTAAAGTATTAAGTATTTCAGGCACAAACAACAATGAGCTTCACATGTTTGGATTAATTATCTCTTTTTCCAGCCTTTTCTGACTAATTAAGACCCTCCCCAAACTTGTGAACAGCACTCATACATGGTCAACATGGGAAAGACAAAGGAGCATTCCAAGGCCATCAGAGACAAGATCGTGGAGGGTCACAAGGCTGGCAAGGGGTACAAAACCCTTTCCAAGGAGTTGGGCCTACCTGTCTCCACTGTTGGGAGCATCATCCGGAAGTGGAAGGCTTATGGAACTACTGTTAGCCTTCCACGGCCTGGACAGCCTTTGAAAGTTTCCTCCCGTGCCAAGGCCAGGCTTGTCCGAAGAGTCAAGGCTAACCCAAGGACAACAAGGAAGGAGCTCCGGGAAGATCTCATGGCAGTGGGGACATTGGTTTCAGTCAATACCTTAAGTAACGTACTCCACCGCAATGGTCTCCATTCCAGACGAGCCCGTAAGGTACCTTTACTTTCAAAGCGTCATGTCAAGGCTCGTCTACAGTTTGCTCATGATCACTTGGAGGACTCTGAGACAGACTGGTTCAAGGTTCTCTGGTCTGATGAGACCAATATCGAGGTCTTTAGTGCCAACCACACACGTGACGTTTGGAGACTGGATGGCACTGCATACGACCCCAAGAATACCTAACATCCCTACAGTCAAGCATGGTGGTGGCAGCATCATGCTGTGGGGCTGTTTCTCAGCCAAGGGGCCTGGCCATCTGGTCCGCATCCATGGGAAGATGGATAGCACGGCCTACCTGGAGATTTTGGCCAAGAACCTCCGCTCCTCCATCAAGGATCTTAAGATGGGTCGTCATTTCATCTTCCAACAAGACAACGACCCAAAGCACACAGCCAAGAAAACCAAGGCCTGGTTCAAGAGGGAAAAAATCAAGGTGTTGCAGTGGCCTAGTCAGTCTCCTGACCTTAACCCAATTGAAAACTTGTGGAAGGAGCTCAAGATTAAAGTCCACATGAGACACCCAAAGAACCTAGATAACTTGGAGAAGATCTGCATGGAGGAGTGGGCCAAGATAACTCCAGAGACCTGTGCCGGCCTGATCAGGTCTTATAAACTACGATTATTAGCTGTAATTGCAAACAAGGGTTATTCCACAAAATATTAAACCTAGGGGTTGAATAATAATTGACCCACACTTTTATGTTGAAAATTTATTAAAATTTAACTGAGCAACATAACTTGTTGGTTTGTAAGATTTATGCATCTGTTAATAAATCCTGCTCTTGTTTGACGTTTGCAGGCTCTAACTTATTTGCATCTTATCAAACCTGCTAAATCTGCAGGGGGTTGAATACTACTTGTAGGCACTGTATTTCTGCCTGCTGTTTATAAACGGCAGATCAGAATAAGGCTACATTAACACGACCGATCCATTTTTGCGGTCTGCAAAAAACAGTCCGTTTTTTTTCACGGGTGCATCTGTGTGGCATCCGTTTCCGTTCCGTAGACGGTCCGTATGTCATCTGTTTGTCATCCGTGTGCCTTCCGCTTTTTTTGTGTACTGCAAAAAAACTGAAGGAGGGTAAATGCATAAATTTACCCAAGATCCATAGCTTCATCCTACATGAGGCGGTCACATGTTCACTCCAGTGCCATTTTCTACTGCTTTTCACAGCGTAGAGCGCTCTGGTGATTTTCTTGTGCTTGTGCACTTCATATCAGTCTTTTCTGTCATTATAATGGCAGAAAGACACATAATGTCCCACTCTCCTGCATTTTGTAATTTTGCACCCTTTGGTGCCTTTCATGTGGCACTAAGGGGTGCTTAGCTTTGTATTTAGCCAAAAAATGAAAAAAAAAATGACGTAGGGTTCCCCCTATTTGTGTAGCCAGCTAGGGTAAAGCAGACGGCTGCAGCCTGCAGACCACAGCTGGCAACCTCACCTTGGCTGGTAATCCAGAACTGAGGGCACCCCACGCTGTTATTTTAAATTAAATAAATAATTAAAAAAAAAAACCACATAGGGGTCCCCCCAAAATTGGATCACCAGCCAAGGTAAAGCAGACAGCTGGAGTCTGATATTCTCAGACTAGGGAAGTCCATGGTTATTGGACTCTCCCCAGCCTAAAAATAGCAGGCCGCAGCCGCCCCAGAAGTGGCGCATTCATTAGATGTGCCAATCCTGGTGCTTCGCCCCAGCTCATCCCGCGCCCTGGTGCGATGGCAAACTGGGTAATATATGGGGTTAATACCAGATGTGTAATGCCACCTGGCATCAAGCCCTGGGGTTGGTGAGGTCAGGCGTCTATCAGATATCCGACATTACCAACCCAGTCAGTAATAAAAAAAAATAGACGACAAACACATTTTTATTTGAAAAAATACTCCCCAATACATTCCCTCTTTAACCAATTTATTAGAAAGAAAAACAAATCCAGGTCTGGTGTAATCCAAGGGGTTGCCATGACGATCCACACTGTCCCAGTCAATGAAGAGCAGGATGTTCCCCATTGGCTGGGAGAGCAGTGCAGTGACCTGAGCTAACATCAATGGGTCAGCCCAGGTCACTGCAGGGCATGACAAGTGCTGCTGTCAGCGAGGTACATTACCTGCGCTGATCTCCTGCACTGCTGACAGCCCCTGTCACTGAGTTCAATGACCGCCACCTTCACAGCCAAGTATCGCGAGAGGCCCGTGACTTCACCGCTAGTCAGTCTCGGGTCGGAAGCGAGAGAAGGTTATGTGACAAGCGGTGGCCATGGATGACAGTGACAGCGCTGAGGTCGGGACTTCATCACCGCAGGTAAGCCGAGCGGGACCATGTGTGCAGAGTGCCAGGATGACGGACGTGTGTGTGTGTGTGTGTATGTATGTATGTGTACATGCCGCGTGCAGGAGGGGGCGGAGCGAGCTGAGCGGGGAAGTGAGGGCTTCCTGCACGTAACTAATATAAACATCGGGTTACTAACCAAAGCGCTTTGCTTGGATACCCGATGTTTATCTTGGTTACCAGCTTCTGGCAGGCTGCCAGAGATGGCTCCTGCACACTGTAGCTGTAAAAAGCCCTGCTTTTTGCTGCTAGAACCGTTCTCGAACGTATCTAGAACTATCGAGCTTTAGCAAAAAGCTCGAGTTCTAGTTCTATCTAGAACACCCCCTAAAATCACTCGCACCGCGAACTGGAGAACCACGAACCGCGCTCAACTCTAGTCAACATCACCAATAAAGATAGTCATATACAGTATATTAGTTTAAAGTACATTCATAGTATCATAGTATCATAGTTTTTAAGGTTGAAGGGAGACTCTAAGTCCATCTAGTTCAACCCGTAGCCTAACATGTTGATCCAGAGGAAGGCAAAAAAAACCCCAATGTGGCAAACAAGTTCCAATGGGGAAAAAATTTCCTTCCTGACTCCACATCCGGCAATCAGACTAGTTCCCTAGATCAATACCCTGTCATAAAATCTAATATACATAACTGGTAATATTAAATTTTTCAAGAAAGGCGTCCAGGCTCTGCTTAAATGTTAGTAGTGAATCACTCATTACAACATCATGCGGCAGAGAGTTCCATAGTCTCACTGCTCGTACAGTAAAGAATCCTCGTCTGTGATTATGATTAAACCTTCTTTCCTCAAGACGTAGCGGATGCCCCCGTGTTCCAGTCGCAGGCCTAGGTGTAAAAAGATCTTTGGAAAGGTCTCTGTACTGTCCCCTCATATATTTATACATTCAAAACACTGCACTCTCATCAGCATGAGGTATTAGTAAAGAGAAGTCAACAGATTCTTTATCGTGCAAAAAAATTGTCTTTATTTATAAATAAAGTGGGTGGGAGGGACTAGGGGACGTTTCGGCCCAGACTGGGCCTTCTTCATACCAAGTCACACTGGGAAAGGGTAGAAAAGAAAGAAATCACTATTTACATATATCACACAGAAAACATGAAAAACATATCTACAGATCATATACATATATACAATAATATGAAAAGTCATGTCCTAGTTGTTGTGAATGGCACAGTAATAGCATCTTAGCAGTTGAAGTGACTCTCCAATTCTCATAGCCAATAACGTGAAATAGAAGGCAAGATCAGGCAATATATGTAAGGTCTGCATACCTCCAAATATAGATGAAATAATATCACAGAGGGAATTTTTTTTCCCTCTTTCTCTCTCTCCTTGTTAGGGGTTTTTTTTAGTAGTATAGCAGTGATTAGGGACTCCACCCAGGTAAATGGATATGGTAGTTGCACAATGCAAGCCCTGTAGATAAAGGTATGGTTATGAAAGGATGGTATATCAACAGGGGAAGTGACACTATGGGGGAGGGGGGATAGCGAATTACCTTGCCCGTATTAGCAAATGAATGGTTATTGGATTTTGTCCTTTTGTATTGGGAGAGTTTAGTGACTCGTAGTCCCTAGAGGATCAAAAAAGTCTGCTGTCAGCAGGTAATAAATTATATATAGCACCCCCATGTAGAGGATCCCCTGCATGTCGTTACCTTAAGTTTATAGTAGGTAAATATGATCACGTATGGTATGCTTGTGTCTACCAGCATAGGGGACTTATTTGCATCTGTAATTTATAGGACATAAGTCTTAGTAACGATATTACATGCTGACAGAAACTATAGTGATACATAGCAATTCATGAAGTGACACATATTACCTGTAGGCTTTAGGATAAGTGTATAACCGTGGGTAATGGAGTCCTCTGAAAGGTAGAAGGAGGAGTGAAGCATTATAAGATTGGAGGTAGAGATGAAGCGTTATAAGATTGGAGGTAAAAAGGATTAGGGACAAATAGTGTCATTGCATACCTTTATGTGGCATGGAGCAATTAGGTAACAGGTTTGGGAGCTATTTAACTCCCAAACCCGGAAATGACTGGGCACGCCGGCGCCTGCGCAGTGGCGATCTGCGCTACTATTAGTATATTGATGGTACCGTTTAGTTGTGAATAGAGGCGCCCCGCGCATGCGCAGTAGAGTTAAACTCGTACATAGACGTGGGAGGATGTTTATCCTCAGCGCGTCATAAGGGATCAATGCAGGGATAGGAGGTGGACATTTAAGTATGACAGTCTGTTGATAGTAACTGAGTAAGTTAGGACCCTGCTTCACCAATTAGGTGCTCTGGAGAAAATTATTTATATGTAGGAAAGAACTCCGGCACTCTTAATTACCCCAATAAGAGACTTAAGCAGTAGTGATGTTCAAAATGATTTTTTTATTTAAAGAAAAAAAGTCCGTAAATTAAACGTTTTCGACCTAATTCGGTCTTCTTCAGAAAGGACTTATCCTATGTACCGATGGAGATGCAGAATAAAGTTACAATCTTCCTTTATGAGATCCTCCTATATGGATCCACCGTATCAAAACAGACCTGTTATAATGAAAAAGAATTCTTTGAATGAGGGTTTTTTTAAATGTTTCTATCGGACGTCTTAATAGCCTCACGGGGAAATGACCTTACCACGTGTTTAGGTCAATCAATTCATCGCCACGGTATGATCAAAGATGTAAAGATCAGTTGCCTATAGGACCATTCAATGGCATATATTCAGAATATCGTCCTATAATTATCCAAAATTGGATATCTTAAATGAGGTCGGATTGGACAATACTAAACAAAAGAGGAAAGCCCTCACGATTATATTGCAAAGTAGACATATGTGTGTAGGGAACCGCTCCGTGGACTTCACTGTCAGTGTTTACATCTTTGATCATACCGTGGCGATGAATTGATTGACCTAAACACGTGGTAAGGTCATTTCCCCGTGAGGCTATTAAGACGTCCGATAGAAACATTTAAAAAAACCCTCATTCAAAGAATTCTTTTTCATTATAACAGGTCTGTTTTGATACGGTGGATCCATATAGGAGGATCTCATAAAGGAAGATTGTAACTTTATTCTGCATCTCCATCGGTACATAGGATAAGTCCTTTCTGAAGAAGACCGAATTAGGTCGAAAACGTTTAATTTACGGACTTTTTTTCTTTAAATAAAAAAATCATTTTGAACATCACTACTGCTTAAGTCTCTTATTGGGGTAATTAAGAGTGCCGGAGTTCTTTCCTACATGTTGATAGTAACTGACTATTGGTACCAGAGGGGAATTTATCTATCAAGTCACTATATAGGGCGGCAATATATAGGACATTTGGAACTAAAGTCGCATAGAGACAATTGCAGTGTAATATACAAGCATATATATATATAGAGACAATGTAGTAACATCCTTATTCTGGTCAACGACCAGTGATGTTTAGTTTACATATACGTATCCTGAGGTATAACCTAGGGAAACAAAACATAAAAGAGGAAGGGTCCCAATATACTAGTAGAGTGAACTATCATTACCATCTATATATGACTAAAATAGAAAGTGCTGGTTTTATACGTTACCATCTAATAGTGAGTGAACGATAGAAGAAGGAAAGGTGAGGATGGTTTTTTTCAAGTTTTCTGTAAAAAATGTATCATGACATAATTAGTACAATTTCGGGCAAATACATAGGTACAGTACTATAATTATACCAGCCAATCTAATTCTCTATTAAGACCTTTAGGTGCTAGGGTTTGTAGCTTATGGATCCAAAAACTCTCTCTTTTTTTGAGGAGCTCGATATGGTTTCCTCCGCGTCTGGGTCTATGAACTTTATCTATGACCTGAAAACGCAACTGGGCCACGTTGTGTTTAGCTTCGTGAAAATGATGTGGAATAGGTAGCCATAATTTTCCACACCTAATGGTGGATTTATGGCTAGCAATACGGTCGCCGACATGTTGGATTGTTTCCCCGACATACAATAGTCCACAGGGACATTTGATGATGTATATAACAAAATTGCTCAAACAGGTAAAGTATTCTTTTATTGGAAAGCTTTTGCCAGACCTAGGGTGCGTAAAGTGGTCTCCTTTGATCACGTTCGAACATGATGGACAACTTAAACAAGGGAAAGTACCCGTACGTTTTGGTGCCAGCAAGGTTTGTACATTTGTTTTGTCACTGCCAATATCTGCTCTGACCAAGGAATCCTTTATGTTTTGGGGTCTTTTTTTGCACATGATGGGGGGAAGTATGAATGGCCTTATCTCTGGATATGCTTTTTTTAGGAGCGGCCAGTGGCGATTGATGATATTGTATATTTTAGGCATGGACGGGTGGTATGTGTGGACAAAAGGTATCCTTTCCATTGTCACTGTGTCTATCCCTGAGGGGGGGGTAGGTGATAGTCTCTCTCTTTCTGTTTTAAGCAATGTTGGTGGGTAGTTACGTTCTATGAACCGATTGGACATTTCATCTAATCTCTGCTCTCTTGTGTTCTCATCCGACACTATCCTTGTGATTCTTGCAAATTGAGATCTAGGTAGGCTGTTCTTAGTTGATTTAGGGTGACAGCTACTATATAGGAGCATACAATTCCGATCGGTTGGTTTCCGGTAGAGATCTGAGGATAGATTGCCCATTGTGTCTTTTTTGATATACGTGTCCAAGAAACTAATTTCTTCCTGATGGTGAATCAGCGTAAATTTGAGCTCAGGCCATACTTTATTAATATGATCATCAAAAGAAAGCAGGCTTTCCAAGTCGCCCTGCCAGATGCAGAATATATCGTCTATATAGCGAGCCCATAGAAACGCCAATTCATCAAAGGCTGGATATGAATACACAAAGCGTCCCTCGAAATAGTCCATGAACAGATTTGCATACGCAGGGGCTACATTCGAGCCCATCGCGGTCCCGTGCTTCTGGACGTAAAAATCGTCCTTGAAAAGAAAATAATTATCATTGAGGACTATCTCGAGGAGGCCCATAATGAAATCAATCGAGTCCTGGCTCAGGTTAGTTTAATCGAGTGCAATTTTGGTGGCCCTGATCCCTTTCTGATGGGAAAT
Source organism: Anomaloglossus baeobatrachus (assembly GCF_048569485.1). Taxonomy (NCBI): domain Eukaryota; kingdom Metazoa; phylum Chordata; class Amphibia; order Anura; family Aromobatidae; genus Anomaloglossus; species Anomaloglossus baeobatrachus. Next base: position 187,611,811 of record NC_134357.1, on the reverse strand, counting down.
TGAAGTATATAGACTACCCACGTCCCAGGTGCAGAGGAAGCTGTTGGGGGGAACTTGTTTTAGGTCTCTGATCTTCTGTAAAAAGTTATTGGTATCCAAAATAAAAGACTTAGTATTTTTAGTCAAGGGAGTAAGGACTTTCTCTAGATAAATTGACAGAGGAGAAAGAACGGACTCTGTCGATGCTACAATGGGTCGGCCAGGAGGGTTAATGAGAGATTTATGGATTTTGGGAAGTGAATAAAATACCGGTGTTATGGGGTGTAATTTAGTCAGAAAAGTACGGGTGGATTGGTCAATAGAACCTTTGTCAAAGTGAATAGATAGAAATTTTTGAATTTTTTGTTGAATCTTGAATATTGGGTCTGAGGGTATCTTCTGATAAGTCATAGTATCACTAAGTTGGCGTTTAATTTCACTAATGTAGTCATGTGTATTGAGGACTACGATTGCTCCACCTTTGTCAGCGGGTTTTATAGTTATGGCTTTGTTTTCCCTTAAAGAAGATATAGCTAATTTTTCTGAAGTATTGATATTACTTCGTGTGGGGTAAAAACCCAATTCATGCTCATGTATATTATCTTTAATATCGCGGTCCACTAGAGCTATAAATGTTTCTACAGCATGATGAGTTCTAGGTGGCATAAAATGACTGCGATTGTGAAGACCCAACATCTTGATGTTGGTTTCTTTAAGAGGTGGTTGTTGGTCTATGCTATGGGATGTAATGGAGCCAAAGTGAGTTTTGAGCCTAACTGATCTATAAAACCGTTGCATGTCATTTTCAAGGGTAAAGGAATCCCATCTAGGCGTAGGGCAAAAGGTCAAGCCTTTATTAAGTAAGGAAAGTTCATTAGGTGCCAAAGTATAGTCAGAGATGTTAACGACTAAATTGGGACCCTTACCTGTGAGCGCAACGTCATCCCCCAGTCTCCTCCTCCTCCTCGACCTCCTCGTTGGTTTGTTCTTCTTTTTATAGGTCCTAAAAAAGAGTTTGAGTGGCTGCCACTGGACTCGCTCCCTGAGGAAGCGGATTGGTTGTGAGTAGGTGGTCTTCTCCATTGCCTTGTATTGCTGGTTTGCCAGTCGTTCCATCTGTACACTCGGTTTGATAGATAGTCGTCTGTATCTCTCTGGAACTTCTGTCTTTTCTTCTCCTCCAAGTTCCTTTTAAATTCCTTTAATGTATCCTCAGCTTTTTTCTTATAGGCAGCCAAGTCCGCAGGGGTCAATGCATCTGCTAGTTGTGCTTCTATGGTTACAATTTTTTCTTTAGACTCCCTTATCGCTGTTTGTAGATGTTCAACCGTGAGTATGATCAGATCCAAGGAGCACTTATTCAGAATCTGTTGAAATCTCTTACAATATTCCTCGTTGCCAGAAAAAAGAGTGGGTCTTAAATTACACCTGAGGCCCCTTGGGATGCGGCTCTGCCGATAATATTCAGCTAATGTGGTACAATGGAGATCCAAGGAAATGAATGTCCGGTTCTCCTTCTCCCAGTCCCTAGTCCTAACCTCTCTGATGGGAGTTTTCAAAAACTCAGTAGAGTTGGTCACTTGTGCCAGAATGTTATTACTGGTTGTGTCATCGTAAGCAAAGGTATCAGATGACATGAGTAGGCAGGTTCAATCACCAAGAAAAGCTATAGTCAAGATATTTGTATGGTGTGAACACTGCACTATAGAGGTGGTATTGAGGTGCTAGTGAGAGGACCAAGGTCCGGACTCTAAATTATACATTCAAAACACTGCACTCTCATCAGCATGAGGTATTAGTAAAGAGAAGTCAACAGATTCTTTATCGAGCAAAAAAATTGTCTTTATTTATAAATAAAGTGGGTGGGAGGGACTAGGGGACGTTTCGGCCCAGACTGGGCCTTCTTCATACCAAGTCACACTGGGAAAGGGTAGAAAAGAAAGAAATCACTATTTACATATATCACACAGAAAACATGAAAAACATATCTACAGATCATATACATATATACCATAATATGAAAAGTCATGTCCTAGTTGTTGTGAATGGCACAGTAATAGCATCTTAGCAGTTGAAGTGACTCTCCAATTCTCATAGCCAATAACGTGAAATAGAAGGCAAGATCAGGCAATATATGTAAGGTCTGCATACCTCCAAATATAGATGAAATAATATCACAGAGGGAATTTTTTTTCCCTCTTTCTCTCTCTCTCCTTGTTAGGGTTTTTTTTAGTAGTATAGCAGTGATTAGGGACTCCACCCAGGTAAATGGATATGGTAGTTGCACAATGCAAGCCCTGTAGATAAAGGTATGGTTATGAAAGGATGGTATATCAACAGGGGAAGTGACACTATGGGGGAGGGGGGATAGCGAATTACCTTGCCCGTATTAGCAAATGAATGGTTATTGGATTTTGTCCTTTTGTATTGGGAGAGTTTAGTGACTCGTAGTCCCTAGAGGATCAAAAAAGTCTGCTGTCAGCAGGTAATAAATTATATATAGCACCCCCATGTAGAGGATCCCCTGCATGTCGTTACCTTAAGTTTATAGTAGGTAAATATGATCACGTATGGTATGCTTGTGTCTACCAGCATAGGGGACTTATTTGCATCTGTAATTTATAGGACATAAGTCTTAGTAACGATATTACATGCAGACAGAAAGTATAGTGATACATAGCAATTCATGAAGTGACACATATTACCTGTAGGCTTTAGGATAAGTGTATAACCGTGGGTAATGGAGTCCTCTGAAAGGTAGAAGGAGGAGTGAAGCATTATAAGATTGGAGGTAGAGATGAAGCGTTATAAGATTGGAGGTAAAAAGGATTAGGGACAAATAGTGTCATTGCATACCTTTATGGCCGTCTTCCCAGACTGTGGCATGGAGCAATTAGGTAACAGGTTTGGGAGCTATTTAACTCCCAAACCCGGAAATGACTGGGCACGCCGGCGCCTGCGCAGTGGCGATCTGCGCTACTATTAGTATATTGATGGTACCGTTTAGTTGTGAATAGAGGCGCCCGCGCATGCGCAGTAGAGTTAAACTCGTACATAGACGTGGGAGGATGTTTATCCTCAGCGCGTCATAAGGGATCAATGCAGGGATAGGAGGTGGACATTTAAGTATGACAGTCTGTTGATAGTAACTGACTATTGGTACCAGAGTCTATGCGACTTTAGTTCCAAATGTCCTATATATTGCCGCCCTATATAGTGACTTGATAGATAAATTCCCCTCTGGTACCAATAGTCAGTTACTATCAACAGACTGTCATACTTAAATGTCCACCTCCTATCCCTGCATTGATCCCTTATGACGCGCTGAGGATAAACATCCTCCCACGTCAATGTACGAGTTTAACTCTACTGCGCATGCGCGGGCGCCTCTATTCACAACTAAACGGTACCATCAATATACTAATAGTAGCGCAGATCGCCACTGCGCAGGCGCCGGCGTGCCCAGTCATTTCCGGGTTTGGGAGTTAAATAGCTCCCAAACTTGTTACCTAATTGCTCCATGCCACAGTCTGGGAAGACGGCCATAAAGGTATGCAATGACACTATTTGTCCCTAATCCTTTTTACCTCCAATCTTATAACGCTTCATCTCTACCTCCAATCTTATAATGCTTCACTCCTCCTTCTACCTTTCAGAGGACTCCATTACCCACGGTTATACACTTATCCTAAAGCCTACAGGTAATATGTGTCACTTCATGAATTGCTATGTATCACTATACTTTCTGTCTGCATGTAATATCGTTACTAAGACTTATGTCCTATAAATTACAGATGCAAATAAGTCCCCTATGCTGGTAGACACAAGCATACCATACGTGATCATATTTACCTACTATAAACTTAAGGTAACGACATGCAGGGGATCCTCTACATGGGGGTGCTATATATAATTTATTACCTGCTGACAGCAGACTTTTTTGATCCTCTAGGGACTACGAGTCACTAAACTCTCCCAATACAAAAGGACAAAATCCAATAACCATTCATTTGCTAATACGGGCAAGGTAATTCGCTATCCCCCCTCCCCCATAGTGTCACTTCCCCTGTTGATATACCATCCTTTCATAACCATACCTTTATCTACAGGGCTTGCATTGTGCAACTACCATATCCATTTACCTGGGACCTGGGTGGAGTCCCTAATCACTGCTATACTACTAAAAAAAAACCCTAACAAGGAGAGAGAGAAAGAGGGAAAAAAAATTCCCTCTGTGATATTATTTCATCTATATTTGGAGGTATGCAGACCTTACATATATTGCCTGATCTTGCCTTCTATTTCACGTTATTGGCTATGAGAATTGGAGAGTCACTTCAACTGCTAAGATGCTATTACTGTGCCATTCACAACAACTAGGACATGACTTTTCATATTATTGTATATATGTATATGATCTGTAGATATGTTTTTCATGTTTTCTGTGTGATATATGTAAATAGTGATTTCTTTCTTTTCTACCCTTTCCCAGTGTGACTTGGTATGAAGAAGGCCCAGTCTGGGCCGAAACGTCCCCTAGTCCCTCCCACCCACTTTATTTATAAATAAAGACAATTTTTTTGCTCGATAAAGAATCTGTTGACTTCTCTTTACTAATACCTCATGCTGATGAGAGTGCAGTGTTTTGAATGTATAGTTTAGAGTCCGGACCTTGGTCCTCTCACTAGCACCTCAATACCACCTCTATAGTGCAGTGTTCACACCATACAAATATCTTGACTATAGCTTTTCTTGGTGATTGAACCTGCCTACTCATGTCATCTGATACCTTTGCTTACGATGACACAACCAGTAATAACATTCTGGCACAAGTGACCAACTCTACTGAGTTTTTGAAAACTCCCATCAGAGAGGTTAGGACTAGGGACTGGGAGAAGGAGAACCGGACATTCATTTCCTTGGATCTCCATTGTACCACATTAGCTGAATATTATCGGCAGAGCCGCATCCCAAGGGGCCTCAGGTGTAATTTAAGACCCACTCTTTTTTCTGGCAACGAGGAATATTGTAAGAGATTTCAACAGATTCTGAATAAGTGCTCCTTGGATCTGATCGTACTCACGGTTGAACATCTACAAACAGCGATAAGGGAGTCTAAAGAAAAAATTGTAACCATAGAAGCACAACTAGCAGATGCATTGACCCCTGCGGACTTGGCTGCCTATAAGAAAAAAGCTGAGGATACATTAAAGGAATTTAAAAGGAACTTGGAGGAGAAGAAAAGACAGAAGTTCCAGAGAGATACAGACGACTATCTATCAAACCGAGTGTACAGATGGAACGACTGGCAAACCAGCAATACAAGGCAATGGAGAAGACCACCTACTCACAACCAATCCGCTTCCTCAGGGAGCGAGTCCAGTGGCAGCCACTCAAACTCTTTTTTAGGACCTATAAAAAGAAGAACAAACCAACGAGGAGGTCGAGGAGGAGGAGGAGACTGGGGGATGACGTTGCGCTCACAGGTAAGGGTCCCAATTTAGTCGTTAACATCTCTGACTATACTTTGGCACCTAATGAACTTTCCTTACTTAATAAAGGCTTGACCTTTTGCCCTACGCCTAGATGGGATTCCTTTACCCTTGAAAATGACATGCAACGGTTTTATAGATCAGTTAGGCTCAAAACTCACTTTGGCTCCATTACATCCCATAGCATAGACCAACAACCACCTCTTAAAGAAACCAACATCAAGATGTTGGGTCTTCACAATCGCAGTCATTTTATGCCACCTAGAACTCATCATGCTGTAGAAACATTTATAGCTCTAGTGGACCGCGATATTAAAGATAATATACATGAGCATGAATTGGGTTTTTACCCCACACGAAGTAATATCAATACTTCAGAAAAATTAGCTATATCTTCTTTAAGGGAAAACAAAGCCATAACTATAAAACCCGCTGACAAAGGTGGAGCAATCGTAGTCCTCAATACACATGACTACATTAGTGAAATTAAACGCCAACTTAGTGATACTATGACTTATCAGAAGATACCCTTAGACCCAATATTCAAGATTCAACAAAAAATTCAAAAATTTCTATCTATTCACTTTGACAAAGGTTCTATTGACCAATCCACCCGTACTTTTCTGACTAAATTACACCCCATAACACCGGTATTTTATTCACTTCCCAAAATCCATAAATCTCTCATTAACCCTCCTGGCCGACCCATTGTAGCATCGACAGAGTCCGTTCTTTCTCCTCTGTCAATTTATCTAGAGAAAGTCCTTACTCCCTTGACTAAAAATACTAAGTCTTTTATTTTGGATACCAATAACTTTTTACAGAAGATCAGAGACCTAAAACAAGTTCCCCCCAACAGCTTCCTCTGCACCTGGGACGTGGGTAGTCTATATACTTCAATTTCCCATCAGAAAGGGATCAGGGCCACCAAAATTGCACTCGATTAAACTAACCTGAGCCAGGACTCGATTGATTTCATTATGGGCCTCCTCGAGATAGTCCTCAATGATAATTATTTTCTTTTCAAGGACGATTTTTACGTCCAGAAGCACGGGACCGCGATGGGCTCGAATGTAGCCCCTGCGTATGCAAATCTGTTCATGGACTATTTCGAGGGACGCTTTGTGTATTCATATCCAGCCTTTGATGAATTGGCGTTTCTATGGGCTCGCTATATAGACGATATATTCTGCATCTGGCAGGGCGACTTGGAAAGCCTGCTTTCTTTTGATGATCATATTAATAAAGTATGGCCTGAGCTCAAATTTACGCTGATTCACCATCAGGAAGAAATTAGTTTCTTGGACACGTATATCAAAAAAGACACAATGGGCAATCTATCCTCAGATCTCTACCGGAAACCAACCGATTGGAATTGTATGCTCCTATATAGTAGCTGTCACCCTAAATCAACTAAGAACAGCCTACCTAGATCTCAATTTGCAAGAATCACAAGGATAGTGTCGGATGAGAACACAAGAGAGCAGAGATTAGATGAAATGTCCAATCGGTTCATAGAACGTAACTACCCACCAACATTGCTTAAAACAGAAAGAGAGAGACTATCACCTACCCCCCCCTCAGGGATAGACACAGTGACAATGGAAAGGATACCTTTTGTCCACACATACCACCCGTCCATGCCTAAAATATACAATATCATCAATCGACACTGGCCGCTCCTAAAAAAAGCATATCCAGAGATAAGGCCATTCATACTTCCCCCCATCATGTGCAAAAAAAGACCCCAAAACATAAAGGATTCCTTGGTCAGAGCAGATATTGGCAGTGACAAAACAAATGTACAAACCTTGCTGGCACCGAAACGTACGGGTACTTTCCCTTGTTTAAGTTGTCCATCATGTTCGAACGTGATCAAAGGAGACCACTTTACGCACCCTAGGTCTGGCAAAAGCTTTCCAATAAAAGAATACTTTACCTGTTTGAGCAATTTTGTTATATACATCATCAAATGTCCCTGTGGACTATTGTATGTCGGGGAAACAATCCAACATGTCGGCGACCGTATTGCTAGCCATAAATCCACCATTAGGTGTGGAAAATTATGGCTACCTATTCCACATCATTTTCACGAAGCTAAACACAACGTGGCCCAGTTGCGTTTTCAGGTCATAGATAAAGTTCATAGACCCAGACGCGGAGGAAACCATATCGAGCTCCTCAAAAAAAGAGAGAGTTTTTGGATCCATAAGCTACAAACCCTAGCACCTAAAGGTCTTAATAGAGAATTAGATTGGCTGGTATAATTATAGTACTGTACCTATGTATTTGCCCGAAATTGTACTAATTATGTCATGATACATTTTTTACAGAAAACTTGAAAAAAACCATCCTCACCTTTCCTTCTTCCATCGTTCACTCACTATTAGATGGTAACGTATAAAACCAGCACTTTCTATTTTAGTCATATATAGATGGTAATGATAGTTCACTCTACTAGTATATTGGGACCCTTCCACTTTTATGTTTTGTTTCCCTAGGTTATACCTCAGGATACGTATATGTAAACTAAACATCACTGGTCGTTGACCAGAATAAGGATGTTACTACATTGTCTCTATATATATATATATGCTTGTATATTACACTGCAATTGTCTCTATGCGACTTTAGTTCCAAATGTCCTATATATTGCCGCCCTATATAGTGACTTGATAGATAAATTCCCCTCTGGTACCAATAGTCAGTTACTATCAACAGACTGTCATACTTAAATGTCCACCTCCTATCCCTGCATTGATCCCTTATGACGCGCTGAGGATAAACATCCTCCCACGTCTATGTACGAGTTTAACTCTACTGCGCATGCGCGGGCGCCTCTATTCACAACTAAACGGTACCATCAATATACTAATAGTAGCGCAGATCGCCACTGCGCAGGCGCCGGCGTGCCCAGTCATTTCCGGGTTTGGGAGTTAAATAGCTCCCAAACCTGTTACCTAATTGCTCCATGCCACAGTCTAGGAAGACGGCCATAAAGGTATGCAATGACACTATTTGTCCCTAATCCTTTTTACCTCCAATCTTATAACGCTTCATCTCTACCTCCAATCTTATAATGCTTCACTCCTCCTTCTACCTTTCAGAGGACTCCATTACCCACGGTTATACACTTATCCTAAAGCCTACAGGTAATATGTGTCACTTCATGAATTGCTATGTATCACTATACTTTCTGTCTGCATGTAATATCGTTACTAAGACTTATGTCCTATAAATTACAGATGCAAATAAGTCCCCTATGCTGGTAGACACAAGCATACCATACGTGATCATATTTACCTACTATAAACTTAAGGTAACGACATGCAGGGGATCCTCTACATGGGGGTGCTATATATAATTTATTACCTGCTGACAGCAGACTTTTTTGATCCTCTAGGGACTACGAGTCACTAAACTCTCCCAATACAAAAGGACAAAATCCAATAACCATTCATTTGCTAATACGGGCAAGGTAATTCGCTATCCCCCCTCCCCCATAGTGTCACTTCCCCTGTTGATATACCATCCTTTCATAACCATACCTTTATCTACAGGGCTTGCATTGTGCAACTACCATATCCATTTACCTGGGTGGAGTCCCTAATCACTGCTATACTACTAAAAAAACCCCCTAACAAGGAGAGAGAGAAAGAGGGAAAAAAAATTCCCTCTGTGATATTATTTCATCTATATTTGGAGGTATGCAGACCTTACATATATTGCCTGATCTTGCCTTCTATTTCACGTTATTGGCTATGAGAATTGGAGAGTCACTTCAACTGCTAAGATGCTATTACTGTGCCATTCACAACAACTAGGACATGACTTTTCATATTATTGTATATATGTATATGATCTGTAGATATGTTTTTCATGTTTTCTGTGAGATATATGTAAATAGTGATTTTCTTTCTTTTCTACCCTTTCCCAGTGTGACTTGGTATGAAGAAGGCCCAGTCTGGGCCGAAACGTCCCCTAGTCCCTCCCACCCACTTTATTTATAAATAAAGACAATTTTTTTGCACGATAAAGAATCTGTTGACTTCTCTTTACTAATACCTCATGCTGATGAGAGTGCAGTGTTTTGAATGTATAGTTTAGAGTCCGGACCTTGGTCCTCTCACTAGCACCTCAATACCACCTCTATAGTGCAGTGTTCACACCATACAAATATCTTCCCTCATATATTTATACATTGTGATTAGATCCCCCCTAAGCCTTCGTTTTTCCAAACTAAATAACCCCAAGTTTAATAACCTGTCTTGGTATTGCAGCCCACCCATTCCTCTAATAATCTTGGTCGCTCTTCTCTGCACCCTCTCCAGTTCAGCTATGTCCTTCTTATATATCCGTGACCATAATTGTACACAGTATTCTAAGTGCGGTCGCACTAGTGACTTGTACAGAGGTAGAAGTATATTTTTTTCATGAACACTTATACCTCTTTTAATACATCCCATTATTTTATTAGCCCTGGCAGCAACTGCCTGACACTGTCCACTAAAGTGAAGTTTACCATCCAGCCATACACCCAAGTCTTTTTCTGTGTCTGTTTTACCCAGTGTTCTACAATTAAGTACATAATCATAAATGTTATTTCCTCTACCCAAGTGCATGACCTTACATTTATCTACATTAAACTTCAATTGCCACTTCTCAGCCCAATCCTCCAATTTACATAAATCTCCCTGTAATATAAAATTATCCTCCTCTGTATTGATTACCCTGCAGAGTTTAGTATCATCTGCAAATATTGAAATTCTACTCCGCACGCCCCCAACAAGGTCATTTATAAATATGTTGAAAAGAAGCGGGCCCAATACTGACCCCTGTGGTACCCCACTATGAACTGAGACCCAGTCCGAGTACGTACCATTAATAACCATCCTTTGTTTCCTATCACTGAGCCAGTTTTTAACCCAGTTACACATATTTTCCCCTATCCCCATTATTCTCATTTTATGTACCAACCTTTTGTGTGGCACCGTATCAAAAGCTTTTGAAAAGTCCATATACACAACATCCACTGCATTTCCCTGGTCCAGGCTTGAACTTACCTCTTCATAGAAGCTGATCAAATTAGTTTGACAGGATCGATCCCTCATAAACCCATGTTGATACTCTGTCATAAGGTTATTTTTCTTGAGATACTCCAGTATAGCATCTCATATTAACCCAAAGAGGTATTCCATGTTTATGTTTTTGGTTGATAATTGCTAGTCAATAAAAGTTCTTTCTGTGAATAAATTTCGATTAATGTTCATAAGAATCTTCTCACAAGAGTCTTAGAAACATTGTTTGTTGTTCATCTGGAATGATTGAATTTGTATGGCCGGTATAAACAGCAAACATGGACCAATATCTGTACGTCTACATCTGAGTAATGATGGCTCAATAGAAGATTCTGTAAGAGATATCCAGCCATCAATATATTTCAGTCTAATTTGTAATGTCTCAGATTATCACCAACCCAATGGCTACAATTGGTTTTATTAGTGTAAAGGGACTAAGGCTAGGTTCACACACTGCGTTTTTTTGACGCTACGTTTTTGTGCGTTTTTTGAGGAATGTTCTTCATTCTCCACTAGTGTATGCAGGAGAGCAGACAGCTGCAGAACTACAAGTCTCAGCATACTCCATCCAATAGTGTATGCAGGAGAGCAGACAGCAGCTGCAGAACTACAAGGCTCAGCATCCTCCTTCCAGTACTGTATGCAGGAGGGAGAGGCAGGGGGAGCAGAACTAGAAGGCTCAGCATACTCCATCCAATAGTGTATGCAGGAGAGCAGACAGCAGCTGCAGAACTACAAGGCTCAGCATCCTCCATCCAGGACTGTATGCAGGAGTTTTTTGCCCCACAAAAAAATGACGTGGGCTTCGCAAAATATTTTTTGTATGCTAGCCAGGTACAGCAGGCAGGTAGGGTCTGCCCCCAACCCCCAGCTGCCTCTTTGTGCCCGGCTGGGAACCAAAAATATAGGGAAGCTTCTTTTTTTTTGAATTTTATGAAATAATTTAAAAAAAAAAAATGACGTGGGCTTCGCCCAATTTTTGAGTCCACTATGGGGAGATAAGGTATGCACACCAGTGACTATGTAAGGGGAATACATGGAATAGCAGAAACTGCTGTGTGAATACTGACTTGAAAAATCCAATAGCTATATGTAAGAGTGAAAATGTGAAAAATGGAATCTGCATTACTGCCATGAACATATGAATCAAGAGAAATTTAGCTACTGAATTGATCAATGCAATAGAGCCCCAACACTACGCCAAAGTATTTCTCTACGTTGGGGTCCATAGCTTGTGTGTGTCCTCTCATGCAGTTAAAAAACTTACCGTGTATGGGAAGCTGAGACCCAGGCTATTTATGCGTATGATATGGATTGGCAATAGGTGTGGTTGGGGAGGGTTCACAAACGAAAAATTACTAACAATAAGGAATAACGTTTGGAACACCATTCTAAGTCTGAACTGGGTGCAAAAACCTAAAAAAACGTTCCAAACGTTATTCCTTATTGTTAGTAGTTTTTCGTTTGTGAACCCTCCCAAACCACACCTATTGCCAATCCATATCATACGCATAAATAGCCTGGGTCTCAGCTTCCCATACACGGTAAGTTTTTTAACTGCATGAGAGGACACACACAAGCTAGGGACCCCAACGTAGAGAAATACTTTGGCGTAGTGTTGGGGCTCTATTGCATTGATCAATTCAGTAGCTAAATTTCTCTTGATTCATATGTTCATGGCAGTAATGCAGATTCCATTTTTCACATTTTCACTCTTACATATAGCTATTGGATTTTTCAAGTCAGTATTCACACAGCAGTTTCTGCTATTTCATGTATTCCCCTTACATAGTCACTGGTGTGCATACCTTATCTACCCATAGTGATGTTTTTTTAGGTTTTTGCACCCAGTTCAGACTTAGAATGGTGTTCCAAACGTTATTCCTTACAATTTTTGAGTCCAGCCAGGTACAACTAGGCAGCTGGGGATTGGAATCTACAGTGCAGGGTGCCCATGCTTTCTGGGCACCCCCGCTGCGAATTGCAGTACGCAGCCACCCCAGAAAATGGCGCTTTCATAGAAGCGCCATCTTCTGGCGCTGTATCTAACTCTTCAGCTGCCCTGGTGACGGGTGGCTCATTGGGTAATAATGGGGTTAGGGCTAGCTGTATATTATCAGCTGGCCCTAATCCCGAAATTCATGGTGTCACTCCAATATTAGGCATGGCCACCATGAATTTCTAGTAAAGATAAAAAAAAACACACAGAAAAATGTTTTTATTAGAAATAAAACACAACACAATTAGTGACTCCATCTTTATTGAAATAAAGAACCCCCCCTCCGCAGTAATCCTGGGTCAAGGGTCCCGCGCCGTCCAATCCGGATCCAATATCATCTGATCGGTTTGCTGGAAGGCAAACCGATCAGATGATGTGTCAGGTTCCACGATGTGAATTACATCACACATCAGCTGATTGTATAAAAGTCGTTTATACAATCAGATGATGCATCAGTGCAAAAAAAAAAATACTCACTTATGTGCTGATTACCGGCAGCTCCTGGATCGGAGTATGATCCCGTCCGATCGCTGCAGGAGCTGACGGTAATCAGGGATGAAGTCTCCTGATGGCATCAGCTGATAGGTGAAACCGGCCGGGCGCCGGCATCACCGCGAAACTTACGATCAGCTGATGAGTCAGGTGACCGCATCAGGTGATCAGCACCAGGTCCTGCAGCTATCGGAGGTGTCCCGGCCATCTGCACACAGCCAGAGCGGCGGTACCGGGAGAGGAGCTGGGAGCGGACATGGCATCGGGAGTCTGCAGACACGTGAGTATGACATTTTTTTTTCTACTGTTCACTTTTGTTTTCGCAGCTGCTTCCACCTCCCGCCCAGCCATGGCGCCACACGGGAGCTGACATGCACAGGACTGGAGGTGGACGCAGCGGTGACGGTACCGGGAGGATTCACGCTTCTGTATTTACTGACAGAAGGAATCCTCTTCCTGTACATGTCACTTTACTACCCACCCCTTGCGTTTTATAGCTGCGTTTTTAGTAATAAAAACGCACTAAGAACCCAGCTATATTTGTAATTTGCTGTTTTCATTGCGTTTTTGAATATCTCATTAAACTCAATGGGTGGAAAACGCAGTGAAAAACGCAAAAATAATTGATATGCTGCGTTTTTGTGGGCACCACAAAAACGCAGCTAAAAAAAACCCGCTGTGTGCAGACTGCAAAAATGAAAACTCATAGACTTTGCTGGGGAAGCAAAGTCATGCAGTTTTCTGAGCAAAAACGCACCCGAAAAACACGCAAAAACGCCACGAAAAATGCACTGTGTGAACTTACCCTAAAACCCAGTGTGTGAACCTAGCCTAACAGTCAAAATAAGTGTTAAGCTGCATCTTATCAGAAATATGCACAAAATACATGGAAGTGTCATTGACGATACGGCATTGTATCTGTCACAATCAACAATCATGTTGCCTCAAAGCAACTTTTATTTCTCTGAATTTTCCTGCTTAATGTTTCATTCCTTGTCTTTCCGGAACAAGCTCCATCAAGAGAATAGCCTTTACTAAAAATAAAATACAAAATTTATTAGTATAAAATTAAAAAAAGCAAGGAAGACAGTAATGAAAGTGCAAACGACACACCAGAAAAAGGAACAGCAAACAAGGTATAGCATCCGTATGTGAATATCTGTCACAGGACACACTGGCTATGAATGTGATTCTAATAGATATAAATGGGCCCATAAAGTGCATACAAAATACAGCCACTATATATTAAACAGTACAATGATATAAAAAATTGTTTGTTCAGATAAAACAAATTACAAAGAAGTGCAATTACAAGATATTTGCAAAAAGAAGTGAATGAATAAATATGAGACAAATAATTTAATACATTGTACAACAAAGTAATACAACAAAGTTGTACAACAATTTTTTTATATCATTGTACTGTTTAATATATAGTGGCTGTATTTTGTATGCACTTTAAGGGCTCTTTTATATCTATTGGAACTACATTCATAGCCACAGTGTGTCATGTGATAGATATTACATATGGATTCTATACCTTGTTTGCTATTCTCATGATAGGGCTTGTTATTTACAATTCAATAGCCATTCTGCCATTTACATAATTGCTAGATATGGGTGGTGTATTATCACTACTGGGTATAACTTCCTGATATCTCTCTTTTGTTGACACAAATTGGGTGTTAACTTGTCTTTCAGGAGCAGAACTTTTTATATTTTTTTTCCATAAAGATAGGCCCATGTACATGAAAGCTTGTTTCTTGTTTTTGTGGGATATACCAAATATTGTATGTAAAATTTTCTGTTCTTTAGATTTCATCTTGTATATATTTTGTCATATATTTTCGTGCCTGCATTACTGTATTATTGCTTTATAATGCATTATTACTGATCTATTATGGGCAACAGAAGGGAATGCCCCTCCCCATTCCAGAACCTTTTGGTTGTAAATAGGGCTGATCGAATCCGCCAAAATCCGTAACCGGCGGATCCCTGCCGGATTGAAAAAAAATCAAGATCCGCTCCGGATTCTGGTGCCCATATAAGTCTATGGCGACCAGAATCCAGAGATTAAAAACATTTGTGGAAGGGATACGGGGGTAGGAGCGCGTGCAGTATACTCACCCAAGGCTGTGTCATGGTAGCAAACTCTTTCCGGGTCACACTTTTCCCTTCCGGAGCCGACAATTCAATATTCATCGTTTTGCCCGCCCACCGGCACGTGCAATTGTTTGCAGCTAGACGCGCCCCCACCCTGAGTGGCAGTGTGTCAGCTGACTGCAACCAATAACAGGCGGCAGGACGGCTGGTGGGCAGGGAAAGCAGTGCAAGTGTCTGCGGGTCAGTATGGTGAACATGCATGTCTTTCAGAAACACATGCACATTCCTGTCAGAAGTGTGCGGCTGTGCCCGTGATGCGCTGTCAGACTCGTACAAGTCTAACATGACATCAGCCGGCAAAGCCTGCGCTCTCTGAGCATGAGCATGAGCATGAGCGTGCATGTACCTAGAAGCACATGCACGCTCCTGTCAGAAGTGTGCGGCTGTGGCGGTGATGCGCTGTCAAACTCGTACAAGTCTGACATGACATCAGCCGGCACAGCCTGCGCTCCCTGAGCATGAGCGTGCATGTACCTAGAAGCACATGCACGCTCCTGTCAGAAGTGTGCGCTGTCGTGTCGGTGATGCGGCTTTTTTTTTTTTATTATTTAAATAATTTAAAAAAAAAAAAACGTGCGGTCCCCCTAATTTTTATCCCCAGCCATGATAATGTTGGCTGGGGGCTGGTATTCCGCAGCCGCCCAGTATTGCCGCATCTATTAGATGTGACAATCCTGGTGCAATACTGGCTCTTCTCGATTGCCCTGGAGCGGTGGCAATCGGGGTAACAAGGGGTTAATAGCAGCGCACTGCTGCCACTAAACCCTAGATTAGTGATGGCACAGGCGTCTATGAGATACCTGCATCATACTAACCTGTAAATGACAGTAAATAAACACAGACACAGAAAAAAATCCTTTGTTTGGAATAAAGTACAAAACACACACCCTCATTCCCCTCTATATTAACCCCCAAAACCCTGCAGCTCCGACATAATCCACACGAGGTCCCATGCTGCTTCAGCTCTACTACACAGCCAGTGGCCAAAGAGCATGACCGCTGGCTGTGAAGGCAATGAGTGAGCCACGATGACTGCACGGCAGGCAGATACTGTCACAAGCTGGGGGCGCATCCTCCTGCAACCAATCACAGACGAGACGATGGCCAGGGAAAACACGGAAAGCTGTGTATATATGATGCACAGTACAGGAAGTGAATGCGCGACCCGGAAGCATTGTTCCATCATGACACCGAGTCTCGGTACGTATGAAACGCTGTTTTATTTCTGTTTGCTTTATTTTTCAATTATTTTTCCCAGTGCCGCATGCGGATTGTGCACCCGGAATTCCGGATCCGGCACCCGGAAATCTTTTAAACCGCGCGGATCCGGACTTTTACAGTCCCGATCCTCTCAGCCCTAGTTGTAAACTTTTAAATACCACTGTAACGACTGATAGCAGCATTTAAGAGGCTTATCTGCTCACGACAGTCTCTCTCTGATGCTGGCTACTTCACAAAGCTAGCCCTAATGCTGTTTGGAACAGGCTCAGCTTTTGAATCTGCTTAATACATGCCCTGTATACTTCTGCTATATGGTGAATATCACCAAGGAATTATTAGAAATTAATAAATCCAGATAATGATAGATATATTTTATTCTTATCTGTTTTTACTTCTAACTGTAGATTATTATATTCTATTTTCTGTACATAATTATGGGACAGCCATACGCCTTAGCATCTGTTAATGGGAAGTCAGAAATGAGCTTTACAACAGCTACATGGAGATAGGGAACTGCAGACTGGAGATGTTCCTTGACACTTATGGGAAAGTGTTATGTAATCTGTGCAGTGGTTACTGTGACGGTGATGGGCAGTCCGGCTCTTTTTGGTGATCTGCCTCACATTGTTCCGCTCACCAAAAAGAGCTGGATTCTTTCGGCTCCTAAATGGATCCCTATTAAATATGTGTTCACCCTAGTGTTAATGACACACCCAACTCCAGGGTCGTGGGTACTTTGAACCGGACCAGACTAGTACGGGGACGTCAGCGGTGGCAGGGGTCCAGCTCTGTGACCCTGGCGGTGTCTTAAAAATGAAGGGGGATGATTATATACAGTGGAATAAAGTTTGTGACGCCACCTGTGGTTTTGCGGCTATGTGAGCCGCCGCTGCGCTGTAGGTTTCCCGGGGAAGGTGATGAGGGTGCAGCTGAGGTGTTCTTACTCCCCACAGGTGGAAAGAGGGCCTGAGATAACCATTGATTATATGAAAAGTCTATGATGGCAGGTTGTGACGCAAGAGAAATGGAGACGACACCAGGGCTTTCCAATAAGTCTTTTACTCACTGTATTGATTCAAGCTTGACAGCCTTTTTACTCCATCCACAGTGTGCTGGGATCCTCAGTGATGAGCAACCACTGATCACGAGTAAGTCCGAGGACAGTACCGGTACACCCTTTTATTTGCCTTTCCTGGCCATCTCTCTGCGCTGACTTTCTCCCTCCTGTCCTGCGCCTCCACACACAGTGCCCTGAGCCAGGGGCCGTGGACCTCTAAATGGACTTTTGTCTGCCTGGCTCCCTCTGGGGACCTTCAAAGAGATTTCTGCCTGCCTGGCTCCCTGGTCCTCTGTGGCCCCCTTCCAGCAGATTCGTGTGCTGCTTGTGGACCAAAGGTGCGAACACCCACCTTGGACTCCGGTGTTACTAGGAAGTCCTGAAGTATCTTCCTAGCCTAGGGTCCGGAATCCCATTTGCGACCAAATCCCTTCACTTTGAGATGTTGCTTGTGAAACGCGACTATAGGGGTTTCTGACTCACTTCCCCTAAGTCACTGGGATTCTTTCTTCCTTCTTCTCAGAGTTGACAGGACCCCTAGGATCCTCACCCCTAGTCGGTCTCCTCCCTCCTCCTGACTGACTTACACACCTAACCACCAATTTTCAAACTCAAGCTCCGCCCACTCACCTCAGACACCTCAGCCACTAAGCTCCTCTCCTAAGCTGGTTTCAAACCAGTGCACAGGGCTTAAGTGCCATAACCAGACTACTGGTTGACAAACATTAATGGGACCTGCCCTGTGTGAGCTAACAATTGAGTGTCTGCAGGTTTTTGGTGCGTGAATAGGCAGATGGCCTCTTTCCTACCCAGGATTGGGCACCACACCTCCGACTGAGGTGCAGTACCTCTGTGGCGATGTCAGCCTCAGGGGTGCCACATTAATGCGGCCTAAACCCCACCCACCTACTGTCAAAACCCCACCCACTTGCAACTGGCCAATTAAATTGATGAATGGGTGGAGTTTTGTCCAGGTGGGCGGAGTTTCATCTGCTGAATTTTACACCCAAGTTTTTACGCCCAGTGAGAGCCATTAAGAGAATTTAGTGGTTGTCACTGGGGTGCTGGCTCCCATCGCTCACAGCAGGGAGCCAGCTCTTTGTGTTGTAACAGTGATGACCGACACATCACTACACCTGCACAGGGTAGGAAGTAACCTGCAACCATCACCTAGT
Organism: Anomaloglossus baeobatrachus; assembly: GCF_048569485.1. Classification (NCBI taxonomy): domain Eukaryota; kingdom Metazoa; phylum Chordata; class Amphibia; order Anura; family Aromobatidae; genus Anomaloglossus; species Anomaloglossus baeobatrachus. Next base: position 187,593,155 of record NC_134357.1, on the reverse strand, counting down.
CATGTAATCCTTAGGGTTCGGTTACATGGATTCAACAGCGGCATTATACGCCCTCCGATCAGTAAACTTTTCCTGATCAGCATTTTTTCGAATGCTCATTTACACAGTCAAACTAAATAAATGATGTAGAATGAGCGATGTACAGTGGATCAGTACTCATAGGCTGTCATTGTTCTTGGGAATGTGAGTTTTATTTGCACAGGGTAATGCAGCACCGAGAATGATGGTCTTGTATGCTTCACAAAAGATCATCTCACCTGATGAACAAATTTTTTGTTTATTCATTGGATTATAAGCAGCCTGCTTACTCTGCAAAATAATTGAGAAACAAGCATCTTAAGAACTCTCAATCAGTACTATCTTGGGTGTCAACTTAGCTTTAGTTATGTGTATATACTGTAGGTATTTTCTTTTATTGCAATTGACGGGCCCCACGGGGTCTTCGGAATACTTGTCACCGGGCCGGTGAGGGTCAGGTGATGTCACTGGTGTCCCTACCCGGTTTCGTGACCCCGTTGGTGTCAATAAAAGGGATGGATGGTGGGATGATGAGGATGAAGGGGTTGAGGATGTTGGGAGTAGTTGTCTCTTGACGCCACCTGTGGTGTGTGGCCAGGGATTAGCCACCACTGTGGGTGCTGTGTTCTGGGGTGAATGGTGTCACAGCTCGCATGGTTTGGCTCCCCACAGGTAGAGCCAGGCCCAAGGGGAGGATGATGGTGGTAGTAGTTGTCCTTGGTGGTAAAGCGCTGGGCGACGGCGACGACAAGGATGGGCAGACACAGTGGTTGTGGTTCAAGGTCTTTACTCACTGTCTGATAGCCACCCACGGAGTGCCGGTTTCCGCCGTGATGGGCTCCAGCCAATCCCGGATAATTTGGTGGTCACCACCGGTGTTCACACTGTGTGTCATTTCTGGTTGGGGTCCTTCTAATCCAGACTATGGAATATGGAACGGGCTGCAGGTGTTTCCTGCACTCTCCGCAGACTCTGTAATCCCCTATAGCTGTAGACAGCCCAGCTGAGCTGCCTGCTCCAACCCGCGTGTCTTGTGGCACTCCCAGAAGTGTAAGGTGATGCCTGGATCAAGGATCTGACTGTGCTTCGCACCCCAAGCCGGGGGTAACTAACTGTGTAGATGCTTTTTCCTTTTCCCAAGTGGTGCCCGCCCCCCAGGTGGTTGTCCTAGTGACCAGGAAAGTCCCATGCCTTGTGATGGTCACCCCCCTGTCTACCCTAGGCCAATCCCAGTGGGAAAGCATGTAACTGTGTGTGGTTTGTGAATGTGAGAAACACCAGTGATTAACCTCTTCCTTAACCGGGATTAGTACTGCACCTTAAGCGAGATGCAATACCCTGTGGCGACTGAAGCTTCAGGGGCGCCACATAATCTTTGGTAGCGATGATAATTCATGACTGCTGAAAAGTTATCTATACAGAATAGATAGTTTCAACATATTATGGGGCTTCATCATCAGTATGAGAACTGCATCATTTTTTAAATATACTGACATAGAAAATCAGAAAATAATCTCTAAATATTCTTAACAATTACATTTATTTTTTTAAATATGTGTACAACACTAGGACATTTTCTAAGAGAAAATTCATCTGAGTTCATTTAAATTATTAACTCCAATCTGTGTAAACACCGATTTATCTGACTGAAAAATCACATTGTTTCAAAAGTTTTGTTGCAAATAGTCAACAAATAATAACGTGTTGAGGAAAAAGACGTACAAGAACTGCCAAAGGTTTTGAGTGAAGCGTCCAGGAATCCATTATACTCCACTGCAGTCATATTCCAAAATTGCAGTCTCTTTAGAACAGGGGTGCGCAATTAATTTTCCCATGGGGTCGCATGAGAAACTGGGATGGTTTTAGAGGGCCGCACTAATATAATTAACTCAGTTTTACCCAATACTGTATACAGTATATATACTATCCCTTCATAAACAAACAGTAATTTACGGACTGCAGTAATAACAAGAAGGATTTGCGGGGCACTACTTCCACTGAGGACTGTCCACATCAAACAACCAGCGACTAGTTGCAGAAAGCACACGCGGTGCTATTGATCTCTGCTGTGACAAGAGAAAACTTCCAGGTCGGACTATGCTGAATACAGCTACGGGGTGCTTGTTCCAAAAGCATCAGAGCATGAAACATTAAGCAAAGGGAAAAAAAAAGGGACAGCACTCACCGATAATTGCTGTGAAGTATTCAGGTTTATTTCATGGTGGGAGGATACATGCTTCGGCGTTACAGGGAGGGAATGAGGATGGTTTAGCACAGAAAGACTACGGCCGTTTCGCCCCTGTAGGTGGGGCTTCGACGGGTCTTACAGATTAGTGACCTCACTAGCAGGTTATAAAAAAGCAGCAAGCTCCAATCATGTGTGCAGGTGAGTTAAAAAATGGGCCCGCTAGGCTTTAATGAAAAAAACGACTTAGTCGTATTTTTGGGTTGAAAAAGTATAACTAATTACATCATCATATGAAATTAAAACAGTGTGTCCGTCATTGCGATCCATTTAGTGATATCAAGCCCATTTTGGGCTTTCTTGTTTTTAATGTTTTTTAACTCACCTGCACACATGATTGGAGCTTGCTGCTTTTTTATAACCTGCTAGTGAGGTCACTAATCTGTAAGACCCGTCGAAGCCCCACCTACAGGGGCGAAACGGCCGTAGTCTTTCTGTGCTAAACCATCCTCATTCCCTCCCTGTAACGCCGAAGCATGTATCCTCCGACCATGAAATAAACCTGAATACTTCACAGCAATTATCGGTGAGTGCTGTCCCTTTTTTTTTCCCTTTGAGTAATTTACGGACTGTGTGACACCTCGTGGCCCTGCATACACACACGCAGACATGTCCATTTTTTTTCTCCAGCAGCACGGGTGTCACACGGATCGCACACTGATGTGATCTGTGTGACATCAGTGTGACAAGTACCAGAGAAAACACTGGTCTTTTTAATAAAAAGATTTTCTATATTTACCTCTCTCCAGCGCTGCTGTCTCTGGCTCTGCTGTCCCCCGCTCCTTATCGCCGGTACTTAAACTCACTGAATATTCACTGCAGTGAGCAGCTGGAAGCAGGGACAGCGCTGGGGACCGCATCGCTGGGTGAGTATACAGGTGTGTGTGTTGAGAACCTGGAAGCCGGAGCACCTCGAGGACTAGTCACAGTTCCCAATGAACTCTGATGAACCCGTGAAGCTGTAGCATGGGTGTCGCAGGGGGGTCATCAGAGTTCATTGGAAACTCCGATAACCTCCTGGAGGTCACTGTGCTTGCAGAATACTCACCTGTCCCTCCGGTGATGTCCTCAGCGGTGCTGTGCCCGGCACTGTCACCGCGATGCTCCGGCTTCCAGGTCCTGAGTGCGGTGAATAATCGATGAATGAGCAGGGGTCAGGAGCGGAAGGCACTCCTATATACTGCACATGTAATATACATCACTACACTCCTATATACTGCACCTGTAATATACATCACTACACTCCTATATATACTGCACCTGTAATATACATCACTACACTCATATATACTGCACCTGTAATATACATCACTACACTCCTATATATACTGCACCTGTAATATACATCACTACACTCATATATACTGCACCTGTAATATACATCACTACACTCCTATATATACTGCACCTGTAATATACATCACTACACTCCTATATACTGCACATGTAATATACATCACTACACTCCTATATACTGCACATGTAATATACATCACTACACTCCTATATACTGCACCTGTAATATACATCACTACACTCCTATATACTGCACATGTAATATACATCACTACACTCCTATATACTGCACATGTAATATACATCACTACACTCCTATATACTGCACATGTAATATACATCACTACACTCCTATATACTGCACATGTAATATACATCACTACACTCCTATATACTGCACATGTAATATACATCACTACACTCCTATATACTGCACCTGTAATATACATCACTACACTCCTATATACTGCACATGTAATATACATCACTACACTTCTATATACTGCACATGTAATATACATCACTACACTCCTATATACTGCACCTGTAATATACATCACTACACTCCTATATACTGCACCTGTAATATACATCACTACACTCCTATATACTGCACATGTAATATACATCACTACACTCCTATATACTGCACCTGTAATATACATCACTACACTCCTATATACTGCACCTGTAATATACATCACTACACTCCTATATACTGCACATGTAATATACATCACTACACTCCTATATACTGCACCTGTAATATATAGCACTACACTCCTATATACTGCACCTGTAATATACATCACTACACTCCTATATACTGCACCTGTAATATACATCACTACACTTCTGTATACTGCACCTGTAATATATAGCACTATACTCCTATATACTGCACCTCTAATATACATTACTACACTCATATATACTGCACCTGTAATATACATTACTACACTCCTATATACTGCACATGTAATATACATCACTACACTCCTATAATACTGCACCTGTAATATACATCACTACACTCCTATATACTGCACCTGTAATATACATCACTACACTCCTATATACTGTACCTGTAATATACATCACTACACTTCTATATACTGCACCTGTAATATACATCACTACACTCCTATATACTGCACATGTAATATACATCACTACACTCCTATATACTGCACCTGTAATATACATCACTACACTCCTATATACTACACCTGTAATATACATCACTACACTCCTATATACTGCACATGTAATATACATCACTACACTCCTATATACTGCACATGTAATATACATCACTACACTCCTATATACTGCACATGTAATATACATCACTACACTCCTATATACTGCACCTGTAATATACATCACTACACTCCTATATACTGCACATGTAATATACATCACTACACTTCTATATACTGCACATGTAATATACATCACTACACTCCTATATACTGCACCTGTAATATACATCACTACACTCCTATATACTGCACATGTAATATACATCACTACACTCCTATATACTGCACCTGTAATATATAGCACTACACTCCTATATACTGCACCTGTAATATACACTACACTCCTATATACTGCACCTGTAATATACATCACTACACTCCTATATACTGCACCTGTAATATACATCACTACACTCCTATATACTGCACCTGTAATATACATCACTACACTCCTATATACTGCACCTGTAATATACATCACTACACTCCTATATACTGCACCTGTAATATACATCACTACACTTCTATATACTGCACCTGTAATATACATCACTACACTCCTATATACTGCACATGTAATATACATCACTACACTCCTATATACTGCACCTGTAATATACATCACTACACTCCTATATACTACACCTGTAATATACATCACTACACTCCTATATACTGCACATGTAATATACATCACTACACTTCTGTATACTGCACCTGTAATATATAGCACTATACTCCTATATACTGCACCTCTAATATACATTACTACACTCATATATACTGCACCTGTAATATACATTACTACACTCCTATATACTGCAGCTGTAATATACATCACTACACTCCTATATACTGCATATGTAATATGCATCACTACACTCCTATATACTGCACATGTAATATACATCACTACACTCCTATATACTGCACATGTAATATACATCACTACACTCCTATATACTGCACATGTAATATACATCACTACACTCCTATATACTGCACCTGTAATATACATCACTACACTCCTATATACTGCACATGTAATATACATCACTACACTTCTATATACTGCACATGTAATATACATCACTACACTCCTATATACTGCACCTGTAATATACATCACTACACTCCTATATACTGCACCTGTAATATACATCACTACACTCCTATATACTGCACATGTAATATACATCACTACACTCCTATATACTGCACCTGTAATATATAGCACTACACTCCTATATACTGCACCTGTAATATACACTACACTCCTATATACTGCACCTGTAATATACATCACTACACTCCTATATACTGCACCTGTAATATACATCACTACACTCCTATATACTGCACCTGTAATATACATCATATCACTCCTATATACTTCACCTGTAATATATATATCATTACACTCCTATATACTGCACATGTAATATACATCACTACACTCCTATAATACTGCACCTGTAATATACATCACTACACTCCTATATACTGCACCTGTAATAAACATCATATCACTCCTATATACTTCACCTGTAATATATATCATTGCACTCCTATATACTGCACATGTAATATACATCACTACACTCCTATATACTACACCTGTAATATACATCACTACACTCCTATATACTGCACCTGTAATATACATCACTACACTCCTATATACTGCACCTGTAATATACATCACTACACTCCTATATACTGCACCTGTAATATACATCACTACACTCCTATATACTGCACCTGTAATATACATCACTACACTCCTATATACTGCACATGTAATATACATCACTACACTTCTATATACTGCACCTGTAATATACATCACTACACTCCTATATACTGCACCTGTAATATACATCACTACACTCCTATATACTGCACCTGTAATATACATCACTACACTCCTATATACTGCACCTGTAATATACATCACTACACTCCTATATACTGCACCTGTAATATACATCACTACACTCCTATATACTGCACATGTAATATACATCACTACACTTCTATATACTGCACCTGTAATATACATCACTACACTCCTATATACTGCACCTGTAATATACATCACTACACTCCTATATACTGCACCTGTAATATACATCACTACACTCCTATATACTGCACATGTAATATACATCACTACACTTCTATATACTGCACCTGTAATATATAGCACTACACTCCTATATACTGCACCTCTAATATACATTACTACACTCCTACATACTGCACCAGTATTATACATTACTACACTCCTATATACTGCACCTGTAATATACATCACTACACTCCTATATACTGCACCTGTAATATACATCATATCACTCCTATATACTTCACCTGTAATATATATCATTACACTCCTATATACTGCACATGTAATATACATCACTACACTCCTATATACTGCACCTGTAATATACATCACTACACTCCTATATATTGCACCTGTAATATACATCACTACACTCCTATATACTGTACCTGTAATATACATCACTACACTTCTATATACTGCACCTGTAATATACATCACTACACTCCTATATACTGCACCTGTAATATACATCACTACACTTCTATATACTACACCTGTAATATACATCACTACACTCCTATATACTGCACATGTAATATACATCACTACACTTCTGTATACTGCACCTGTAATATATAGCACTATACTCCTATATACTGCACCTCTAATATACATTACTACACTCATATATACTGCACCTGTAATATACATTACTACACTCCTATATACTGCAGCTGTAATATACATCACTACACTCCTATATACTGCACATGTAATATACATCACTACACTTCTATATACTGCACCTGTAAAATATAGCACTACACTACTATATACTGCACCTCTAATATACATTACTACACTCCTACATACTGCACCTGTAATATACATTACTACACTCCTATATACTGCACCTGTAATATACATCACTACACTTCTATATACTGCACCTGTAATATATAGCACTACACTCCTATATACTGCACCTGTAATATACATCACTACACTCCTATATACTGCACCTGTAATATACATCACTACACTCCTATATACTGCACATGTAATATACATCACTACACTCCTATATACTGCACCTGAAATATACATCACTACACTCCTATATACTGCACATGTAATATACATCACTACACTCCTATATACTGCACCTGTAATATACATCACTACACTCCTATATACTGCACCTGTAATATACATCACTACACTCCTATATACTGCACCTGTAATTTACATCACTACACTCCTATATACTGCACATGTAATATACATCACTACACTCCTATATACTGCAACTGTAATATACATCACTACACTCCTATATACTGCACCTGTAATATACATCACTACACTCCTATATACTGCACCTGTAATTTACATCACTACACTCCTATATACTGCACCTGTAATATACATCACTACACTCTTATATACTGCACCTGTAATATACATCACTACACTCCTATATACTGCACCTGTAATTTACATCACTACACTCCTATATACTGCACCTGTAATATACATCACTACACTCTTATATACTGCACCTGTAATATACATCACTACACTCCTATATACTGCACCTGTAATATACATCACTACACTCCTATATACTGCACCTGAAATATACATCACTACACTCCTATATACTGCACATGTAATATACATCACTACCCTTCTGTATACTGCACCTGTAATATATAGCACTATACTCCTATATACTGCACCTCTAATATACATTACTACACTCATATATACTGCACCTGTAATATACATTACTACACTCCTATATACTGCAGCTGTAATATACATCACTACACTCCTATATACTGCACATGTAATATACATCACTACACTCCTATATACTGCACATGTAATATACATCACTACACTCCTATATACTGCACCTGTAATATACATCACTACACTCCTATATACTGCACATGTAATATACATCACTACACTCCTATATACTGCACCTGTAATATACATCACTACACTCCTATATACTGCACATGTAATATACATCACTACACTTCTATATACTGCACATGTAATATACATCACTACACTCCTATATACTGCACCTGTAATATACATCACTACACTCCTATATACTGCACATGTAATATACATCACTACACTCCTATATACTGCACCTGTAATATATAGCACTACACTCCTATATACTGCACCTGTAATATACACTACACTCCTATATACTGCACATGTAATATACATCACTACACTTCTGTATACTGCACCTGTAATATACATCACTACACTCCTATATACTGCACCTGTAATATACATCATATCACTCCTATATACTTCACCTGTAATATATATCATTACACTCCTATATACTGCACCTGTAATTTACATCACTACACTCCTATATACTGCACCTGTAATATACATCACTACACTCTTATATACTGCACCTGTAATATACATCACTACACTCCTATATACTGCACCTGTAATTTACATCACTACACTCCTATATACTGCACCTGTAATATACATCACTACACTCTTATATACTGCACCTGTAATATACATCACTACACTCCTATATACTGCACCTGTAATATACATCACTACACTCCTATATACTGCACCTGAAATATACATCACTACACTCCTATATACTGCACATGTAATATACATCACTACCCTTCTGTATACTGCACCTGTAATATATAGCACTATACTCCTATATACTGCACCTCTAATATACATTACTACACTCATATATACTGCACCTGTAATATACATTACTACACTCCTATATACTGCAGCTGTAATATACATCACTACACTCCTATATACTGCACATGTAATATACATCACTACACTCCTATATACTGCACATGTAATATACATCACTACACTCCTATATACTGCACCTGTAATATACATCACTACACTCCTATATACTGCACATGTAATATACATCACTACACTCCTATATACTGCACCTGTAATATACATCACTACACTCCTATATACTGCACATGTAATATACATCACTACACTTCTATATACTGCACATGTAATATACATCACTACACTCCTATATACTGCACCTGTAATATACATCACTACACTCCTATATACTGCACATGTAATATACATCACTACACTCCTATATACTGCACCTGTAATATATAGCACTACACTCCTATATACTGCACCTGTAATATACACTACACTCCTATATACTGCACCTGTAATATACATCACTACACTCCTATATACTGCACCTGTAATATACATCACTACACTCCTATATACTGCACCTGTAATATACATCACTACACTCCTATATACTGCACCTGTAATATACATCATATCACTCCTATATACTTCACCTGTAATATATATCATTACACTCCTATATACTGCACATGTAATATACATCACTACACTCCTATAATACTGCACCTGTAATATACATCACTACACTCCTATATACTGCACCTGTAATATACATCATATCACTCCTATATACTTCACCTGTAATATATATCATTACACTCCTATATACTGCACATGTAATATACATCACTACACTCCTATAATACTGCACCTGTAATATACATCACTACACTCCTATATACTGCACCTGTAATATACATCACTACACTCCTATATACTGCACCTGTAATATACATCACTACACTCCTATATACTGCACCTGTAATATACATCACTACACTCCTATATACTGCACATGTAATATACATCACTACACTTCTATATACTGCACCTGTAATATACATCACTACACTCCTATATACTGCACCTGTAATACACATCACTACACTCCTATATACTGCACCTGTAATATATATCACTACACTCCTATATACTGCACATGTAATATACATCACTACACTTCTATATACTGCACCTGTAATATATAGCACTACACTCCTATATACTGCACCTCTAATATACATTACTACACTCCTACATACTGCACCAGTATTATACATTACTACACTCCTATATACTGCACCTGTAATATACATCACTACACTCCTATATACTGCACCTGTAATATACATCATATCACTCCTATATACTTCACCTGTAATATATATCATTACACTCCTATATACTGCACATGTAATATACATCACTACACTCCTATATACTGCACCTGTAATATACATCACTACACTCCTATATACTGCACCTGTAATATACATCACTACACTCCTATATACTGTACCTGTAATATACATCACTACACTTCTATATACTGCACCTGTAATATACATCACTACACTCCTATATACTGCACCTGTAATATACATCACTACACTCCTATATACTACACCTGTAATATACATCACTACACTCCTATATACTGCACATGTAATATACATCACTACACTTCTGTATACTGCACCTGTAATATACATCACTACACTCCTATATACTGCACCTGTAATATACATCATATCACTCCTATATACTTCACCTGTAATATATATCATTACACTCCTATATACTGCACATGTAATATACATCACTACACTCCTATATACTGCACCTGTAATATACATCACTATACTCCTATATACTGCACCTCTAATATACATTACTACACTCATATATACTGCACCTGTAATATACATTTCTACACTCCTATATACTGCAGCTGTAATATACATCACTACACTCCTATATACTGCACATGTAATATACATCACTACACTTCTATATACTGCACCTGTAAAATATAGCACTACACTACTATATACTGCACCTCTAATATACATTACTACACTCCTATATACTGCACCTGTAATATACATCACTACACTTCTATATACTGCACCTGTAATATATAGCACTACACTCCTATATACTGCACCTGTAATATACACTACACTCCTATATACTGCACCTGTAATATACATCACTACACTCCTATATACTGCACCTGTAATATACATCACTACACTCCTATATACTGCACATGTAATATACATCACTACACTCCTATATACTGCACCTGAAATATACATCACTACACTCCTATATACTGCACATGTAATATACATCACTACACTCCTATATACTGCACCTGTAATATACATCACTACACTCCTATATACTGCACCTGTAATATACATCACTACACTCCTATATACTGCACCTGTAATATACATCACTACACTCCTATATACTGCACCTGTAATTTACATCACTACACTCCTATATACTGCACCTGTAATATACATCACTACACTCTTATATACTGCACCTGTAATATACATCACTACACTCCTATATACTGCACCTGTAATTTACATCACTACACTCCTATATACTGCACCTGTAATATACATCACTACACTCTTATATACTGCACCTGTAATATACATCACTACACTCCTATATACTGCACCTGTAATATACATCACTACACTCCTATAAACTGCACCTGAAATATACATCACTACACTCCTATATACTGCACCTGTAATATACATCACTACACTCCTATATACTGCACCTGTAATATACATCACTACACTCCTATATACTGCACCTGTAATATACATCACTACACTCATATATACTGCATATGTAATATACATCACTACATCCCCATATACATCACTAGACCCCTATATACTACACCTGTAAAACTACATTCCCATATACTACATCACTACACCCCAAATATTACTCACTAGTTACCCTCCCCCCCCCCATTGTCCCCTCAGGTTATTACTCACCTCTCCCTCCTCAGGTACCTCCATACGGGCCCCCGCGCAGCTGCTGTTCTTGTAGGGGCCCTGCCGCTGCTGTTCTTGTAGTGGTCCCGCCGCTGATGTTCTTGTAGTGGTCCCGCCGCTGATGTTCTTGTAGGGGCCCCGCCGCTGCAGTTCTTGTAGGGGCCTCGCCGCTGCAGTTCTTGTAGGGGCCCCGCCACTGCTGTTCTTGTAGGGTCCCTGCCGCTGCTGTTCTTGTAGGGTCCCCGCCGCTGCTGTTCTTGTATTGGCCCTGCCGCTGCTTCTCGCTGTACAGGCCCCGGCTGCTCCAGCTTCTTCTCCTGCCGGACGGGAACTTTTCAAATGACACACACGCGCACCGTACTGACGACATCAGGGCGCGCGTGTGTGTCACAGAGAAAGTTGCTGGGCAGGGAACAGAGGAGAGATTCCTGCGTTCCGCTGCCTACATTGTGCGGTGCTGCAGGATCTGTCCTCTGTTAACTGCCCAGCACGCAGCGTGTGATGAGGGCAATCTGTCCACGGACCTCCCGGAGCCTGGAGCTCCGGACAACAGGTCAGATTGCCCTCATCACTTACCGGCCAGCAAGGACGCCCTGATCCGGGCGGGCCAGTCACAGAGTGTAGGCGGGCCGGATGTGGCCCGCGGGCCGCCCCTTGCCCAGGTCTGCTCTAGAATGTCCAAAAGTCTCTGATACAGCCACTTCCCCCTCCCTGAAAAGAAACATTATCAGTGACTCTTATTTTCAGGGGCTGAGCTAGTTTCTGTATGCTCTACACTGCACACTGTGCACTGTACGATGTAAACAATGACCGTGCACTCTCAGTAGTAGCAAGCTGGCACCAGAGAAGAGCACAAATGACATGGCCCCTTCCTCACATTACTTAAACCCTACTGAGAACTCTATGAGCAGTGTCTGCAAGGATGTGGCTGTTGTTGGCCAAAAAAGTTAATTGTCAACGAATCAAGAAACTGATGGACTAACCAGGTGTAGCTAGAGGATCAGCTTATAGGGAAGGTTGAAACATCTGACTGTGGTCCAAACCAGATAACCCTGATTACAACTATGGTGGAATGCCGTAATTGTGGGTATAGGGGTAAACCTCAGCAGATGACCATGCTATTGCTGAAAACAAATCTCTATAAAAAGACCAACACTGATATTACCGCCATATAATAACCATATAGTGGTAAATATGTGTCCTGTACAGCATCAAACTTGCTTGGTGGGACACCAGGGGATCCCCAGTGGGCCCTGGGTCCTTGGTGGGCCCCTGTTGATGGATGCAGAGGGGGACTGGGGCCCACCGGCAACCAGCCTTTGGCTAATTGAACATCACTGTCATGGGCAAATTATAGTCAGGGCAATCTGGGCTACTGCTCAGGCCCCGAGGCACCAGGGGGACTTATTGCGAAAATGATAATTACCCCATTACAATCCGCATGTTACCGTTGGAATCACAGGTCCTTTAAATGATGCTAGGCCCACCCTTCCGCACGGCGTCTAGAAGAACGTACCTAGCCTACAGAGCACAGGCACATCTGCTGGAGCCACACCTACTGTCTGCCGAATAGGAGCTTCTAAATGCATCCCCACTGGCCCGTGTGCCTGAAGTCTTTGGGAGAAGCTGGCCCGCCTGCTGGTCTCACTCCTGTGCCATAACTAGCTGCTGTCTGCACTGGGGCTACCACTTTCTGTATAAAGTTAAAGTATGTACAGACCAAACGATTGGACACACCTTTCTCATTCAAAGAGTTTTCTTTATTTTCATGACTGAAAATTGTAGATTCACATTGAAGGCATCAAAACTATGAATTAACACATGTGGAATGAAATACTTAACAAAAAAGTGTGAAACAACTGAAAATATGTCTTATATTCTAGATTCTTCAAAGTAGCCACCTCTTGCTTTGATTACTGCTTTGCACACTCTTTGCATTCTCTTGATGAGCTTCAAGAGGTAGTCACCGGAAATGGTCTTCCAACAGTCTTGAAGGAGTTCCCAGAGATGCTTCGCACTTGCTGGCCCTTTTGCCTTCACTCTGCGGTCCAGCTCACTTCAAACCATCTCGATTGGGTTCGGGTCTGGTGACTGTGGAGGCCAGGTTATCTGGCGTAGCAGCCCATCACACTCCTTCTTAGACAAATAGCCCTTACACAGCCTGGAGGTGTGTTTGAGGTCATTGTCCTGTTGAAAAATAAATGATGGTACAACTAAATGCAAACCGGATGGAATAGCATGCCGCTGCAAGATGCTGTGGTAGCCATGCTGGTTCAGTATACCTTCAATTTTGAATAAATCCCCAACAGTGTCACCAGCAAAGCACCCCCCCACCATCACACCTCCTCCTCCATGCTTCACGGTTGGAACCAGGTATGTAGAGTCCATCCGTTAACCTTTTCTGCGTTGCACAAAGACACTGTGGTTGGATCCACTGGTCTAATGTCCATTCCGTGTGTTCTTTAGCCCAAACAAGTCTTTTCTGCTTGTTGCCTGTCCTTAGCAGTGGTTTCCTAGCAGCTATTTTACCATGAAGGCCTGCTGCACAAAGTCTCCTCTTAACAGTTGTTCTAGAGATGTGTCTGCTGCTAGAACTCTGTGTGGTATTGACGTGGTCTCTAATCTGAGCTGCTGTTAACCTGCGATTTCTGAGGCTGGTGACTCGGATAAACTTATCCTCCGCAGCAGAGGTGACTCTTGGTCTTCCTTTCCTGGGGCGGTCCTCATGTGAGCCAGTTTATTTGTAGCGTTTGATGGTTTTTGCCACTGCACTTGGGGACACTTTCAAAGTTTTCCAAAGTTTTCAGACTGACTGACCTTTATTTCTTAAAGTAATGATGACCACTCATTTTTCTTTACTTAGCTGCTTTTTTCTTGCCATAATACAAATTCTAACAGTCTATTCAGTAGGACTATCAGCTGTGTATCAACCAGACTTCTGCACAACACAACTGATGGTCCCAACCCCATTTATAACGCAAGAAATCCCATTTATTAAACCTGACAGGGCACACCTGTGAAGTGAAAACCATTTCCGGTGACTACCTCTTGAAGCTCATCAAGAGAATGCCAAGAGTGTGCAAAGCAGTAATCAAAGCAAAAGGTGGCTACTTTGAAGAACCTATAATAGAAGACATATTTTCAGTTGTTTCACACTTTTTTGTTAAGTATTTCATTCCACATGTGTTAATTCATAGTTTGGATGCCTTCAATGTGAATCTACAATTTTCTGAGTCATTAAAATAAAGAAAACTCTTTGAATGAGAAGGTGTGTCCAAACTTTTGGTCTGTACTGTATGTGGTAGGCAGCAGTGCTCTGTATCTAAGGATAGGGAGCCGTTATTGTAATTTTTATAACTTGTAAGTAAAATATAGGGGATGACAGTGGGTTAAAACTACCTGGGGCAAATTCCCTGCACACTGTATGCCCCTCCACCTGATAAATTTTGCTTGCATCATGTATTTATATAAATACATGATGCAATTTCACAGTCACAGTTTATTTCACGGTCTGCAATCACAGAGTGACTGCAGACAAGTCTTAGGTAACTAGACACCCTTTAAAAGGGATCCAGTTGAGTGAAAAAAAAGCCCTGATATCCTGTAGATATGTGGTAATTCTGCAAGTAATAGTGTTAGAGCATAGTCAGACGGTCATATAACGCGGACAACGATCACATCGCAATGCTTGGATTAGCCAGTCGCTCTTCCGACCTGAGTCTGACGGCTGGATAGAAATAAATGCTGTCATGCTCGGATCAGGAGAGCCAAGCATTGCAATGTGATCATCATCTGTTATACAGCTGTGTGACAGCACCTTTAAGAAGGTGGTCAACTGCTGAAAGTGCAGGTCATGGGGAAAAATTAACATTATTCCTCACATGAGCTGCTGGCTTTCAGTCGTACAGGTGTGTATGAAGCATGTACAGTTACCGCTCACTGCACTATGAGCGGCAGCTGTAAGCATGCCTTGGCACCTTGACTGACAATTGCAATGCATTAGTTCAGAGCCAGCTGTTGGTAAAAAGTGCCAAGGTGTGCTTAAAGTTGCCGCTTATAGTGCTGTGAGCGACGACTGTAGATGCTTCACACACACCTGTATGACTGAAAGCCAGCAGCTCCCGGGAAGAATATTTTTTTTCCAAGAGCCCCCCTTTCAGAATAGCAGTTGGGCACCTTTCTGCCACTGTTATCCGGTAGGTTAACCCTATTAGCGTTTGGCGACATTATAGGTCCTCTTTAACCCTTTACCAAGATCTGCCATACATGAACGATGTAAGTTGGAAGCAGGTGTATGAGGCGGGCTCACAGGATGAGCTCACCTCATAGTTGTCAGCTAAAGGCTGTGTATTACAGCCAGTACCTGTCTTTAACAGACTATTAATCCGTTATATGCTGCTGTTAAACTCTGACAGCTGCATTTTAAATGCGCCTGCATGGGGGTGCATCATGCTTTGTGACACCCATGGGTTGCTAGCCAGGGGTATGTTGAAGACCTCTGTAACTGTCATTATGGAGCACCCTTGAAACCTGCCTGTGGGTTTAAAGAGACTGTAATTTTTAGTATGTACATCCATACTGTGACATTGCTGTATAAAGTGCAAGTGATCAGACAATTGCAGGTTATCATTTAATAAGGGGGCTATAAAGTACAGTGATAAGTAAAAAAAAGTATTAAAACTATGAAAAAATAAAAGTAAAAATCACTCCATAATCCCGCAATATAAATAAAGATGATTTTAAAACAAATACACATGTGGTATCACCATGTTCAGAAAAGTCCAGTCTATTTTGATACAAAAATGATTAACCCAATCGGAAACGTGTGAGCATAGCGGGACAGTATGAAGAGGTAAATCTGATATTTTCTGGTAACAAACTTATCATTGTTAAAGAAGCCTCCCATTATTTTTTGTATTCATTAAATGCATGTGCATGTGATTTAGTGTGATTGTGATAATATACTCATTTACCCCTGCTTTCTCCAGTGCCAGTGCCATTCTCCTCTTCTCAGTGACATCACTGCTCTCCATGCTCTTTAGGATAAAATGCTCTGTCCCAGAAGTGACTTTTACCGTGCATGTCTATGAAGCGACAGAACAAGGCACCATAGACTTTCATTAGAAAAGAGACTATTGGTTCATGGAAAGAGCATACAGTGAAAATGCTAGTCGCAATTGTAGTGATGTCACCGAGAAACGGAGAAGAACGACGCTGAACACCAGAGAGAACAGCAGGAGGTGAATATATTAATAAATTCACATTACACTACATGCACATACATACATATTTAATAAACCAAAATGTTAGTGGGAGGCTTCTTTAAGGACAAACTTGGAGTTGCAGGTTGATGCGATACAAGTGCATGGGCGGCTGACCAGACATTGTAATTGAGCACGGTACTAAATTTGGAACAGCCGTCATTTACTGACGGTAGTTTTGCTTTTGAATTCATGTGCTGATGGTGGTTTTGATTGTGTACACATAGCAATCTGTCAGTATTCGCCACCCGGCTGAGGTGATCCCCTCTCTGGTACTGTCACCGTACCAGGGCTGTCACCCTGCTGAGTCTACCATGTGCAGCCATTACCCTGCTGCCAAAGAGGGAAAGCTAAGCACCGTATGGAGCCAAAGATTATAGGGACTTTTATTTTATACAAGGGATGTTAAAGCTGGTGTCACACACAGCGACAACGACAACGACGTCGCTGCTACGTCACCATTTTCTGTGACGTTGCAGCGACGTCCCGTCGCTGTCGCTGTGTGTGACATCCAGCAACGACCTGGCCCCTGCTGTGAGGTCGCCGGTCGTTGCTGAATGTCCAGCTTCATTTTTTGGTCGTCACTCTCCCGCTGTGACACACACATCGCTGTGTGTGACAGCGAGAGAGCGACGAAATGAAGCGAGCAGGGAGCAGGAGCCGGCGTCTGGCAGCTGCGGTAAGCTGTAACCAGCGTAAACATCGGGTAACCAAGGGAAGGCCTTTCCCTGGTTACCCGATATTTACCTTCGTTACCAGCCTCCGCCCTTGCTGCCAGTGCCGGCTCCTGCTCTGTGCACATGTGGCTGCAGTACACATCGGGTAATTAACCCGATGTGTACTGTAGCAAGGAGAGCAAGGAGCCAGCGCTAAGCAGTGTTCGCGGCTCCCTGCTCTCTGCACTGTGACATGTAGCTGCAGTACACATCGGGTTAATTAACCCGATGTGTACTGTACCAAGGAGAGCAAGGAGCCAGCGCTAAGCGCGGCTCCCTGCTCTCTGCACATGTAGCACAGCGACGTTATGATCGCTGCTTCTGCTGTGTTTGACAGCTAAGCAGCGATCATAACAGCGACTTACAAGGTCGCTGTTACGTCACAGAAAATGGTGACGTAACAGCGACGTCGTTGTCGCTGTCGCTATGTGTGAACCCAGCTTTATGTGAATGCACAGTATCATGCTGGCAGTATGCAGAGGAGGGAAATTGTGATTCACGTGGTGCTGGCACTATTAATCTACTGATGGGGATTCTGGTACTGCATTCATGTACAGATGGTGTTCTGGCATTGCATTCATCTATTGATCATGATTGTGCCACTACACTGTGTGCAGAATTATTAGGCAAATGAGTATTTTGATCACATGATACTTTTATACATATTGTCCTGCTCCAAGCTGTATAGGCTTGAGAGCCAACTACCAATTAAGTAAATCAGGTGATGTGCATCTCTGTAATGAATAGGGGTGTGGTGTAATGACATCAACACCCTATATATAAGGTGTGCTTAATTATTAGGCAACTTCCTTTCCTTTGGCAAAATGGGTCAGAAAAGAGATTTGACGGGCTCTGAAAAGTCCAAAATTGTGAGATGCCTTGCAGATGGATTCAGCAGTCTTGAAATTGCCAAACTTTTGAAGCGTGATCACCGAAAAATCAAGCGTTTCATGGCAAATAGCCAACAGGGTCGCAAGAAGAGAGTAGATCCAGGCAACTACCGTCCAGTAAGCCTGACATCAGTAGTATGCAAAGTTTTTGAGGGCATTTTAAGGGATGACATGCAAAAATATGTTGCAGAAAATAATATAATAACTGACAGACAGCATGGATTCATGAAAGATAAGTCGTGTCTAACCAACCTGTTGGGGTTCTATGAGGGGGTAAGTGCAAACCTGGATATTGGTAATGCAGCTGATGTGATTTATTTGGATTTTGCAAAGGCATTTGATACTGTACCACATAATAGCCTTATACTAAAGCTCCAGAAGCAAGGACTAGGGGAAACTATATGCAACTGGGTAAGGAATTGGCTAAAAGATAGGAAACAAAGAGTAGTCATAAATGGTATATTCTCTAAACTGGCTACAGTCAGCAGTGGGGTGCCGCAGGGATCTGTTCTAGGACCAATTATTTTTAATCTCTGTACCTTGTGGATGGGATTGATTGTAAAGTCTCAGTCTTTGCTGATGACACCAAACTATGTAGGATATTAAAAACTGACCTTGATAGTACAATATTACAAAAAGATCTGGATAAGATGTCAGAATGGGCAGATACTTGGCAAATGAGATTTAATGTTGATAAATGTAAAGTAATGCACCTAGGACGTAGTAATCCTATAACTGCGTATACATTAAATGGAAGTAAACTTGGGACTACAGAACAGGAGAAGGACTTGGGTATTCTCATTACAAATAAGCTGAGCAGCAGCACTCAATGTCAAGCAGCAGCTGCTAAAGCAAACAAGATTCTAGGGTGTATAAAAAGAGAGATTAGATCCCATGATCCCAACGTATTGTTACCCCTCTATAAATCATTTGTAAGGCCACATCTGGAATATGGGATCCAGTTTTGGGCTCCACATTTTAAAAAGGACATTCAGAAGTTAGAGTCAGTTCAAAGGCAGGCAACTAGACTACTATAAGGAATGGAAGGCCTCCCATATGATGACAGGTTGAAAAAGTTAGATATGTTTAGCTTAGAAAAAAGACGTCTCAGAGGAGATCTCATTTATATGTATAAATACATGTGTGGTCAATATAAAGGACTGGCACATGACTTATTTCTTCCAAAGACAATACTAAGGACCAGGGAACACTCACTGCGAGTGGAAGAAAAGCGATTCCGGCAGCTAAATAGGAAAGGGTTCTTTACAGTTAGAGCAGTCAGACTTTGGAATGCCCTACCACAAGAGGTAGTAATGGCAGATACTATAACAGCTTTTAAAAAAGGGCTGGATGATTTCCTCAGTACACAAAACATTGTTGGTTATAAATGACTTGGTGACCAGGTGTAGAACTGGTGGAGGAAGGTTGAACTAGATGGACCTAGGTCTTTTTTCAACCTTAGTAAGGCCTAAGCCACACGACGAGAAAAACAGTGCGAGTGGAGTGCGATAAAACATCGCATTCCCCTCGGACCAATTCTAGCCTGTGTCAGCACACATGAGCGATTATTTTCTCAGCCCTAATCGGACTGAGAAAACAATCGCAGCATGCTGCGATTGTAAGCTGAGACTCTTTCTCTCGCACCATTCAAGTGAATGGGGCGAGAGAAAAATTGCACTGCATGCGCGGTACACCGGTGTACCGCTAGTGCAGTGCGAGAATGGCAATAGCCGGCTACGCAGGAGAGAGGGAGAGAAATCCCTCCCTCCCCTCCTGAGTGCCGGCCTGCCCCCCGCAGCTGAGGTCTGCTCGCACGAACGGACCTTAGTTGCAAGGACACACGCATGACACTCGGCTCTGCTGTACTGCTAGCAGGAGCCGAGTGTCATGCAAGGGGATCGCAGTAGTCCCCGTGTGGCCCCAGCCTAACTATGTAACTATGTAAGAAGCGTGTTGGGCAAAGAAGGCGCAATACAACTGTCCATGAATTTAGGAAAATCAAGTGTGAAGCTGCCAAGATGCCATTTGCCACAAGTTTGGCTATATTTCGAGGGGGATATCAAAATCAAAATCCTCTGGATATAAACAAGTAGTTAACCTCTCGAGTAGGGCACTGACTGCCACAGAGATAAGTGTATTAAGTAAGGGTCTCTCTTTTGTACCTACGACAGATTATAACGACTTCGAAAGTGTCAAGGATCTTAATCTCTTTGTTAGGAAATTGAAGTGAAAGAAATATTTCATTAGAGACAAGAAAACATGTGCTGATTTGGGAATTTCGGATGACATCCTTGAAGATGTCAGACTCTTATATAGTTTGGATGTGATGGGACCTGACTTGACTGGTCAGGGTCCGTTCACTGATTTAAACTTCAAGAGTACAAGGATGCCACCAGCCCAGAGTGATCTCAGTGCAAATGATGTGTTCTGTAATCTTGTGTCTCATGAATTAGAACAATTAAAACCTAACCACAAGGTAAAATTTAATCTAACTAGGGAGGAGATGGGGAGGCTTGACACTTTGGAAAGGGCAACAGACATCATTATCAAGCAATCTGATAAGGGGGGGAATACTGTTGTGATGGATCGCGCAAAACATTTGGAAATGTGTTATAACATTTTAGTGGACCAAAACAGTTACACCAAGTTGAGGTCCAATCCATCACAACAGTATTCGAAGGAATTAAAATCGATCCTTTTGACTGCCCTAGACAAAAATCTAATAAGTAAGTCTGAATTTGATTTTCTCTTTCCAAAGCATCCGGTTATGGCTACATTTTATAGCCTGCCCAAATTGCATAAAGGTGTCGATCCCTTGAAGGGTAGACCTATAATTTCTGGTGTTGATAATTTAACACAGAATTTGGGGGTCTATTTGGATGATATCTTAAAGCCATTTGTTGTCGGTTTGGGCTCTTACCTATCAGATACAACTGACCTGCTGAAAAAGTTGGAAGGACTTACCTTTGAGGAAGAGACATTCCTTGTTGGAATTGATGTTGAATCATTGTATTCATCCATACGCCATGATTTGGGATTGATGGCAACCAAATACTTCTTGAAAAACAGAGGGGTGCAATGTGAGGAGCACAATAGCTTTGTTTTGGATATTCTCAAATTTTGCCTGACACACAATATCTTTTCCTTTGAGGGCCACACCATCCACCAGCTCAGGGGTACAGCGATGGGGAGTCCATGTGCCCCATCCTATGCAAATCTACTCCTGGGCTGGTGGGAGGAAACAGTGGTCTTCAGAGAAGATCGTGAATCTGTTAATGGGAATATCGAAAGCTGGTACAGATTTATTGATAATATTTTTATGGTGTGGAAAGGCAGTGAAAATGAATTAAGAAGGTTCATGAAAGATCTGAATACAAACGATTTAGGCCTATTTTTTACACTTGAAATGGATAGATCGAAGCTATCCTTTTTAGATCTGACGATTGAGAGAGACTCAAATGGGAATCTGATGACAAGTACCTATCATAAGCCCACTTCGACAAATTCGTTACTCAAATGGGAAAGCAGTCATCCTTTGAGTCTGAAAAGGACAGTTCGCTAGAATATGAAGGAACTGTTCTGATGAGATGCATTTCAGGAATCAATCAGAGGATCTGGAGAGGAGATTTCTAGAAAGAGGATATTTAAGGGAAGTGGTGAGGAAGGTGGCTGCCGATGTTAAGAAAGTCAAGAGAATAGACCTTTTGTACCCGCCCCAAAAAATGGTAAAGGATGATAATAAGGATGCGATAAGATTTCATAACAACCTTTAACTCCTTCACGACCATGGATGGATATATCCGTCATGGAGCGTGTCTCGTTAAGCCCCGCGGGCAGGCGGCGGCGGTCGGCACACATATCAGCTGTTTTCAACAGCTGACATGTGTGCCTGCATGTTGCGAGTGGAATCGCTTACACTCGCAACATTTAACCCCTTAAAATCATACTGCCAGACTTTGGCAGCGAGATCTATATGCGCGCAAGCATGAATTTTTGTTACCGCCACCCCCACCGGAAGTCACGTGCGTGATCACGTGACTTTCGATGGTTGCCATCGTAGCACAGGGTCATGTGATGACGCCTGCAGCTATGAAGTTTCACTTTAGTTTTCTCTCGGCCGGGAGCAGAGAGAAACAGGAAGTGACTGAATCTGCTGTTTACAGCTGTATAGCTGTGATCAGCAGATAGATAAGAGCGATCAGATTGCTGATCGCTATAGCCCCCTAGGGGGACTAGTAAAATAAAAATAAAAAATAAAAAAAAGTTTTAAAAAAAAAAAAAAACAAAACAAAACCTAGAAGTTCAAATCACCCCCCTTTCCACCCATTGAAAATTAAAGGGTTAAAAAATAAATAAATATACACATTTGGTATCGCCGCGTTCAGAAATGCCCGATCTATCAAAATATAAAATCAATTAATCTGATTGGTAAATGGCGTAGGGGCAAAAAAATTCCAAACACCAAAATTAAGTTTTTTGGTCGCCGCAAGTTTTACGCAAAATGCAATAACAGGCGATCAAAACGTAGCATCTGCGCACAAATTGTACCATTAGAAACGACAGCTCGAGACGCAAAAAATAAGCCATCACTGAGCCATAGATCCCAAAAAATGAGAACTCTACGGTTTTCGGAAAATGGCGCAAAACGTGCGCCACTTTTATTGGACAAGCTTGTGAATTTTTTTTAACACCTTAGATACAAGTAAACCTATACATGTTTGGTGTCTACAAACTCGCACCGACCTCAGGCATCATACCCATGCATCCGTTTTACCATATAGTGAACACCGTGTATAAAACATCCCAAAAACTATTGTGCCATCACACTTTTTTGCAGTTTTTCCGCACTTGGAATTTTTTTGCTGTTTTCCAGTACACCATATGGTAAAACGTATGGTTTAATTTAAAAGTACAACTTGTCCCGCAAAAAACAAGCCCTCATATGGCAAGATTGACAGAAAAATAAAAAAGTTACGGCTCTCGGAAGAAGGGGAGCAAAAAACAAAAACGCAAAACGGAAAGTGCCCCAGGGCGGGTTTATAATGGAGCGGAGGATGTGAAAAGAATCCTTGAAAAATACTGGCCCATACTAAAAATGGATGGTGACATAGGAGGATTGCTTACGGACAGACCATCCATTACATATAAGAGAGCGAGATCTCTGAAGGACCGGCTGGTTCACAGCTACCTCGCTCCTAGAAATCCCTTTAATGCTATTCCAACTTTGAGGGGTTGCTATAAGTGTAGTGGTTGTATTGCCTGTAATTCGATTGCTGTTGGCAAAAACTTCCTAAGCCAGGTAACCAAGAAGGAATATGATATCCGGTCCCTCATAAACTGTAGAACGCAGGGTGTAATATATAAGGCAACTTGTATATGTAAATTAGAATATGTAGGTAAAGGTCCAGTCACACTAAACAACTTACCAGCGATCCCAACAACGATAGGGATCGCTGGTAAGTTGCTAGGAGGAGATCTGTGCTTCACAGCGGGACAGCAACAACTAAAAAATGGCCCAGGACATTCAGCAACAACCAACGACCTCACAGCAGGGGCCAGGTTGTTGCTGGATGTCACACACAGCGACATCACTAGCAACATCGCTGCTACGTCACAAAAGTTGTTCGTTAGCAGCGATGTTGCTAGCGATGTTGCTTAGTGTGACGGGGCCTTAAGACTCGAAGAGAACTAAGACGACGGATTGGAGAGCATCTTAGAGATATCAGATTGAATAATGATATGCCATTAGCAAGGCATGTAAATAGTGTACACAATGGGGATTCCACTGTTATCATGTTTCAGGGCATTGATCGTATTAAACCTCTACCTAGAGGAGGAAACTGGGATATGCGGCTATTACAACTGGAATCAAAATGGATATATTGGTTGAAGACTCTTTACCCTAACGGGTTGAATGAAGAGCTTTCTTTTGCACTCTTTATTTAGTGGTGATGTAGGTGAATCATAGTAAGGAGGGCTAGACGTTGGCCGAGTGGGGGTGCCCTTGCACCGTTTTATCTTATGGCGTCGACCCCCACGTGATAGGTAGGGCTAGCATTTAATAGCTAGTGTTTTAGGGCAAGGGTAGCCTCTTACTCTATTTTGGTTTATTCTCTTTGGTTTATTCTCTTTATTCTCTATGGTGAGCTCTGATTGGTATCCATTGATTATTGATTATCTAATGAAGGTATTGAAGGTTTTTTTATGATCAATGCACTACTGGAATTGCTTTAAGAATAACTTTTTCAATTTTTTCAGTAATAATTTTATCATCAATTTTTTGAGTTCTTTTGTAAAACTGGCCGTTTGAGTCTAATGATAATCATGGAACTATTAGTGAAACTACCATGTATCTGGGCGATATACTTTTAATTATGGGGCCATTGTTCCCCAGAAGTATATGCTAGAGAAAGTGGTGATATTGCTATGATCTGTGTTGGCACAGTAAGCAGTCACCTGATAATTGTTTGTGATAAGCAATGGTTAAACCGACTTTATAAGCGGGAGCAGGTTCCAAATTGCAATCAGTTTTATTGAAGTTTCTTGTTTGTACAAAATTTGAGATTGCCCTCCTGTATGTAGTATGACAGTTACCTTTGGATGGGATGTTGGTATGCTTTGGTCGCGCATCTAGTTAAACAGAGTGATGCTGTTCCTTTCTATATAAGATAATTAATTGGTTTCTGGACGTGTGACGTCATGTCACATGACCTGTTGAAAAGAGGACGGCGTGCACTGCCATGGTAACCGCATAAACGCTATGACGCGGTTACCTGGTTGTTGTCATGTGACCGAGTGGGCGGAAACAACGTCAAACGGCATGACCCGGCGGCACGCACCGCCATGGTAACCGCATAAACACTATGACGCGGTACACCTGTCCATTGTTATGTGATCGGGTGGGTGGAAACAACGTCACATGCTAAGGTAAGGGGGAACATTTAAACTCTGGCATGATGCGGTGGCTCTTTGATAGAGTGAGAAGCATGGCCGCTCCTGCCACGTGGTGAGTTCCCAATATATGTGTATGTGTAAAAGGATCTGATGTGCTGATCTTGATTGTGAACTTGCACATTTCTTTCAGCATGTTATTTAGGTGTAGGTCCATATGTTGTAGGACCTGAATTGGACATGCCACATTTTGACTCTGTGATGAGTCTATGCTAATTGGTGAGTTTTCTTACATATGAAGATGTGATTGAATGGCTGACATGCTGACATTCATTGTTGTCCTGTATGTTTGTTTCAGCATGTGATGCAAATAACAGGTTCATATGTTATGAGACCTGAAAAGGATTTGCTGTATTTATGACTCCCCTGAAGAGTTTTTCCTGAACGAAATGCGTTGGGAGGTACACCTTTCTCTCTAAGGGGTTCCATTATGAGAATTCTTGTACCCCAATGACTGATAAGCGGCACCTATGAAATCTGGTGAGACAAATCCGATTATTTACTAGCAGTGGACTTTAATGTTAGTGGCACCATTAAATGAGGTGAGATGTCCTATTACTATAGCGGTGGTAGTACAACTATAGTTTTGGTTTGCACATATCCTCTGAATAGACAGGAGGGGCCAAACCTTTTATGTGTTTGTCATTTTATGTGTTGTGAATATTGATCACTTTTTTAGAGGATCCATTAAAAGTTACATTTAAATTTTTTTCTGCCATAACAGAAAGGTTGCTATCTTATTATATTTCAGAGTTGCAACTTTACTGAAGTATCAAAAAGCACAAGGTGTGCCATACTCAAGGACATGGCCAAGCTAAGGAAGGCTGAAAAACGACCACCTTTGACCAAGAAACAGAAGATAAAATGTTAAGACTGGGCCAAGAAATATCTTAAGACTGATTTTTCAAAGGTTTTATGGACTGATGAAATGAGAGTGACTCTTGATGGGCCAGATGGATGGGCCAGAGGCTGTATCAGTAAAGGGCAGAGAGCTCCACTCCGATTCTGACGCCAGCAAGGTGGAGGTGGGGTACTGGTATGGGCTGGTATCATGAAAGATGAACTTGTGTGACCTTTTCGGGTTGAGGATGGAGTGAAGCTCAACTCCCAGACCTACCAGACCTACTGCCAGTTTCTGGAAGACAACTTCTTCAAGCAGTGGTACAGGAAGAAGTCGGTATCATTAAAAAAAAACATGATTTTATTGCAGGACAATGCTCCATCACATGCATTCAACTACTCCACAGCATGGCTGGCCAGTAAAGGTCTAAAAGATGAAAAAAATAATGACATGGCCCCCTTGTTCACCTGATCTGAACTCCATAGAGAACCTGTGGTTCCTCATAAAATCTGAGATCTACAGGGAGGGAAAACAGTACACTTCTCAGAACAGTGTCTGGGAGGCTGTGGTGGCTGGTGCATGCAATGTTGATTGTAAACAGATCAAGCAACTGACAGACTCTATGGATGGTAGGCTGTTGAGTGTCATCATAAAGAAGGGTGGCTATATTGGTCATTAATTTTTTTGGGTTTCTTTTTGCATGTCAGAAATGTTTATTTCTAAATTTTGTGCAGTTATATTGGTTGAAAATAAGTGTGATGGAAATTTATTTGGTTTTTATTAACTTGCTTAATAATTCTGCACAGTAATAGTTAATTGCAAAAACAGATATCCTCCTAAGATAGCCAAATCTAAAAAAAACCACTCCAACTTCCATAAATATTAAGCTTTGATATTTATGAGTCTTTTGGGTTGATTGAGAACATAGTTGTAGATCAATAATAAAAAAAATCCTCTAAAATACAGCTTGCTTAATAATTCTGCACACGGTGTACAGTCATGTACTGACGTTGGTTCTGGCACTGTATTCATGTATGGACAGTGGTTCTGGCACTGTAGTCATGTAATGGCATTGGTTCTGAAGCTGCATTCATATACTGGCCTTTCCTCCCTGATGAAGCGGTACCCACAGGGGTAGTATTTATCCTGCAAAACGTACGTTGGAGGTTTTAGGGGGCTCTTTCCCATGGGGGGTCCCCCTACCTGGGGATTTTGGCCCCTTTTTTTTGCAATTAGCACCTTGCAAGCAGCTCTTTGTACATCGCTATATATTGTATTATGTTGATGGCATGTGATAGAGTGGATTCCACACATATATTGTGCTCATAGCAGCTTTATGATTTCATGTTTGCACTTGGCACTTTACAATCTCTGTATGCTGCTATTTTTTGCACTGTATCCACTTATGCACTCAGCACTTTATGACTATCTATTTATTACATGCTGTCATGTTGGTATTTTGTTTGTAATAGCTGCCAGTCAGGTTAATATACTGACATCTTTTGATTGTCTCCATACATGCTGCTGCCTTTTCCCCTGGGGTTACCATCTACTCCCATCCCCCCATTCTGTGTATTTTATGGTGCTTTATATGGCCATTCCCCTTTTTTGCGTCTTGTCTATTTCACACAATTGAATAAAATTTGTCATTGTTTTGCACTATTTATTACTCCATGTTCTCTCTGTTTTTTGATATTGTATAGGAGTATGTGCTAGGCACATGTTTTGCCACATTGTGGGTATCTGTGCCTTATATTGTGATAAATGACGGTCATGAGGTATAGCTTTCTCATTCATATGCTGACGTTGGTTCAGGCTCTGCATTTATGTACTGACTTTGGTTCTGGTGCCGCATTCATGAACTGACATTCGTTCTGGTGATACATTGATGTACTGATGGTGGTTGTGGCACGATATTCATGCACTCATGATGGTTCTGGTACTACAGTCATGTACTTACTGTGGTTCTGGCTTTAAAGGCATGTACTGACGTTTGTTATGGCCCTGCACATAGGTGGTTCTGGCACTGCATTCAGGTGGTTCTGATCCTGTACACATATAGCAATCCAAAACGTGCTTCAAGTCTATGTTAAAGCTTATAAATCCTCAAAACTTAGAGTTTTGAGATTATGAGAAAAACTGGTGAGGTTCTGCTCAAAAATCTCAATGTAAATTAGTGTATGTTCACACATTTGTTTTGTGTGCAGAAACTGAGCATAATCTTTCCAAATCGTTCTCAAATACTCGAAATTTGGTGCTTGTGATGTACTGGTGGTGGTTCTGTTGATGTATTCGTATAAACATCCCTTGAAATTTTTTGCACCATTTGGGATTGGCTCAGTATGGCAATGCGGTTCTTGGATCAAAAGATGTTGTGCACCCCTGGTATATAGTGTTGGGTTTGAGGGGCAATGGTAGAGAAACACAGGGTGAACCCTATGTTCCATACTGAACCTTTTCAGACCCTGTTTGATGTGGATGACCTGTTGTATTTTAGGTCTTCTTCCCCATTCTAACATCTTCAATATATACCATTAAGTGAATTGAGTATTGGTGACATTAGTGCATTATGCACCTCAGGACTCGGTGACCCCACTCTGTAACGTTATGTGTTTTGCCATTTTGTGGTTCAATTACTGTGATTCCTGAATGCTTCCACTTTTCAATAATACATACATCAGGAAATTTTGTCCTGACAGATTTGAAGTTTTAAGATTGTTAAGAAAAATATCCAGCAATGCTTTAAAATAATGAATGCATATTCCCTTGAAAGTTCTATAGAAGTGAGATAGACGGCAGGTGGATGAAATGATTTTTATATGATGTGCTTCCGTGAAAGGAGAGCCATTAACTTCCATTATTCATCCTTATCTCATTGTTTTTCTGTTTATTTCAGCAAATCTAATTTGTACCAACAATTGACTTCTCTTCCTTACCACATGAGGGTCCGGAGGGGCTTAAAGAGCTCTAATTTGATTTTGTGGCTAATGCAACACTTTCTGTAGGTCTTTGAAACACCTACTCATTACAGGGGCTATATTTTCTTATGCACTGGCCTTTTTAATAGACTGAGATATATTATTTTTATCCATATAAATACACCATACTGTAATAAAAATTAAATATGTTAAGTAGAGCAGATATTGATCCACTTGACATAGCATAGTTGCTAACGGTCAGAAATTTACTAGGACTTTGAAGAACTTTCAGAAACAGTCTTTGCAAATTTGAGCTATGACCCATAAAATAGCAGAGAAAGACCTAAATGGCTCTATTTGAAAAGGGTGATATTGGTGTGAGTTAGTATGGCTGTAAAGAAGAAGGTAAGAAGATGTGGCTTCCTAATCTCAGAAAAAGGCTGGAGACCAATGAGTCAAATATTGCACGTTTATTTTTAGC
Source organism: Anomaloglossus baeobatrachus (assembly GCF_048569485.1). Taxonomy (NCBI): domain Eukaryota; kingdom Metazoa; phylum Chordata; class Amphibia; order Anura; family Aromobatidae; genus Anomaloglossus; species Anomaloglossus baeobatrachus. Next base: position 187,562,425 of record NC_134357.1, on the reverse strand, counting down.
AGATTAGAAACAACACTATTAATTTCGTCTTCTACCAAGGTGGCCATAAAATAACCTAACGTGTTTGGAGCCGACTGACCCAGTGGACAGAATTGGCTAAAAATTGGTATCTATTCTATTCAAGGCATGGGAAAATGGAAGGCATCTTTAAAAAAATGTTATACCAAAACTCCCCACCAGGTGAAAAAGTGGTGCGGTACAATGAGTGAGCGGCCCAAAAACCGTGCGCCATTAATTGGAGATGTCACTATTGTTCCACAAACTAGCATAACTGTTCAACATGGCCACCATCATGCATGGTGATCATGTTCATACTATGCAGAACATGCTGGACGCTTGCGTGTAACATGTCTGGTGAGATGCTGCGCACTTCCAAAATTATGCAGTCTTTGAGGTCAGCCAGGGTGTCAACATTTCCTCGATAGACACGCTCTTTCACTTGTCCCAACAACCAGAAATCACAAGGATTGAGATTGGCTGAACATGGTGGCCATGCATTAGGGAAGGAGCGGCTCAAAATCCTGTTATCGGGAAAATGTGCATGCAGAAAGTTCTTCATACGATTTGTGATGTGAGGTGCTCCACCATGCATGAAGGTGGTCGCCTGAAGACATTGATGTTGTTGGAGTTGCGGAACGACCACTGTTTCCAGCATTGTCTGATATCTCATTTCTGTTGCAGAACAGGTAGCAACCCCAGTTGGCCTCATTTCTTCATAAAAGAACAGTCCAAGGATGAATGATGAGGTGAAGCTACACCAAACGGTTACCGTTGGCGAATGCAGCGGAAACCCCTCGACCGCATGCGGATTTTCGGTAGCCCATATGCAACAGTTTTGTGTGTTCACCGTTCCATTCAGGTAAAAATGTGCATCATCGCACCACAAAAAATTCCATGGCTAATTGCCATACACTTCCACTCTTGCCAGAAACATGAATGCAAATTTCATGCGGGTATCATTGTCATGAGGAAGAAGTTCTTGATGATGGTTAATTTTGTACGGTATGCCCGCAAGACCTTTTGGAGAACTTTCCACACTGTGCTGTACTGGAGCCCCAATTGCCTGGAAATACTGCATGCACTGCTGTTGCTGGCAGGGTTGTTCATGCCCTGTTCCATGATGGCAGTGGCAATGTCCTCCACAACCTCTCTGCTTACTGGTCATCGCCCGCGCTCTAGCTGAACACTCAGTAACCCTGTTGCCTGAAAATGTGTCATCATCTGTCTCACCAAATTGACAGCCATTGGACTGCTACATGTGTGAAGGTCTTTCAAATGGCGAAAGGCTCTCAGTGCAGCTGTAGCATTCCTGGCATTCTCATAAAACAACCGCACTAACAGCGCACTCACTGTACAGCACCACTTTTTCACCTGGTGGGGAGTTTTGGTGTAAAAATTTTTTTAAAATGTTTTCCATTTTCCTGTGGCTTGAATAGCATATGTGGCGCCCCAGAGGCTCAGTCGCTACAGGGAATTGCATCTGGTTTAAGTTGTAATCCTCTCTTGATGGAGAAGCGGTTAATCACTGGTTTCTGCCATACACTTACCAACATCTAGCATAAGCCACCACATACAGGAAGCCAGGCTGGAAATCCCCCAGCCATGCTGAAACATTCCTGAGGGGGGGCTGCTCTCAAAGAGCAGTTTCACTTTTAGTCACAGAACAGAACAGCTCAGGACAGAGAAGGAAGCAGACAGCTTGAGCAGAGCTAAAGCAGCCCTGGCCCTGGGACGGGAGATAGGTCGAGATAGTCCCAGGGCCAGGGGCCACAACACCGCACTCAGTCTGCAGGAGTGAGACAGAGAGTACGAGAGACAGAGGCAGCCTTTGGAGATGTTGGGACGAGAGGAGATGGCAGCTGTGGTCGGGCCTAACCATCTCCACAGTGCCAGCGCAAGTTGGGGTACAGAGCCCTAGTTCATGAAGACGCTTCAAGCTCACCTGATTAATCTGCCCGTGAAGAAATCATCAGGGGTCCTCACCAACGTTAGTGTCTGGTTTACAGCAGCAAAGAGGGAAACCAGGAACGGAGACAGAGGTCCAACCCAAGAGAGGTTCAAGCTGCCTGCCATACGGGCCAGGACAGTGACAACAAGAGGGGGCACCAGGACGCTTCAGGCTATGGGGAACCATGTGTCAGCGCAAGGAGGAAGATCTCACACATTTCTACAGACACTGATGATTGTCTCTGATTCACCCGGGACAGTCTGGAGTATATCCATGGCGGCAGAGGGCAGCACCTCCGGGGCACCTTAAAAACTCTGAGTAAACGAAACTTTGAACCGCAAACCCTGTGTCCTTCTAGTTATTGCCGACGCCCCGTGTTTCGGCGCTATCAGCCGTCCTCATCGTCCTCATCCTCCCTGTGGCTCGCTCCACCTGTGAGGAGCTGGACTATCTGGGCTGCGTAAACATCAGCCCCAGAGGAGAGCAACAACTCACAGCGATGGCTAATTCCTGGCCGCACACCATGGGTGGCTCTGCAAAGCATCCCCCATCCCCATCCAACATCGCTAATGGGAGAGGAAACTCGCAGGAAGGGTCTGCGGCAGAGGAGGCTGAGACCCCAGTCACCACTGCAACTGGTGACACGCTCTCCAGGGACCCTTCGCCCTTCTTCCAACTCCCTCTATACCGGACAACACCTAAACCAGCTTGTTTTTCTTTTACATGTAGCCGACGGGGCCTTGAAGCCGGGTCAGCCAATCACAGCAACCCCACAAAACCACTGGCCCGGTGATGAGTAACCCCTAAGGCCCCGCAGGCGCTACACATACATACCAATTTTCAGCTAATTCTGTACACTGGGTCAGTCTGCACATGGGTCCAAACACCTTTCACCTATCATTAATAAATACATTTAATAATACTGGACCCAGCACTGAACCTTGGGGAACAGCACTTACAGCTGGTGATAATTCAGGGTAGGAATAATTAACTACAACAATCTGGATTATTGTATTCAATTAAAAATTATTATGATTATTTGACCTTTCCCAGCCTAAAAATAGCAGCCTGCAGGCACTGCAGAAGTTGCGCATCAATTAGATGCACCAATTCTGTTGCTTTGCCTGACTTTTTCCAATTGCGCTGGTTCGGTGGCAATCAGGGTAATACTTTTGGGGTTCATGTCAGATGTGAATTGACAGTTTGTCATCAAGCCCAGGGGTTAGTAATGGATCTATCAGACGCCCCCATTGCTTACTCAGCAAGTACACAGTAAAAAAACCACACGCACACAGGAATAAAATGGTTTATTTTAATAAAGATTTCACCATACTCCCTCATTCACCAATTCATTAATTAAAAAAAAATCTTTCCAATGTCTTTCTTTCCACTAATGTAATCCAATGGTGTAAATATCCCATGGCGCCCATCACATCCTTAGAGCATTCTGAGAACAAGGCTCCATAGGTCACTCCCAGTCAGCGGGAGGCACATAGTTTCTCACTCTCCAGGGCAATCAGGAAGAGGCGGGCAAAACTTCAGAATCAACTAATCTAATGAATGTGCAATTTCTGGGGTGGCTGCAGGCTAGTATCTTTAGACTAGGAAGGGACAAATAACCATGGGCCTTCCCAGCCTGATAATATCAGCCCCCAGCTGTCTGCTTTACCTTAGCTTATCAAAAATAGATGGGACCCAATGTAATTTTTTTTTGTATTTATTTACAATTGTTTGCAGTGCAATTATCCTGCTCCTAACCCCATTTCATTTTCTTTTTCTGTCACCTAGCCCTTACTATGACATTTAACAGCCCTTTAACAGTATGAAAGTTTCGGTCCACAATAACTCATATGGTGTTCTGTGTCTGGGGGCAAGTTCAGGTAAAGTCTGGGTGCTGAACCGTACTTTTAACTAAAATCCGGCAAAACACAGCTAACCCAAATTTCCATGGCTGCTCTCATCCTTAATTACCAGACCTGCTTCTGACTACATTAGCAACCCTTTTTCTGCATTGATCATTAAGCTGCCAATATATTGCAGTGCTAAGTCTCAAATTCAAGACTGTTAGTAAAACTAAAAAATAAGTAAATACAAATATAAATTACCTCCTTTTCCCATTCTGAAAATAAAAAAATACGTATATGTGGTATTGCTGCATATATAATAGTCAAAACTATCAAAATATCATGTTATTTAACCTATATTAAATACAGTTTGAAAAAAAATCAAAACATCATAATTGATGTTTTTCGGTGAAAAAATGTTTTAATCAAAAATGTTTTGCAAAATACTATCAGAACGTCAGAAAAAGTACCTATAAAATCTGAAGATGGACCCTTAACACCAATCAATATCTGGGTAGTTAAAATCTCCTATTTTGACCACTAGCTCTCTGTGCCTTTCATTCCATTTCGTCAGCCATATCCATGAACATGTTATATTGATTTGTTGTCTTTATCAATGTGACACATTATTTGACTTTTGGCATCATAAAATGGGCTTTGTGTCAAGTTAAGATTCTTAAATATCCTTGGGTATTAAAAGTATTAAAAGTAGGGTGATGCCAGTATTTTCTTGACATCACTGTAGTTAACCAATGTTCCTACAATATTAGTTATTTCTTAAGGTGGCCATGGATATCAGACAGCAATAGGTGGATGGTTAAACACCCGAGAACAAAGAATATTAGAGTGAATGATGGTTGCACTGATGCAGCTATGCACATTTGAGTCCATATTGGCTCTTACTGTTAGTCAACTAAACTGGTCATAAATGACCAACACTATAGGGCGAAGATTGAACAATCCTACTGGAGTGTTCTATGAATGTTCTGGGTACACTGTTATATAGAAAGATCTTGTATGAACTAGTGAGTAACGTAAATATTTCTAATAGTTGCCAGCTTCTTTCTATAAGATGACAGTCTGCACTGAGGCTGCTAGAACCATTGTTCAATGTTGAATTCTACCAAAAGAAAAGTTCTTTTGGTTGAAATTGGTCATTTTGATCTAATTTATACTAATGTGTATGACAACCTTTACTGTAGTAGAGCTTGCTTTTAAGGCATATGTAATGCAGGGCCCATTACAGTTTATCATGAATCAAGATAATTTCTTCCTGAAATTTTGCAAAGTTTAGAATTAAACATACAGTAGTGTTCAGTAGTTGAGTCTGTGAATTTGAATAATTAATAGAAATGGGGGGTTCAAAATAATAGCAGTGTAGAATTTAATGCGTGTAGTCAATCATTCTGTGAAGAAACCAGTGTGAATCAGGTGGCCCTTATTTAAAGGTGAATGCAGCACATGTTTGTCATGTTAAAACTCTTAAGGTCCCTTATACCACTCCCCACCCCAGTACTTGCACAGAGATGAGTGTAACTATGATGACCTTATCTGATCAGCCTGAGAGTGTGGTATTTATGACCGGGGGTTGCAGCCACTGGAGGGAAAAAATTGTGCAGACAAAGACGTTCCTCTGTCTCTAGGGTAAAAAAATCTATGAACTCAGTTTTTAGGTGCCACGTTAATACAAGAAAAATGAAAAGCATATTGTTTTAACACCAGTGAAAAGATGAACGCAGAGCACCGTCTTACGTTGCTTGGCAATCGCTGGTATGTTGACAAATGGGTATAGGCCAATAAAATCATGCTAGATGTGTTGTAGCAAAAAGAACAGAGGGCACTCACTGATTGAAAGCATAATTCATGTATTTAATTTTCAAAGTGGAACAGGCATAAAAGGATGGAGGGGAGAGAGACCAACCAAAGCGACTTGTCAAAGCGCCGGCTGCCGGTGCAAAACAGCTGTCGTCTCTGGGTGGTCGGTCTCTCTCCTCTCTGTCCGTCCTTTTATGCCTGTTTCACTTTGAAAGCAGAATTCATGTATTTAATTTTCAATCGGTGAGTGCCCTCTGTTCTTCATTTTTGCTATATTGCTTCTCAGTTTACCCTGTGAGGTGCACCCCTTGTGGCAGTTCCACACTAGCGAACGTTGCTCTCGTTTATCGAGACAGGTGAAAATATGCACTAATTGCTGGCTGGAAGCTGTTCCCGTTTTTCTGAATGATTTATGCTAGATGTGTTGTGTTTGGTATATCTGCAAATGAAAATTCGAGATATTCGGGTGAGCTGAGGTCATAAAAGTCAGCAGCCGAGTTTTGGCCTTTGTCAGTACTGGAGGGTATACCTAAACAGTGGTGTTACCTGTTTGTGTACTATCTTATACTGGAGACCCTCCCTCCATAAATTCGGACGTTACATCTAGGGCACGAGTTTAGTAAGTTTCATGTTTTTACTTTTCATTTTTATGTAATTGTCTACACTGTATTTGTATTGTTCCCCTTTTGTAACATCTTGTATATTTTATAAACACTGCCTATTTTTCGAATTAAATATATAAAATGTAATCGCTTCATTCCTCTTGCTCTATATACGACCCCCGAACTCAAAGAGCCTTTTGCTATCTGGAACTACCTGTAAAACGTTCGGTGGTGGCAGCGAAATTATTTTTGCTTAGAATTATTGGGGTGCTACCAGTAAGGGACACCGAGGTGTATATATATCTATTGCATTAGCGGGAATCTGTGACATTTACATTACCCATGCTGGGAGACCTTCAATATTTGGCATTAGTAGCTCAGCAACCTCATTTACTTACTGTCCGGCAGTACCGAAATTGACCTGCCGAAAAGGCGGCGCTAGAGAGCACTCTGATCGTGACAAATTGGTGAACAGCGGGTGGATCTTGCGAGACCCCCATCCGGCTGTTCATGACAATGTTGTACATGCATGTCTCTCTGAAAGCCTGAGAAATATTGTTTGAGACATTGTTCAGAAGAACGCCGTATTTTGAGTAAAAAGTTGATTGGAGAGGGTAAAACTTATAAAGAAGTGCACACAATGATCGGCTGTTCAGCTAAAATCATCCCCAATGTTTTAAAATGGAAATCAAAAACAGAGGGACGTGGAAGCAAACTAAGACGACCATTTGAATGAATGGAAGAATAGCCAGAAGGGCAAAGGCTCAGCCAATTAATAGCTCCAAGATGATGGAACACAGTCTAAAGCTACCTGTGAGTACTGTAACAGTTAGACGTCTGTGTGAAGCTAATCTATTAGCAAGAAGTTCTCGCAAAGTCATACTGTTAAAAAAAAAAAAAAGGAATTTGCTGATGCGGATAAAATTTGCCAAAGAACACATCAATTGGCCTAAAGAGAAATGGAGAAATATTTTGTGGACTGATGAAAGCAAAATTGTTCTTTTTGGGTCCAAGACAGTTCTTCAGATGACCCCAAACTCTGAATTCAAGCCACAGTACACTCTGGAGACAGTGCAGCATGGTGGTGCAAGCATCATGACTTGAGCATGTTTTTCTTACAATGGTGCTGGGCCTATTTACCGTTTACCAGGGATCATGAACCAGTATGCATATATCAAAATACTTGAAAAGGTTATATTGCCTTAAGGCCGCTTTACAGGCTACGACATCGCTCAAGCGATCTCGTTGGGGTCACGGAATTTGTGACACACATCCGGCCGCTTTAGCAATGTCGTTGCGTGTGACACCTATAAGCGATCTTGCATCAACACAAAGACGTTCAAAATCGCTACTTGGTGACATGCCCCCCCATTCCCAATAATCGTTGCTGCTGCGTGTACGATGTAGTTCGTCGTTCCTGCGGCAGCACACATCGCTATGTGTGACACTGGAGGAACGAGGAACCTCACCTTACCTGCGGCAATGAGGAAGGAAGGAGGTGGGCGGGATGTTACATCCCGCTCATCTCCGCCCCTACGCTTCTATTGGGCACCCGCTTAGTGACGTCGCTGTGACGCCGCTTGAACCGCACCTTAGAAAGGAGGCAGTTCGCCGGTCACAGCAACGTCACTAGACAGGTAAGTAGTGTGACGGGTCTGATCAATGTTGTGCGCTACGGGCAACGATTTGCCCACATCGCACAACCGATGGGGGTGGGTACGCACGCTAGCGATATCGGTAATGATATCGCAGCGTGTAAAGTGGCCTTTACACTGAAGAGGAAATGCCCTTGAAATGGGTGTTTCAACAAGACAACGACCATAAATACACCAGTAAATGAGCAAAATCTTGGTTCCAGCCCAACAAAATTGAGGTTATGGAGTGGCCAGCTCAATCCCCGGACCTTAATCCAATAGAACACTTGTGGGGTGACATAAAAAATGCTGTTTCTGAGGCAAAGCCAACAAATGCAAATAAATTGTGGGATATAGTCAAAGCATCATGGGCTGGAATGACCGGTGTCAGAAGTTGGTTGATTCTATGCAACATAGATGTGAAGCAGTTCTAAAATAAACTGGGGTTACATAACTAAATATTAGGTGAGTAATTCTTAGGAATGCTAAATCTAAAAAGAGGACAGATTTTGAGTCTGTAAAGACAAATTCAGACACTGCTATTTTTTGGAAGAAGAAAAAACATAGAGCCAGCACTAAATATGCACTTCAGCACTAAAAATTCCAAACTGTACTTATTATAAAAATTTGAGATTTTTTGGAAAAGCCCAATGTTCGTTTTTTGATATATTCTGTAAAGTAGTTAAACATATATATATATATATATATATATATATATATATATATATATATGTTACGGGGGGCTGTCTGATAATAAAACCTAAAGGAATGTCAGACAGTCAGGGTCCACCGTGCAAAGACTCTGCTGCAGACTATGGCAGAGGATAAGGGGTATATAAGTGTGCCACTGTAAAAAATAATAGCACAAGTGCAGAGTGCAATACCTCTGTTAAACTCACAGAGGAATATAATTAGAAAATAAAGCAATTCCTCCCTTACTTGGAGGGTAAGCTATAGTAGGAGAGAAAAAGCGCAATAGGGTCTTACCCGATTTACAGGGCAGAGGGAAAGGGTTAAAACACACTCACCTGGCTGGGTTGTGCCAGTCACAACCCCTTAGAGAACGTGGATGAGTGCTTTAGTGGTTCAGCAGCGGCCCCGTGTCTGAGCAAAGGATATCAAAGTGTAGACTGGAGGAAAAACGGGTTTAAAAACCGCGCTAGGAAACCACGAGCAAGGATGTGAATGAATATTTTTCTTTTATTTAGATAATTCCAACGCGTTTCGGAGACCCATCTGTCTCCTTCCTCAGGGAAAAAGAATCTTACAGTCAATGAGGACATTGACTGTAAGATTCTTTTTCCCTGAGGAAGGAGACAGATGGGTCTCCGAAACGCGTTGGAATTATCTAAATAAAAGAAAAATATTCATTCACATCCTTGCTCGTGGTTTCCTAGCGCGATTTTTAAACCCGTTTTTCCTCCAGTCTACACTTTGATATCCTTTACTTGGAGGGTGTGTGGAATGGTCTCTGTTAAAGATTACAGAGACAAAAGCAGTGAGTGTGAAATGGCACCTACCTAGTTCCGTTCCTCTAATGGTGCCAGGAGACGGACAGCAGCGTAAGCCGCACAAAGCTCCTAACTGCGTTCGCTCCACTAGTGTGCGAGGACACGAACCACTAGATATGGCACCTGCCTAGGTCCGCTCTTCTAGTGGTGCAAAAGAGACGGACAGTAGCATAAGCCGCACAAAGCTCCTACCTCTGTTCGCTCCCCTAGTGTGCGAGGATACGAACAACTGCCAGACGCAGTATAAGGAACGTTACCCTAGCGGCAACGTCCACCTACGAGTAGAATCACAAGGCCCAGCCGGACCATGTGCCTCAGGCACCTGCCTATGTCCGCTCCACTAAGAGGCAAGGATACGGACTGCAGCCGAAGTTGTAAGGTATAAGAACTCTACCCTGCCGGTAGCGCTCACCTAACATAGATAGAGAGATGCCTAGAGGGACGTGCACAGGGTGTCTACCCTCATGCATTAACCAAGACGACTGAGCGCCGGGCGGCGTGCGTCAGGGTCTTATATAGACTCTGTGCCTCATCCAAGATGGAGGACACCAGAGCCAATCCGCTGCCAGAATGACAGCAATGACATCACGCTGGCCTATCACCGTGCAAAGTGTCACAAGCACATGACCAGCGACCAATCGGCATAGAAGGTGTCAGAGACGTGACCACGTGTCACAAGCACATGACCAGTGGCCAATCAGCTTAGAAGGTGTCAGAGACATGTGACCTCGTGTCAGCGATGATGTCACCCGCACATGTGCAATGGCTCCAAGATAGGACTTAGTCTCCAGCGCTTGCACATGTGCAGTAGCAAGAAATCCGGACATAGTCTCCAGAGCCACAGCAATTGTAACAGTACCTCCCCCTCAAGGACCCCCCTCCCGCTGACGCAGGTAATCGGCAACTAAGTCGGGAGCAAGGACAGCCTCCTCAGGGTTCCAAGAGTGATGTTCCGGGCCGTAGCCCTCCCAATCTATCGAGAAGAACCTGCGCCCTCTAACCATCTTAGAACCAACTATGGCTCGTACCTCATAGCTAGAGCGAGAGGAATCAGAGGCAGGAGAGTGCACTTCACGAGCGTGAGGTAAAATAGCCGGCTTTAGCAGTGAAACATGGAATGTGTCATGGATCCTAAGATGGACGGGTAACTTCAATTGGTAGACTACAGGATTTACCTGTCAAAGAACCTCATAAGGACCCAGGAAGCGAGGAGCAAATTTGACAGAGCTCACTCAAGTTTCACGTGTTTTGCAGAGAGCCACACAAAGTCCCCTGGAGAAAAGACAGGAGCCGGGCTACGAAACCGATCGGACACCGTCTTCATACGGTCCTTAGCTGCTTGGATCGACTCTTGAGTCCGATCACAAACCTCTCTGGCATTAGTTGCCCAGTCGGCCACAAGAGGATAAGGTGCAGCAGCGGGAAACGGTACCGGTACCCTAGGGTGTTGCCCATTATTGAGTACGAATGGTGTCTGCCCAGTGGCCTCAGCCAGCGAATTGTTAAGGGCAAATTCTGTCCAGGGTAGGAGGGAGGACCAGTTATCGTGGTTCTCTGCAACAAAGTGTCGAAGGTATATAATCATGGATTGATTGGTACGCTCAACCAAACCATTGGTCTCCGGATGGTATGCCGAAGAGAGATTCAACTCAATTTGCAGAAGGCTACAAAGATCTCGCCAGAAACGGGAAGCAAATTGTGGGCCTCTATCACAAATGATACGATCTGGCATCCCGTGAAACCTAAAGACATGCTTGAGGAATAGTTTGGCTAGTACCCTGGAAGACGGGATTCTCGATAACGGTACGAGATGAACCATCCGGGAGAAATGGTCCGTAATGACCCACACAAATCTATGTTCCTGTGAACATGGAAGATCACCCACAAAGTCCATGCCTACCACCTCCCATGGTCTATCTGGCACTGGTAAAGGATGCAAGAGCCCGCCGGTCTCTGCTGTAATGGACGGTTGCGAGCACACGAGTAGCAGGAACAGACATATCTCTTAACGTGGCTGGCTAAGTGTGGCCACCAATACCACCTCTCCAGTAACTCTCTTGTCCGCCTAATACCAAAATGCCCACCCACCTTTGAGGTGTGGGCCCACGACAGTATATCATTCTGTCGATCAGGCGGCACAAAGGTCTTGCCTGGTGGGATTTGGTCTAACGTCACAGGGGAGAGCGTATGAAAAACCCTGGAGGGAAGGATAAGACTAGGTTCGTCAATCTCTTCCTGAGTAGAAACCATAGAGCGAGACAGGGCGTCTGCCTTGTTATTCTTACTCCCAGACAGATAGTTGATGGAGAAGTGAACGCGAGAGAAAAACAAGGACCAGCGGGCTTGGCGAAGATTCAGACGCTGAGCGGTTTGTAAGTACGTCAGATTCTTATGCTCTGTATAGACCTGGAAAGGATGTTTCGCTCCTTCCAGCAAGTGATGCAACTCCTCCAAGGCTAATCTCAGGGTGAGCTGTTCCCTATCCCCAATGGTATAGTTTCTCTCTGCCGGTGAAAAGGTTTTAGCAAAGAAGAAACACGGCCTTTTTCTACCTGCACCGTTCTTTTGATACAAAACCGCACCAGCACCCACTGAAGAGGCATCAACCTCCAAGAGGAAGGGCTTATTCTCATCGGGTCTTTGTAGAACGGGAGCAGTTGAAAAGTGTCTTTTTACTGCCTCAAAAGCCTGGGATGTCTCAGTAGACCAGACTTTTGGATTAGCACCTTTCTTAGTCAAGGCCACCAAAGGGGCCACCAAAGTAGAGAAATGGGGTATGAACTGCCTGTAATAATTTATGAATCCTAAGAAGCGTTGCACTGCCTTCAAGGAATGAGGTTCGGACCATTCCAGGACAGCAGAGAGCTTCGCAGGATCCATAGCCAGACCCTCTTGTGAGATAATGTAGCCCAAAAAAGGCAAGGATGACTGCTCGAATACACATTTTTCGAGTTTAGCAAACAAAGAGTGCTCCCTTAAACGGGAAAGGACACGAATGACATCCTGACGATGAGTCTCCAGATCAGGAGAAAAAATCAGGATGTCGTCCAGATACACCACGACGGAGGATAACAGTAAATCCCTGAACACATCGTTTACGAAGTCCTGAAATACTGCGGGTGCATTACATAAACCAAAAGGCATGACGAGGTATTCATAGTGACCGTCTCGGGTGTTAAAAGCGGTCTTCCATTCGTCACCCTCTCGAATTCGTACCAAGTTATACGCACCCCGCAGATCCAACTTCGTAAAAACCTGAGCTCCCCTCAGTCTGTCAAAGAGCTCCGAAATTAAAGGTAACGGGCATTTGTTCTTTATTGTGATTGCGTTGAGACCCCTGTAATCTATGCAGGGACGCAAATCACCCTCTTTCTTCCGAACAAAGAAAAACCCAGCTCCCGCGGGAGAGACAGACTTACGAATGAACCCCTTCTCTAAACTCTCTCTTATATAGGTCGACATGGCCTCCGACTCAGGTATTGACAGAGGTTAAACCCTGCCCTTAGGTGGAACCGAACCTGAGATAAGGTCTATGGAACAGTCATACGGCCTATGGGGTGGAAGAACCTCAGCACCCTGTTTGGAGAACACGTCAGCGAAATCCAAATAGGGTGTAGGTATGGGAGAGAGATCAGTTGATGCAACTGCAACGACCTTAGGTGGTAAGGGAAGACATCGGGACTGACATTTCGAACCCCAACTAATAATGCTGTCGGACTCCCAGTCAATGTGAGGAGCATGAGTCCGAAGCCATGGGAGACCCAGAAGGACGTCGTCTATACCCTCAGGCAAAACAAGAAAATAAATCTCCTCTATGTGACCCTGAGGCAGGGAAAGGCGCAAGGGAACTGTCCTCAATGTAATGGGGTCAGACAACATAGTCCCATTAACAACACGGACAGGAATAGGCGCCTCTAACATGATAGTGGGAATATTGTGTCCCTTTACAAATCCTGAGGACACAAAAATCCCGTCAGCTCCGGAATCCACAAAAGCCATAATAGGCCATGTATTCTCAGAGAATGAGAGCTGACCTGGGATACTACACTTAGAGGGTGCAGAAGACGTCTCTAGTAACCCCCCTCTAATGGTTACTAGGCCTGGGAGTTTCCCTGACAACTAGAACACTTATTGGCATAGTGCCCAGCCTGACGACATACGTAACATATAGGAGGACCAGACTTGCGTAGTCTGGAGGACGTATGACCTAACTCCATAGGAGTGGGAGATGTTTCAGATGCTGAGGAAGATGGTAGTGGACCCTCAACAACTGGAATAGCCCGATGCTTAGGGCGTGAGGAAGAGACCTCGAGTCTACGTTCCCTATGGCGTACGTCGATCCTCGTTGCTACTGTGATCAAGTCCTCCAGAGAAGCAGGCACCTCACGAGTAGCAAGGGCATCCTTGACATAGCCTGCCAACCCTCTCCAGAAGATAGGAATCAACACCTTCTCTGGCCAATCTAGTTCTGCCACCAGAGTTCTAAAAGCAATGGCATAAGAACTAGTGGATAACGAACCCTGAGATAGATCTAAGAGTCTCAGGGCCGCATCATGGGTAACCTGCGGACCCATGAATACCGCTTTAAGAGCATCAAGAAAGTCTTGATGTCTCAGAGTAACCACATCAGAGCGCTCCCATAAGGGTGTCGCCCATTCTAAGGCTTTGTCCTGAAGTAAGGAGATGATAATGCCTACTCTGGACCTCTCCGTAGAGAAGCGAGAAGAGTTGACCTCTAGGTGTATCTGACACTGACTAATGAAACCACGACATGATCTGGCATCGCCAGAATATCTGTTTGGCAGAGCAAGTCGAGGATCATGTGCAGATGTCACCATGGTCTGAGGTTTATCCTCTATACTCTAGAGCCGTGACTCAAGTACTTGTATGTAACGGTGTAACTGCTGATATTCTGCCATAACTGCCAGACCCTTGGCTCAGTCCTAATGTTACGGGGGGCTGTCTGATAATAAAACCTAAAGGAATGTCAGACAGTCAGGGTCCACCGTGCAAAGACTCTGCTACAGACTATGGCAGAGGATAAGGGGTACATAAGTGTGCCATTGTAAAAAATAATAGCACAAGTGCAGAGTGCAATACCTCTGTTAAACTCACAGAGGAATATAATTAGAAAATAAAGCAATTCCTCCCTTACTTGGAGGGTGTGTGGAATGGTCTCTGTTAAAGATCACAGAGACAAAAGCAGTGAGTGTGAAATGGCACCTACCTAGGTCCGTTCCTCTAGTGGTGCCAGGAGACGGACAGCAGCGTAAGCCGCACAAAGCTCCTACCTGCGTTCGCTGCACTAGTGTGCGAGGACACGAACCACTAGATATGGCACCTGCCTAGGTCCGCTCTTCTAGTGGTGCAAAAGAGACGGACAGCAGCGTAAGCCGCACAAAGCTCCTACCTGCGTTCGCTCCACTAGTGTGCGAGGACACGAACCACTAGATATGGCACCTGCCTAGGTCCGCTCTTCTAGTGGTGCAAAAGAGACGGACAGCAGCATAAGCCGCACAAAGCTCCTACCTCTGTTCGCTCCCCTAGTGTGCGAGGATACGAACAACTGCCAGACGCAGTATAAGGAACGTTACCCTAGCGGCAACGTCCACCTACGAGTAGAATCACAAGGCCCAGCCGGACCATGTGCCTCAGGCACCTGCCTATGTCCGCTCCACTAAGAGGTAAGGATACGGAGTGCAGCCGAAGCTGTAAGGTATAAGAACTCTACCCTGCCGGTAGCGCTCACCTAACATAGACAGAGAGATGCCTAGAGGGACGTGCACAGGGCATCTACCCTCATGCATGAACCAAGAGGACTGAGCGCCGGGCGGCGTGCGTCAGGGTCTTATATAGACTCTGTGCCTCATCCAAGATGGAGGACACCAGAGCCAATCCGCTGCCAGAATGACAGCAATGACATCACGCTGGCCTATCACCATGCAAAGTGTCACACGCACATGACCAGCGACCAATCGGCATAGAAGGTGTCAGAGACATGTGACCTCGTGTCAGCGATGATGTCACCCGCACATGTGCAATGGCTCCAAGATAGGACTTGGTCTCCAGCGCTTGCACATGTGCAGTAGCAAGAAATCCGGACATAGTCTCCAGAGCCACAGCAACCGTAACATATATATATATATATATATATATATATATAGTGAGGTAGCACGGTCGGCTGCGCAGCAGAAGACACGGGCTCCAGGCATTAAGGTTCACAGCACACGGTTTTAATGTCCAAACAAAAGTCCATAACACAATACATGTGCCTCTCCAGCAGAAAACTCAGGGAGGTCTGTTCACTCCCTCACACCCGGCACACCTGCCCTTGTTCCTGATTCTATTTAACACTTCCTTCAGCCTGTAGGGAAACAGCATTAACCCTATAGTGGATTTACTTTCTATCATGGAGTGAGCACAACCGGGGCGAGACATACCGGCCGTCATAGATAACCCCGGTCACAGTCTCACATACCCCCCCCTCAGTTCAAGCGTGCGGGGTTGAACTCCAGCCATCAAACACGGGCCGCGGGACAAGGCATCGGCGTTGCCCTGCAACCTACCGGCCCGGTGTTCAACCGTAAACCGGAAGTCCTGCAGAGAAAGGAACCACCGGGTAACCCGGGCATTCCGTTCCTTGGCGGACCTCATCCAGACCAGTGGAGAGTGATCCGTCACCAAGCGAAACTGCCGTCCCAGCAGGTAATAGCGTAGGGACTCCAAGGCACCCCTTCTCCACTACGCTATAATTCCGCTCGGGAGGGGTGAGCTTCCTACTCAAGAAGGTGACGGGGTGTTCCTCCCCCTGAACCACCTGAGACAGCACTGCCCCCAGGCCGACCTCCGAGGCATCAGTCTGTACAATGAACTCCTTCCGGAAATCAGGATTGACCAGAACGGGCTGTCCGCACAGGACCTCCTTCAGGGCCCGGAAGGAGTCCTCGGCCTGCGGAGTCCAGCGCACCATGACGGACTTCTTGCCTTTGAGAAGGTCCGTCAAGGGGGCTGATAGTCCCGAAAAATCCTTTACAAACCTCCTGTAGTACCCCACGATACCCAGGAAGGCCCTAACCTGCTTCGTGGTCAGGGGTCTAGGCCACTTCTGGATCGCCTCAACCTTGTTAATTTGGGGCTTAATCACTCCTTGGCCTATCACGTAGCCCAAGTAGCGGGCTTCCGTGAGTCCCAATGCACATTTCTTGGGTTTGGCTGTCAATCCGGCTGTTCGAAGCGCGTCCACCACCGCTTGTACCTGTTCCAAGTGGGTCTGCCAATCGGAGCTGTAAATAATGATGTCATCCAGGTACGCTGATGCATACGCCTGGTGGGGTTCCAGCACTAAGTCCATCAACCTCTGGAACGTGGCCGGAGCGCCATGTAACCCAAAAGGCAAGACAACATAGTGGAAGAGACCCTCCGGCGTAACAAAAGCGGTTTTCTCCTTGGCGGACTCCATTAGTGGCACCTGCCAGTACCCCTTGGTCAGGTCGAGCGTGGTAAAATATCGCGCCTGTCCCAGCCTATCAATCAGCTCATCCACCCGGGGCATGGGGTAGAGATCGAACTTGGATATTTCGTTCAATCTCCTAAAGTCATTGCAGAACCTTAAGGAGCCATCGGGTTTTGGTATTAGGACAATCGGACTAGCCCATTCACTCCGGGATTTTTCGATGATCCCCAGGCGTAACATTGTCTTTACTTCCTCCGATATGGCTTGTCGTCGAGCCTCCGGTACCCGGTATGACTTCAGGCGTACCTTCAGATGGGGCTCGGTGACAATATCATGTCGTATCAGACTGGTCCTACCGGGCAGCTCGGAGAAGACATCGGGGTTCTGCTGAACCAACCGTCTGGCCTCTCGCCTCTGTTGCTTGGTGAGGGCTTCTCCAATCCTTACTTCCGGTTCGTCCTCTCCGGAGGTCGCTGGAGCCGGATGTGAACGACCCGAAGAGGAGGGAGGTGGGGAAAAAACAGCCATCAGGCTTTCCCGTTCCTGCCAAGGTTTTAATAGGTTGACATGGTATATTTGTTCAGGTTTCCGCCTACCGGGCTGCAATACTTTATAGTTAACCCCCCCGACTCTTTCCTTTATCTCGTAGGGGCCTTGCCACTGAGCCAGGAATTTACTCTCCGCCGTGGGGATTAATACCAACACCCGATCCCCGGGTTTAAAGGTCCGCACGGTGGCTTGTCTATTGTAGCGGCCGCTTTGCGCGGCCTGAGCCTCCTGTAAATGCTCCTTCACAATTGGCATGACCGCGCTTATGCGGTTCTGCATACCTAAAATGTGTTCGATCACACTTTTATGGGGGGTGGGCTCTTGTTCCCATGTTTCTTTTGCCAGGTCCAACAATCCCCGGGGATGTCGCCTGTATAACAATTCAAAAGGCGAAAACCCCGTGGATGCCTGTGGCACCTCTCGTATGGCAAACATCAAATAGGGAAGCATCATATCCCAGTCTTTCCCGTCTTTTGAGATCACCCTTCTTAGCATGGTTTTCAGGGTTTTATTGAAACGCTCGACTAAACCGTCCGTTTGAGGATGATACACAGACGTACGCAACTGCTTGATCTGGAGTAGCCGGCATAGCTCTTTGGTCACTTTAGACATGAATGGGGTCCCCTGATCCGTAAGGATCTCCTTGGGCAACCCCACCCGGCAGAACACAGCAAACAACTCCCGAGCTATAAGCTTTGCTGCAGTATGTCTGAGAGGTATCGCCTCGGGATACCGGGTGGCATAGTCAACGATCACTAGGATGTGTTGGTGCCCTCGAGCGGACTTTACGAGGGGCCCCACCAGATCCATCCCTATCCGTTCAAAAGGGACTTCTATAATGGGTAACGGTACCAACGGACTGCGAAAATGGGTCAGGGGTGCGGTAAGCTGACACTCCGGGCAGGTTTCGCAGAACCGTTTTACATCCCCAAAGACCCCGGGCCAATAGAACCTTTGCAATATTCGCTCCTGCGTTTCCTTGACCCCTAGGTGGCCACTCATCAGGTGTTTATGAGCCAAGTCGAGGACCCGCCGGCGATGCGGCTGGGGCACCACCAACTGTTCTACCCCCACGCCCCGTATTTCATCTACCCGGTAGAGTAAATCCTGCTTAAGAGCGAAATGGGGGTACCTTACCTGGGCACCGGGCAGCTGTGCCACCCCATCAACTACTGTCACCCGACTCCGGGCATGTATCAACGTAGGGTCCTGGAGTTGGGCTGTCCCAAACGTATCCGGGGACGCCTCCAACTCCGGGATGGGCTCGACCGTCTCAGCCTCTCCTGCCAATACCTCTAGGGGCGACCTACCGGGTTCACACTCTGTCCCTATCATGGTGACCCCTACGGCAGGTGTCCCGGATTCAGGATTGTAGGGCTCAGGTCCCGGACCAACCAATATCTGAGGGGACTTAGGGGGTCCCCTCCATAAAGTCCAAAAATAGGGCAGATCCCTTCCTAGGATCACGTCATAAGGAAGAGTGTTAAGAAGTCCCACCTCATGTTGCACCTGACCGCAAGGTGCTGTGATGGTGACAATCCCCGTGGGATAGTCGCGGCGGTCCCCATGTATGCAAACCACCCCCACGGTGCGTCCTGTGGCCTTTACTTTAGCCCTCAAGGTGGATCGCACAAGGGTCACTAAGCTTCCGGAATCCAACAATCCTGTAACCGGACATCCATTCACCTGTATTTGGCACAAGTGGGGCTCCGTCTCTGGGGAGACCAGGTCAGCGGTACAAACCACCTGAGCATACATTGAACCCCGCCGGGTAACCCCACAATCCATGGGCTCCGTGGTGAGTGGACACTGGGCTTCCATATGTCCCACCCGCTGGCACCGCCAACATCTAATGGGGACGGAAACCCCCTTGACGGGTTGTCGTTTAGGGTACAGAACCTTCCGGACCTCAGGAATGGCGGCCGCGGCCTCAGACGGGACGGTAGGGCACTCCTGCACCGTTGTCAGCGGTGGGTCCTTGGCCCTAGGCTTGGAGGGGCCGGACCGACGGGCGGTACGCAAAGTCTCAGTGTCCCGTATCAAGTCCTGCGTAGCCACATGCCGCTCTACCAGGGACACTAATTGGTCCAGGGTACTCGGGTCACCCTGTCCGACCCACCGTTGAACGGTGACGGGTAAAGTGCGCACAAAACGATCCACTACTACCCTTTCCACCATTTGCGCCGGGCTTAGAGTGTCAGGCTGCAACCACTTTTTTACAAGATGCAACAAGTCATAGGCCTGGGAGCGTACGGGTTTGGCTTCCTCAAAGAACCACTGATTTACCCGCTGAGCCCGTACATAGGTATTCACCCCCAACCAAGCCAGTATTTCGGCTTTCAGGGTCACATAGTCAATGGCGTCCTCGGTACAGAGGTCCAGGTACGCTTTTTGGGGTTCCCCCATCAGATAGGGCGACAATACCTCAGCCCACTGCGGGGTCGGCAGCTTTTCCCGCTCGGCCACCCGCTCAAACACCGCCAGGAACGCTTCCACATCATCACCCGGGGTCATCTTTTGCAACGCTTGTCTCACCGCTTTCCGGACGCTGCCGTCGTCACCCGGTCCCGGGGTTGTTGCTGCCGGTCCGGCACGGATCGACTTGGCCAGGAGAACCATCTGTTCTTGGTGCCTTTTTTCCTGCAATTGCAAGGCTTGCTGCTGACGTGCATTGGCCTGATCCATCTGTTCTTGGAATTTTTTTTCCTGCACTTGCAAGGATTGGAGCAGGTGTGCATTGGTCTGTTGCTGCTGTGCATTAGCCTGTTGCTGCTGTGCATTAGCCTGTTGCTGCTGTGCATTAGCCTGAGCCAAATGCTTTAGTATGTCCTCCATGGCGTCGCCGGGTTTGGGCTGTAGTATAGCCGCTCGAATCCAGGACATGCGCAGCTGGGTCACCAGGGATGGATGCTACACCTCACCGGCTGTCATGCCCGCATTCTCCACCATATGTGAGGTAGCACGGTCGGCTGCGCAGCAGAAGACACGGGATCCAGGCATTAAGGTTCACAGCACACGGTTTTAATGTCCAAACAAAAGTCCATAACACAATACATGTGCCTCTCCAGCAGAAAACTCAGGGAGTTCTGTTCACTCCCTCACACCCGGCACACCTGCCCTTGTTCCTGATTCTATTTAACCCTTCCTTCAGCCTGTAGGGAAACAGCATTAACCCTATAGTGGATTTACTTTCTATCATGGAGTGAGCACAACCGGGGCGAGACATACCGGCCGTCATAGATAACCCCGGTCACAGTCTCACAATATATATATATATATATATATATATATATATATATATCTGTATATATATGTATAACAAATGAGGAAATCCAGAAAGGACTCAGCAAACCAGGATTGGAGTAAAATTTTCATTTCTCTATTTCTCTGCAAAAGTTAAAGGGACCCACAAGGATCAGGAACCAATGTGCATGGCAGAAAAACAGCGCAAATGGGACTACGCGTTTCGGCGGCCTTATCCGCCTTCCTCACGGTCCACACCTAATCTGCTCCTTGTCTATGGAGCCATATAAGGGGCAATCATAAATAAAATTAGTGCAAGTAATTACAAACATATGTGATGAGTTAAAAGCAAAGGAATACAGAAAAGGGTTAACCATTTGCTAGTGTGGACCTACAAGCAACATTGCTACTAAATAAACAACGTTATAGATACTAAAACGACCTAGGAAAAATATGTCTCATATAATGGCAGAATTTTACATGAAAGATGCATATATGGATATATGGCTTAGCGAGTCATGCTGAGAAAGGCAAATGGATATGGCAATATTACAAAGATAACAATTAAATAGTACATATGACGAGGAGGAGAAAAAAACCCCAAAAAACCCCTCTGATATCTCAATAATGTAGAATAATATCTATACGAATATATATATATTGAATCCTAGAGGTGTTCTAGTGCTCATTTCAAATATTCACTTGCTTTCTGTAGCTAAAACCTTTTTGTGCATAACACCCCCTCTAAGAGTTTTTTTTTTTTTTTTTTTTACTTGTTCAATTCCCATGAAGGAAAAACTAGATAAATTACCATATGGCTCCGTACACAAATTACCATATAGCTCCTGATCCTTGTGGGTCCCTTTTTTAACTTTTGAAGAAAAATAAAGAAATGAAAATTTTTACTCCAATCCTGGTTTGCTGAGTCCTTGCTGGATTTCCTCATTTTTTCCTTATACTAATGGATGGACTCCTATTCCAGTCCGTGCAGGAGCTTGACTATCAGGTGGGAAGAGACCTGTTAGCTTCATTGCTGTAGCTGGACGCTGGCCTATATACTCATTTATATATATAAAATATATATATAAAATAATAAAAAAAATATATACCAGCGGTGCCACGCATACCTGTGTTCACTGTGACCGTGTTTCTGAATGCCAGGCACTTCCGGTTCTACAGTATGAAGCCGGATGTACACTTCAGAGAGGTCTACTGCACATGACTGGAAATGCTGGGTATTCAGAAGCGCCTTCACAGCAAACACAGGTATGCACGGCACCGCTAGGGGATGCTGAATTGAATAGCATGTTAGTACGTCCCTGTGGGCGCACTAACATGCTAAGAGGGCAGCTAGTCGGGGTATATAACATCCTTAGGACTACTCCCCACGCTCATTAGTATAAGATAAAAGATCTTTAGAAATACTTTTTCTAAACATCTCTTTATCTATGCTAGTGTATATGTACCGCCCTGAGAGGGTTCGGCCGCTCCGCTGCTCGGGTCGAGCCGCTCGAGGTCCGGGCTCGGGTGGTCTGTAGCTTGAGCACCTCCGGATCGGGGGGGCCACGTCACTCTGTTAAGGGGAAGCAGTGGGGGTGGTGGTGTACGGTGGGTGTCGGGTGAGCCGTGACACCACCCACGGTTTGTGGTGACGGGATGCACCACTGCTGCGGCAGGAGTGGAGGGTATTCCCGGGATCGGTGTTGGTGGCGCAGCCTTGGTGTTAACCCCTCCGTGGGTAGGGGCGGTGCATCCCGGGGCCCGATGGGGACGGTGATGGTAATGTGGTGCAGGGCGCCGCGCTGCGGTGCGGTGCCCGGATGGCACTGGTGTACTCACGATTAATCACACTCAGAGTCACTGGTAAACCAAAGTTCAAGGATGGTCAATACCCGCGGCTGGCTGCTAATGTCCCCAGTGAGGTTGGTGATGGTTCCTCTTCCCTGCACCTCTGGTTTTGTTGTTCGGCTCCCCTACCTGGGCAGTGGTAGCCTGCTCCCCAGAGTTCAGCTGCCGGAGGAGCCCTCTGTTGCCCGCAGGCGCTGGCCCGTCGGGTGGTTGGCCTTTGGAAGTGGCGCTCACCCGGTCTCAGTGGGCTTTTGCCTTCTTTCGGGTCTTGGGGCGAGAATGAACCCGTGAGGTCCAGACTTCAATCAGTCAATTTGCCTATACTCAGTGGTTTCCAAGCTAGGACGGGGTCTGAGTACCCAGTTTCTGGTGCTCCGGTAAACGGATGACTCCCCGGTTCAGGTCCGGCGGGCTCCAACCCTGCCCGGTCCCTACGGTTCCGCCGGTCGTACACCGGTACTCTTGCAGGCAGCCACCACCATCTGCCTGCCTGATTTTACAAGGGGCCCAGGCTCCTACCCGGGTCCCTGACAGCTCTGCTCCTCTACACCTCCTGTCACTGTCACTCTACAACTCAATCTGTTTGTATTTCCTGCCTCAGGACAGTAGTCTCCTCGGTGGGCGTGTCTTTCCGCCTGACTCCACCCACCTGGTGTGCCCTACTTGGCCTGAGGGAGGCATCAGGTCTCCCTTTCGGGTGACTGTTATGTCCTCACTAAGGATGGGGGTGTGTGTGGTGTTGGTGGTGTTGTTACCTGTGACCCCTGGGGGTCCAGGGCATCACATTCCCCCTTGGTTTAATGCAGACCGTCCGCGGGCTGCCCGATCAACTTCGGTTTATTTTTGCTGTTAAACTGTGAAAAACAATTACAATTATAATAACATTTGTACAATATACAATTTCTGCAGGTCTTCCCATAACGGGAGGTATTTACTTTAACGTTGCATAACTTTATTACGGAACGGGTTCATGTCCTTCCGCCTTTCCCACCCAAACAACCTAGTCTTGATGCTGCCCTTAAGAAACGGGCAGCACCCCTATTCCCCAGTCCGG
This sequence comes from Anomaloglossus baeobatrachus, assembly GCF_048569485.1. Lineage (NCBI taxonomy): Eukaryota > Metazoa > Chordata > Amphibia > Anura > Aromobatidae > Anomaloglossus > Anomaloglossus baeobatrachus. Next base: position 187,538,924 of record NC_134357.1, on the reverse strand, counting down.
AAACACGAACATGGCCAGATCACCCAGGCGGGAACGGGTACGGTGCGCCGCACCCGGCAGTTGCACAACGGCTCCCGGAGGATGGTCACCGGTCCCGGTGGTGACCGGACCCCAGCCTGCTCTGCTGCGGGCCCTTCCTCCAATCTGCCTCTCCGGAGGCTAACAAAACGGGAAGGCATGTAAAGGGGGCAGGATGGGGCAATATTTACAAGCCCAATAGTTTTTGGGTGGCCAGCAAGTCCACGGCCTTGTCCATGAGCAGTCACTCACGCAACAGGGATTAAACGGGGGTCAACGGGGCAACACAAGTCCCAATGGGGACAACCACTTCAGTAGCTACGGCTACCGGTAATCACTTTATTTAGCAACGGGAAACTCTCCTTCCACCTCCACATCGGGGCTGTATGGTGGAGGAGGGGGCTGTCTGCCGCTCCGGACATCCAGGGCAAACCAGCCCCTCTCCCCGTGGTGCCGAGTGTAGTGCACCAAATCACCGGGCAGGAGGTCGCGGTTTGGGTGCCCGAACGGGAGATGGGCATTCACGTCTTGCCGGGAAACGAAAACTTCTCCTTCCAAGTTGGGGTCATACAGGAACCCCCAGCCTTTGTCCCGGTTGAATCTTCTGACCTGGCCCTGGTAGGTCGGGCCCCACACCCAGCATCCGGCAGTCCTCAGATGCTCCGTCCCTTCGATGGTACGGGCAAGGACCTCCTCTCTCCTCTTCTCCCTGGCCGCAATTTCCCGGCTTAGTTGGCTAGGCTGCCGCTCCCAATACGGGGCATCCGCATGCCCGGGGTCTACTTCAGTGGGGGTCTGGCCCAGCCAGCGTTCCCCAGTGTCGACTACGATTGGCACTCTCAAAGGGGAGCCCGCTGTGTCGCGGCTGGCTCTGCTGCCTTGCAGCTACCTCCCCGCAGAACCTCAGCTGAGGCCCGCGACCCTAGAGCGGCCTGCCTAGCTTTCTGGGCCTTCTTGGCTGGGCGGACTGCCGGGGCCTGTGCACTCTTGGGTGCGGTCACTTCCGGAACAGCCGGCGTCACTTCGGGATCAGGTGCTGGCCGGTAATGAGTCCCCTCGGGCAATGGGCACAGCGCAGATGACTCCCACAACAGGTCCAGGCCAGCCTCCCCAAGCAGCTTCCAATGAGCGCCTGGGACGGACTCCGCCACCGGTGTCGGGGGTGGGGATACGGGTGGAGGGGCAACGACAACCACTGCGGGCAATGGAGGAGGCGGCATGGCGTGTAGCAGCAGACCGGGCCCCTCAGCCACGATGGCCAACCCCTCATGGGCATAGGGACGTGGGTCGCCTTCCCACCCTGCCAACACCGTCATCCTCTCACGGGCCCGCATGGCAGCCACTATCTCCCCCATCTCCACCGCCCAGTGCTCCACCAGGAAGCTTACTTGGTGCTGGAGGCGGCGACACATCTCCTCTGTCCGGGCCTTCACCCACGCCGCGGTCCCTGGCGCAGGCTCCGGGGTTTCGGGATGCTGGACGGGAGTCGCCATGCTGCACTGTCGGGGTCCAGGAACAGAACGGATGCAGAGTCCTGGAGTCCCTGCCTTTTATCTTTCCAATCACATGAGGCAGCTCCTTCACCCGCCTCCCCTGTGGTCATTTTCAGCACTCTCTACTTTGGGGGCGGGGCTTCTTTTTCACGCCTTCACTGCTCGGGGAAGACGACTCGAGCGGGAAACTTTCGTGCCAAAGATGGCGGGATTTCAACTTTTTTCGGCAGGACGCCGCTGACAGACACTTCTAAGGCGCACTTCCACGGGTGAGTGGACTGTCCGGATCCTGTTCGTGACGCCAGAAAGAGTGGATGTGTACCGCCCTGAGAGGGCTCAGCCGCTCAGCTGCTCGTGCCGAGCCGCTCGAGGTCCGGGCTCGGGTGGTCGGTGGCTCGAGCACCTCCGGACCGGAGGGGCCACGTCACTCCGTTAAGGGGAAGCAGTGGGGGTGGTAGTGTACGGTGGGTGTCGGGTGAGCTGTGACGCCACCCACGGTTTGTGGGGATGGGATGCACCACCACTGCGGCAGGAGTGGAGGGTATTCCCGGGATCGGTGTTGGTGGCGTAGCCTTGGTGTTAACCCCTCCGTGGGTAGGGGCGGTGCGTCCCGGGGCCCGATGGGGACGGCGATGGCGATGTGGTGCAGGGCGCCGTGCTGCGTTGCGGTGCCTGGATGGCACTGGTGTACTCACGATTAATCACACTCAGTCACTGGTAAACCAAAGTTCGAGGATGGTCGGTACCCGCGGCCGGCTGCTGATGTCCCCAGTGAGGTTGGTGATGGTCCCTCTTCCCTGCACCTCTGGTTTTGTTGTTCGGGTCCCCTGCCTGGGCAGTGGTTGCCCGCTCCCCAGCGTTCAGCTGCCGGATGAGCCCTCTGTTGCCCGTAGGCGCTGGCCCGTCGGGTGGTTGGCCTTTAGAAGTGGCGCTCACCCGGTCTCGGTGGGCTTTTGCCTTCTTTCAGGTCTTGGGGTGAGAATGAACCCGTGAGGTTCAGACTTCAATCAGTCAATTTGCCTATACTCAGTGGTTTCCAAGCTAGGACGGGGTCTGAGTACCCGGTTTCTGGTGCTCCAGTAAAAGGTTGACTCCCCGGTTCAGGTCCGGCGGGCTCCAACCCTGCCCAGTCCCTACGGTTCCGCCGGTCGTGCACCGGTACTCCTGCAGACGGCCACCACCGTCTGCCTGCCTGACGTTACAAGGGACCCAGGCTTCTACCCGGGTCCCTGACAGCTCTGCTCCTCTACACCTCCTGTCACTGTCACTCTACAACGCAATCTGTTTGCATTTCCTGCCTCAGGACAGTAGTCTCCTCGGTGGGCGTGTCTTTCCGCCTGACTCCACCCACCTGGTGTGCCCTACTTGCCCTGAGGGAGGCATCAGGTCTCCCTTTCGGGTGACTGTTGTGTCCTCACTTAGGATGGGGGTGGGGGGTGGTGGTGGTGGTGTTGTTACCTGTGACCCCTGGGGGTCCAGGGCATCACATATACAGGGACAGTTAGCCAGGGATTAGCAGTATACACTCAAAACTGCTCGTGGTTCTAGGTGCATATTGCACCTGACAGGTTCCCTTGAAAGGGAATCTGTCAGCAAGTTTTTGCTTTGTAATTTGAATGCAGCATAATTTAGGGACAAAGACCGTGATTCCAGCGATGTAACACTTTACTGGGTGCAGTTTACTGGGTGCAACAGTTATAATTGAATCACATGTTTTCTCTGCTTCAAATCTAACAGGGCTCAGTTGGTGAGCTGTGTATAACCCTGCCCACACATCAACTTTCTGTATACATTGTATAGTGACAGAAAGCTGCTAATCAGTGCTGGGGTGTAGTTGGACAAGGGGCACAAGTCCTATTGATATAATCTCCTGAAACTGCAACACACAGCGTAATAAGTAACACATGACTCTGATCAGGCTATCTTCCATTACATCATGGTGCTCTCAGATTACAAGCAAACACCTGGTGACAGATTCCCTTTAAGATCTCTGTTTGCAGTTCCACAACAAAAACCTTCATTCTCTACTTTCTGACGCAATCAGGCATGTCTGCTTACAAGACACAGCTCCCATAATGGTGCTTTAACTACCTATAATGTTTCATTGTCATATGACCAGAAAAGATTTTTACTCATAGGGTGTAAATCATGAAGGCTGTAATCCAGCGATTGTGAGCAGAAATCTTCAAAATGGTTAGTATTTGACATTGTAAAATTGAATAAATGTTCAAAGCTAATTGCTTACAAAGCCCAGCCATGGTATTGAACAGGCAGCCCACTAAATTGGCCCATTTTCAGATACCACATGGCTTTAGGCTTTAGGCACCATACTGTAAGGCCGCTTTCACACTGCATTGTGATCTCCATTCAGTGGTCCCGTTGGGGCTTCCGCCCCCCCCAAAACACGAGTTTCAGATGCATGCGTTGACGGGGCCATTGGCTGTATTGGTGCAGATGGAGTCACTGTGTGCTCTATCGTGCACCATTTTCGGATATATACGCTTTCTAGAGGCAGAAACCCAGACATAGTAGACTGCGTCTGGGTGTCCGCCTCCAGTATGCATATACGCCCGAAAATGGTGCATGACAGAGCACACAGTGACTCCGTCTGAACCATTATAGTCAATGGCCACCTCGGCGCATACGTCTGAAGCCATTTTGTGGGAGTTCTGACGGAAGCCTCAATGAGACCACTGAATGGAGGTCAGAACGCAATATGAAAGGGCCATAAGGGTATTCTGTGCAACATGCTGCTGGTTATTACATAGATCATCTAATTGCCCTTTTGTGAGTCAATGATATATCACCATTTAGGCATTACCATATTATCCAGCCAAATTCTAATCCCAACACTATATGCTAATAATCAGGAACATAGCTGCATATATTTAATTGCAATTAAATTGCCATTAATGTATCCTCTACCTCTAGCATTATTGTGCGGTGTTGTTTGTACATATTGTTCACTTGACCTATCATAGTTTGTTATGACATAAGGAGAACAATTTGTAGATTAATATCAAGGTCATTAAAACAAGGTCAAATCCTGCATCTCATCTTACAGAGAAGGGAGAACTCACCAAGATCCCATCACTGTTCTATTATTTTCAGCTGTTACTGTCATCAGATCTGTGTTAAGTGGTCTCCCCCCATGCCTGCTCCCCTTTGAGGATTTACAAGTCTTGTAAATGATTTTTGATTCTAATTGGTAAGTGAGAATTGCAAGAGGGAAAATAATGGATAAAGATACAGGGCACTTAGGGCGAGTTTATGACATTTTTGTAACAGAAGGAAAAAATGTACAGATTTAAAGTTAATCAGGTGAAAACAAGATCAGGCAGAAACTGTACCAATTTTCTAACAATAGAGCATGGTGTATGGTAACGTTGGTGCGTCTTGCTAGACTCGATAAATACTTTCCTATACAGCACTTATTTGCTTACTTTGCACCAATATTCTTCCTAAATTAATTCCACGTGACATGAGATTAATAATCGGTTCTATTTTACAACACCTCTTGTCCAGAACACAAAAAAAATTTGGTCTATGCCATGAATTCTACAACATTATGCTTAATAAATGTCCCTCACTGTACAGCATTAGACTAGCACGTTAGGTGGTTGTAAATCAGTGTTTAATTGCTGGGATCTCCACCACTGGGATCCCAATAATATATTGAACAGGGGCTATTATTATTATTATTATTATTATTTATTATTATAGCGCCATTTATTTCATGGCGCTTTACAAGTGAAAGAGGGTATACGTACAACAATCATCAACAGTACAAAACAGACTGGTATAGGAGGAGAGAAGACCCTGCCCGCGAGGGCTCACAGTCTACAGGGATTATGCGCCGTTCTTCCTCAACTAATGGTTGGGACTGAGTATAGTTATGGCATCCGTTTTACTGCTGATGACTGAAATCATTATTGTTTGGCAGTAGATCTTTAAAAATCCATAAATGTAAAACTCCAGATTTTTAAAAAGATATGTTTATTATTAACTCATAATTTACAACATCATACAAGCAAAAAACACCCACTATTATAAATAAATTTTCTGAAGGTAACAACAGTCATCAATCAGTTCTAAGTGATCAGACCTTTCCTTTGAATGACTTCAGCACAACTGCGGCCACAGGACATCACTAGTCTCTCACACTGCTCTGGTGTGATTTTGGTCCACTCTTCTTCCAGTCTCTTCCACAGTTCTTTGACTGTTGTGGGTTTCTTGGCCATAACTTTGTCACCAAGGATTTTCCAGAGATTTTCTATTGGTTTTAGATCAGAACTAGTGTTGAGCCACCCCCCTAGTGTTCGAGTTCGGTTCTGTTCGTCGAACAGCGGGTAAGTTCAACGAACGTTCGACGAACTCCTTCGAACCCCATTGAAAACAATGGGAGGCAAACACAAACACATACAAACACATAGAAAACACCTTCTAAGGTGTCCAAAAGGTGTCAAACATCTCACAAGACACCACAAACACATGGAAAGTGACAAGTACATATACTCATGCGAAAACAAATGAGCTGGACGAGTAAAAGAGGAGGAGACACAGATATAGGCATGTCATGCCCTTCTAAAATCATGTAAAACCAGCAAGTGCACTCCAACCAGAGTCTCCCTTTTTTCCAAAAATTGGGCCACAGACACCACTTTAGTGGCATCAGCTGTCCCCCAGTTGCAAACTTGACAGGTTGATTTGCATGAAGCACAATCCAAATCCACAAGCCTTTACTCTCCCCAGAATGACACAGGGGTAGAAAAGTCCTTGCGGATCCATGACTTGTTCATCTTGGAACATTTTAAAAAAAACAAAATGGGGACTCCAACCAGAGTCTCCCTTTTTTCCAAAAATTGGCCACAGACACCACTTAAGTGGCATCAGTTGTCCCCCAGTTGCAAACTTGACATGTTGATTTGCATGAAGCACAATCCAAATCCACAAGCCTTTACTCTCACCAGGATGACACAGGGGTAGAAAAGTCCTTGCGGATCCATGACTTGTTCATCTTGATGAACGTTAGTCTGTCCACATTGTCACTGGACAGACATGTGCGCTTATCTGTCAGCACACACCCAGCAGCACTGAAGACACGTTCCGAGAGAACACTGGCTGCGGGACACGACAAGATCTCCAAGGCGTAAGTGGCGAGCTCAGGCCATTTTTCCAGATTGGAAGCCCAAAATGAGCAAGGCTCCAGTTGCAGAGTCAAGGCATCTATATTCACTTGGAGATACTCCTGTATCATCCTCTTCAGGCGTTGACTATGTGTCACACTTCTTGTCTCTTGTGGACTTGCAAAGGATGGTCTAAAAAATTCATGAAACGATTCCATAAAACTGCTGTTACCACCAGATACAGTGTTGCTGGTACGGTTTGACTGATGATGACTCGACAGTCCCATGGTTGGCAAGTTACAACTGTGAGATTCACTCTGTGCACCACTGGTGTTTAGTGGAAAAGCCGAGCTAAGATTGCATAACAGCTTCTGCTGATACTCCTGCATACGTGCGTCTCTTTCTATGGCTGGAATTATTTTGGCAAATTTTGACTTGTACCGGGGATCTAAAAGTGTGGCAACCCAGTAGTCAGCATTACTTCTAATTCGGACAATCTGAGGGTCATGTTGTTGGTAGTGCAGCAAGAAGGCGCTCATGTGTCTTGCGCATCATGAGGACCAAGTCCTTGCTGTGTTTGTGGCGGCGAGGTGATAACCATGCTTCCTTCTTCTGACCTCTCGCCCCAACCTCGAACAACCGAAATGTGATCAAGGTCTCCCTCATCTTCTGAGTCTTCCATGCCCATCGTCAGTTCGTCCTCTATTTCTTCCTGGGCACCTGCACCTTCCTCAACAGTTTGGCTGCTACAATGCGCCCTTGTCAATCCCTCTCCCCCACCGTCCCATGCCTGCCGCCTTGGTGATGTTGAATGTCTGGACCTTGTAGATCTTGGTATCCCTTCCGCATATGAATCCTTCTTTACTTCCTCCCCTTCCTCTTGTTCCACCACCTGACTCCGAACACTGTTTAGAGTGTGCTCCAGCATGTAAGTGACTGGAATTGTTATGCTGATAATGGCATTATCAGCGCTAAACATCTTTGTCGCCATGTCAAAACTGTGCAGAAGGGTGCATAGGTCCTTGATCTGAGACCACTCCATCAGCGTGATCTGCCCCACCTCTGCATCTCGTTGGCCCTGGCTATACGTCATAACGTATTGCACCAGGGCTCTGCAGTGCTGCTACAGTCGCTGCAACATGTGGAAAGTCGAATTCCAGCGTGTCGACACATCGCATTTCAGGCGGTGAACCGGCAGGCCGAAAGACTTCTGTAGTGATGCAAGTCGGTCAGCTGCGCCGGTTGAATGGCGGAAGTGAGCAGATAGTGACCGTGCCCTGTGCAGTAGCCCATCTAGGTTGGGATAGTGGGTTAAAAATTGCTGGACAACAAGGTTCAACACGTGAGCCATACAAGGCACTTGTGTCACCTTGACCCTGCGAAGGGCCGCACCCAGGTTTGCAGCATTGTCGCATACGGCCTTCCCTGGCTGCAGGTTGAGTGGAGACAACCATTTACGAAAATTGGTCTCCAGAGCTGACCACAACTGGTCAGCTGTGGGACTCTTATTTCCCAGACATTTCAACGTAAAGACCACCTGATGCCGTTGAGCTGTGCTGCCAGCATAGTAAGGAGATGTGCAGGATTCCTTGTGCGCAGTTACAACATGGGTGGCCTAATCAGACAGGCTTTGGGCAGAGGTGGAGGACCGAGACGAGGTTGAGGAGGCAGAAGCAATGGAGGAACTTCTACATACAGAGGATTGACGCACAACTCTTGGGGACAGCAAGACTTGTACAGCAGACCCTTCTCCATCTCTCACCATAATTACCCAGTGCCCAGTCAGCGACATGTAACGGCCCTGTCCATGTATTTTTCATGTGAACTGTTCCGTGTTTAATGTAAAATGTCGTGTTTGATTACCCGTAGACAGCAGACAGAGTTGCGCGCTGAGAATGAACTCGGGTGAACTTCAACCTACTTCATCCTCATCCCGCGGCTCTGTCTGTGTCGCGTATTGATTAGCGGTCACCCGTGAAAGACTCACTGGTGACCGCTAATCCCCTGAGTGACTGCAGTGAGCAGCGCGATTAGCGCTGCCGTCACTCAGGTTACCCGCGGCCAGCATGATCCTCCCCCCGTGACCGCAACTCACCTGTGACTTCATTGCTGTCACTCAGGCGACTTGCTGTCACAGTCGGAGGAACCAGCGGTGGCCGCAAGTTACCTCAGTGATGTCATCGCTGATCGCGCTACTCACCTCATTTGCTGTGTGAAGGTGACAGGAGCGGAGGTGTTCTTCTGCAGCTCCTGTCACCTTCATGTAGCTGAGCTGAGAGTGACGCTGGACCTCCGTGGATTACGCCGGACATGAATGGGTATTTGTGGCTTAATTAAATTGGTGAACGAGGGTTAAACTTAAGATTTTTTTATTGTAAATAAAGGTTGTTTTTTTGTGTGTGTTTATTGAATTAAACTTACAGATTATTCATTGGGGGTGTCTCATAGACGCCTGAAATGATTAATCTAGGACTTAGTGGCAGCTATGGGCTGCCATTAACTCCTTATTACCCCGATTGCCAATGCACCAGGGCAATACGGGAAGAGCCGGGTAGAGTCCTAGCACTGTCGCAACTATTGTATGCGGCAATTCTGGGCGGCTTCTGGCTGATATTGTTAGGCTGGGGGGCTCCCCATAACGTGGGGCTCCCCATCCTGACAATACCAGCCTTCAGCTGTATGACTTTACCCAGGATGGTATCAAAATGGGGGGGACCACACGTGTTTTTTTTTAATAAATTATTTATTAAATTCTCGCGACAATCTAGTCACGCCCACTGGATGTAGTAAACCGGTTAAGTCATTAATAACTCAGTGCGTAGGCGTGCTTCACATGGACCAATCGTGTGTACTGGTTGGATGTGAAAGTCGGGTTTTTATTTTTTTGGGGGAAAAAATAAACCATTAGTGGTCCTTTGGATGCGTAGTTGTGGAATAAACAAAGGAAGATCAACATAGCGTCCGGGCACATTTATTGGTGAGTACATGATTAGGAGTGACAGACGTAACGAACACTATTCTACAAACCTTTATTGATAATACCATATAAACATATAAAAATCGCACAACTTAATGGCGATGATTGTCTGATGTAATCCTGATTATGCATTTATACAACATGTATTTTATTATTTACAAATTTTAGAAATGTGTACATGTGTTAGGAAATTTTAAACATACAATTATTAAAGTTTGTTTATGCAAAAATGTTCTTGATAAATATAGAATATGTCTCGACGATTTTGTAAACGAGCTTGCAAGCAATTATTGGTACTTTGCATGCTGCGACATCGCTAGCGTTCTCGTTAGCGATGCGACTCGACAGATCGCAGGTGCAATTTGCCGAGAATGCACATGCGACCGGCCCGATAAACCCAACCTATGTGCGATCTCGGCAGATCGCACCAACGATCTGTTGTGTAGTATCGCTACCGAGAACGATAGCGATGTTGCAGCGTGCTAAGTACCCCTTAGGATATCTTGATCCATATCGCTAACAACATTGCTATCGTAGTAATGGCAAGCACATGGCAGATTTCAATTTACGTCATCAGTAGCAATGTCGTTAACAATGTTTAATGTTTGTTTGTGTATCAAATCGTCCGACAGCACATGTACCTGTCCAATTGTCTATGTGAGATTTTGCATACAGACTTACTTTGATCTGTAAGATATTAATTATTCGAAAAATGTGCATTATTAAACACTACTCCTATTTTCCAAAGTAGGAATTTACTAACTTAATTTAATTAAATTACAAATAAACAAAAAATAACATTGATTGATATTTTTCAAAAAATACTCAAATCACAATTATTGAAAAAAATAATTCTTTATTAAACATCATAAAGATTGACAATTAGTATCATTGTTAGTGACCTTAAATGAAAATTCCCATTTTAATTATATTTTTAACAGGGAAGGCCATTAATTTAAAATAACAATACAATTGAAAACATCAATTCATGAACAAAAGTAAATTAACATACATTGTTCAGTCAAGTGATCCAAAAAACATCATACTGAAACTTGGATAATATTTTTTTATAGGTTTTGTTTTTTAAATTGTATTTAAAAAAAAAACAAAAACCGTGTTTAATTATGACTAAACAGTCAGTACAGGTATCAACCTGGTTGAACATAATATTAAATCAACCTTCCAACAAATGTCATATATATGACACACACAGCAAAACATTTTAGAAATCATGAATGACACATCGCCACTGCATTATAAATTATGCACACATGCAACCGGAATTAACCTATTAGAATTAAACGCGGCCATGACAAAACAGAACGCACCTGCGAACTACCGTTAATTATTAAAATCATGTTTGCAAGCGCAGGAACATCAGGTCGTGTGTTATTTAAATTTGCTATACTTTTTTTTATTTCATTTTGTTTACAAAAATTTTAGCATGGTTTTTAAAAAAAAAATAATAATGACAATATAAGAAATTAAAAAGGTAAATTTAAAAAAAAAAACGAAAAAAACAAAACACATTTTTACACAAAAGTAAGGGGAAAAAACCTACCAAAACGAGCAGGTTTGACTGGTGAACAACTGTCCCATCCATTATTGGGATATAGATCTTTAGCTACGTCCTCCCATGCCCTCTCCACTATAAGTCGATCCCTGTAGCCTTCGGTCCTTGTGTCCCACAATACAGGATGCCGTTCAGCTGCGGTATCCGCTCGGTATCCACTCTCGGTGCCATATTTACTATCGAATATAGTTGTAAAATACGCCAAGATTAGTGCAGCAACATGAGCCAGAGAAACTGAACACAATGTGCCGAGGCTGCAAATTAACCATCAAGCCAGCACGAGTTTTATACCATACACCTGCTGATTAAATTTACATTGAAGACTACATATTTAGTAAAACACACACGCAACATAAGGACATGCATCCGTGTTTGATAATTTGTTCGAACCAAACCATTGACTTTCATGGTGTCCGTGTGTGCGTGTTCCGTGCAGGAAACGGACATGGTGCAGTGCAAAACAGAAACACATACGGATTACGGACACGGACACACGGACATGATGAAAAACGCAAGTTTAACCACAAACATTGATTAACATTGGCGCACGTTTGTCCGGGTCTCCAGTATATACGGAAACGGACAAAACACGCACGTATTTAACGGATGTGTGTCGGAGGCCTTAGATAGCCTGCTTCAATTACATATTCACAGAGTGGGATAAATCCAGTGATCAAACACTCCCAGTATTTGATCTGTATCATAACCCCTCTTCGTACAATGAGTATTGAATTTTTTTTAGACATTTATATTGCTATTTTTAGTACTGAACTCATTGCTAAAAACTCATAAATATATCTGAAATATTGTCAAAAACAAACCAGTAATTTTTTTAACTATAGGAGTTGGTCTTTTATATCAGAGCAAACTTTTTTCTGCTATGATACATGAAACCTATGGAGAGAATTCACCTTTATGAGATGGACACTGTGGAGAGAGCTCACCTTTTATGATGTCTCAGTGCTCGTGATAATTGTCCCATTAACAACAAAGGCTGCACAACCCATCATAGTGACAGGAAAACAATACAATCACAGATACCGAAAAAGTCACATCTGCTTTATCTAAGATAAAATTAACTTTGATTTTGTGTCATGGGGATGCTCATTAGTGACACGCTGGGGGCTCAGTATAGCATGGACCCTGCTCCATAAATCATCACCAGATAAAAAGTAAATAGGAATCTTCCTACCTGAAATGTCAGATCATGATTAAAACTATTAAATGTTCATTACAAATAATTAAATTATCATTCGTTCTAATTATGTGTGAGTAGTAATGAACATCATCAGTTTGGAAGCCAGAGATATACTGCTATTATTTGCACTTCTTATTCTAAGAATGGGGCTTTGATTCATTTTGTTTCAAGTTTAACAACTAAATACAAGTTTTAATCTGAAGCAGAACAAAAGTTTAGCCACCTAAATGCAAATCCTTAGGTGTCAATGTGGCGCCCCTGACCTGGTCATGCACCACTGAGTACTGCCCCCATGCTGGGGGCAGTACAATACAGGTAATCCAGAAGGCTGACCGAAGTGTGACTACACAGGCACATAGTAATCAGGTCTCACACATCTACCTTTGGGAGGACTCCTTAGAAATTCCAGGAGGGGGGCGTAGCCTCCATGTCCACTCAAGGGGTGTGGTAGAGAGCCTGGTTGCTAGGTTGCGTAGGTAGGCACAGTGGGGAGAGGAAGTAGAAAGGAGTGAGGAGTCTGGAGTGGAGCTCAGAGAGGACAGACGTGCAGGACCAACTAGTGAGCCAGTTAGTGAATGCAGCTCAGGGAGAGCAGTCGCAGGCAGCAGACCCTGGAGTTTGTCATAATCTGACAACATACGCGCAGTGACTACCGACGGGGGAGATCGGTCACCTGGTAGTACCACCCGAAATCCACCCAAGGCTAGAGAGAGCAACGTAGTGGCAGAGTAAGGGGACTGCCATGGAGGTACCAGGCCCACAAGGGTAACAGTGCAGAGATTTATCCAATTTTCTTCTGCCAAACCTGCCGGTGGGGGTACTTCAGACCCACACCATACCACCACAGAGTCAACAGCCACGTAGCAAAGAGAGGGCCCATAGTTCACAGGAGGCAAGCAGCCAGAGTGACCTGGTCCAGGCTACAAGCAAACGGGCCGAAACAAGGGGAGAACAGGCGACAGCAACTTCCCTGGGCGATCCCAGCAGGGCTTCAAGTAGAGGTCACCCCAAAACACACAGGGCTAAGGAAGGCGAGTTGGTAGTCACCCTCATCAGCCAGCCGGAAGGATATCTGGTTCCAGCCTGGTTCACCCAGCTACGCCCGGGTTATTCACCCTGCCATCTACTGTGAGTAAAAACCCTGAAAGACTGTCTGGATTGTGCCTGAGTCATTCTGCGACCTGTGGTTCCACACACCTACACAGGGCCCTGAGGCTTGCCTCACTCTCGGGAGGCCACTACAACTGACTGCACCTGCCATCAGCCCCAGGCACCCCTTAATCTGCAGTGGCGGTCAACCTGACCACAATACTGAGAGTGGCGTCACGAAAATCCTAAAAGAAGGTTCCCTACCTGTGACCAGACTGTTCCATCCACGTGGATTCCCTGAAGGTAATGCACCGACACAACACCTGCGGGGCTTCACATCTGGCGCTGTGAACAGGATAAGGACTAGACCTGTTAAGACAGGTGACCATGTGCCTAAGCGGTCCGCTTGAAAAATTGGAAGCGCCGCCATATTGCCACCATGAAAAGCACGCCAAAGAACAACAGGAGCCTGCGCTAGAAGAATTTACTGCCCATGAAGAGGTGTGGCTACTGAGAGAACCCCTGCAGAGTCCTGACCTCGCAAGTGATGAGAGCTGAGGTGTGCAGAGACGGCGGGAAGATTCAGAGCTACAGGATGTCACAAGCCTGCTGCTGAGAGAAGATCTGGAGAGCAGTGACGACGCAGAGAAAATGGCGTTCACACGCAGCGACCCATAGCTAGGCTCCGCTGCCTGGTGGGACTGGGAGCTCGACCAGTGGTGTGAAAGGCTGGAGGCGAAGGTGATGCAGCAGATCCGGGAAGGACGCGCATAGCTCAGAGAGATGGCTAGAATCGCCTAGGCCCATGAGAAGTGGACGGCGAGGCAAGCGACGCGCGGAGCAGCGACTAGCTGGACACCGGAGATGCCGTTGAGGGGTGAGTCAGCTGATGCATTTGCCTGCGCGGGTGCCCCGATCCCCACTGCTACGCTCGTGGTCCCCGGAGAGACGCCCGGTGCGGCGACGTCGACCCAGGCCGCAGCCACGCCAAGTGCGGCCCGCCAAGCCCAGGCCACCGTCATGCCAGGCCTGGCCTGCCAAGGTCCCGCAGCAGCAGCGACGCCCATCCACGCCACAGGAGCGACACCGACCCAGACCGCAGCCACGCCAGGTGCGGCCCGCCAAGCCCAGGCCGCCGTCATGCCAGGCCTGGCCCGCCAAGGTCCCGCCGCAGGAGCGACGCCGACCCAGGTCGCAGCCACGCCAGGTTTGACCCGCCAAGCCCAGGCCGCTGCTATGCCAGGTCCGGCCCGCCAAGGTCCCGCCGCAGCAGCGACGCTCATCCACGCTGCAGGAGTGATGCTGACCCAGGCCGCAGCCATGCTGGGCGTGGCCCGTCAAGACCAGGCCACAGCCACGCCAGGCTCGGCCCGCCAAGACCTCTGCAAGGCCAGAGTAGACATCGCTCCCCAGTCCAAGAAACCGGGTCCCACGTCTCCGCCGGAAAGAGCAGATCCAGAGTATCTGAAGTTTAAAGCGGATTTAAAGGCGCGGTTCCCCAAGGAAATGGTGGACCGCTATTTGCTCCCCTGGCGCTCACCCAGAGTGTCCTCAGCAACTCCCTCAGCTGATGGCCCACCACCATGGACTGCTGATGAAAATCCATCCCCAGCGCTGCCGCAAGAGGAGTGCTCAGAATAACTAAGGGGGAGGGGAGGCCAGGAGGCTGAGGAGCTGACCCCAGAGCCATCAGCAGTGGATGCAGCACCAGGCCCAGAGCCAGAGATGCTGCCGTATTCCCGCTGGGAGGAGAGCACGACACCCTCTTCTGAAGAAGAGCTGACTGTCTTCATGCCCAGTATGTACGGCACCTGGGAGCCTGCAAGCAGTGAGGTGGCAGTCCATTAGAATCCAGCCCGCAAGACACGGTGCCGCAGCAGAACGAAGTTTACCCTTGCACAGCAGTCTCCAGATAGGAAGGATGAAGTAACAGCCAGAGACTTGGAGGAGAAGCAGTCTTTAAGGAGAGCTAAATCCTAGGTCATTGGTCCTCTTTGCCGTGGAGTTGTGGAGGAGTTCAGCTTGAAAAGTGGATACGGCTTCATAGTCGCACCTGGTGTCAGAGAAGGAATCTTTGTCAGCTGAAGAGATGTGAGAGCCCACTTGCCAAGAGGACATCCTGGAAGAAACTTACAGATGGCAGATCTGGTCGAGTTCACAAAGCACCAAGGTGAACGCGGCTGGTATGCACTGGATGTGGTGCCATGCCCCAGAAATCCATACTGTAGCCCAGCAGTTTCCACCCAGCCTACTCCAAAGTCTACAGTAACAACAGTAACAGAACAAGATAAAGATAAAGAAAGAACAGAACAAGAAAAAGAAACAGAAACAGAAGAAGAAGATAAAGAACTAGAAAGAGACACCAATAAAGACAAAGAACCAATTGATGACACTACTACCGATGACTACGACAGACACGTGGAGAATGACAGGTGCCCCAGCCCTACAGGCCAAAGCCCTGGTACAGAGGAGGAGTCCATGTAAAATGAAGTAAGAAGTACAGTAAAGTTACAAGTTTTGACCAGTTTGCAACTTTTACAAGTTTCAAGAAATGTACCCATATGAACTTATGTGAGAAACCCCTTTTTGCACTTTGAAAAATAAGGACCATAGGCTATGAACTGGCTATAGCCACAAACTCTCGCAGTATTAATAGTTACCTTGAATGGTACCACCACCAGAGCCAGCCTGTTTAGAGGCCTGGCTCGTCTGTGACCAGGGAGCACACCTGTTTATGGGGCCTGGCTCCCCACCACAAAGAGGGTACCTGGTCAGCACCAACTGTGGAGGCCGCCTCTACATCCTGCCAGTAGAGGCTGAAGGCGCGGCTCCACCAGGCCAGGTGTACCCTGAAACCACCAGACCAAGAAAGCCGCCTCTACATCCTGCCAGATAGGGCTGAAGGCGCGGCTCAATGGTAGAGGAAGATTGGAGGAGAGGTCTGGGGAAACAGATGGCCCAGACCTGGTTGCTAAAAGGACCAGTGACCTGCCTCCTGAGAGGGTTTTGGGTGGGTTAACAGACTTGTGGGTGGAGGGTGGTGATGTATGGTACCTGGTGGTTTTATAATGTTTTATATGTTTTACTGTTTTATGCATTTTAAAATGTTGTCTTGCAGCCTGAGGACGTGCTGGTGATAACTAAGGGGGAATGTGGCGCCCCTGACCTGGTCAGGCACCACTGAGTACTGCACCCATGCTGGGGGCAATACAATACAGGTAATCCAGAAGGCTGACCGAGGTGTGACTACACAGGCGCATAGTAATCAGGTCTCACACATCTACCTTTGGGAGGACCCCTGGGGAATCCAGGAGGGGGCGTGACCTCCATGTCCACTCAAGGGGTGTGGTAGAGAGCCTGGTTGCTAGGTTGTGTAGGCAGGCACAGTGAGGAGAGGAAGTAGAGAGGAGTGAGGAGTCTGGAGTAGAGCTCAGAGAGGACAGACATGCAGGACCCACTAGTGAGCCAGTTAGTGAGTGTAGCTCAGGGAGAGCAGTCGCATGCAGCAGACCCTGGAGTCTGTCACAATCTGACAACGTACGCGCAGTGACTACCGACGGGGGAGATCGGTCACCTGGTAGTGCCACCCGAAATCTACCCAAGGCTAGAGAGAGCAACGGAGTGGCAGAGTAAGGGGACTGCCAGGGAGGTACCAGGCCCACAAGGGTAACAGGTCCCAGTGCAGAGATTTATCCAATTTTCTTCTGCCAAACCTGCCGGTGGGGGCACTTCAGACCCACACCATACTACCACAGAGTCCGCAGCCACGTAGCAAAGAAAGGGCCCATAGTTCACAGGAGGAAAGCAGCCGGAGTGACCTGGTCAAGGCTACAAGCAAACGGGCCGAAACAAGGGGAGAACAGGCGACAGCAACTTCCCTGGGCGACCCCAGCAGGGCTTCAAGTAGGGGTCACACCAAAACACACAGGGCTAAAGAAGGCGAGTTGGTAGTCACCCTCAGGCAGCCAGAAGGATACCTGGTTCCAACCTGGTTCATCCCAGCTACGCCCGGGTTACTCATCCTGCCATCTACTGTGAGTAAAAACCCTGAAAGACTGTTTGGACTATGTCTGAGTCATTCTGCGACCTGTGGTTCCACATACCTACACAGGGCCCTGGGGCTTGCCTCACTCTCGGGAGGCCACTACAACTGACTGCACCTGCCATCAGCCCCAGGCACCCCTTAATCTGCAGTGGCGGTCAACCTGACCACAATACCGAGAGTGGCGTCACGAAAATCCTAAAAGAAGGTTTCCTACCTGTGACCAGACTGTTCCATCCACGTGGAGTCCCTGAAGGTAATGCACCGACACAACACCTGCGGAGCTTCACATCAACATGTTAAGAAGTATGGCATTTTTTTTTCTAATGAATTTTTGCATGTATTGACAGTATTAGTAATAGTTGAACAACTTACCACTACTTACATTAGCAAAACAGTGTAGACTTGTTATACTAATTTTAAAAATACTGGATCAAACTTATAACCAGGTGTGGAAAATTACTTCAAAATATCAATACTTTTAAAACTAGAAATATTCATAGATTATAATTATCAAGTAGCAAAATTCAAAATGAGCGAAGGAAAGAAAACTCAAAGTCAGATCAATATTTGGTCACTGCCCTTTACCTTCAAAACAGCATCAATCCTTCTCAGTACACTTGCAAGCAGTTTATAAAGAACCTCGGAAAGAGAAGATGTTCCAAACATCAGGAACGAACCACAGATCTTCTGTGAATGTAGGTTTGTGCAAATCTTCCTGTCTCTACACGTAATTTCGGACAGACTTGATAATATCGGTCTCAAGGCTCTGTGGGGGCAATAACCACATTGGGTGTTTGCAGTCATAATTCTGTTTCAGAATGAAATTAGAGCCAATCAGAAGCCTCCTAGAGAGAACAACATTTTGGAAAAGTATCTGTCTGTATTATTCAGAACACCAATAATTTTGGTCAAATCTCCAAATCAATTTGCTGAATTTTAGCCTGAAACTTGGAAAGAACCTCATCCACACTTCACTATTACCTGCGGACACTCACTGTTCTCCCCTCCAGCCCTTGGGCAAACAAACTGCCTTTTGTAACAGGCAAATAATTCACATTTTGTTATATTCTTCCAGAGCACCTGCTAACATTTTTCTGCCCCCCAGCTCATATCTGTTTGTCCATAGTCTCTTGACCTTATTTACTTATTGAAGGTATGGCTTTTTGGCCACAATTGTTCCATGAAAACCACTTCTGGACAAACTTTTCAGAACAGTAAAGGGATATAGCTGGGATCCACTGGTTACCGCCAGTTTTGAGCTGATGGCACAGCTAGACAGCTTCAGATTTTGAAGAAATGAAAGCATGATGTGTTTTTCATCTGCTACACTAAGTTTCTTTTGCAAAGCACTTTGTTTATGGTCATCAAAATTGCCCATTTCAGGGTGCTTATTGAAAAAGCTTGAACGGTGTGGCGCCCCTGACCTGGTCAGGCGCCACTGAGTACTGCACCCATGCTGGGGGCAGTACAACACAGGTAATCCAGAAGGCTGACCGAGGTGTGATTACACAGGTGCATAGTAAGCAGGTCTCCCACATTGACCTTTGAAGGGACCCCTGGGGAATCCAGGAGGGGGTGTGGCCTCCATCACCACTCAAGGGGTGTGGTAGAGAGCCTGGTTGCTAAGTTGCGGAGGCAGGCACAGAGGGGAGGAAGTAGTGAGCCAGTCTGAAGTGGAGCTCAGGGGAGAGCAGTCGCAAGGAGGAACCCTGCAGGCTGTCACTAGTCAGACACCGCAGGTGCAGTGGTTACTGATGGAGGAGAACGGTCACCTGGTAGTGCCGCCCGAAATCCACCCAAGGCTGGAGTGCAAAGCGGTGGCTGAGTACGGGGACTGCCAGGAGAGGACCAGGCCACACGGGGTTACATGTCCCCAGCGCAGGGTCCCATTCAGTTGGCCTGCCAAACTTGCAGGTGGGGGTACTTCATACCCTCCACCATAACACCACAGTGTCCGGAGCCACGTAGCAACGAACGAGAGGGCCCTTAGCTCACAAGAGACAAGCAGCCGTAGTGACCTTGTCCAGGCTACAAGCAGACGGGCCAAAAAGAGGGGAGAACAGGCAGAAGAAACTTCCCTGGGTGACCCCGTAGGACTACATGTCTGGGTCACCACAAAAACACAAGGGCTAGGAAGGCGAGTCAGTAGCCACCCTGACAAGTCAGCCTGAAGGAGCCTGGTTCCCTACTTAGAGCATCACAGCATCGCCCGGGTTAACTCACCCCTGCCATCTGAAGTGAGTAAAAACCCTGAAAGACATTCCTGCTGTGCGTGTAAGTTCTTCTGCGACCTGTGATACCACACACCTACACTGGGCCCTGGGGCCAGCCTCACTCTTGGGAGGCCACAACAACTGACTGGAACTAACACCAGCCCCAGGCGTCCTCTAAACTGCAATGGCGGTTGCCCTGACCGCAATACCGAGAGTGGCGTCACGAATCCTATAGAAGTCAACCTACCTGTGACCAGAAGGACCAAGGATGCGCCGTCCCTGAAGACCCTGAGATGACCTGAAGGTAACGGGCCACGGGGCGGCACAATGGCATATCTTGAAACCCAAGTTTGCTTTGAAATCTTTGCCTGGAAGAGACCTTGTGAGCAGCGGACATACCTCCAGTGCAGCCGATGCACTTGCATCGGGTCCAGAGGATCAGGTGGTGCCTGCTGGCCGATTAATAAAGAAGGCAATTTGATCTGTTGTCCGAAGGTCGAGGCTCCTGGGGGGCCTTAGCCAGATTGCCCTCTTCACATGCAGTGTGCTCGGCAGGGAGCGATCATGCAGCTCTGCACAGTGTTGGCAGTAGAACATCTATCCTCTACTGTCTGCCCGGCACTTTCTCTGTGACACAGCACGCCTCACGCACCAGTGCCATCTGAAAAGTCCCCCAGCAGGAGAAGATGCAGTGCTGCTGGGGGACATATGGAGAGGTGAGTGGTGACTTTTTTTTTAAATAGACTGAGGAGGGGACAATAAGGAGGGGGAAGACTAGGATCAGAAGGGTGGAAGTGGGGCTACAGGACCTTATGATGAATGGGGGGGGTGGACGTGGACATTATACAGTGTGTGAGTTTCAAGGCCACCTGACAGGTCTCACTATGCCGCAGCATTCATATCTATATATCAAAATGCCCTGCCTAATCTGCCCTGTGTAGTACTTTTCCCTAAAATGAATGTTTTAAAAAAGGATTTATAAAGTACACTGTTCCTATGCTAATTAGGGCCTTAACTAATCAAGTTGTTGCTTCCACAGACTAGTCAGCCCTACTTCTATGTTATCACACTGCTGGTCTAAAAGCCTAATTGATCACAGGTTTTCTTTGGGGCCCACTTGACTGTTATCCTATATTGTAGTGGATTTACTTTCATTTAATGCTGAAGGGGTTAAGGACTCTTCACCTTCTTGCTGAGATTAATCATAGCCCTAATTGCAGATGTAGCATCTTATCACCACTTCAGGGATCAGACTCAGGTGAGTGTTTAGAGTTGACCCTGTGAAGGGCCCATGAAGCCATCAGGACCTCCAAGGTACTGCATCCCGTCAAAGATGCAGAGCCTATCCCCAGGGACCCAGAAGACCAGAAAACAGCAAAACACACTTTAATCCCTGTTTTTCCCTTCCCAAAGACTGGTGACAGACTAGGGTTGGACCCAATGGATGACCACCTAGGGGTGGAGCCGATCCAGTCCACTAGACAACAACCAGGGAGGAGGGGTCAGACAGTTAGTAAGTGGAAGTGTGAGGAGATGGACGTAACCGCACTGACAGGAGAGTGTAACGGTGAGCTGAGGGCCAAGATGTGTGGTTGCCGGTGGAGTACAGTGGAGAACTCCCATAACCATAGCACCAACGGGGTAAAGAATCCTAGGTCAGGCAAACGCTCCAGACACACCTGATAAAATCTGCAAAGTCAGGGGACCATCCAGTACCTCACTGACCGTAAAGTTCGGGACACAGGATATATATATATGCTACGTATAGACACAGTAGCAATGGGAGAACTGGGGAACAGGACCAGAGAAACTGTCCCCGCAGGGTTCAAGCTACCTGTTATACGGACTAAGGGGCACTTTGCACACTGCGACATCGCAGGCCGATGCTGCGATGCCGAGTGCGATAGTCCCCGCCCCCGTCGCAGCAGCGATATGTGGTGATAGCTGGCGTAGCGAAAATTATCGCTACGCCAGCTTCACACACACACTCACCTGCCGTGCGACGTCCCTGTGGCCGGCGACCCGCCTCCTTGTTAAGGGGGCGGGTCGTGCGGCGTCACTGCGACGTCACACGGCAGGCAGCCAATCGGAGCGGAGAGGCGGAGATGAGCAGGATGTAAACATCCCGCCCACCTTCTTCCTTCCGCATATCCTACGGAAGCCACGGTGACGCCGGTAGGAGATGTTCCTCGCTCCTGCGGCTTCACACACAGAGATGTGTGCTGCCGCAGGAACGAGGAACAACATCGGACCGTCGCGTCAGCGGAATTATGAATTACGCCGACGCTACACCGATGATACGATTACGACGCTTTTGCGCTCGTTAATCGTATCATCTAGGCTTTACACACTGCGATGTCGCCTGCGATGCCGGATGTGTGTCACATTCAATTTGACCCCACCGACATCGCACCTGCGATGTCGCAGTGTGCAAAGTGCCCCTAAGGCTGGTTTCAGACATCCGTGTTTAATCAGGTACCAGTCACACGCATGGTTATGGTCATATGTGTGTCATACGTGTATCATATGTGTGTTACACGTGTGTCACGCGTGTGTCAGACATGTGACATCCGTGTTTGCATACGTGTGACACGTACCGGGTAAAACACGTGTCTCTGTAATGAAAAGATGTTCTATATTTACCTGTATCCAGCGATGCTGTCTCCGGCTCTGCTGCGTCCCGCTCCTGATCCCCACTCATTATTTTCATTGATTATATTCACTGCCTGAGGATCCGGAAGCCGGAACATCGCGGGGACAGGCTGGGTACAGCACAGTCGAGGACAGTACCGCTGGGGACATCACTGGGGACATCGCCGGTGACAGGTGAGTATACAACAGTTTCTGCAGTAACATCCAGGGACTCATCAGGGTTCCCAATGAACTCTCATGAAACCCTGGAAGTCACCATCGTGACACTCGCTGTAACGCAGTTGTCGCAGGGGTGTCATCAGGAGGTCATCAGAGTTCATTGGGAACTGCGGTGAATAATCAATGAAAATAATGAGCAGGAGGCAGCAGAGCCGGAGACAGAATAGCTGGATATAGGTAACTATAGAAAATCTTTTTATTTAAAAATCCGTGTTTTCTCCGGTACGTGTCACACTGATGTCACACGGATCACATCAGTGTGGTCCGTGTGACATCCATGCTGCTGGAGAAAAAACGGACACGTCTCCGTGTGAAATAGCGGGGCCACACGGTCCGTGTGAAAACACGGCCGTGTGAGAGTGCACAATAGGGTAACATGGGTACGTGTGACATCCGTGTTAAAAACGGATGTCACACGTACCTAAAACACGGACATTTGAAACCAGCCTAAGACTGAACGAGAACCAGGAGGGTACTCCCAGATGCTTCAAGCCACAAGGACCCACCAACAAGAGACAGGTGCAGGAGAAAGAAGCCACCAGGTTACCACACTGGCATTGGGACTAAGGGGACCAGCGGTAAGGACCAGCCTTCCTCGGGTTACCAGCCATAACAACGCTGTGAGTAAAGCAACCAGTTACACTGCAATCCCTTTTGTGGCCTACTTCTTTCTGCGCTGAACAACATTATCTATCCCCTGGGCCTGGCTATACTTGCGGAAGGCCCAACATCCAGGCTGCGACCGACAGCAGCCCCAGTAGTGAGAACTGTGCAGCGGCAGCTCCACTTAAATAGCTGCAACCCACAAGTGGCGTCACGACAAAAACTTTTATTATATCTCCCCTGTAAATAACCCCCCTTTTTGGAGTGACCCCAGGGTCACGGAACCGGGCAACGGCCACCCAGTGACATCCCCATAAATATACGGCCCGGGACCGAGTACTCCATAGCCCTGGGGCGGCACAGCTCTTTTCTGGCATCACAAACAGGATTGAAACAAGACCCATTTACACCAGGTGACGTGCGCCTTATGGACTGTGTTTATGACTTGTGAAACTGCTGCCATTTTTGTGTAAAAACTGACTGTGCCAGAGTAGTGGTGAAAAAGACGTGAAATGAGACCCTGCGCCCTGGGAGTGACAAGAATGTAAAATGAAACTGGAAGCAGGAAGACCGGAGGCCCTGCCGTAGAATGCCTCCAGGACAGCTACAAGCAAGACCATGTCTGCCCCAGGGGATCGTGAAAGCGAACCAGGTTGTCTTGAAGTGTGGACTGTGGAGAGGCTGGAGGAAGAGGTCCAGCGGCTGTGCTGTGTCATGTGGGCGCAGTACCTCCGGCAAATAGATGAGTGGAGTACCGGTATGATGGAAGTGGTGGCAACCATGTGGGCCCACGAGAGCGGGCGCTGCTTGCCCAGGTCGCACCAACCTGTACACCGGAATCCACTCTCAACCAGGCCATGCTGACACTTGGCTTGGCCAGACCAGACCTGGCCGCATCACCTTATCCAGTTGAGAAGGACAAGGCTGCACCACCAGACTTGGCCAGACCAGTTCAGGCCGCATCACCTTCTCTGGGAGAAAGGGACCAAGCTTCACAACCTCCTGACCCTGCGACGACGGACCAGGCCGTACCTACATCAGGAGTCACGAAGGAGAACGCCGCCACCGCTGATGATGACTACTCTCAGGTACTGTCTCCAGCTGCTGTCGGGTATCCGGTAGTGGGCTACCCTGTTCCGGCACCAAAGGTCCCTGAACTGGGTCCAGAGGGAGCAGCCATTGTCACCTGGGAGCGGGCCCGTGTCGAGGAGAACACCGGTGGGGCATGCCAGGCGATAATTACCCAGTTGGCCCAGGAGCGGAAGCAGCGGGAGGCCCAGCGGGCGCAGGTGGAGGCCAATGACCTCCAAGTGAAGCAGCATCTGCGGCATGCCAGCTACTGGGTACGGGGACTGCTGTACCAGGGAGTGGTGGAACAATTTATCCTGAAAAAGGGATGGGGTTTTATTGCGGAGCCCAGCCTGAAGGAGGGAGTCTTTTTCTCCCGTCGGGATGTGAGACACCATCTCCCTAGAGGACACCCTGGTCGGGACTTGCACGCAGGAGATATGGTCACCTACACCCGTCACTATGGGGAGCGGGGCTGGTACGACCTTGATGTAGAGATATGTCCAGCAGGAGTTGCTGCAGAAATAAGAGCCCCCACTCCTGCAACAGCACCAGTTCGCCAGCTGCCACCAGGAGGGAGCAGAAGTGCACGGGACCAGTGCACCCACACCTTGAGTGCTGATCCCAGGAGGCCAGTCGATCCAGTTGACCCCTTGTTTATTTTTCTTGTTCCAGTTAAAAATGTAAAATGTTAATTAACCTGATTTACAAAATTCTTGATAAACATGGACCAAAACTGCAGGACTGGCAGCAGTAAAAACTTTTGTCTGTAAATAGTTGCACCAGTTTTGCCTACTACCAGAGTACAACCTTACAAAAAGGACTCTCATTGACACCACCAGCAAGGAGAGGAAAAGCCTGAAGCCATCAGGAGCTACAAGGTATTGCATCCTGTCAAAGATGCAGGAGCTACCCCCAGGGACCAGTGCCGGTAACAGCAAAACACATTTTCATCTCCGTTTTTCCCTTCCCAAAAGATTGGTGACAGACTAGGGTTGGACCCAATGGATGGCCACCCAGGGGTGGAGCCGATCCAGTCCACTAGACGACAACCAGTGAGGAGGGATCAGACAGTCAGTAAGTGGAAGTGAGAGGAGACGGACGTAACCACATTGATAGGAGAGTGTAACGGTGACCTGAGGGCCCAGGCGTGTGGTTGCTGGTGGAGTATGGTCGAGTACTCCCGGAACCATAGCACCAATGGGGTACAGAATCCTAGGTCAGGCAAACACTCCACTTAAATAGCCGCAACCCGCAAGTGGCGTCACGACAAAAACTTTTATTATATCTCCCCTGTAAATAACCCCCTTTTTGGAGCAACCCCAGGGTCACGGAACCAGGCAACGGCCACCCAGTGACATCCCCGTAAATATACGGCCCGGGACCGTACACCGGCCCTGGGGTGGCATACCTGCTTCCCTCTCCCTATCACCAAAGCTTTCCTTTGTACCTCTTCCCTGGTATTCGCTTCTGGTTGCATGGCTTGCCGCATGTCCTCTCGCACCCGACATAACATTATAACTGGCCCACATTTTTTCTAGATCCTATAATGCATCCTGTCTATAGCCTTGCAAAACAGATGCGGAGTCTGTTTCTCAAACTGACAGACCTGAGAGCTGGGGTTTTTGCAACATCACTGTACCGCAGTTTTGTTCAGAAAAAAATCTGAGTCATTTCACCAAATGTTTATTAAGCAAAGTGCATACAAAAAACTTTATTAAAGTGTCAAGTGTATCAAAAACAGAAGGATTTTTTACAATTATTCATTCAGTAGTAAAATACACAAATACAGGAAAATGGGGCCTTTTAGGCAAGTGACCCGTATGGCGGTACATTAAGCCAAATAGTGTGCTGCAATGATACAATCTATGTATAATGCTGTATCTCTCCGTATACTTATCATGTCCAACCAAAATTCGATACCACAATGTCAATATTCCATTCATAAATCAGAGCAAAACGTCAATAAGCAGTCGATTATAAACCACACATGTAGATACACTTTTCATCACCGACTATATTGGTACAAAGTATAGTGATTTTTCCAGGCAAATTACTGGCCAAAATGTTAAATTCATGAAAAGGAAAGAATGGCCAAATCAAACACTGGTTACCAGATTTTACTACAGATATTCCAACACGGAGTATACATATATCTGGAGCCTGACTGCATCTGACCTATTTTACCCCACATGGGTAATGGCGATTTAGCCTTGGAGTTTGCAACTTAGCTTGTGCTTGCTCTTTATATGTATAGGCGACTGTGGAATGTGAGAGCGTTTATCATGTATTATTATTTGTAACTATTGGGAATTTATGGAGTGACACATTGTGATACCAATGTGATATGACTGAAAGAATGTGTGATTAGATAGGAATCATAATCAAAAGATAGGAGTGATTCCAGATATTATTTGACCTATCAATAATTCAGTATCAAAGAGATGTCCTCTGGATGGCCAATATGATGACCAAAGAATACATGTCAAACAGATTTTAAGATAAAGAGGAAGTCACATTTACAGTTCCACTTACCGGAAACTTGTGGTTGGCTTAAAGACAGGTTTAAGGAAGCTTGCATATGAAATTTACGGCTCATTGCAATATTTCACTAACACTATGGTCAACTGTGGTCGGTCAGTTGTCAACTGGCAGGATGTACAAGTAAATGTGCAGGAAGCTGCTGGTGTCCACAGCAGTTTGTGGTCAAGTTACATGAACATGACGCAGCTGTCACATGCTGGTGACCATTTAAACACAACCTACAAAGTTTTCCTATAAAAATACACCGGACTCGCTTAATGTTAGGGGAAATCTTCCAGGACATTTAAGTGTACGCACTGCTCCTGTGATGCAAGATGCCATGTTGATTCCTTTATCATTAACTCGAGTTCCCTCCGATGTGAAAGGATTGCTACAACAAACGGTAATGTTGATGCATATTTCTGTTATTGTATAAGATTCTAAATGCCTATGTACCATTAACTATTCATGTGCTATTAAAATAAATAGTATCTTGCTATAAAGAATATTAATATTCGTGCCTGATTAGGATATCAGTGAGCGCTTCGTAAGTACGGGCTTTCAGCCCCCTTTTTAGTAGAAATTAGCAAGACATAAATGACAATGCTATTCACTTTCCACTGGATATATGTATACTCTGTGTATGAATATCTGTAGTAAAATCCGGTAACCAGTGTTTGATTTGGCCATTCTTTCCTTTTCATGAATTTAACATTTTGGCCAGTAATTTGCCTGGAAAAATCACTATACTTTGTACCAATATAGTCGGTGATGAAAAGTGTATCTACATGTGTGGTTTATAATCGACTGCTTATTGACGTTTTGCACTGATTTATGAATGGAATATTGACATTGTGATATCCAATTTTGGTTAGACATGATAACTCTATGGAGTGACACAGCATTATACATAGATTGTATCATTGGAGCAAACTATTTGGCTTAATGTACCGCCATATGGGTCACTTGCTTAAAAGGTCCCATTTTCCTGTATTCGTGTATTTTACCACTGAATGATTAATTGTAAAAAATCCTTCTGTTTTTAATGCACTTGACACTTTAATAAACTGCCAAAAGTACCAATACCTGGTTTAATAACCACAGTATCACTGTGCTTGATTGACCAGCAAATTCACCTGACCTAAACCCAATAGAAAATCTATGGGGTATTGTCAAGAGGAAAATGAGAGACACCAGACCCAACAATTCAGATGAGCTGAAGACTGCGATCAAAAAAACCTGGGCTTCCATAACACCTCAGCAGTGCCACAGGCTGATCGCCTCCATGCTATACCACATTGATACATTAATTCATGCAAAAGGAGCCCCGACCAAGTATTCAGTGCATTTACTGTATATACTTTTCAGTAAGCACCAACATTTCTGAGTTTAAAATCATTTTTTTCAGTTGGTCTTATATAATAATCTAATTTTCTGAGATAATGACGTTTGGATTTTCATTGGCTGTAAGCCATAATCATCAATATTAATAGAAATAAACACTTGAAATAGATCACTCTGTAATAACTCTATATAATATGAGTTTTCTTTTTGTATTGAATTACTGAAATAAATTAACTTTTTGATGATTTTTAATTTATTGAGATTCACCTGTATATCATAAATTGGAGGTAAAGCACTGCCACAGGCAAAAAGATTCCACTTCCATAGCAAACATATTGCAGCAAATGTTTTCACTTGCTCTAAACAAAGAAGTAGAAGAGATAATCAAAAATGACTATGCATGAGGCTGTTCCTTTATACCCTGAAATAGTTAGAGATGTTGCCTGTGTGGTTATTACTTTGCCACCAATCCAAGTTAGTGTAGAGAGGTTGTTCTCTAGTGTTAAAATAATTTGATCATTTTTGAGGTAATCTATGAAGGAGGATCTGATGGAGGCCTTACTATTTCTCAGGACAAATTCATAGACTGCACAAATGCCATTCGGTACATTTTTGTTAAAAACTGTTTTCCTTTTTTTGCATAGGGTATTGTATATTTACAATTGATTGAAGATTTTTGTGTTCTAAAGGTGTATTCCAATAAATATAGTTTATGTTCCATCTAAATAGCTTGATTATTATATCCTAATGGTGATGAAAGCATGATGTTGGAATTTGACAACAGTAAATTTTTCACTTAAAGATTAGCCTTGTGTGAGAGAGTCGGAGTCAAGGAAATTGAGGAGTCGGAGTCAGAGGTTTGGCTTACCGACTCCACAGTCCTTGTCTTATGTAGACTCGATGAAGCGATGTGGCCAGCCAATCACAGCAATGCCAGTAGCCAATATGGCTACAGCATTATCATGATTGGCAGGCAATCCCCTCATGTTTAGTGGCTGGAAAAAAGCCGCAAAACATGCTGGGAGGGGACTCGAGCATAGTGTCAGAGTAGCAGGATAGTTGATCGAATATCGAGTGTCTCGAGCACCCCAGTGCTCGATCAAGTACCGAGCAGTGCCAAGCACACTCGCCCATCACTAGTAATAATCACAGATCTGAGAGTGAGATCCATGATACTCCGAGCGAGACCAATTTTGATCTGATTTATTGGATCAGAATTATCCAAAAAGATCTATGGAGATCCATGAAACACAAATGCAAATCAGAAGTCTTCCAATTTGCTTCCATTTTGCAACTTGGTCTTGATATGTTGCTTAATGAGAAATCAGAATAAAACAAATGACCATCCTGAGGTATTTTTATTGGATTGGAAGCAAACACATCTGTGTTTCACAGTCCGTAATTATTGGAGCAGCCACAGATTTTCTGACCCAAACTCATCAGCAACATTGGCAAATATCGGGCTGTCAAGTTCAGGTCAGAAGACCCATGGCCAGTCCATGTATCACAGACCCTACTCAAACAACACTGATGTGTGAATGTAGCATTACACTGTGAAATCATAGGAAAAGATTATTGTAAATAGTAATATCTCAGTATGGGAATAACTAACACCATGATATCACACAACATGGAAAATGTCGCTGAAAACTCCTAGTAAGCATGTACAACCACACAGGAATTACAGCACAGAGATAAATTATCATATCTTCGAAATTCAAGATTTATATTGCAATACCAAGGTAATGAACACAGTGATACTATAGTATAGATAAAACAAATAAATAGTCCCACGTGTGACCTGTAACTGATGGACCATCTCAAGAATACACCAACTAAGCAATCTGTCTTTGGTATGAAAAGGTGTAAAAAAAATGCAGAAAGCTGAAAACACATAAGGTGCTGAATGACCAAAACTTCACTTTTAACATTAAAGAAGTAAATTTGACAATGTTGAAAGAGAAACATAACAAACTGGGGATACCGTGGCTGGCAGATGGCTATGATTGGGTACCTCTACATTGATTCCAAGGTAAACTACAGCTGCCATCATTTGGTAGCAAGGGTCAATAAACCTCTGTGCTCTTGATAGATCTGGATTCTAGTAATGGCACCCACATGTGTCAGGTAATTATGCCATAGTTTGTAAAAGTGTCAATCTTTAAGGCCTCTGTCACACGTTCGTGCCTCCGGTACGTGTTTGGCAGTTTTTTCACGTACCGGAGGCACGTACACACGTGGACGTATGATTTCATAATGGTTTGGACACACGTAAGTATTTTGGAACGGAACGTGTGTCCATTCCGTACTTACGTGTGTCCGTGTGTTCCTCACGCCGACATGTCCACATTTTCTCCGGCAGCACGGGTGTCACACGGCCCGCACCCATACCACATGGATGTAGTGTGGATGCGGTCCTGTGTGGCACGCGCCGGAGAATCACGTCATTATTATAAAATAAAAAAAAAACACATACTCCCCTCTACCAGCCCTGCAGAATTTTCCGCTGGAAACAGTTGCTGCCATCCGCCGCTCATTATGAGCGTGTTAAGGAGGTGGGCGTGATATCACGGGCTCTAATCTTCGCCCCTCCGCTTGGCCGGAAGCAGCATCAGCGGGGAGTGGGCGTGGCTGGAGCCGAAGATCAGAACCCTGGACAGCAGCAACGACCACGTGAGTATGCAAATTACCGGTTCTCCATGTGTTATCGTGGATAGCACACGGAGAACTCACGTGGACTACACGTACCGGAGACACGTACCTACCACACGCAACACGCAGGGAAAATACGTGTCTTGTGGCACATGCGTGATTTCCACGTGAGTGTGGCAGAGGCCTAAAGGTGTTTTCCAGGCATATCATATTGATGACCTATCCGAAGAATTAGTGGGAGCCTGACATACTCCACCATCAGTTCTTGAGATGGCCAGATGTAAACACTGATTTTTTTTTATGTCGCATAAACAGTATTTCTATCACAATTGTCTTGTAATAGTTTATTTTTCAGTCCAAAGTTTTTCTCTTCGTTAATAATTTCCTGCTGTGCATTGTGTAGTTACCATTGAAGACATAGTCACATAGGTTCCTGATGTTACTCTGCCCACTGAACCTTTCCCATGCAGCTAATAGTTTGGAAGTTTTGCTCTGTTCACTGCTAACACTAAAGAAGAGTAGCATTTATCTTGTGCTTGTAAATAGAAAGGAGCATGACTGGCTGTCAATGAAGCCTGACAGGTGACTGTGGTGAGGCCCCTAATTCTTTAAAAGAATTTCTGTTATTCATTATGTCTTCTGTAACCTCAAGTCTTTGAGGCTTCCGGACATCCAGCTAGATGGTATTTTCCAAGGAGTATTAATGAAGTGTTTTGGAATGTGCTCTTGCAGCTGCCCAGCTTTTGTAGCTTTCTCTTGAATTATGTTCAGCCACAATCTAATAAAATATAATAATAATATAATAATATTTATTCACTTATATAGTGCCATTAAATCCATAGCGTTTGACATATATCAGTAACATTGTCCCCATTGGAGCTCATAATCTAAATTCCCTATTACTATGTCTTTGTAGTATGCAGTTGAAACCAGAAGTTTACATACAGTATCTAAAAAGACACATCTGCATGTTTTTCTCACTATCTGACATGACAACAGAATAAACCTTTCCTGTTTTAGGTCAGTGAGGAACCACAATTATTTAGATTTGCCAAATGCCAGAATAATGAGAGAGAGACAGAGAGAGAGAGAGAGAATGTTTTAAGGCATTGTAATTACTTTCTGTATAGTCAAATGTTTACAAACAATGAAAGTACTACGCCTTTAAACATTATGGGACAGCCTATTTGAGAATGTCATGTCTTTGGAAGCTTCTGATAGGTTTATTGCCAACATCTGAGTTAATTAGAGACACACCTGTGGATGTATTTTAATGCACACCTGAAACACACTACTTCTTTGTGTAGCACCATGGGAAAGTCAAAAGAAATCAGCCAAGATCTCAGGAAGAGAATTGCGGACTTATAAGTCTGGTTCATCC
The DNA here is from genome assembly GCF_048569485.1 of Anomaloglossus baeobatrachus. Classification (NCBI taxonomy): domain Eukaryota; kingdom Metazoa; phylum Chordata; class Amphibia; order Anura; family Aromobatidae; genus Anomaloglossus; species Anomaloglossus baeobatrachus. The sequence continues at coordinate 187,506,750 of NC_134357.1, read as the reverse complement.
GTGGGTGTAATTTCTAGATACCTAAAGGTGCCTCATTCATCTGTACAAAAAATTATATGCAAGTACAAAAAAGATGGGAATGTCCAGCCATCATACCGCTCAGGAAGGAGACAGGTTCTGTGTACCAGAGATTAATGTGCTTTGTCAGAGATGTACATATCAACCAAAGAATAAAAGCAAAAGACCTTGTGAAGATGCTGGTGGAAGCTGGTAAGATTGTGTCATTATCCACAGAGAAACGAGAACTGTATCAATATGGGCTGAAAGGCCACTCTGCCAGGAAGAAGCCCTTACTCGAAAAGAAACATAAAAAAGACAGAATAATGCTTACAAATGCACACAAATAGATAGATAAAACAAGCGCACTATGAGAAGCACCCGTGGAATCCTTTTAGCATTTAAAATATTAGAATTGCTCACCTTTGTTGGTTGTGCGCCCCCGCACAACTTCAGTGTTAGCTTATCAGTCTGGAGTTCCTCCGAGCAGATCCTGTGTCCAGGCTTCAGGAGTCCAGATTTGGGGTAATGTTGTCGGCTACTGATTTCCACCGGCACCATGGAATTCAGGTTTTTGTTCCTCAATCCTCCAGCTAACAGCTGGATTTTTTGATATGTCAGCAGGTCCTTTGCAGCTATTACCGATTCCCAATAGGGAGGGGGTATATGAAAAAAATTCTTTCGGTCTAATATAGCGCAATAAGGATATATGCTGATATTAGTTATTTAAACTTTATTAATTAGGCGCTCCTATTATTACAACGCGTTTCAGCGGAATTGCTTTCATCAGGTAAAATAGGAGCAGTATACTGCTCCTATTTTACCTGATGAAAGCAATTCCGCTGAAACGCGTTGTAATAATAGGAGCGCCTAATTAATAAAGTTTAAATAACTAATATCAGCATATATCCTTATTGCGCTATATTAGACCGAAAGAATTTTTTTCATACAAATGCACACAGGAACACAGACCTTAATTTTTGGAGACATATCCTGTGGTCTGACAAACTAATATTCAACTGTTTGGCCATAATGACCATCGTTACATTTGGAGGAAAAAGGGAGAATCTTTGAAGCCTAAGAACACAATCCCAACTGTGAAACATGGGGCTGACAGCATTATGTGGGGTTGTTTTGCTACAGGAACGACTGATGCACTTCACAAAATAGATAGTTTCATGAGGAAAGATGATTATGTGGCAATACTGATGCAACATCTCAAGACATCAGCCAGGAACTTAAAGCTTAGACAGAAATAAGTTTTCCAAATGGACAATGACCAGAACCATACTGCCAAACTGGTTACAAATTGGCTTAAGAATAACAAAGTCAGTGTTTTAGAGTAACCATCTTGATCTCAATCCTATTGAAAACTTATTGGCAAAGCTGAAAAGGCCGGTGTGAGCAAGGCGACCTACAAAAATGGCTCAATTACACCGGTTCTGTCAGGAGGAATGGGTCCAAATTCCTACCAACTATTGTGAGAAGCTTGTGGAAGGATATCCAAAATATTTGACCCAAGTCATACAGTTTAAGGGCAATGGGACCAAATACTAATGAAATGTATGTAAGCTTTTCACTTTGCAGGAAGTAATAAAAATGCCTTAAAATATTTTTTCTCTCTCTCATTCTCTCTCTCTCTTTCTCTCTCTCATTATTCTGGCATTTGGCAAATATAAATAATTTTGGTTCCTAATTGACCTAAAATATGAAAGGTTTATTCTGATCGCATGTCAGATTGTGAGAAAAGCATGCATAGGTGTCTTTTTAGATAGTAGATGACAACTTCTGGTTTCAACTGTATGCCTAAGCAATGTTCACTTACTGCTATACATTTGTATTTTTAAGTGTCCCTGTCATAGTTTCCATATGCATTAATATTAATTCATCATGTAGATGTATGCTGCATATATAAACCTACATATATATTTACAGACATGTATACATATGGGTTAGCCACAGGGGTGGGATTCAAATGTTTAACTACAGGTTGTCTGTAAACCCCACCCATTTGAAAACTACACCCATTCTGTAACCACACCCATTTTGTTAGCCACACCCATTTTCACACACTTTCCGCAACCAAAAAGTCCAAGTAATTTAAAGTAAAATCTCTTTCCCCTTATAACCCTCTTATACTGTCACTCTCCTGTCCAGTACCAGTTGTTCCAGTCACTGTCAGTCATATTGTATTAAACGTTTTTTCTACAATTATTAAAGGAGCCCTGCTAAAATTGGGATGTGGCTGTTTTTCCAGTGCAGATCCCATCCCATTATGGCCCCTTTCCCCCTACAGACCCCATCCCATTATGGTCTCTTTCCCCTGCACATCCCATCCCATTATGGCCTCTTTCCCCTGCAGATCCCATCATGGCGTCTTTCCCCTGCAGATCCCATCATGACCTCTTTCCCCAGCAGATCTCATCCCATGTGCTCCTTTTCCCCTGCAGATCCTGTCCCATGTGGCTCCTTTTCCCATATAGTTCCCATGTTATGCGGCCTCCTCTTCCCTGCAGGTCTCGTCCCATGTGGCTCCTTTTCCCATATAGTTCCCCTCTTATGCGGCTCCTCTCCCCTGCAGATCTCGTCCCATGTGGCTCTTTTTCCCCATATAGTTCCCATCTTATGCGGCCTCCTCTTACCTGCAGATCTCGTCCCATGTGGCTCTTTTTCCCCTTATAGTTCCCATCATATGCGGCCTCCTCTTCCCTGCAGATCTCGTCCCATGTGGCTCCTTTTCCCATATAGTTCCCCACTTATGCGGCTCCTCTCCCCTTCAGATTCTTGTCTCCCTGCATCTTCGGCTCACTGAGCGCTTACCTGCTCCAAGCACCGGTGGCCTCTCCTCTGTCTTCTGTCCTCCTCCGCGGCACTCTGCAGGAACACTGGCAGGCGGCAACAGGATGAGCAACCTCACCATACTGCTGTGACCTCTGCAGTGTTAGCGTGTCGCTGCACACCACGTCAGGGAGCAGACAGGCTCCACTAAACCCAGAAGTGCGGTGCGTATGGAGGTACAGGGATTCATTTGTGTTAGTGTCGTAAAGACACTAACACAAGTGAATACAGAGAACCGGATCGCAGGAGCAGTTTCTTGCTGGTTCAGGGAACCGGCTGCGATTTTAACAATCGGTTCGCCCAAACCGAACAGAACCAGCTGAATCCCACCCCTGGTTAGCCATAACATTTAAAGGAATCCTTTCACCATGTAAATATAATCCTATCTCTGCAGGTATAGAGCACGGGGAACAGGGTAGATTGATATATAGTTTGGTGAGAAAATTTTCAGTGTAACCTGTGTTTTAATCATTTAACCTCTATTCTTTCTGGGATATTTGGTCAGGTGGACGGTCCAATCAGCCTTCCTTGCTTAACTGTGTACATTGAGATAGCAGTCAATCACTGATAGAACCGCCCACTGGACTGAACATCCCAGAAAGAGCAGAACTTTAAAAAAATGAAAACACAGGTTATAGTTAATGATTTCTCACAAACGTATATATCACTCTGCTCTGTAACATGGTGCCTCCATATTGGACTTCACTTTCATAGAGACAGGTTTACTTTAAAGGGACCCTGTCAGTACAGAACGAGTGTTCAAATCAAATAAAGGCACTCAGTGCATTATGGCGGGATTAAACATTTAATTGCACCTTCCCAACCACTTGTTTTCCCTTTATCTCTACTCGCTTTTCTTTGATTGACAGCTCTGGCATTATATAGTCAAAGAATGGCGGCAATAGACAAAAAACAAGGAGGTGGAAAAGTGCACTTAAATTTTTGGCCACACCATTATGCACAGAGTAACTGCACCCTAAATTGATGGCTTATAAGTGAGATTTTCCATCTAAATCTGCAGGATACCCTTCTTTCTATTGTCCGAGCAGCCCGGCTGCTGGCACGGGGGCGGCACAATATGATGACTCCGCATCAATGAGGAATTTCTGGCCACTTGTGGGGGGTGAACTATTCTTTATTATGACAGACGTATTGTTCCTTTGTTCGGTGAGTCAAGGGACAAAGGCCATTGTTTCATGTGGGATGGTCCAGTGCCCTTTTTGTATGATAATTTGTGGAAAGCCTTCTGATTGCATCATCCCAGTGTTTTCTACTAAGGGGTGCTTCACACATAGCGAGATCGCTGCTGAGTCACGGTTTTTGTGACACAGCAGTGACCTCATCAGCGATCTCGCTGTGTGTGACACTGAGCAGCGATCTGGCCCCTGCTGTGAGATCGCTGCTCATTACACACAGCTCTGGTTCAATTTTTTGACCGTTGCTCTCCCGCTGTGAAGCACACATCACTGTGTGTGACAGCGAGAGAGCAACGATCTGAATGTGCAGGGAGCAGGGAGCCGGCGTCTGGTGTGGCGTCCTGGACAAGCCAGGGCGTCACAGGTACTGCAACAACACACCCCACACCCCGGTTAGGCACATCAGTCACACACAAATCCTTGTTGCCTCCCTCCAGGGGCTGATGTCCACACCAGGTGGGGTGGAGCCAGGCGGTTGGCCCCACCCACCGAGGAGTTCACAGTCCTGGATGAGTTAAGTGAGAGTGAAGTGGAAGGAGTGAAGTGGTAGTAGAGGAGCAGTCTGACCGTGTCCGGGTACGTGGCCCGGGCACATACAGCAAGGTTAACAGACGGTGGTGACCGTCTGCAGGAGGGGCCAATCGATGCGGAAACGTAGGACCGGGGATGGGCGGTGGCCCGCCGGTACCGAACCGGGGAGCGAAGAGAAGCCAGCACCATTTGGCAGGGCCTACGGACCCCGACCAGGCTTGGAGTCGCCATTAAACCGGTCAAATCCGTTAGCGACGGGAACCTCCGGGGTTTCCCAGCAGCAAAGACCCGATTGAAGGCAACCGCTCAACTGTGAAGGGAAATACAGTCACCGCCAAGGCTACAGTTCCCAGGGCCAGAGCCTGCAAGCAAAAGGGGCTCCCTCGGCATCTATCCACGCTGGGGAGTGGGTTACCGGTGGGAAGCCATCGGGGCCGAAAACACACTACAGGTGCAGGGAAAGGCAGTCACCGCCAACCTACCGGGAGTGAACACCGCAGCCATCTGCGGAACCCGTCCATCCAGCTGTTTGTTTTACCAGAAACTCCATGTACGTTACTGGCTGACTGAGTACCACAGTTCCGTCTGGCGCCATGCTTCCCCCGCGACCCTGCACCTCACCAAATCCTGCCATCCACTCTCCAGTTACCCTCACCGGGCCCCGGGACCACCCAAAAACCCCCCTACCCACGGAGGGGAGAGAAACATCTCAGCTGCTCCCTGTCATCGCTCCCGGGATCCCTGTCCAGAGCAGCGGTGGTGTCCCAACCGCACCACAAACCGTGGGTGGCGTCACGAACCGACTTCCCCAATCCCAAAAACTGCCCCTTTCACTCACGGGCGAGGAGCGCCGCTCGAGTCACCGAGCAGTGAGCAGCAAGCAGCAGGTTGCAGCAGCGCCGGACCTGAGTGCCAGCGAGAGCGCAGCAGCGACGGCTCCCTCCCCGCCCGCGACAACTTGGAGACATGAACAGGATCTTACCGTTCTACCGGCTGGTAGAAGTGCACCTTGTGTCCCGCCGGCGATGTCCTGCCGAAAAATTTCAGAATCCGCCATCTTGGGAGCGAAGATTTTCCCGCTCGAGTGTCTTCTCGAGCAGTGGAGGTGCAAAAGCCGAAGCTCCGCCCCTGAAGAGGAGGTGCTGAGAAAAAACCAAGGGGGGTGAAAACAAGATGTCTGCGCCCGACAAGTCCGTGGGAGAAGCGGCGGTCACAGCCGCACCGGCGCCCGCGAATGAGAATGGGCCCGGCCGTGCTCTGGTCGCACGAGCAGGGGAGGTCGCGGCCCCCGCCATTGCTCAGGTGATGCCGTTCTCCTTGCCCTATGTGCCCGGAGCTACCTGGTTGCCGTAGTACGACGGGAAACCTGATGATTTACAGGTCTTCCGGAAGAAGCTTAACCCGTTCTTAGAACTGTATCCCCTGACCGATAAGCAACGTGCAGCGGTGGTGCTGGGGCAGCTAGCCGGCGCGGCTGAGCAGGAGGCGGAGACCTGGGCCGAGGGGGACCGGGCCTCTGTGGCCACCATCTTTGAGAAGCTGCAGATTGCCTTCGAGACCCGCACCGAAGCCGAGCTGCGGATGCAGTTTTATCAATGCCGACAACGGCCCGCGGATAGTATTCGGGACTATGCCTTGCGCCTGAAAACCGCCCTCCGCACACTGAAGCAGGTGGACACCATTAATGATGCGGACAGCAACAAAATGTTAGTTGAGCAGTTCGTGCAGGGGATGGGATCCCCGGAGGACCGCAAGCAACTCCGGCTGTGGGCCCTAGAACACCCTAATGTGGACTTTGCCGTGTTAAAAGAACGGGCCATTAAAGCTCTGCAGCCCACAGCATCCGAAGTCCCTGGGGCAGCCCCATGGCCAGTTGAGACAGCTCCCATTGTGGTGGCCCCTGCTCTCCCAACTCTTTCGGTGTCTGCAGCCCCATGCGGAATGATGGAGGAACTGGCTGCCCAGGTCCGCCGCATGGATGGAGACCTCGCCAAGATCCTTGCCGCACTCCAGCCTCCGACCAGATCCCAGCCCCCGGAGAGGATGCAGCTCGCCGACAGCCCCAAGGACGTCCCCTGGTGCAGCGGAGAAGGGCCAATGACTCACGGTATGGACCTCCGATTTGTTACAGGTGCAGCAAGCCCGGCCACTACTCCCGAAGGTGTCCGTTAAATGAGCAACCCCTGGGGCCACGGGCCAATCCTCAACCCAGTGGCCCCCCAGACTGGCGGGATCGGTACATTTGAGCCCAGCCCATCATCCCCCTGGCAGTAGATGGCGTCCCACTGATGGCCCTACTGGACACTGGATCCCAGGTAACCACAATACCATACACACTGTATCAGCGGTATTGGGGGAAGGACGAACTTGCCCCCCCAGACAGTAGCATGACACTGATCGCCGCTGATGGACTCCCATTGACCCAAGTGGGGTACAAACAAGTGGCCATGACTGTGGGACGAGCTGAACTGCAACACCAGGGGATGATCGTGATAATGAATGAACCCAGTGATCATAACCCGAAGGTAGTGCTAGGGACTAATGTGATGGAGCACTGTATGAGTGAGGTGCTGACCCTCCTGCGGCAGCTGGCCACCACAGCGGCAGGGAGCCGACAGAGAGCTGTGCAGCGTGAGATCCGGGCCTTGATGTATCGACAGCAAGTGAGCGCGACAGGAGGAGAGATTAGAGGAGTGAGAGTGATGGATGCGGCCCCTTTGATTGTGCCTCCCAGGAGCGAGATGATGATTTGGTGTAGGGCAGCGGTAGGTCCCCAAGGGTGAGACTACCCCGCCATGGTAGAGCCCATGCCCTCTGAACACTGGCCCACAGTAATGGCCGCCCGAGGGGTGGTAGACGTCAAGAAAGGGAGAGTGCCTGTAAGGGTGTTGAACTGTGGGGAGGAGGAAGTTAGGCTTCCCCGGTACGCTACCCTCACCAAGTTGCTCATTCTAGATCCCCACACCATCCATGAGGCCGTTCCTCCGATCTCACCGCCTACTGTCAGTCCTCACCCATCCCGGGGGGAGTTAGATGAGTGGTGTCAAGAGTTACACGTAGGCACTGATGATAGCCCCACACATCACAAAGAAGGGGTATACCGGGTGGTACAGGAGTATGAAGGAGTTTTCAGCAAACATTCTTTAGATTTTGGGCGGATTAAAGGGGTCCAACACCACATCCCCACCGGTGAACATCCCCCTATTAAAGAGAGATACAGACCTATTCCCCCTGCTCACTACCAATGCGCCAAAGACATGTTGAGGAACATGAAGGAGGCGGGGGTTATTAGGGACAGCTGTAGTCCCTGGGCCGCCCCGTTGGTGCTGGTCAAAAAGAAGGATGGCACCATGAGGATGTGTGTGGATTACCGGAAGATTAACTAGATAACGCACAAGGATGCCTACCCTCTGCCCCGCATTGAAGAGTCCCTGGCCGCGCTGAGAACTGCTAACTACTTCTCTACCCTTGACCTCACCAGTGGGTACTGGCAGGTGGCCGTGGCGCCTGAAGACCGGGAGAAGACCGCCTTTGCTACTCCCATGGGACTCTGTGAGTACAACAGTATGCTGTTCGGGCTGTGCAATGCCCCCGGAACCTTCCAACGGCTGATGGAATGCTGTCTGGGACACCTAAATTTCGAGACCGTCTTGTACCTGGACGATGTAATTATGTACTCACAGACGAATGAAGCCCACCTGGAGCACCTAGCTGAGGTGTTCGCGTCCCTTGCCAAGTATGGAATGAAACTCAAACCCTCAAAGTGTCATCTGTTGAAGCCTATAGTGCATTACCTCGGACATGTGGTGGGCGCGGAAGGTGTCGCCCCCAACCCCAAAAAGATCACTGCCATCCAAGACTGGCCGAGACCGACCACGGTGAGGGAGGTGAGACAGTTTCTGGCTCTGGTGGGATACTACCGCCGCTTCATTAAGGGGTACACGAAAATGGCTGCCCCCATGCAAGACCTCCTTGTGGGACAGACCAAGGGTGGTAGACCGCTTGGAGCCCCATTGGCGTGGGAGGTAAAGCATGCAGAATCCTTCCGCTAGCTGAAGGCGGCTCTCACCGGAGAAGAAATCCTAGCGTACCCCGACTACAGCCGCCCATTCATCCTCTACACTGATGCCAGCAATGTGGGCTTGGGGAATGTCCTTTCCCAGGTCCAAGACGGAAGGGAGAAGGTGATCGCTTATGCTAGCTGAAAACTAAGACCTACTGAAAGGAACCCTGAGAACTACAGCTCTTTTAAGCTTGAGCTCTTGGCACTGGTGTGGGCTATCACCAAGCGGTTCCACCATTACCTGGCAGCAGCCAAGTTCACCGCTTACACGGACAATAACCCGCTAACCCATCTAGATACAGCTAAGCTGGGTGCATTGGAGCAGCAGTGGGTGGCCAGGTTAGCCAATTACGACTTCACCATCAAATACTGGGCCAGTCGTACAAATGTTAATGCCGATGTACTCTCCCGGATGCCCCACCTGTCGGAAGAGGGGCCGGATGATGATGACCTCGAAGAGATCGAGTTGCCTGCGTTTCACCGGCCGCTAGCTGAGAAGTTGCATGTCCATCAACAACAGGTGAACCTAGTCCCGCTGCCCAGTCAGGGGTGGCAAGAAGCTCAGGACCAGGCACCTGCTGTCTGCTTGGTCAAGACCCTGGTGGAACAGGGCTCTGCGGGGATAGACCCTGCCGCCCCTGCCGAGGCCCAATGCCTGTGACGGGAACGAACCAGGCTGTACCTGCACCAAGGGAAGCTGTATCGGGAGCTAATCAACCCGAAGACCCACGAGAAGGTTCGCCAGCTGGTGATTCCCCAGGCTAACATGCCCACTGTCCTACAGGCATACCATGACGGTGCCGGGCACTTCGGGTGGAAGAAGCTGGAGATGCTGTTGAGGGAGCAGTTCTATTGGAGTGGGATGCAGGAATCGGTGGAGGCCTGGTGCCGAGAATGCGGTCCCTGCGCACTAAGAAGAAGGGACGAGGCCAGCCAAAAGGCCCCTCTACGCTCAATCATTAGGCATCAACCGCTGGAGCTGGTCGCCCTTGACCATGTGAAGCTCACCCCTAGCCGAAGTGGGTATACTTACGCTCTGACCATTGTAGACCACTATTCACGATTCATGGTGGTTGTTCCAGTCAAGGACCTGACCGGCCGTACCACCGCTAGAGCATTCCAGGCCTATTTCTGTTGACCGCACGGGTACCCAGAGAGAGTGCTTACCGACCGGGGCCCGGCCTTTGAAGCGGAGGTATTCCAAGAGTTCTGCCAGTTGTACGGCTGCAAGAAAATTTGGACCACGCCTTACCATGCCCAAACCAATGGCATGTGTGAAAAGATGAACCACTTGGTCCTGGGCCTCCTCAAGACGTTACCGCTGGAAGAGCGGAATCTGTGGCCGGAGAAGCTACCTTGTTGATATGTACAACAACATCCCTTCCAGCTCTACAAAATGCACACCGGCGTACCTGATGAGAGCTCGGCCCGGCCGGCTGCCAGTGGACCTAGAAATGGGTTTGGAAGCCCCATTAGCACTCCCTTCGACTGCTGTATGGGACACTCGGCGGAGGGCGCAGTACCGACAGGTCCAAGAATACGTGGAAAATAACTTGTGCCGGAGTCGGGGACAGCAGGAGCAGTGCTTCAACAAGAAGGCGCCTGCGGGTCCCTTCCAGCCTGGGGATGTAGTGCTGAAGCGAAAAAGAAGAACCCACAAGCTGGACGATCAATGGGAAAAGACCCCGTATGTAGTACAACCCACCAGATGGGAGAATGGGAAGGCCTACCAGATCAGCCGTGACCAGGGGAAGACTTTGGCCACGGTTTCCCGAGACCATCTGAAAAGGTGCCCACCACCATTGAGGGTGGCAACTGAAGCTCCCAGACCGGCTGAGGAGAAAGAAAAAGGGGTAATCCATACCATGATGGGCGACTTCCCGGCAGATTGGCCTACGCAGAACGGCGCAGTGATTCTTCCAGTCATACTGTTCCCACAACTCGTGGATGAGAAAGTGATGGAAGTGGTCGACAATGAGCCAGTGCCCAGGGATGCACCTGTACCCAGCTCCCCTATGCCGCCGCCTGCCCCACACGATAGACGGGAAGAGGAACCAGTTTTTCCCTCTGTCCCACTGCCTACCACCACTGACATTGGGCCCTGAAGGTCCACACGTCCCAACCTAGGTCGACCCCCGCTTAGGTACAGGGAAACTACCATTTAGGGGTGTGAAATGTTGAGAGTGCATGTGAGTAAATGAAAAATAATCAGCCGAACTGTTACCAGATTTGCAACCGTGATTGAACCGGCTGTTGCTGGTAAGTTGTCCCTGAAGGGACCCTTTGCATCGTTGGGGTAAGGAACTACTTACGAACACGCCTGAGAACTTACAGGGCAACCACAAACTTGTGGCATGTAAATAATTTCTGGCCTTTATTCTGTGGCCACCTCCAAAGAGGCTGTTTTGGAGGATGGGCCTGGAGGAAAGCGATGGCCCAGGCCCGCCCCTACCGTAACCGGTGGCGATCCTCTGGGTGTCAGGGGTCCCCCATGGATGTGGGTCCCCTGAAAGAGACCTACCCGCTCTGGCAGCTTGGTGATGGACTGGGGCAAGGGGTGCTGCCCACTTCTTAGGGGCAGCATCAGGGCCAGGTTGTTTGGGCGGGAGAGAGCGGAAGCCGTTACCGTTAATAAAAATGTACCGTTAAGTAACGTTAAAGTACCGTGCCTCCCGTTAAGGGAAGTTTCATAAAGATATGCGTAAGTTTACTGTTTAATATGTGTTTTCTACCTTTTTACAGTTTTGCAAAATAAAACCGGTGATGGATGGGCAGCCCACGGACGGTCTGTATTTAACCAAGGGGATATGTGGCGCCCTGGTCAAGCCAGGACGTCACAGGTACTGCAACAACACACCCCACACCTCGGTTAGGCACATCAGTCACACACAAATCCTTGTTGCCTCCCTCCAGGGGCTGATGTCCACACCAGGTGGGGTGGAGCCAGGCGGTTGGCCCCACCCACCGAGGAGTTCACAGTCCTGGAGGTGGAAAAGGCAGAGAGATGAGTTAAGTGAGAGTGAAGTGGAAGGAGTGAAGTGGTAGTAGAGGAGCAGTCTGACCGTGTCCGGGTACGTGGCCCGGGCACATACAGCAAGGTTAGCAGACGATGGTGACCGTCTGCAGGAGGGGCCAATCGACGCGGAACCGTAGGACGGGGGACGGGCGGTGGCCCACCGATACCGAACCGGGGAGCGAAGAGAAGCCAGCACCATTTGGCAGGGCCTACGGACCCCGACAAGGCTTGGAGTCGCCGGTAAACCGGTCAAATCCGTTTACGACGGGAACCTCCGGGGTTTCCCAGCAGCAAAGACCCGATTGAAGGCAACCGCTCAACTGTGAAGGGAAATACAGTCACCGCCAAGGCTACAGTTCTCAGGGCCAGAGCCTGCGGGCAAAAGGGGCTCCCTCTTCATCTATCCACGCTGGGGAGCGGGTTATCGGTGGGAAGCCATCGGGGCCGAAAACACACTACAGGTGCAGGGAAAGGCAGTCACCGCCAACCTACCAGGAGTGACCACCGCAGCCGTCTGCGGAACCTGTCCATCCAGCCGTTTGTTTTACCAGAGTCTCCGTGTACGTTACTGGCTAACTGAGCACCACAGTGACGTCTGGCGCCGCGCTGCCCCCGCGACCCTGCACCTCACCAAACCCTGCCATCCACTCTCCAGTTACCCTCACCGGGCCCCGGGACCACCCAAAAACCACCCTACCCACAGAGGGGAGAGAAACATCTCAGCTGCTCCCTGTCATCGCTCCCGGGATCCACGTCCAGAGCAGTGGTGGTGTCCCAACCTCACCACAAACCGTGGGTGGCGTCACGAACCGACTTCCCCAATCCCAAAAACTGCCCCTTTCACTCACGGGCGAGGAGCGCCGCTCGAGTCCCCAGACCCGGCCCACCGCTCGAGCCACCGAGCAGCGAACAGCAAGCAGCAGGCTGCACCAGCGCCGGACCCGAGCGCCAGCGAGAGCGCAGCAGCGATGGCTCCCTCCCCGCCCGCGACACTGGCAGCCTGCGGTAAGCTGTAACCAACGTAAATACCGGGTAACCAAGGGAAGCCCTTTCCTTGGTTACCCGATATTTACCTTCGTCACCAGCGTCCGCCACTCTCATGCTGCCAGTGCTGGCTCCCCGCTCTCTGCACACATAGCCAGAGTTACACATCAGGTAAATAAGCAAATGTTTGCTTATTAACCCGATGTGTACTGTGGCTAGGAGTGCAGGGAGCCAGCGCTAAGCGGTGTGCGCTGGTAACCAACGTAAATATCGGGTAACCAAGCCCTTGGTTACCCGATATTTACCTTAGTTACCAAGTGCAGCATCGCTTCCACGCGTCGCTGCTGGCTGGGGGCTGGTCACTGGTGAGATCTGCCTGTTTGACAGCTCACCAGCGACCATGTAGCGACCCACCAGCGATCCTGACCAGGTCAGATCGCTGGTGGGATCGCTGGTGCGTCGCTAAAGTGTGACGGTACCCTAAGCTGCTTTGTAAGACAATCATGCAGTTTAATTGAACTAGCAAACAATGAGAGAACAGCCTATCCCCTATCCCCTTTGTGGTCCCTATCCTGTTGGACACAATGCCCTGAATTTGGAGTTGAGGTATACAGTTAGGTCCAGAAATATTTGGACAGTGACACAAGTTTTGTTATTTTAGCTGTTTACCAAAACATGTTCAGAAATACAATTTTATATATATAATATGGGCTGAAAGTGCACACTCCCAGCTGCAATATGAGAGTTTTCACATCCAAATCGGAGAAAGGGTTTAGGAATCATAGCTCTGTAATGCATAGCCTCCTCTTTTTCAAGGGACCAAAAGTAATTGGACAAGGGACTCTAAGGGCTGCAATTAACTCTGAAGGCGTCTCCCTCGTTAACCTGTAATCAATGAAGTAGTTAAAAGGTCTGGGGTTGATTACAGGTGTGTGGTTTTGCATTTGGAAGCTGTTGCTGTGACCAGACAACATGCGGTCTAAGGAACTCTCAATTGAGGTGAAGCAGAACATCCTGAGGCTGAAAAAAAAGAAAAAATCCATCAGAGAGATAGCAGACATGCTTGGAGTAGCAAAATCCACAGTCGGGTACATTCTGAGAAAAAAGGAATTGACTGGTGAGCTTGGGAACTCAAAAAGGCCTGGGTGTCCACGGATGACAACAGTGGTGGATGATCGCCGCATACTTTCTTTGGTGAAGAAGAACCCGTTCACAACATCAACTGAAGTCCAGAACACTCTCAGTGAAGTAGGTGTATCTGTCTCTAAGTCAACAGTAAAGAGAAGACTCCATGAAAGTAAATACAAAGGGTTCACATCTAGATGCAAACCATTCATCAATTCCAAAAATAGACAGGCCAGAGTTAAATTTTCTGAAAAACACCTCATGAAGCCAGCTCAGTTCTGGAAAAGTATTCTATGGACAGATGAGACCAAGATCAACCTGTACCAGAATGATGGGAAGAAAAAAGTTTGGAGAAGAAAGGGAACGGCACATGATCCAAGGCACACCACATCCTCTGTAAAACATGGTGGAGGCAACGTGATGGCATGGGCTTGCATGGCTTTCAATGGCACTGGGTCACTTGTGTTTATTGATGACATAACAGCAGACAAGAGTAGCCGGATGAATTCTGAAGTGTACCGGGATATACTTTCAGCCCAGATTCAGCCAAATGCCGCAAAGTTGATCGGACGGCGCTTCATAGTACAGATGGACAATGACCCCAAGCATACAGCCAAAGCTACCCAGGAGTTCATGAGTGCAAAAAAGTGGAACATTCTGCAATGGCCAAGTCAATCACCAGATCTTAACCCAATTGAGCATGCATTTCACTTGCTCAAATCCAGACTTAAGACGGAAAGACCCACAAACAAGCAAGACCTGAAGGCTGCGGCTGTAAAGGCCTGGCAAAGCATTAAGAAGGAGGAAACCCAGTGTTTGGTGATGTCCATGGGTTCCAGACTTAAGGCAGTGATTGCCTCCAAAGGATTCGCAACAAAATATTGAAAATAAAAATATTTTTTTTGGGTTTGATTTATTTGTCCAATTACTTTTGACCTCCTAAAATGTGGAGTGTTTGTAAAGAAATGTGTACAATTCCTACAATTTCTATCAGATATTTTTGTTCAAACCTTCAAATTAAACGTTATAATCTGCACTTGAATTCTGTTGTAGAGGTTTCATTTCAAATCCAATGTGGTGGCATGCAGAGCCCAACTCGCGAAAATTGTGTCACTGTCCAAATATTTCTGGACCTAACTGTATATATATAAAAAAGCCTGCTTCTGTCACTGGTGGGATTCTACTTCTAATTTGTTTGAAAAACCCACGTTAGGACTATCCAGTTGCTTGCCACATACCTCACTGTGTTAGGTCGGCTTCCTAAGCTTGCTGCTAACTCATCTCAATGGGTGCTAAACATGGGATGCTGCTGTCTGGGCTAATGGCTCTGGCTGCTCTGAATTCATGGAGGTTCTAATCTCTGGCTAGTCAGTGGAAGGGCGAGACTGATACTTCCTGGGAATTTATTATATGTTGTTGTCTGTTGGGAACCAAATAAAGTCTTCTGGGCAGTATGGTAACCTCATTGTGTGATATCTGAGTAGTGTTCTGGAGTGTGGGTATTCAGAGGGATGAGCCCAGTCCATATAATCTTTCAAAATACATCCAGGGCAGTGGAGTAGAGCACTCCTGACCCTCATGTCTCCACAATGGACATGCACCTAGTCATGCATATGATGTAAAAAAAAAAAAAAAAGTGATTAATCACACCAGAAAAACCTTCATCTTTTGTTCCATGGTCCACTTGTGATCCTTATGTGCCCATTGTTGATATTTTTGTCATTTTAAAAGTTCAGCATGGTCACTTGGACCAGTCTGTGTATATAGATGGGATACACTTTTTCTGACACTTTTTTTTATCATTACCTATATTACCATTTTCAGCTATTTTATTTTACAGTATTTTTTCTGTGGCATCGATTTAGTTTTCTAGTTTTTGCTCCCCACACACATTAATGAGCCTTGAGGTCCCATGTGTATGCTGCTGTTCACTACATGTCTTTCTTTTTGGCAGATACTATACATACCAAAAACAACCCCATCAGGCTTCTAGCCATCACAGTTAGGCCATTCACACAATTGTCTAAGGGCTGCTTCTCACTTGCGAGTTTCTCGCAGTTAAGCAATGCGAGAAAATCTCGCATTGGAATCGGACACATGTTTTTATATTTTCAGCTCTAATCTGCGATTTTTTTTTCTCAGTCCAAATCGGACTGAGAAAAAAATCGCAGCATGCTGCTTTTTTGCGAGTTTCTACTGCGAGTATCTCCAATGCAAGTCTATGGGAGCGTGTAATAAATCGGATGTCACGGGACGGCACTCACACCATCCTAGTGTCATCCGATTTTCTAAATACATTTCTCGCATGTTTCCTAAAAATCTGGAAACGAGTGATGTCTCACAATGTCTGTCAATCACTATTCTCTGTCAGTCGGTGTCTCCCTCTCGGACTCTATTCTCTCTGCGTCGGTCACTATCTCTCTGTCGGTCTCTCAGTCGGTCACTATCTCTCTCCCTCACTCTCTGTCCATGTCGGTCTATCCCTCTCCCCCCCCCCCCTCTCATACTCACCGATCCCCGATCCCCAGCGCGGCGCTGCACGGCATTCACACTGCTCGGGCGGCTTCTCCTCTTTTGAAAAAGCCGGCCGCTCATTAAACAATCTCGTATTCCCTGCTTTACCCGCCCACAGGCGCCTATGATTGGTTGCAGTGAGACACACCCCCACGCTGAGTGACAGCTGTCTCACTGCAACCAATCACAGCAGCCGGTGGCCGTGTCTATGCTGTGCAGTAAAATAAATAAATAAATAATTTAAAAAAATGGCGTGCGTTCCCCCCCAATTTTAATACCAGCCAGATAAAGCCATACGGCTGAAGGCTGGTATTCTCAGGATGGGGTGCTCCACATTATGGGGAGCCCCCCAGCCTAACAATATCAGCCAGCAGCCGCCCAGAATTGCCGCATACATTAGATGCGACAGTTCTGGGACTGTACCCGGCTCTTCCCGATTTGCCCTAGTGCGTTGGCAAATCGAGGTAATAAGGAGTTAATGGCAGCCCATAGCTGCCAATAACTCCTAGATTAATCATGTCAGGTGTCTATGAGACACCCTCCATGATTAATCTGTAAATTACAGTAAATAAACACACAAACACACCTGAAAAAATCATTTATTAGAAATTAAAAACACAAACATATACCCTGGTTCAGCAATTTAATAAGCCCCAAAAAGCCCTCCATGTCCGGCGTAATCCACGGACCTCCAGCGTCGTATCCAGCTCTGCTGCATGGAGGTGGCCAGAGCTGCAGCAGACACCGCCGCTCCTGTCACCTCCACGCAGCAACTGAGGTGAGTAGCGTGATCAGCTGAGCTGTCACTGAGGTTAATCGCGGCCACCGCTGGATCCAGTGACAGCGGGTAACCTCAGTGACAGCTCAACTGATCGCGCTACTCACATCAGTTGCTGTGTGGAGGTGACAGGAGCGGCGGTGTCTTCTGCAGCTCCGGTCATCTTCATGCAGCAGAGCTGGAAGCGACGCTGGAGCATCCTGGATTACGCCGGACATGGAGGGATTTTTGGGGCTTATTAAATTGCTGAACCAGGGAATTTGTTAGTGTTTTTAATTTCTAATAAATGATTTTTTCAGGTGTGTGTGTGTGTTTATTTACTGTAATTTACAGATTAATCATGGAGGGTGTCTCATAGACGCCTGACATGATTAATCTAGGATTTAGGGGCAGCTATGGGCTGCCATTAACTCCTTATTACCCCGATTTGCCAACGCACCAGGGCAAATCGGGAAGAGCCGGGTACAGTCCCAGAACTGTTGCATCTAATGTATGCGGCAATTCTGGGCGGCCGCTGACTGATATTGTTAGGCTGGGGGGCTCCCCATCCTGAGAATACCAGCCTTCAGCCGTATGGCTGTATCTGGCTGGTATTAAAATTGGGGGGGACCGCACGCCATTTTTTTAAATTATTTATTTATTTATTTTACTGCACAGTATCGACCCGCCCACCGGCTGCTGTGATTGGTTGCAGTGAGACACCTGTCACTCAGCGTGGAGGTGTGTCTCACTGAAACCAATCATAGACGCCTGTGGGCGGGGAAAGCAGGGAATACGAGACTGTTTAATGAGCGGCCGGCTTTTTCAAAATAGTGAAAGCCGCCGGACCAGTGTGAATGCCGTGCAGAGCCGCATCGGGGATCGGTGAGTATATGAGAGAGGGCTGCTAACTTCAGTCACTCGGGGGATTAGCGGTCACCGGTGAGTCCTTCACAGGTAACCGCTAATCAGGACGTGACACAGACAGAGCCGCAGCATGACCATAAAGTCGGTTGAAGTTCACCCGAGTTCATTCTGACAGTGCGGCTCTGTCTGTGTCTGCTGTCATCTGCCATTAAGCTCTGCTGCATGGCTGTCTGTGTCTGCTGTCAGCGGCCATGTAGCAGCGCTGAATGGCAGATGACATAGTAAAAAATACGCATTACACACGCATTACACACGCATTACACACGCTAGTAAAATCATTAATTTATTCAGAAAAAGCATCGCACTTGCGTTGCACTCAGACCTAACGTGAACTAAAATCAGCCGAGTTTTTTTCAGCCCAGTCGGACCGATTTTACTCGCATAGATGTGTTTCCAGCCTAAGGGTATGACCGCACTTTGCATTTCCACCTGCTTTTCAGCTGCTTTTCAGGTCCGTTTTGAACTGCAGCGTTTTCATGCAAAAAGGCATGCGTTTTGATTTTCCAGCAAAGTCTATGGAAAATGGGGATCTATAGTCCGCAGTTTGCGTTTCCAAATGCAGCGTTTAATTTGCATATTTTGTGGCAAAAAACATGCGTTCAAAGAAGCAGCATGTCAATTGTTTTTGCCATTTTGGCTGCGTTCTAGACCCATTGAAATCAATGAGTTGTCGAAAATCGCTGCCAAAATGTGAAGCAGTGCGCTTGCATTGCATTATTATTGCGATCCACATATTTTTTTTAACATAACAAAGGCAGTTCTTTCGTCTCTCTCTGTCTGTCGGTCGGTCTCTCTCTCTCTCTATGTTTCTATCTCTCTCACTGTCCATGACTGTCTCTCCCTCCCACCCCCTCTCTCATACTCACCGATCCATGATCACCGGCGCGGCGCTGCATGGCGTTCACACTGTGGCGGCTTCTCTTTTGAAAATGCCGGCAGCTCATTAATCCATCACGTATTCCCTGCTTTCCCCACCCACCGGTGCCTATGATTGGTTGCAGTCAGACACACCCCCACGCTGAGTGACAGCTGTCTCACTGCAACCAATCACAGCCTCCTGTGGGCGTGTCTATATCGAGCAGTAAAAAAAAATAAATGAAAAAAAACGGTGTACGGGTTCCTCCATTTGGATACCAGCCAGGGTAAAGCCACACGGCTGAAGGCTGGTATTCTCAGGATGGGAAGCTCCATGTTATTGGGAGCTCCCCAACCTAACAATATCAGCCAGCAGCCGCCCGGAATTGCCACATGCATTAGATGCGAAAGTCCCGGGACATTACCGGCTCATCCCGAATTGCCCTGGTGCAGTGGCAAATGGGGTAATAAGGAGTTAATGGCAGCAGCCCATAACTGCCACTAAGTCCTAGGTTAATCATGGCAGGCGTCTCCCCGAGATACCTTCCATGATAAACCTGTAAGTTAAAGTAAATAAACACACACATTCAAAAATCATTTATTTGTAATGAAAGACAAAAAAACACCCTCTTTCACTACTTTATTAACCCCTCAAAAACACCTCCACATCTGACGTAATCCACGCAAGGTCCCCCGACGCTTCTAGCTCTGCTACATCGGAAGCTGACAGGAGCGGCAGTAGAACACTGCCGCTTCTGTGAGCTCCATGCAGCAACTGAAGTGAGTTGCGCGATCAACTGTGCTGTCACTGAGGTTACTCGCGGCCACCGCTCTCCGGTGGAGGACTGCAGCTGTGGCCGCGAGTAACCTGAGTCAAAGCACAGCTGATCGCGCGGCTCACTGCAGTTACTGAGGGGATTTGCGATCACAGGTGAGTCCTTCACGTGTGACCGCAAATCAAGCCGCGGCACACGCAGAGACCCGCGCGATCACAATGAAGTCGGGTGAAGTTCATCTGAGTTAATTCTGATCGTGTGGCACTGTCCGCAGCCAGCCATGACAGTGACAGTGCGGTCCCACTCGGCTCTGTTGCAAGTCTATGGGGATGCTGCAGAGCCGAGTGGGTGCGTTCTGGATGCTTTTCCCACTCTGTCTATGGCAGAGAAAGCATGCAGAATGCATGAGTTCTCACCAGGAATGTCCGCACTTTGCGTTCTGCCGAATGCGTCTCAGAGCGCAGCTTTTTTGGCTGCGTTCTGAGACGCACACCAGTGACTTACATGCACGGTCATAGCCTAAAACTTGTTCATTTTTCCTGCAACATATTAACTTGAAGAACTGACTGTTCTATTACTGCATACTATATCCCACTTGTGACAGCCTACAATGTACCTGGATAATCAATGTTATTCATTTCGCCTGGCAAGGGTGTACCTCCCAACAGTCTAGAATTCACCAGGACTGTGCCAATTTGAGCGCTCTCTCCTGCAGTCCTGCTGTTTACTGCTCTTGCCCCGACTCCTCCTCTCAGTGCATACATTAGATACATTAACTCAGTTCAGCACATAAATTCAACTCTCATCTGCTCTGGTTTCCCAGGACAGCTGGGACTAAAATTCATGAATTCATTATCCATAGGCAGCAACTTTACCATTGAGCCATTGGCTATACTATCTTGACCTGTATTGCAGGCTGAGAAGCCAGAAGCAGATCATTTAGTTACATAGAGCTATAGATAGATATATACTATACCTCTATGTAGCTGAAGAAAAAAAACTGATATCTTTGTTCCCTTAAAACTACTAGAAAGTACTGAGAAAAAAACCCACAAATTTATATATAAAAACTTTATTTTCACTCATTCCTGGAATCAAGCCAGGAACTTTAAACTGTTCCTTCAGTCCTAGCTGTTGAACCACAAGCACTGATGATGTCACGGGAAGGATTTGATATAGTTGCAATCCAGGCTCTTTCTCCACAGCAGATTAGACTGGACATAGAGATCCTTTGTAAAGAGCAACATCTCTGTGTCTTGTATTCTAGAGGGAGAGTAAAAGAGATTTTTTTTTTCTTCTCATAATATTACTAAAAAGAATAAAAAAATGAAAACAATATAATTTTGAATGTGCTTTTTTATAAAATAATAAACATCCCAAATCAGCAAATAACATGGACATATTTTGTGTTCCTGTAATCATAACAACCCGAATAGCACAGTGATTAGATTATTATTGGGGATTGGTAAATGGTGAAAAAAAATGGTACAATTGATTATTTTTCTCTATTAAACCCATAAAAAATGCGTTTTTCCTGCAGGTGTCCGCACCATGCAACGCAATAATAATACTCTCTGATTATTGAGTGTTTGCTGCATTTTTTATGCATTTTCCCCAATATTTCATGTTAATGCAGATGTAAATCTGGGGTTTTAATGCATTTTAATACTACAGAATAGCTTTGATTCTGCGTTTAATAATGCAACGGCATGTTTTTCGCTTGCATTATTTTTCAAGCTCCTTAAAGAAGCCTATAGAAGAAAAAAAACACCAAAACTGCAAAGTTCAGCAGCGTTTTTAGCCTTACCAAGGGCGGAGATTTCATAAAATCACATATACTTTGCTTGCACGTTTAGTCCGTGTTCACATGTGGTGTAAATGCTGCATTTTTTTTGCTGTTTTTTTTGCACATAAAGTCTGCTGTATTTAACTGTCCAAGCAAAGTGGATGTGATTTCATGAAAAGACACTGCCGAACTCGATTTTGGTGTTCTTATCTTCTCTAGAGGTTTCTATGCGGAACTTCAAAAAACACATGGAAAAAACTGTTGTTACTTTATAAGTGCAGAATCAAAGCTTTTCTGTACTATAAAAAAAAACCATATGATTTATGCAACATGTGAACACGGCCTTCTAGACGCAAAAAAGCAACATGTGTGAAGTGAAGCCTATGTAAATATGAGAAAGTTCTGGCTGCTATGAATGAATGGACTGTCCCAAGCATCAGCTGAACGCCCCTTACTGCCAAATCGGTGTGGCTAAGGGGGTGATTACAATTTTCCGAGGCGCTCTGCACATGCCGCAGAATTTGTACCTCTATGTTCTTCAAAAGTTAGGCGGTATGATGTAATGGTTGATTGATGTATAAATATAATATATGAAAGCTCCATAGTGAAATGCAGTGTACAGTAAATTGTGCGGGGGGTTTTCGTTAATGTTTTTTTAATAAAATATTGCTTTGCTTTATAGACTATATATACTACAACATGGCACTGCTGGCAGACTAGACTTAGCTTAAAATGTTACTTTCAGGTTGTGTTTTGTATTGTATTAATGATTACTTATTATTATTTAGGAAATGCCTCCACATTTTATAGGCAATAGTATACTGTATATCGAGCTGTATCAGTTTTTTCCAGTAGCAATATTGTATTTAATTGTGTGACATAGATGACAGCACAGTGGCTCAGTGGTTAGCACTGCATTTACGAGCAGTTTGTATTTTCTCAGTTTGTGTGTATTTCTTTTTGATACTTTGGTTTTCTCCTATACTATAAAAGATAAACTGGTAGGGAATTTAGATTGTGTGCCACAATGTAAGGGGTACGTTGCACGTTGCGACATCGCTACTGCGATATCGTCGGGGTCAAATCGAAAGTGACGCAAAAGCGTCGTAAATCAGTGATCTGTGTAGCGTCGGACATTTCCATAATGTCGCACCAATAGGAGATACGATGTTGTTCCTCGTTCCTGCGGCAGCAAACATCGCTGTGTGTGAAGCCGCAGGAGCGAGGAACTTCTCCTTACCTGCCTCCACCGGCTATGCGGAAGGAAGGAGGTGGGCGGGATGTTTACGTCCCGCTCATCTCCGCCCCTCCGCTTCTATTGGCCGCCTGCCGTGTGACGTCGCTGTAACGCTGCATGACCCGCCCCCTTAGGAAGGAGGCGGTTAGCCGGCCAGAGCGAAGTCGCAGGGCAGGTATGTGCGTGTGAAGCTGCCGTAGCGATAATGTTCGCTATGGCAGCTGTCACAAGATATCGCATGTGCGACGGGGGGTACTATCGCGCTTGGCATCGCTAGCATCGGCTAGCAATGTCACAATTTCCAAAGTACCCCTAAGTGTTGATAATGTCTGTAAATATGTTTGCAATAGATAAAGAAGCATAATAAATATTAAAGTATACTGAGTCATTGTAAAAGGCAATATACATGTAACAACACTTGATATGTTTGTTTCTAAATTATTGTTACAATGATTGTGTTGGAATGTTAATTATTACTCTAAATAGATCATGTAAACCCCACAAATGCTGCTTGAATACAGTATTGACAGCATGTGTACAATAATTATACCCCTATTAGATCTCTATTGTATTCCATAAAACTTTAATGAAAGCACGAGGACATTAAAAATGACAGATTAGATTACAGCTCACATGTAGAAATTGTAAATCTGAGTAATCTGACATCAATCAGTTTGCATGATGGAATAGAACAGCCTTTACTCATGTGGTGTGTAGTCAATTGCATTGATAATAAAGATAACAATACCCATATTCAAAGTGCACATCTACAGTGCTGGCCAAAAGTATTGGCACCCCTGCAATTCTGTCAGATAATACTGTTTCTTCTTGAAAATGATTGCAATCACAAATTCTTTGGTATTATTATCTTCATTTATTTTGCTTGCAATGAACACAAAAGAGAATGAATCAAAAATCATATCGTTGATCATTTCACACAAAACTCCAAAAATGGGAAAGACAATAGCCTAATACTTGGTTGCACAACCTTTAAGGGGCCTTTACACGCTACGATATGCCTAATGAATTATCGTCGGGGTCACGTTGTTTGTGACGCACATCCGGCGTCATTAACGATATTGCAGTGTGTGACACTTATGAGCGACCTTAAACGATCGCAAAAGCGGTCAAAATCGTTTGCCGCAGAGATGTCGTCCTGAAACAAAAAGTCGTTTTCTCCTTATTAGCGATGTTCTTCCTCGTTCCTGCGGCAGCACACATCGCTGTGTGTGACACCGCAGGAGCGACGAACATCTCCTTACCTGCGTCCACCGACAATGCGGAAGGAAGGAGGTGGTCGGGATGTTACGTCCTGCTCATCTCCACCCCTCCGCTTCTATTGGACGCCTGCCGTGTGACGTCGCTGTGACGCCGCATGAACCGCCCCCTTAGAAAGGAGGCGGTTCGCAGGCCAGAGCGATAATCGCAGGGCAGGTAAGTCCATGTGACGGGGTTAAGCGAGGTTGTGCGGCACGGGCAGTGATTTGCCCGTGTCACACAACCGACAAGGGCGGGTACGATCGCTTCCGATCTCGCTAGAGAGATCGCAGCATGTAAAGCCCACTTTACCCAAAATAACTGCGAACAACGGCTTCCGGTAACCATCAATGAGTTTCTTACAATGCTCTGCTGGAATTTGAGACCATTCTTCTTTGGCAAACTGATCCAGGTCCCTGAGATTTGAAGGGTGCCTTCTCCAAACTGCCATTTTGAGATCTCTCCACAGGTGTTCTATGGGATTCAGGTCTGGACTCATTGCTGGCCACTTTAGTAGTCTCCAGTGCTTTCTATCAAACCATTTTCTAGTGCTTTTTGAAGTGTGTTTTGGGTCATTGTCCTGCTGGAAGACCCATGATCTCTGAGGAAGACCCCTGCTTTCTCACACTGGGCCCTACATTATGCTGCAAAATTTGTTGGTAGTCTTCAGACTTCATAATGTCATGCACACGGTCAAGCAGTCCAGTGCCAAAGGCAGCAAAGCAACCCCAAAACATCAGGGAACTTCCGCCATGTTTGACTGTAGGGACCTTGTTCTTTTCTTTGAATGCCTCTTTTTTTTCCTGTAAACTCTATGTTGATGGCTTTTCCCAAAAAGCTCTACTTTTGTCTCAGCTGATTAGATCAGTAGGTAAGTTTTGGCAAACTCCAGCCTGGCTTTTTTATGTCTCGGGGTAAGAAGTGGGGTCTTCCTGGGTATCCTACCATACAGTCCCTTTTCATTCAGATGCCGACGGATAGTACGGGTTAACACTGCTGTACCCTCGGACTGGAGGGCAGCTTGAACTTGTTTGGATGTTAGTCGAGGTTCTTTATCCACCATCCGCACAATCTTGCGTTGAAATCTCTCGTCAATTTTTTTTTTCCTTCCACATCTCGGGAGGTTAGCCACAGTCCCATGGGCTTTAAACTTCTTGATGACACTGCGCACCGTAGACACAGGAACTTTCAGGTCTTTGAAGATGGACTTGTAGCCTTGAGATTGCTCATGCTTCCTCACAATTTGGATTCTCAAGTCCTCAGACAGTTCTTTGGTCTTCTTTCTTTTCTCCATGCTCATTGTGGTACACACAAGGACACAGGACAGAGGTTGAGTCAACTTCAATCCATGTCAACTGGCTGCAAGTGGGATTTAGTTATTGCCAACAACTGTTAGGTGCCACAGGTAAGTTACAGGTGCTGTTAATTGCATAAATTAGAGAAGCATCACATGAGTTTTCAAACAGTGCCAATACTTTTGTCCACCCCCTTTTTTATGTTTGGTGTGGAATTATATCCAATTTGGCTTTATGACAATTTTTTATTTTATTTTTTTCATTGAAGACAAATTAAATGAAGATAATAATACCAAAGAATTTGTGATTGCAATCATTTTCAAGAAGAAACTGAGTATTATCTGACAGAATTGCCGGGGTGCCTATACTTTTGCCAGCACTGTATAGTAAATCAATATCTTCTCCACCATAATATTGTAATTGTAAACACACCCACAACACACCCAGCTTCCTATAACATTTATCATTGGTCTTCACCTCACGTGTAGAGATGAGCCAACCCGAGATTCGGGGTTCATACCAAACACAGACTTTACAAACAGAGCTTTACATATCCAAACGACTTGTGCAAGCATTGCTATGCTCAGGTACGCTCAGTGCACAGGCCAGTGTGAGCCGCTTGCAGTGTTTGAATGTCTCGCACTGTGGGTAACAACAGCATGATGGGATGTAGTTTGGAACAAAACAAAATGGAAAAACCCTTCCCACCCACCCCCAGAAGTGTTCTGTTTATGGCTGGCTGCATGTGTGGTCAATGCCATACAGGAAACTGAGCATGTTGTGTTCAAGATGCAGTTATAAACTGACTTGAGTATTATGCAATTTTATGCCAAAAAATCTTATCAAGTAAAGATGATCAAATTGTTCCACTGCAAACTGTATCTAAATCAAATTTTATGAAGTTTAATTTAAGTCCCGGAGAATTTAAACAATTTGCAATTCAATTTGTGCAGATTGCAAAAAAATGCTAGGCACTAGGGATGAGTGGACCTGTGGAAGTTCGGGTTCTCTATGTTCCACCAGACAATAGTTAAAGTTTGGATCGGGACCTGAACTTGACCTGAACTTGACCCCGGACCCCATATAAGCAGAGATGAGCAGACCAATGGAAGTTCAGGGTCACCGAGTTCAGCCGGACTTTAGTTAAAAGTTCACTTTGGGACCTGGACTTGACCTGAACTTGATTGTGAAGCAAGAACCCCATATAAGTCAAAAACTAATGGGCTCTACTCAAGTAACGAGTATAATGAAAGTCAATGATTGGGCAGTTTCGTTCTCCGACTACATACAGCCAGCCCTCCCAGCATTTCTGGGGAGGCATGGCGGGGTTTGGTTTTCTTTGTGGGTTTTATTAAACACACAGCATCCAAAAGCATTTTTACCCATAGTGAGAGCTATTCAGAGACTGCAAGCAGCTCTCACTGGGCTGAGCAAAAAGTGTACCTGCGCACCACGATGCCTTAATTGAGTGGTTAGCATACAAACAGCACTCGAACTCTAACTTTTTTTTACAAGTCCGTGATCAAGTTTGAGACCTGGACATCCAATATTCAATGAGAACTCCGAACTTTACAGTTCGGATTCACTCATCTCTACACATAAGTCAATGGATACCAGAACTTCTGTCCTGTAAAATGGTCATAGTAAAAGCTAGGGGGCTGCAAAAGGAACCAAAGTGGGGGCAATTGCCCTGCAAATAAAGGAGGATAGAGAATAAATCTAAAAATTACATGGAATCCAGCCTAATTTTGATAACCAGCACATCTAAAGCAGGCAACTGCGGGCTGCAACTGTACCGCCCCCGTGTCAGCGGTCGAGCCGCTCGGATCCGGAACCGCGGTGGCTCGGGGGGTCTCCGGACCTGGTAGGTCATGCAGACACTCGAATTTAAAAGGGGGGATATGTACAGGGGTGTTAGAAGTTCGTGACGCCACCCACGGTGCGTGGTAAGATGGAGTACCACCGCTGCTGTTGGGAGTGCCCGGTGGTGATGGTGTGGCAGCAAGGTGTTTAACCCCTTCATGGGTAGGGGTTTTTGCCCCGGCGCCCGGTGATGGTAGTAAAGGGGTGCCGTTGGGGAGGAAAGGGTTTTCTACGTACTCACTCAGTCCAAGAATACTGACACCGACAGCTTGTAAACCAGAATTCTGAGCACCGCTGCAGCAGGGAGGGAGCACGCTTGGATCCGATCCCTTGGTATTGCTTGTTAGTCTGTGACCTTTTCCGTGGCACTTTCTTCACTATTTGGACCCTGTAGTGTGCAACTAGTCGGGTCCCACTCACGTGTATGGCTAACGGAGTGAGCTTGCTCTGAGGGTTCACGCTTGGGATTTTCTGCACTATGTTTTGGGAAAGTCCTATCCCCTCGTTGCGCTAGTACCCCGATTTTGGAGATGGTGGAGGATGAATCTTGAAGACTTCACCCTCGTCGGGTAAATTACCAGGAAGTGTGAAGCTACTTTCCTCGGCAGCTCCTTGCCCCTTGACATCATCCCCTGCGACCAGGGTTCCAGCTCCTATCAGGCCCAGACCAACGTCTGCCACCTAGTAGTTTACAACAGAGAGCAAAAGAGAAGGGTGTTTGATACTGCGCCAAAGGATCACAGGAACAGATGTTTAGATTAATGCATCTTTATTTCATCCAGGTCTACGCGTTTCCGGAGCCACTGCCCCCTTCCTCAGGACCGTCAGGAAAGACAAAACATCAAATCAAAGGAGATTTGATGTTTTGTCTTTCCTGACGGTCCTGAGGAAGGGGGCAGTGGCTCCGGAAACGCGTAGACCTGGATGAAATAAAGATGCATTAATCTAAACATCTGTTCCTGTGATCCTTTGGCGCAGTATCAAACACCCTTCTCTTTTGCTCTCTGTTATCTGCCAATTGGGTGGCTGCAGCCTTGGATCAGATTCTACATGCGAATACAGTTGTTGTGACTCTCACAACGACATCTGGTGAGTAGTTTCACCCTCCTCCCACCCCTTATATACTGGGGTAAGACCCTATATGCGCTTTTCTCTCCACAGATTTCTTGTCTGACCTAGTAGTTTACAGGGAGCCCTGCTCCTGACCTCCTTTCTCCTTCCCCTCCAGCACTACACACTCCTTGTGACCTCTTCTCTCGAGAGTCACCGCTCACTCTCCTGCTCTTAACACTTCTGACTCTCCCCTACCAACCCCCCAAGTGGATGACCCTATTCCCTTCAGGTCCCCCATTGGTGTGTCTGGTGGGTGTGGTGCAGTGTTTCCTAGGATTTTGACTGGCTCTGCTCTTAGGAACACCGAAGGCCAGGGATCCGTAACCAAGGAGGATGCGGATACTGTGCAGAAGGACAGATTGCACAATACCCTGTGACGACCTCATAGTCCAGGGCGTCACACAACCTTGGTGGGTTATCAAAAATAGAGGGGATCCCATGACGTTTATTTTAATTATTTAAATAAGTTATTTGAAAGAAACAGCATGACCTCAGACCTATTTTTGACTCCCACATTGGCCATTTTATTGTAGAAGGCTTCCCCACTGCTTTCTCGTTTCCATACTGGATGTTACGACATAACTCTAACACTCTCACGGGGATGGACAAACCAGGTGAGATGTAAAACCAGAAATCCACTGGTCCCAAAACAGGCTAGTACTTGCTCTAGACTTGACCATGATTTGTCCCAGCCTGGCAGCAGAGGTTTGCACCCCAAGATCATGTAATGGCGTCAAATGAAGTGCGCACAGGCAGATGGTGAGAGACAGGGTTAAGAACATGCAAATACAGTCATTCAGGAATAATGATATACAAGAAACTAAAAAGAATAACAGAATACATGGAAACCCTCCCAAACCAAAATATACTGAAGGCAATAGCAATGTCTCAGTAAGAAAACCTTAACCAAGGAGGTTGGACTCCAGACAACCATTCATCCAGATATATAGCCAGCACTGAGTCATGTGAGTAGCAAGTATAAATAGCCCCTCCCAAAATGTGATTGGGCAAATCAATTGAGGAAGTGCATACACCTGAATAGAAGTGAAACAGGAAGGTAAAGCATAAGAAAGTCAAGAGGTCCTTCAGCAGTTGAACCAACTCAAAACAGGCTGTGGTGAAACCAAGAGGGAAACCGACCAACAACCAGAAATCATCGTTTACAACCCCACAGTAAAGGCATGATACTGGGCTCACTCTACACACTATCCCATCATACTCTCACCCCTATATTGCTAAGTCTCTATATTGTGCCCCCTGGTCACACCCCCTCTACAGACTGTCCCCTCCATACTATGCCCTTACGTTTTCTGCTATGATGCCCCCTTTCAATACTGCTCCTAATATCCAATTTTATATTTTGCCTCTCACACTTTACTCCAATCATACTGTCCCCTAACATATTTCTCCCCCCATACTGTCCCCTCACGTTACCCTACCTTTCTGACCCCTTACACATTTTCCACCTCTGCTCACTGCCTTCTCACTCATCCATCCCTCTGACTATACTGTTCTCATATTTTTCTCCCTCCATACTGTTTCCTTACATTCCCCCTTCCATACTGTTTCCTTACATTCCGCGCACTAAGCCCTTACACATCGCCAGCTCTGCCCATATTGTCTCCCCACACACTCCACTCCTCCCAATAATGTCTCCTTAAACATTCCCCCTTCCCATACTGTCACCTCATGCATCCCCCCTGGCCATACTGTCTCCTCACACATCCCCCCATCTTATACTGTCTCCTCACACTTGTCCTTTCCCAACCTGCCCATACTGTCTTTTCACATATTTCCTCTCTCCCCTGCCCATTGTCTCCTCACTAAAGATGTATGAAGTAAATGGTGTGCACTCTGCCCTAATGAGGAGGAAGGGTTGAGGTGCTAGTGAGAGGACCAAGGTCCGAGTTACAATATATATGGATCACTGCACTCTCATAGATTTGAAAAGAGTATCAACAGATTCGTTTTTGTGCCAAAAATTTTTTTTTATTAATAAGTATTTTTTCATATATTCGATAAATTAATAGATAGACTAAGTGAAATGGGACGTTTCGGCCCAGTAACGGGCCTTCTTCACGCCAATATACACTAAAAAAATATAAAACAAACAAACAACAATCAATATATACATTATGATACAATGTTAACATAGAGATACAATATAGTTGTAAAACACGTAAAGATATACAAATATTACCATGTCAGCGTTGAAAAAATTCGAAGAACAGTAATATAATACATATTGGTAGTTCGTCATGTAGAAGGAAAGAAAAAGAAAAAGAACAAGCAAAAGAAGAAGGAAAAAAGGGGAGAAAAGAAGAAAGAAGGAGGAAAGCAGGCAACATGATGGTCTGTGTGAACGGTATAGCATACCTCAGTTATTGCGAGGTGGTTTATTCAGGTTCTGTACGTGCAGAAAAAGAGAGGAGTTTTTATGGGGGGTGTCTATAGAGGAACACCACTTCAATTCATTAACTCTTGTATTGGGAGTCCTAAGGAACAAGTCCTACGGAGAAGGGATATATGTATAAAAAAGGTGTCAAATGTATGTATATGTTCCTAGTGAAACACCACAGGAGCTTTTTTACCTTGTTGGTATTTATATAAGGATTCACAAAGTGAATATTTCGAGTCTCTAGAAACCAGGCTATCAAAAGATTATGCTTTCCTTGTGGTCCCTTTAAGAAATTAAAGATATTCAGGATTAGAGGTAAGAAATCTTATATCAGTGAGTTATCGCATAGAGCATGTGCCATAAATACCTTGTATACTATAATATTCAGTATGGTCGTACTTGGAGTAAGATGGAAATAAGTTGAGCCATCAAGAATAATCATGAAACATGTAATCTACGAGAGAAAAAGGATGAGGCTGACTCCAGATGCTGTATATTTATGTGGTAAATTGATAGCTGGCTTATAGTGTGTAAAGTACCTCATTAATGTTATCGTTGGAGCCTATTTTGCCCTTGTATATGAACACCTGGGCTAGTTTTATAACTTTCAAACCCTAGAGGATTTAAGGGTAAATGATCAGGAGAATACGTCTAATTGTATAATTCTATAACCAACCACTATAGTACTCATCGCTATTACCTTAAAACAATGGTGTGCATCAGGAGTCGCATAATGTAGAGAATTATTAGCAGCACACTGGGACTTGTAGTGAGCTGAAATAATGATAATCACAGTTATAACAGGTATAATGAGTGGTTGAAAGTAAGATCCCATTAAATCCTATAAGTTACCTGGACTTTCCTGGTGTATCAAGTAGTGGGTGATAAGTTCCTCTGCGGTAAAAGAGGGAATGTTGTTCAATTACTACAGTAGTAAATAGAGGGAAAGTGTGCCCAGAGTACCTGATGGATAACCTACCTCATTGCCGTCTTCCCAGACTGTGGCTAATTGTGCCATGTTAACCGGCTTGCAGGCTTATTTAGCACCGCAAAACCGGAAGTGGCGTCAGACGCCGGCGCATATTACTGTTCTTCGAATTTTTTTCAACACTGACATGGTAATATTTGTATATCTTTACGTGTTTTACAACTATATTGTATCTCTATGTTAACATTGTATCATAATGTATATATTGATTGTTGTTTGTTTGTTTTATATTTTTTTGTGTATATTGGCGTGAAGAAGGCCCGTCACTGGGCCGAAACGTCCCATTTCACTTAGTCTATCTATTAATTTATCGAATATATGAAAAAATACTTATTAATAAAAAAAATTTTTTGGCACAAAAACGAATCTGTTGATACTCTTTTCAAATCTATGAGAGTGCAGTGATCCATATATATTATATCCTCACTAAAGATGGGCAAGCCCACAGATGTTTGGGTTTGGCAGGTATGGCTCGACTAAAAAAAAAAAAGTCTGATTCGGGACTAGACTTGAACCTAAACATGAGCCCGTACGCTGAACCCCAAATAAGTTTATGGAGACCCAAATGTTGCACCCCAGTGGTTCGGTTGCCACAGTAGCATAGCCCTCCTCACAGGGGGTCTCTGAGAAGGGAGCTGTGCCAAAGCTCCTTCAGGGCTGAGAGCAGAGGACAGGACCCCGGAGTCCATATGTTGTGTGGGTACTAAAGTCCCATCAGCTGAATCTGGAGGACAGGAGACTGTCTGGCCCACAGAGCGCCCGGGGCACAGCAACATAGTAGATCCAGGAGCCATGACCAGAGGAGTGGCACCAGTGAAAGGTTCGCGCTGCCTGCCATACGGGTGAGAACCAGTACCAACACAAGAAAGAGGGCTGCAGTCGAGCTTCATGCCGCAGGGACCCACACATTACAGCGCAAGAAGGAAGGCCTCTGAACCCACCTGGCTAGGTGGATCCCCTCAACTGCTTCCAGGCTGACCGGACCTCCATTACCAGGACCAGTTTCCCAGGCCTGTATCATCTTCTATCAAGT
This sequence comes from Anomaloglossus baeobatrachus, assembly GCF_048569485.1. NCBI lineage: Eukaryota > Metazoa > Chordata > Amphibia > Anura > Aromobatidae > Anomaloglossus > Anomaloglossus baeobatrachus. The sequence continues at coordinate 187,474,201 of NC_134357.1, read as the reverse complement.
AAAAGGTAAAGGAAACTACGGCCCCTGTGTTGTCCAGTTATTACCAGAGTCCACGGTCCCGCACCCCAATGTTAAGTCCATCCATCATTTGTAAAGACTACTACTCCCAACAGCCCTGGGGCCCAGCTTTACCTGTGGAGAGCTATACCAACCCACCTGGGTCACACCATCTGCCCCAGCGGTCCCATCCCGCAGCGTTTGCTATAAGTGGCCGAGTACCACAGTTTGTGTCACAAACTATAATGCCCTGTAAATAATCCCCACCACGATTTAAAAACAACACTGCCGTGCTCATGGAATTGGGCCTTGCCACCCCAACATCCACCCAGAACAGAACCGGCCCGGTAACAAGTGCCCCCAGGCCCCGGTGGGGCGTGTCACAAACATTGTGCTGTAAAATGGTGCTAGTAAGGGCTAGGGGGCTGTAAAACAGGAGAATTATACTTACCGCTTAGATGTCACGTTGCTTCCGGGTCCAATAATTAACTCTTATTCATTGATTCCCCCACCCTCTGTGACAGCGTTGTAATTGGTTGTTCCAACTCACTGTGCAAATAAAACAAGTCTTAGCTATGTGAGCTGAAAAATCAAAAAACTATAGCCTTCAAAACTCAATGATGCAAAAAAACATTTTTTGGGAAGAAAGCGTTTTTTAAGTGATAGTAGGCAAACCAAAAAAGACAATATAAATCTTATATCTCTGTAATTGTACTGACCTGAGGAGTAAAACCGCCTAATCACTTATATCGCACAGTAAACGATGTAAAAATTAAGTAAAGCTAATATGTCAACTGCTGTTGATTTGTTCATTCTGCCTCCCAAAGTTTCCAGTAAGGCTGGGTTCACACATAGCGACAGCGACAACGACGTCGCTGTTACGTCACCATTTTCTGTGATGTAACAGCGACCTTGTAAGTCGCTGTTATGATCGCTGCTTAGCTGTCAAACACAGCGACGCAGCAGCGATCATAACGTCGCTGCATGTGCAGAGAGCAGGGAGCCGCGCACACTGCTTAGCGTTGGCTCCTTGCTCTCCTGGCTACAGTACACATCGGGTTAATTAACAAAATTGGCACTACACCTGTAGATGAATTCCAGGATGGGTGTAATTTCCAAAATGGGGTCACTTCAGTGGGTTTCTTCCGTTATGACACTTAGAGGCTCTGCAAATGGAGTCTGAAAACTATACCAGGAAAATCTGTGCTCCAATGTGCTCCTTCCCTCCTGAGCCCTGCGGTGCGGACAAACAATACTGTACAGTCACATGTACAGTCACCCATGCTGCACACCCCCTATCGTGCTCCTTCCCCCATGCTACGCATCCCCATTGTGCTCCATCACCCATGCTGCGCACCCCCCATCGTGCTCCATCCCCCATTGTGCTCCATCCCCCATGCTGCGCACCCCCCATCGTGCTCCATCCCCCATGCTGCGCATCCCCATTGTGCTCCATCACCCATGCTGCGCACCCCCCATCGTGCTCCATCCCCCATTGTGCTGCATCCCCCATACTGCGCACCCCCCATCATGCTCCATCCCCCATGCTGCGCACCCCCATCATGCTCCATCTCCCATGCTGCGCACCCCCATCGTGTTCCTTCCCCCATGCTACGCATCCCCATCGTGCTCCATCCCCCATGCTGCGCACCCCCCCATCGTGCTCCATCCCCCATGATACGCACCCCCCATCGTGCTCCATCCCCCATGCTGTGCGCCCCCCATCGTGCTCCATCCCCCATGCTGTGCACCCCCCATCGTGTTCCATCCCCTATGCTGCACACCCCCCATCGTGTTCCATCCCCCATGCTGCGCAGCCCCCATCGTGCTCCATCCCCCATACTGCGCACCCACCATCGTGTTCCATCCCCCATGCTGCACACCCCCCATCGTGCTCCATCCCCCATGCTGTGCACCCCCCATCATGCTTCATCCCCCATGCTGCGCACCTCCATCGTGCTCCATCCCCCATGCTGCGCACCCCCATCATGCTCCATCCTCCATGCTGCGCACCCCCTATTGTGCTCCATCCCCCATGCTGCACAGCCTCCATCGTGCTCCATCCCCCATGCTGTGCACCCCCCATCGTGCTCCATCCCCCATGCTGCACCCCCCCATCGTGCTCCATCTTCCATGCTGCACACCCCCATCGTGCTCCATCCTCCATGCTGCACACCCCCCATCATGCTCCATCCCCCATGCTGGGGCCACCGTGGGCGGGGCTGAAAGTGGCAACGTGTGCCGGGAGTGGGGCCGAGCGGGCGAGGCGTCAGCGTATGCCGGCTCCCTGCACATGTGTACCGGGAACCGGTGTACGCTGGTAACCATGATACACATCGGGTAACTAAAGTAAGCGCTTCCTATAGTTACCCGATGTGTATCATGGTTACCAGCGTACACCGGCTCCGTCACGATCCCAGCATCGCAAGGTTATGTCCGCCGGGGGCGGGGCCGAGCATGGCAACGTGTTCCGGGGGCGGGGGCGAGCGGGCGAGGCGTCAGCGTATGCCGGCTCCCTGCACATGTGTACCGGGAGCCGGTGTATGCTGGTAACCATGATACACATCGGGTAACAAAGGGAAGCGCTTCGTATAGTTACCCGATGTGTATCATGGTTACCAGCGTACACCGGCTCCGTCACGATCCCAGCATCGCAAGGTTATGTCCGCCGTGGGCGGGGGCCGAGCATGGCAACGTGTGCTGGGGGCGGGGACGAGCGGGCGAGGCATCAGCGTATGCCGGCTCCCTGCACATGTGTACCGGGAGCCAGTGTACGCTGGTAACCGTGATGCACATCGGGTAACTAAGGGAAGCGCTTCCTATAGTTACCTGATGTATATCATGGTTACCAGCGTACACAGGCTCCGTCACGATCCCAGCATCACAAAGTTATGTGTGCCGGGGGCGGGGCCGAGCGTGCCAACGTGTGCCGGGGGCGGGGCCGAGTGGGCGAGGCGTCAGCATATGCCGGCTCCCTGCACATGTGTACCGGGAGCCGGTGTACGCTGGAGTGGGCGATGCGTGCGGAGGGCCATGGCGAGCGGCCAATCCACATGGGGGGCGGGGCCAGGCCGATGCGAGCGGCCAATCCATGGAGGGGTGGGGCCAGGCCGAGCCCAGCGGCCAATCCGACAGTTGTCACTGTACCGACACATTTTTGGAGCAAGACAGACAGACAGAATAAAGCAATTATATATATAGATTCTCTCTCCTGCATGTCCTCTGTTTCTGTGTTCATTCACTGCTAACTGTCAACTGCTCCCAAGTTGGCCACCGCTTTACTTCCTGTGATGTACATTTTATATCAGTTTGTAGCTCTGCCCCCCATATCGAGCTACCTATTGCAGTCTTTCATCTGTGTTGAGAAAGAGCGGCCTCTTGTGGCTAAATAACGACATTTTAGTCTCTTATAAAGTACTAGAAGGTGGCCCGATTCTACGCATCGGGTATTCTAGAATTTACGTATTGTGTAGTTCATGTATGATTTTTGTTATATATATATATATATATAGATGTTGCTGTGTGTAGTTACCAAGTGTTTGTGTAGGGCGCTGTACATGTTCTGGGTGTTGTCTGGGTGTGACGGGGGGTGAGAGCGGTGTTGTATGTGTGTTGCGTGTGTTGCGTTGTTTGTGGAGCGCTGTGTGTCTGTAGCGTTGTGTGTGTGTGTTGCGCGGTTTGTGTGTGTGTGGTGTGTTTTGGGGGGAGGTATGTTTTGTGCAATGTGTGTGTTGTGCGGTATGTGCGTATATTTGTGTGTGCAGCGTTGTCTGTGTGTGTGGGTGTCTGTGTAGGGCAGTTGTTTGTGGTTCCCAGTGTGTGTGTGTGGTGTGTTGTGCAGTGCGCGCGTGTGTGTGTGTGTGTGTGTGTGTGTGTGTGTTGGGGGGAGGTGTGCACTTCCCATTGTGCTCCATCCCCCATGCAGCGCACTCCCCATCGTGCTCCATCCCCCATGCAGCGCACTACCCATCGTGCTCCATCCCCTATGCTGCGCACCCCCCATCGTGCTGCATCTCCCATGCTGCGCACTCCCAAACGTGCTCCATCCGCCATGCTGCGCACTCCCAAACGTGGTCCATCCGCCATGCTGCGCACTCCCAAACGTGCTCCATCCGCCATACTCCGCACTCCCCATCGTGCTGCATCCCCCATGCTGCGCACTCCCAAACGTGCTCCATCCGCCATGCTGCGCACTCCCAAACGTGCTCCATCCGCCATGCTGCGCACTCCCAAACGTGCTCCATCCGCCATGCTGCGCACTCCCAAACGTGGTCCATCCGCCATGCTGCGCACTCCCAAACGTGCTCCATCGACCATGCTGCACACTCCCAAACGTGGTCCATCCGCCATGCTGCGCACTCCCAAAAGTGCTCCATCCCCCATGCTGCACACCCCCCATCGTGCTCCATCCCCCATGCTGCACCAGAATCAGCCTCTCTACCCGCAGCATCAGCCTCTCTGCCCGCAGCATCAGCCTCTCTGCCCGCAGCATCAGCCTCTCTCCTCCCAGCATCAGCCTCTCTACCCGCAGCATCAGCCTCTCTGTCCCCAGCATCAGCCTCTCTGTCCCCAGCATCAGCCTCTCTGTCCCCAGCATCAGCCTCTCTCATCCCAGCATCAGCCTCTCTCATCCCAGCATCAGCCTCTCTCATCTCAGCATCAGCCTCTCTGTCCCCAGCATCAGCCTCTCTGTCCCCAGCATCAGCCTCTTTCATCCCAGCATCAGCCTCTCTCCTCCCAGCATCAGCCTCTCTGTCCCCAGCATCAGCCTCTCTCCTCCCAGCATCAGCCTCTCTGTCCCCAGCATCAGCCTCTCTCATCCCAGCATCAGCCTCTCTCCTCCCAGCATCAGCCTTTTCTGTCCCCAGCTGATGCCTTTTCGGTCCCCAGCATCAGCCTCTCTCCTCCCAGCCTACCCCAGCCTCAGCCTCCCCCAGCATCAGCCTCTCTTCTCTCAGCCTCCCCATCCCAGCCTTCCCCAGGATCAGCCTCTCTCCTCCCAGCCTCCTCCAGCACGCCGTGCTCCTCTGCCGACACTCACAGATCCGATCGCATACACTCACACACACCCACACACACCCGATCGCATACACTCACACACACCCGATCGCATACACTCACACACACCCGATCGCATACACTCACGCACACATACATTGACGATATTACACATACGCGCTCATACTCACAACATCCGGAGATACCACATGCTTCTGGCCATGTGATCCTCCGGCAGGTCCTGGAAGTTCACAGCACAGTATCGCCGCCGAGAAGCAAGCGATATCCCAGGATGTTGTGAGTATGTGGATGCGATGTGATGTGTGTGTGAGAGTGTGTGTGATCTGATGTGTGTGTGTGTGTGTGTGTGTGTGTGCTGTTATGTGTGTGCGTGTGTGTATTTTCCGCCGCTGCAGGACCTTGATGCGCTGGTAACTATGCTACCATGGTTACCAGCGCATCTCATCCCCCGCTCGCACGGGAGCCCACACCAGCATACGCCGGCCAGCCCCAGCAATGCGAGGGTATGTGTCGGCTGGTTTGGCGGCGTACGCTGATGTGGGCTCCCGGGGGTACAGTACTCACCTGGGAGTCGTGGCTCCGTTGCTCGTGTCGGTTCGGGAAATGCGTGAGGGGGGCGGGGCCAGAGCTAGCGTGCATTGCGTGAGGGGGGCGGGGCGTGGCAGAGTTGCCAATGCCTGCAGGGTGCCGGGGCGAGAGGCCAATCTGTGGGGGAGCGGAGCCTGAGCGAGCGGCCGGCCAATCTGTGTGGGGGCGCAGCCTGGGCGAGCGGCCAATCCGTGCGGGGGGCGGGGCCATGGCGAGCCCAGCGGCCAATCAGCTTTGTGTCACCGTAAGGACACAATTTTGGAGCAAGACAGACAGACAGACAGACAGAATAAGGCAATTATATATATAGATTATTACATCATTACAGACAGCAAGCAGGTGGTAAGCTTACAAACAATAAATACAATGTTCCCATTTATATGGCACAAATATATACATCTAAACCATGCTGGTGAGCTGGTACAGGGGCTTTCCATATGCATCTTTAACCAAATCTCACAAAAGCAACATTTTTGTGGTAAAAATGTATTTTTTAATTTTCACAGCTCAAGTTTATAAATTCTGTGAAGCTCCTGTGAGTTCAAGGTGCTCACCATACCTCTAAATAAATTCCTTGAAGGGTCTCTGAAATCTTGTGCAGTCATTTCAGCACCAAATTTGCACCTGCTGGAGAAAACTGCACCAAAATAGCATAAAAAATGTTTTGTGTTTTTTTTTGTCAAGAGGTGCAGATTTGATGCTGAAATTTTTACATCAAATTACTGCACCCAATCTACATCTCTTGGCCAAAAAACGCATCACTACTGCATCATACCACATGCGGTAGTGATGCATTTTTTTGCCAGGAGGTGTAGATTGGGTACAGGATTATGGTGTAATAACTTCAGCACCAAATCAGCATCTCTAGGCAAAAAGAATGCAGTTTTCTGCCAGGAGATAAAGGTCTATGAAGTCAGTGAGAGTTCATTGAAGTCACCTGGAGTCAGGTTACCGGCCATCATAGGTGGAGAACCGTGAGAACCTACAGTTGTGACCGCTACTAACCTGAGTGACTAGAAAGAAAAATTGTTGCAGCAAAGAATCCACATATTGGAGTATAAATAATGTTATTCCAATTAGATGTTACACTGGCAATATGTCTAGTTCAGTCCTATAAAGGTAACGCGTTACTCCCTTATGTAGATTCTTCACTGGAAGAACTTTTCTTTTTCTATTCAATTTACTTGTGGTGGCCTAATGCGTGGCCCCAGAAGTGAATGGACAGCCGTGTGAGAGCTATAGCCATGCCGGAGGCTCGGTACTGACCACCGTTGAAGGACGAAGCCCATTAAAGCTCTTGGAGCCATGCTGCTTGAAGCTCTGGTGTTTGGCTACAACAGTTGATGCATATCCTTTTGTTTATCTCCCCCTGTTTGTCTTCCTTCCACTGTGTTTTGATACAGTAGTGGTGACGTCCAGTGCACTAACTGGCCCTCACACTAGCCAGAGTGAGTGCAGGGAAAACTAGGGACTAGGCATGTGATGGCGATTGGGGGAAGGACATGTTTAGGGACATTAGGTAGCTCAGGGTGGAGACTCAGGATAGAGTCAGGTGGTGACTCGTCTCCCCTCTCCCTACCATAAGGGCCATCCTACCCTTTTCTTTCCCCCGTAACCGTTGTCGTGTCATGTCATGTCATGTGTCGGACATCCCCTTGTATTTTAACTAGTGCATTTTTTTTAAACTAGCATGATTTTTATGAGGATTTCTCATACACCGTGTGCAAAATTATTAGGCAAGTTGTATTTTAGAGGATTTTTTTTATTATTGATCAACAACTATGTTCTCAATCAACCCAAAAGACTCATAAATGTCAAAGCTTAATATTTTTAGAAGTTGGAGTGGGGTTTTCTTAGATTTGGCTATCTTAGGAGGATATCTGTTTTTGCAGGTAACTATTACTGTGCAGAATTATTAGGCAACTTAAAAAAAAACAAATATATTCCCATCTCACTTGTTTATTTTCACCAGGTAAAACAATATAACTGCACAAAATTTAGAAATAAACATTTCTGACATCCAAAAACAAACCCCAAAAAATTAGTGACCAATATAGCCACCTTTTTTTATGATGACACTCAACAGCCTACCATCCATAGATTCTGTCAGTTGCTTGATCTGTTTACGATCAACATTGCATGCAGCAGCCACCACAGCCTCCCAGACACTGTTTCGAGAGGTGTATTGTTTTCCCTCCCTGTAGATCTCACATTTTATGAGGGATCACAGGTTCTCTATGGGGTTCAGATCAGGTGAACAAAGGGGCCATGTCATTATTTTTTCATCTTTTAGACCTTTACTGGCCAGCCACGCTGTGGAGTAGTTGGATGCATGTGATGGAGCATTGTCCTGCACGAAAATCATGTTTTTCTTGAACGATACTGACTTTTTCCTGTACCACTGCTTGAAGAAGTTGTCTTCCAGAAACTGGCAGTAGGTCTGGGAGTTGAGCTTTACTCAATCCTCAACCTGAAAAGGTCCCACAAGTTCATCTTTGATGATACCAGCCCATACCAGTACCCCACCTCCACCTTGCTGGCGTCTGAGTCGGAGTGGAGCTCTCTGCCCTTTACTGATCCAGCCTCTGGCCCATCCATCTGGCCCATCAAGAGTCACTCTCATTTCATCAGTCCATAAAACCTTTGAAAAATCAGTCTTAAGATATTTCTTGGCCCAGTCTTGACGTTTTATCTTATGTTTCTTGTTCAAAGGTGGTCGTTTGTCAGCCTTCCTTACCTGGGCCATGTCCCTGAGTATGGCACACCTTGTGCTTTTTGATACTCCAGTAACGTTGCAGCTCTGAAATATGGCCAAACTGGTGGCAAATGGCATCTTGGCAGCTTCAAGCTTGATTTTCCTCAATTCATGGGCAGTTATTTTGCGCCTTTTTTGCCCAACACGCTTCTTGCGACCCTGTTGGCTATTTGCCATGAAACGCTTGATTGTTCGGTGATCACGCTCCAAAAGTTTGGCAATTTCAAGACTGCTGCATCCCTCTACAAGACATCTCACAATTTTGGACTTTTCAGAGCCCGTCAAATCTCTCTTCTGACCCATTTTGCCAAAGAAAAGGAAGTTGCCTAATAATTAAGCACAACTTATACTGTATAGGGTGTTGATGTCATTACTCCACACCCCTCCTCATTACAGAGATGCACATCACCTGATTTACTTAATTGGTAGTTGGCTCTCAAGCCTATACAGCTTGGAGTAGAACAACATGTATAAAAAGTATCATGTGATCAAAATACTCATTTGCCTAATAATTCTGAACACAGTGTATTTAGGCCCCTCAAAAGGTAAATGACAACAGACGTTTTCTGAAACTTTCTTGAAAATTTGCAAACTTGCCATCTAAATTCCAGAAAAATAAATTGACAGAAAAAACTATACAAACATAAATAAGATATATTTAAAATGTTAGCCATACGATATAAAATAGTTAATTATCTCTTGTAAAAGTAAATACTTTTAATTTTTTTCTAAATTTAAGTTTTAATTAATTCCAAACACACCAACATAAATTTCCTATTAACACAAAGTGCTATGTGCCACAAAAAAAAAATTCAGAATCACTTAGATACATAAGGACACTGCAAAGTTATCTGACACATGCCAGATTTGAATAATTAGTCTGTAGCCATAAGGTCCTAGCTAGGCCACATCCTTAAGGGGTTAATCACGGTTATTTGAATAAATACACTTATATTATTCTAATGTTAAATGTAATGACCTTATAAGTAGGCAAAATTTTAACTAACACTATTGGAAAGTACAGTGTATATTTTGATGAGGTTAATTGCTGTTTTTAAACTCGCGGGTTTTGTTAGGTATTATTTATACTTGCTGAAATGTTTTGGCTTCCATACCAAAAACCCATAAATCTGTTGTTGCAGATCAGTGTCTGAATGTTCTCTAAAACCTTCAGTTATATAAAGAAAAAAATTGAAGTAGGAAAATAATATTAAAAAATGTATAACTGAAATCGAATTGGAAATTCCCTCACTAATGCCCTACCGAAATAATTTGGCTAAAAAATTTTAGTCTTTGAAAATTCACATGCAGCTTGGGCTGTGAATTTCCAGCAAAAACACAGCTCTAAAATAGTCTAAGAATAATCACATGCTGAAGAAACATCCCTATTCTAATGTATAGGATGATTATTAAGTCAAAGAAATAGCAATGTATCCAACTTTTCATGAACGTCGTAGAACAGCTGCAGATTTATTTTTTTCATTTTCATGTAAATATAAAATTGAATGTTAATATGTTTGGGTAAAACAAAAAAAAACAATTATTTTAAACAAATGCAATTGTTATTATAACTGGTAGCTTTAAAATTGATTAGAATTTCTGATTCTTCTGGAATTATCTGGTTGTCATCTGTCTCTAGAACCGGAATTTCCTGTACAAATATGAAGTCTGTGTCTGGAAGAAAAGGCAGACAATTTTTTCATTCTAGGAAATCCCTTTAAGGCCTGTTTCACACGTCAGTGAAAAATACAGACTTTTTCACTGACGTGTTAAACACGCATATGTCCCTCCATGTGCTGTGATTCACAGCACACGTGGGTTGTCCATGTGCAATCCGTGATCCGTGCTCTCTGTCCGTGATTGTACATAGACATAAACTCAAGAATTCCAAAGAAGAAATGAGATCACGGCACTCACAGGGAAAATCCAAGCTGTTCATTATTCAAACCATGAAGTGGAGTAAAGCAGCGGGAAGAGTGCCAGGTGCCAGCTCCCTCAGGACGACGGCCGTTTCGTACCTCCTGGTACTTCCACGGGTCCACTACTCCTGGTACTTCCACTGATAGTGGACCCGTGGAAGTACCAGGAGGTACAAAACGGCCGTCGTCCTGAGGGAGCTAGCACCCGGCTCTCTTACCGCTGTTTTACTCCACTCCATGGTTTGAATAAAAAACAGCTTGCATTTTCCCTGTGAGTGCCGTGATCTCATTTCTTCTTTGGAATTCTTGGATTCTTACCTCGTCTCCATGAGCACCCAGGAACCAGCGCAGTGGCTGACTCTGGCCGTCCTAGTCTCACTCCTCCCGGACACCAGCACAAGGTACAAGGTGCACACCCGTACTTCTTTTTTGGCTCTTCACAGATAGACATAAACTCACCTGTGACCGCTCCTGCTGTCCATGGTGCTGAAGAGTCCAGCGGTGCTGCATCCAGCCACCGCTCTCTCACCTCTGCATCTACTTCCGGGTCGGCTGTGTGGTGCATAATGAATATGCACGACAGTAATGAGCCGGGCAGAAAGCTGCACAGAGCAGAGGCAGAACAGAGCGTCACTGGAAAAGGTTAGTTAAAGATGTTTTTTATTTACAATTACCGTATGTTTCTGATACATGTTTCACGGAAAACACTATAGTGTGGTCGGTGGGACATCAGTAATGCCAAAAAAAATAAACATGTCTCCGTGCGTCAATCACAGACATGTGTGTACGCCACACAGAGAGACGGTCAGTGAAAAATCACTGATGTGTGCGCAGACCCATTGATTATAATGGGTCTGCGTATGTCCATGATTCTGTTATGTATAAAAACTGTCACATACATACCAGAATCACTGACGTCTGAAACAGGGCTAAGGTATGTGCGCACGTTGCTTTTTACCTGCTTTTTACCTGCTTTTTTGCTGCTTTTTCTTCTGCGCTGTTTAATGCCAAAATGGATGTGTTCTTCTATTCAAGCAAAGTCTATGGGAATTTGGGTTTCTTGTTCACACTATGTTGTTCAAAATGCTGCCTTTTTGTGGCAGAACTTTGGTCAAAAACTCAGCTTTTCAAAGAAGCAACATGTCAATTGTTTTTGCCATTTGGGTTTTGCACTGCAAAGCTGAGTTTTTGACCAAAGTTCTGCCACAAAAAGGCAGCATTTTGAACAACATAGTGTGAACAAGAAACCCAAATTCCCATAGACTATGCTTGAATAGAAGAACACATCCATTTTGGCATTAAACAGCGCAGAAGAAAAAGCAGCAAAAAAGCAGGTAAAAAGCAGGTAAAAAGCAACGTGCGCACATACCCTAAGACTGTAGTCTCACTCCATTAGCTCAAAGCCACTAACTTTCTTATTAATTGAAGAACCAGGACACTGCCAATCATTACACCGTAGCTTCAAAGTTTCCCCTGTACTTAAGACTATAAACGCCCTCCATTAATATCTTCTCCCAACATTTAAAGGCCAGGCCAATAAAGATATTCTAGCTTTGCAATTTGTATAAAGAAATACTATCAGCAAGAAGAACTGTCTGCTGGATTGAAAAGGTTCAATATGCACCCAGAACCAGGAGCAGTTCTGGGTGCATATTGCTAATCCCTACTTAACCATCCCAGCATCTAGTAGCATAGATAAAGAGATCTTTCAAAAAATTATTTCTAAATATCCTTTATAATAATATGCTAATGAGCCCAATGACTAGTCACAAGGGTGTTGCTTCCCCTGGCTAGTCGGCCCCCTTAACTTGTTAGTACGCCTCTGGGGGCATGCTAATATGCTAATGAATGCGTCGCATCAGAGGATGGTCACACTCACCTCTCTGCTGCCATCGCGTCCAAGTCCTGGATTTTAGCTCAGTGTGCATGATCCCGGACTTTCGGTCATGTGCACTACATGGGTTTGAAGCCAGGACTCACACACCCAGTGGTCATGCGCACTATGAAGCCAGGTGCATGAGTCCAGGCTTCACCCCATGTAGTGCGCTGGGGCGTCAACGGGGACTACCACCACCCCGTCCTCTACTCCATCATCCTCCCTGGGGTAATCCCGCTTCGCCCAACCCTGGCCGTCTACCACAGATGGCGTTACGATCATAAAAGACTTTCCTAATCGTCCCTACCACCCCCTTCCTCCATCCTGCCTCCCGTCCACTGCCTTTCCTCTCTTCTATATGTCTCGGGGTCACGAGACCGGGCCAGGCCAGCTTGTGACGACCTAGCCTGGCGATGTGTCGGGTGTAAACCCTTCGACCCCAGGGTGTTACATAAGCATTGAATTCCCTGATATTAATTGCACTACATATACACATAGGGTAAATTAAAGGGAATCTGTCACCAGATTTGTCCCATATAAACTGCAGCCACCACTAGTCAGCTCTTATATAGAGTATTCTAGAATGTTGCATAGAAGTGTCCAAGTCGATCTGTATAACATAAAAAAAGACCTTTTATTATACTCAACTGTGGGGTGGTCCAGTCCGATGGGTGTGGCTTATCCACTCTTTTTCTGATCCCCCATCCTCCTTTTTGCTTCGTGTGGATGACGCATGTGTGCTCCATTGCACTCCTGTGCAGGCGCACTTCTCTCTGCTCCACTGAGGGCCGAGCAAAGACCTGGAGAAGGAAAATGTCAACGAATGCCCGTGCATGTGCATTACAATACTTTTATCTGCCCCCAGCAGGGCACAGAGGGGTGAGCCTGCACAGGAGCGTGATGGGGAACACTGTGTAGATGATGTAGGACACGTCATCCACATGGAGCAGGGAAAGAGGACGGTGATCGTAAGAAGAGAAGAGGCGCTTGATCAAGATCTGCGATGCCCATCAGACCGGACCGATAAGTGAGAATAATAATGGGTATTTTGTATGTTATACAGAGAGACTTGGGCGATTATATACAGCATTCTGGAATACTGTATATAAAGGGCTCACTGGTGGTGGCCACAGTTTATATGCGAAAAACCTGGTGACAAGTTCTCTTTAATGGAGATTCTTAATTTTCAGGTCTACATTAGTGTTGGTGTGCTCCACTGTGCGCTACTGTTATGGCAGATAAGATTAACTTGCCAAAAATGTGTGACCTATCCCACTAAGATGGGCTACTATACTTAGCAAGCCACTTACGTTGCTGTCCACAGCTTCCTTTAAATTCTGCTATAGAGACAGTCCCGGAGAGCCTAACTTTCATGGTGCTTTTTGCTGAGATAATTCATAAAATTATTTGTGAGAGCTAAAATGTAGAGAATGGTTATTAAGATTAAAGAGGCCATAAAATGCAATACATCCACAGATCTTTAATATTTAATGATATTTTTCTGCCAGATCTGACAAAAACAAATATTTTCCACTGTTTTCCTCTGATAATAATAATATTTTTTAAAGCAATTATTTTGATTTTCTGAAAAAGAGTTGGTGATGTGTTCTGCAGCTTCTTTCCAAGACATTTTAAATGAGGAATAAATCTTGTGTTCCATCCTACGGCCAGCATTACCTTTATCTATTCTTACTGACCTTGTCCCATTCATGGATTTGCATAAAAACCGAGAATGTATCCGTTTCCTTATTATTTGTTTTCATGTCTTACATCCATAGTCATTGATGAGTTAGCAATCTTTAGACTTATACAGATAGGCCAAGCAAGGACTCGGAGGTCAATTCTGTTAATGCCCTTGTGGTGACAAAGAAGTTAAACTATACATTGCGTATGATGTAATCAATAGAAACACTTAAGATCACAGAATGTCCATCTGTCCCCTCAGCTTCTGATGTTCACTGTTCAACCATCCATCCTTTCTTCTAAACTGGTGGGCTTATATCTTTTTCCATAGGGGATTATCGCAGCCATCTTAACCAAGTGTTCAAGAGATGAAGGATTTATTCCCATCAATAAAAGCCTCTGGTAAGTGCTTCTTAGCCAAAGTAGAGCATTTGCTGTAACAAAGCCCAATCATTATTCAGACCAAACCTAAACATTAACAGGTTTTCATACACTACCATTTCATGGTAGGAAAGCTTTGTAGAGCCCTAGGGCGACATTACCATTAATAAACTTGTTATGGCCATCACCAGTTACAATATTAATTACTAGTTACTAGGACCAGACAGCATACCTTTAGTTAGTAATCAGAGGTGTGTATTTTTATCTTTTAAAAATGAGAGTAACAATAAAAATAAAAATGGAAAGGTAAGATCTGAATAACATGGACTGTGGCAAAGCATGGACAAAAATCAAGTTTAAAGGAAACCTATATAATAAAATAATAAAATAAATAATAATCTCCATTTACCTTCAGACATAGTAGTACTTTACAGGTAAACATTGTTTGAAATATTTTTGGTAGTCTAAATGGAAAAGCAGAATCAGGGAGAAAATTAAGCCATATTTTCCCTGCAGCCATTTTCTTCCAGTCATCGGGGCGGTGCATTGTCCAGTCAGTACACAATGAGTGCACAATCACAAATAAGAAAAATGAGAAAAGGCACTCACCAAAATGAATACAAGGTCCTTAATCATTAGAAGTCCCAGAAATTTCGAACTCCCCCCTGAAGTACCGAAAGAGGGTCTAATGACCCTTCGTCCAAACTGAATAGAACTAACTAGAAACTAAATGGCTAAACTCAATGGAAAACAACAACTTCATGTGGTGCAACAGTAGTGGCCTTAATTTCAGAACAAAAGATGGTGATTATAGGATGTTAGCTAAAATCCTTCAGGTCATTCGACCCGTCTCTGGGTTCCAAAGATAGAAATGTTAAATGACCCCTCTCTGGGAGTTCTAGTGTTATTTCATAAAATCGTGCATAGGTAAGGAGAGGATGCGGAGGGCAAGGACGTTTCACGCTTAGCATAGCGTGACATTTTATGAAATATTTTTCTATGAAATAAAGGACCTTGTATTTCATTTTGGTGAGTGCCTTTTCTCATCCTTCTTATTTGTGATTTTGCCTTCATAGTTCCTATGATTGGCACCTCCTATTTTTGTGTCCTAGCTCTCCATCTTGGCTAGTGATTTTTCTGCTGCTAATTTAACTCTCATTGGAGTCAGTGGTGCTGGACTGTCTACTCGCTGTGCTCTTGACACAATGAGTGCACAGTAATCACTCCCTCTGCATCCATGTACAGTTCCTACTTAGGGGATAACTTTGATGTTGCGATTGCGAATAACTCTATGTATGGGATAGTTAATAACTTGCTTGTCACGGTTCTGCCTGACTGTCCACATGGCTAGGGAAATCAAAAACGTCCGTGGAGCCTCTGTTAGGAGTCTCGACACAGAAAACTAGCCAGATATCCCTCCGGGAAGGACCTAGCCAAGGAGTGGCTCTTTTTAGGAGACCACCATAACCACCATATTAAGTGGCCCTTTTAGTCAATATCCAACTCTTTGACAAGTTTAAAGATATGACAAGGAAAATACCAAGGCCAGGTATCCATCCACAGACAGCTGCTTCGGGGCATTGCCCCTCACCAGTGTGGAGTAAGATTCTGGCCAGGTGGGAGCAATGCCTAGTAGACCAACAAGACAAAACAATCACTGATCTCGGGGAGACCAGCCAGAAAAAACACTGCCGGCAGCCAATGAGGGCGCTCAAGACAGTGAAATCCTAGGTGCATTTCCCCCTGGGAAATATGCAAATCAAAAACGTTCGTGGAGCCCCTGTTAGGAGTAGAGATGAGCAAACCGGTCGTGGTTCAGCTCAAGCTTGGTTCGTCGAACGGAGGTCTAGTTCGGCGAACCGGTTCGGCGAAACGCTCGAACCCATAGGAAACAATGGGAGGCAATCACAAACACATAAAAACACCTAGAAAACACCCTCAAAGGTGTCCAAAAGTTGACAAACAACTCACAAGACAACACAAACACATGGGAAAGTGAAAAGAACAAATTCTCATGCGAAAACAAAACAGCATTACGAGGAAAAAGAGGAGGAGACACAGATATAGGCATGGCATGCCCTTCTAAAATGATGTAAAACACCGCAAGGTGACTCCAAGCGGAGTCTCCCTTTTTTCCAAAAATTGGGCCACACAGACAACCCCTTCAGTGGCAGCATTTGTGCCCCAGTTGTACACTTCACAGGTAGATTTGCATCAAGCACATTCCAAATCCACAAGCATTTATTCTCCCCAGGATGACACCGGGGTAGTAAATTCCTTGTGGATCCATGACTTGTTCATTTTGATGAACGTTAGTCTGTCCACATTGTCACTGGACAGACGCGTGCGCTTATCTGTCAGCACACACCCTGCAGCACTGAAGACACGTTCAGAGACAACGCTGGCAGCTGGACACGACAAGATCTCCAAGGCGTAAGTGGAGAGCTCTGGCCATTTTTCAAGATTTGAAGCCCAAAATGAGCAAGGCTCCATTTGCAAAGTCATGGCATCGATGCTCATTTGGAGATACTCCTGGGAGATTCACTCCGTGCACCACGGTTGTTTGGTGGAAAAGCCGAGCTAAGATCGAGTAACAGCTTCTGCTGATACTCCTGCATACGTGCATCCCTTTCTATGGCTGGAATTATGTCACAAAATTTGGACTTGTACCGGGGATCTAATAGTGTGGCAAGCCAGTAGTCATCATCACTTCTAATTTTGACAATACGAGGGTCATGTTGGAGGTAGTGCAGCAAGAAGGCGCTCATGTGTCTTGCGCAGCCATGCGGACCAAGTCCACGCTGTGTTTGCGGCATAGAGGCGCTAACCGTTCTTTCTTCCTCTGACATCTCCCCCCAACCTCTTTCAACTGAAATTTGACAAAGGTCTCCCTCATCCGCTGAGTCTTCCATGTCCATGGACAGTTTGTCTTCCATTTCTTCATGTTCTCCTGCACCTTCCTCAACATTTCACCTGCTACCATGCGCCCTTGTTGATCCCTGTCCCCCATGGTCCCATGCCTGCCGCCTTGGTGATGATGAACGTCTGGACCTTGGTGATGTTGTTGTCCCTTGCGCATATGAATCCTCCTGTAGTTCCTCCCCTTCCAGTTGTCCCACCCCCTGACTCTAAATAGTGTTTAGCGTGTGCTCCAGCATGTAAATGACTGGAATTGTCATGCTGATAATGGCATTGTCAGCGCTAAACATATTCATCGCCATGTCAAAACTGTGCAGAAGGGTGCATAGGTCCTTGATCTGACACCACTCCATCAGAGTGATCTGCCCCACCTCTGCATCTCGTTGGCCCAGGCTATATGTCATGACGTATTGCACCAGGGCTCGGCAGTGCTGCCACAGTCGCTGTAACATGTGGAGAGTCGAATTCCAGCGTGTCGGCACATCGCATTTCAGGCGATGAACCGGCAGGCCGAAAGACTTCTGGAGCGATGCAAGTCGCTCAGCTGCGGCAGTTGAATGGCGGAAGTGAGCAGACAGTTTTCGTGCCCTGTTCAGAAGGCCATCTAGGCCGAGATAGTGTGTTAAAAATTGCTGGACAACAAGGTTCAACACGTGAGCCATACAAGGCACGTGTGTCACCTTGCCCAGGCGAAGGGCCACACCCAGGTTTGCAGCATTGTCGCACACGGACTTACCAGGCTGCAGGTTGAGTGGAGACAACCATTTACCAAACTCAGTCTCCAGAGCTGCCCACAACTCAGCTGCTGTATTTCCAAGACATTTCAAGATAAAGACCGCCTAATGCCGTTGCGCTCTGCTGCCAGCATAGTAATGAGGTATGCATGATTCCTTCTGCGCAGTTACAACGCTAGTGGCCTGACCAGGCAGGCTTGGGGCGGAGGTGGAGGACCCAGACGAGGTTGATGAGGCAGAAGCAGTGCAGGAACTTGGACAGACAGAGGATTGACACACAAGTAGTGGGGACGGCAAGACTTGTGCAGCAGACCCTTCACCATCTATCACCATAGTTACCCAGTGCCCAGTCAGCGACATGTAACGTCCCTGTCCATGCTTACTGGTCCAAGTATCGGTGGTGAAATGCACCCGTTCACACACAGAGTTTCTCAAGGAAGCGGTGATGTTGTGTGTGACATGCTGGTGTAGCGCAGGCACACCTTTCTTAGAGAAGTAGTGGCGACTGGGCATCTGATACTTGGGCACAGTGACAGACATAAGGTCTCTAAAATCCTGTGTGTCCACCAGGTGGAAAGGCAGCATTTCGGTAGCCAAGAGCTTACAGAGATATAAAGTCAACCTCTTAGCTTTGTCATGGGTCGCAGGAAATGGCCTTTTATTTGACCACATCTGAGGGAGACAGAGATCTGGCTGCTGTGTGTAGACGGTGGTGAGTAGGGTGTCCCTGAAAAAATGCAGGTTTGTGAGGAAAGTGCAGGCGTAGACATGATGTTGCCTTCATCCAAAGTTGATGCTATCGATGTCTGAGAGAGCTGTACACACGCACTTGTTTCCCCTTCCAAACCAACTGACGACCTACCAAGCAAACTGCCTGTTGCAGTTACAGTGGTGGAAGTTGTGTGTGGAAAACCAGGTGTGACAGCTATCCCCACAGTCCTAGAAGATGAAGAGCGCGCGGATGCACTGGAAGGGGCAGGCGGTGGATGGTCCGCTCCGCTAGGCCGCATTGCAGCACGGTGAGCTTCCCACTGGGACATATGATATTTATTCATGTGACGATTCATGGAAGAAGTTGTCAAACTGCTGAGGTTTTTGCCTCTACTAACAGAGTCCCAACAAATTTTACAGATCAAATGATTTGGGCGATCCTTTGCAAGGTCAAAAAAGGACCAGGCTGGGCAAGGCTTAGAGGACATGCGACCTGTTGAGCCACCCCGACTAGTGCTCAGAGGCAGAGTGGTGGCTGAGGATGCAGTTGTAGACGTGCTACCAGTACTCCTCTGTCCAGGAAGGCGCAAGGTAACTTTGTCGTCAGTTGCATCCTCCTCCACCGCCTCTGTTGACCTCCTCGAGTGCCTGACTGTGGGTTGACAGTAGGTGGGATCTAGAACTTCCTCATCAAGCGTTGTGTTTGCACTCCCCTCACCCTCAGACCAAGCCTTTTCCTGCCCTGACCAAATATTTAAGTTGTTATCCCAATCTGGTATCTGCGTCTCATCGTCATCAGTATGTTCCTCATTGTCTATAACAACAGTTGTTACAGTTTGTGAATAAGGGTCAACATTATGCTCAGAAACTTGGTCCTCACGGCCTGAATCAGAGACACAAAGGTTCTGGGCATCACTGCAGACCATTTCCTGGTCTGTACTCACTGTAGCTTGGGAGCAGACCTCTGATTCCCAGGTTATAGTGTGACTGAACAGCTCTGCAGACTCAGCCATCTCTGTTCCACCATACTGAGAGCTGGGAGAAAGCAAGTGTGATTGGGATGACAACTCAGAGGACTGTTTTTTTTTGGATGCGGTAGTTGAGGTGGAGGAGAGGGCACTTGTTGGACCACTTGAGATCCATTCAAGCATGTTCTTTTTTTGGGCATCATCTACCTTTGTTCCAGTTGTTCGTGTCCGTAAAAAAGGGAGCACATCGGATTGTCCACAGAAAGTAGTAGACATCTTACTTTTGCTGGTAGATGGCCTATCTTCAGCAGATGTTAATGGAGCTTTGCCATCTTCCCCACGGACACAAACTTTTTTTCCTTTTCCAACACGCCTGTTCGCCTTTCCACCAGCATCTGTCATTTTGCCACTTATTTTGATTGCGACAAGATTGTCCACTTAAAATGTGGTAGTAAAAATTGAGAGGTGGTGTAGATTGCAGAGGTGGTCTAGCTTTATTGACAGCAGAAGAAACAACACAGACTATCCCTGAAAATGCAACTATGGCCCTTAAACTGGCAGTACAGTTTCCAATTATAATGGCTTAGTAAAAATGAGCTTGAGGATGCAATGCAGAGGTGCTGCAAATATCTTTGCACCAGTGGGACACCACTGAAGTCCAATAGCCACTTTTAGGATGCCACTAAGTTTCCTCAGTGTTTGCTATTATAATGGCTTAGTAAAAATGAGCTTGAGGGTGCTCTGCAGAGGTGCTGGAAATAGCTTGGCACCAGTGGGACCCTAATGAAGTCCAACAGCCACTTTTAGGATGCCACTAAGTTTCCTCAGTGTTTGCTATTATAATGGCTTAGTAAAAATGAGCTTGAGGGTGCAATGCAGAGGTGCTGGAAGTAGCTTGGCACCAGTGGGACACTAATGAAGTCCAACAGCCACTTTTAGGATGCCACTAAGTTTCCTCAGTGTTTGCTATTATAATGGCTTAGTAAAAATGAGCTTTAGGGTGCAATGCAGAGGTGCTGGAAATAGCTTGGCACCAGTGAGACACTAATGTAGTCCAACAGCCACTTTTAGGATGCCACTAACTGGCAGCACTCTTTTCAATTAAAATGGCTTTGCAAAAATGTGCAGGAGGGGAGAATGCAAAGGTGGTGGAACTTGCTTGGCACAAGTGCCACAATAATGGAGGACAGCAGCCACTCTTTGGATGGCACTAGCTGGCAGCACTCCGCAATTAAAATGGCTTTGCTAAAAAGGGCAGGAGGGTACAGTGGCAGGGTTGTGGGTCAGTGTAGAGGAAAGGAAGCCTCACTTTCTATCCCTCCTAATGGTGAAATGCAGCAAGGAAGTCCCTGAGCTTAGCTACACAGACGCTGTTATCTGTAGCTGTTAAAAACTGTTTCCACGGACCTGACTGTCACCTATGGCTCTGAGCTGGATGAAATTAGCCCTGAAAAGGGCTGAATTAAACTGCTATGCCTAATCTGTAGAGCGCTGTGTGTAGAGCGTACACAGCAGGATCGGCGGCAGGAGCTGCGTCAGCGGTGACTGTCACCTAGACGCAGAAGGCAGATAATGGCATCCAGACGGGAACATTGCTGTATTTATAATGCAAGGACATGTGACATGGACAGCCTATGACACATGCCCTTGCTTGTCTGGCAAAAAGTCCACTTAGCTGTGTGTGTGTGTCTGGGATTGGCTGACATGCTGGCCCGCCCCACTACACGCACGCTTAGGGAAGGAAGACAAAAAAAAAAAAATGGCGATCGCCATTATCCCAGCAGCAGTGATCTGAACGCGCAATCCCCACACACTATACGCTGAAATTTCATAATAGTGTGAATCACAGAGTGACTTACACTATTACAGCGAAAAGCCAGCTAGTAATTAGCTTGGCTTTTTGCTGATAGAACCGTTCTCGAATGTAACTCGAGCTAACGAACTTTTAGCAAAAAGCTCGAGTTCTAGTTCGATCTAGAACACCCCCCAAAATCACTCGAACCGCGAACTGGAGAACCACGAATCACGAACCGCGCTCAACTCTAGTTAGGAGTCTCGACACAGAAAAACTAGCCAGATATCCCTCCGGGAAGGACCTAGCCAAGGAGTGGCTCTTTTTAGGAAACCACCATAACCACCATATTAAGTGGCCCTTTTAGTCAATATCCAACTCTTTGACAAGTTTAAAGATATGACAAGAGATATGACAATCTGGCTAGTTTTCTGTGTCGAGACTCCTAACAGAGGCTCCACGAACGTTTTTGATTTGCATATTTCCCAGGGGGCAATGCACCTAGGATTTCACTGTCTTGAGTGCCCTCGTTGACTGCCGGCAGTGTTTTTTCTGGCTGGTCTCCCCGATCTCACATGGCTAGGGGGCAGAGCCTTCTCCCGAGCCTCACTTCCGGAGCTTGGATGCTTTAAAAACTGACATCTCCAGTGAACCTGCACCGGCTATAAGCTTAGCGCTGCTTTGCCTGTGATTGCTGGTCCTGTAAGTGTTATCCTGATCCGTCTGTGCCTGTGCCCCTGTGCCCTGTCTGTGTTCTGTCCCCTAATCGTCCCCCCATTCCTCTGTCCACTCTCCTACCTCCCCACTCGGTTGTTTCCTCTGGTACTGACCTCGGCCTGACCTCAACTCCGCTTCTGCTCTTTCCTCCGGTCCTCCTTCTGCCCGTACTGTGCTTGACCCGGCCCGCCTGACCATTCCTCGCACGCCCCGCTGCTTTGCTCCGTAGCTGTGCTGTGAGGCAGTGTACGAGCACACACTGTGTATCTACTTCCTGGTTCTTGTTGCTTCGTGTAGTGTCTTCTGATGCAGAGCTCCGGCTCCCCCTGGTGGCAGCTTGACATTGCTGATCACTTAGAGTCCAACTGCTGTGACCCCCAATAATTCCAAGATAGCAACTCTCAGCCTCCAAGAATGGGCACTCCATTCAAGATGGGGCTCCAGAAATTTTTGGGGGCTCCAGAAATTTTTGGGGGATCCAGAGCCCCGATCTTGGAACTATTGGAGGTCCATCAGCAAGTCATTCCCCATCACAGGAGTAGGGCACGCCTGAAGATACAATATGAAAAAATCACTTTAAAGAGGTTTTTTTTTTTTAAAATTGATGGATTGGTTCCTTATAGTGTGAAATAAAGCTGCAGGCAGTCAGTCAACAGTCACCTACATTGTTTACCTTAAAGAGTATTCTCAGGTTGTGTCATGCACAACTAAAAGCAGTGCATTTCCTTACATACTGGTGTCTAGCAAGAAAGGCTCTACTCCTTAAGTGATAGATATAGCGAAGAGGAAAATTATAGTATTAGTAGAACTAGAAAGCTCACAACATCTTCTGCTGTAACACTTTCAGCTTGAAATGGTTTGTTCTATGTCTACACTGCTATCACTATGTTTATACATAGCGCTAACAATGCATTTCTCCAAACACAAAGAAATGGTCAGAGAGAACAGAATCCAGTGATTAGTCCTGCTCTGAAAGCTGTGGATTCATGATGTTGCAAGAGAAGGAAGGGAAAGGCGAGGGAGGTGAGCAGAACTGCTGTATAGAAATCAATGGGCTGAAGGGATGTAGCTGGCATGTTAAGAGTTAACCTCTCTCCTGGAATGTAGCTACTGCACTACTGCACATACTCGGCCTGATTTTAAAGGTCAGGATCCATGAAAAAGAGGTCTGCACTATAAAAACGAATGCCTTCATTTCAGTAAATTGTCAGCTAGTAGAACAGCAAGTCAAATGCAAACTTGCTTATTTTCATGATGTCTAACTACCATAGTTAAAATACTTTAAGAACATCCCTTTAAGAGAATAAAAATGTGTACTGGTTATGTGAGGTATCACAGAGGTACACAGCTCACAACAAGATACTTAATACTGTAATTGTAACCAGCCTGCACCTATGTGTCCTTCAATTGGCCAGGACTAATTGTTATCCCCTGGACAAAAACAATTAATATTAATGCTGAAAGACTGCAAAGGGTGTGCATGGCCCCTCTAAAAACTAAACTGTAAAGCTTTGGAGAATGCATTTGTAAGGGAATGGAGCACCTCTGAAGCTTAAATAAGTAAACATTGTCATCTGGTGGAGAGAAATTGTAAGAACAGGAACAAAAAGAGAACAGCCGAAACTACCAAGTAAATCAACAGTTTCCTAGAAGGAAGGGTTAAGAAGAGATACAAGGTCAGGTGACAACTGTGTCACAGTAACTACATATAAAAGGCCTGACCAGGAAGGAAGGGAATTGGTGCCAGAATGATGTTCCAAGAAGGTCATGAGGCAGTGAAGTGGGCTTATAGACCCATCACCACAAAAGGATTCTAGAGAAATCAGATCCCAGAGAACGCCTGAGCTAGACCTGAGAGGAAGATCCATGACCTGAGCTAAAAGGAAGGGTCGGTGACCCGAGCTGAGTGGAAGATCCATGACCAGTGCCAATAGAAGCCTGTAACTCGCGCTGGTAGAAGCCCATGACCTGCACCAGTAAAATCCCGTGACTCATTACTGAAGTCGATCGTGACCTGCGCCAGTGGAAGACCCATTATTAGCACCAGTAGAAGACTGTGACCCAATCTGAACCAGGCTCGAGACACAACCCGGCTGTAGTAGAGGACAGTTTCCGTGGGCCGTTGCTCTCTGTGCAGAGATACGGTATTGAGTGGGGTCTTAGGCCACGCTTCAGAGCACAAAGGCGACCAGCCAATGGAGAGCATGCAGATATCCCCCATTTTCTACTTGCGGCCTAGCGAGTAGTGTCTCTGACTCGGCTAGGGTATGTACACTGTATAGTATTATTTAGATAAGTAGATGACAGTAACGAAAAGAGTGATGCTGTTGTTTCCTAGCTTCATCTAGAGCATTATAACTCCGACATTGAACATTAAGTTAATGGGAAAAAAAAATACTGTGTAGTAATACTGGGTAAAGAACACTGTGATTGCATTCTGCATACTTGTGCTGCTGATTAATCCACTGTGAAATAATCTTAATTGCTACTGTTACTTGTGCTATGCCAATAGTTCACATTTAAAGGGGTAATCCTTGATTGGTATATAGTGAATAAACCATTGTTGGTTCAGTTCCCACTGCCTCCTCATTGTCTACATTGTTGCATCCTATCACCTGCTTAAACATTAGTGAAACCCTATACAGACACCACAACATAGACAGATCTCGCTAAGTTCCTGTGAGAGGTGGTCATTTGTCTTTGACTCTTTTGATGTCGTCTTGCTCACATGGTTAAAGAGTAGGTTTGAGACTCTTCTCTTCTTCCTCTTTCCACACAAAAGTCCGTTTCAAAAATTAGATACCTGTACTAGTGTTAATTTGCAGTCCGCTTTACAGGGAATCTTGACTTCAGTTATTCTATTGAATATACTGTATACTGAATTAAAAGTGTTTTTGCGCTTATTACCTGTTCAAATATCCTGCCAGTAACTTGAAGGTAATCCAGTTTGCCAGGGTTGGGATTCAAAATTTTTACAGCAGGTTCCCTGTTTGTGTATGGCAAAACACACCTCTTTTTCAAGTCATGCCACTTTCTGCAGACCACATCCAATTGCATGGTTTTAAAAATGGTCTTGAAATCTCAGCAAACAAAATTTTGGGAACACGCCACACTTATTTTATATACCACAGCTCCCCTTTTCCAACCCTCACTAATTTACACTTCTTTATTCATTAAACTAAAAGAGCAGTAATCAAAATTAATACCAAAATATTCTGTCAACTGCAGTCCTATGTGAGGCAACAAATACAGTCATGGCCAAACGTGTTAGCCCCTTTGAAATTGCTCCAAAAAAATATATTTTTCCCAGAAATTTCTTCCAATTATACACGTTTTGTTATACACATGTTTATTTCTTATGTGTGTGTTGGAACAAAACAATAAAAAAAAACAGAAACAAAATGGAATTGGACATAATTTTACACAAAGCTCCTAAAAATGTCTGGACAAAATTGCTGGCACCCTCAGCTTAATTTTTGGTTGCACACCCTTTGGAATAAATAACTGCAATCACTCACTTCCTATAACCATCAACAAGCTTTTTATACCTCTTGACTGGATTTTTGGACCACTCTTCTTTTGCAAACTGCTCCAGGCCGCTCATATTTTAAAGCGCCTTATCACAACAGTGAATTTAACATTTGTTCATAGGTGTTCAATCGGATTTAGATCCAGAGACTCACTGCTGTCCACTTCTGAATTCTCCAGCACTTTATTTCCATCCGTTTCTGGAGGCGTCTTGAAATATGTTTGGGGTCATTATCCTTCTGGAAGACCCATGAGCTAGGATGCAAAGCCAACACTACACATTCCTTTGATAATCTTCAGATTTTATGATACATTGTATGCAGTCAAGGCACCTAGTGCCAGAGGCAGCAAAACAACCCCAAAACTACAAGTAATGTGTTATTTTCTTTGTAGACCTCATTCCGTTTTTGGTAAACAGTATAATGATGTGATTTACCAAAAACTTGGTCACATCTGTCTACAAGACGCTTTCCCAAAAGGATTTTGGCTTACTAATATATAGTTTGTAAAACTGCGATCTAGCTTTTTTTACGTCTCTGTGTCAGCAGTGAGGTCCACCTGGATCTCCTGTCATAGCATTTCATTTCATTCAAATGTGGATGGATAGTTCGCACTGACAAGGATGCACCCTGAGCCTGCAGGGCAGCTTGAATTTGTTTGAAACTTGATTGGGTTTGCTTATCCACCATCCAGACTATCATCAACTTTTCCCTGCTGTCCAAGTCCAGGGATATTAGCTACAGTGCCATGGGTTGTAAACTTCTTGATTATGTTGTGCACCATGGACAAAAGAACATCAAGATCTCTGGAGATGGACTTGTAATCTTAAGGATTTTGATATTTTCCAACAGTTTTGTTTCTCAAGCTCTCACACAGTTCTCTTCTCTTCTTTCTGTTCTCCATGCTTAGTGTGGCACACACAGACACACAATGCAAAGACTGAGTCTACTTCACACTTGAATCCAGATAAAAAGGGGGAGCTTTTCATATTGCCCACACCTATTACTTGCCACAGGTAAGTTTGAACAACCATCACATGGTTGAAATAAAGTTGTTTACCCAGAATTTTGGAAAGGTGCCAACAATTTTGTCCAGCCCATTTTGGGGGTTTTGTGTGAAATTATGTCCAACTTACCTTTTTTTCTCAGGCTTTTTTTGTGTTGTTCCAATACACACAAAGTAAATAATAGTGTATAACAAAACAGGTGTAAGCGCAATAATTTTCTAGAAGATATATTTAATTTTTTTGAGTAATTTAATGGTTACTAATACTACTGGCCATGATTATAACACAGTGATACCTCTTTCAGTACATATGGCGAAAGTGTTATTGTTACATAAGAATGTACATTATACTCTGAGAACAAATAATATACTAGATGTTATCAATTAGTCCTATGTAACACCACAAACAACAGTGATAACTCTCTGAGTACAGATAAGGAAGCAGATGTTAGCCGCAGTTATAATGGAAGTCTATGGGGAACTCAAGTATTTTTCCTGAAGATCTTTCGGAAAAATGGTTGAATTCCCCATAGACTTTCATTATTCTCTATACACAGGTTGAGTCCGTCCAAGCGTCAAAATGTTCGTTACAAGTACAGAGCACCCGAGCATGGTAATGCTCGCAAATCACTAATTAGCATCATTCAGTGACCACATAGTGATAGAAAGTAGTTATCTACTGTCACTCTGCATATCATCACAAACAGATAAATCCAGTGGCTCATTGATACCGTTCTCTGATCACAGTTGTTCCCTTTCCCTTTTAATCAGACCACCATGACCACTTGTTCCATCTAAAACTCATTTCTGCATGATGTACATCATGTTTCCCAGCTCCAGTCCTCAGGGCCCACCAACACTGCATGTTTTCAGGATTTCCTTGGCATTGCACAGGTGTTGGAATCACCACCCCTGCAGCTGATTAAATTATCACCTGTGCAGTCCAAAGAACTCCTGAAAACATGCAATGTTGGATGGCCCTGAGGTTTGGAATTGGGGAACACTAATGTAAAGCAAAGATATAATTAGCTCATTACTTTGTAGTCTTTCTAGCCAGTAGTGGGATGTGACTGCTTCAGCCAATCACAGGCCACAGCACTGAGCAACACATCACCCCTTCAGATAATCATTGGCTACAGTAGTCACTTGCCCACATGAAAGGAGCAGGATGTACATATTTAGTCTCTGCACATCCTATTCTTGTGGTTCAGACATTTGACAGCTGCAGCCAATCACTATAATGTCCAGAAACAAGCCTACTCAAAAAGTACTTAAAGTATCTGATGCACTTCCCCGCTTCAAGATAATTTCAGGACATTTTGGAGAAATGTGATCTGAATGGTGTGATACAGATTTGTTAAGTATGATATTTACATATTCACTGTCTAGAATTAGTACAGTATTTCACAAGTGTGAGTACACTTACATTTTTTTAAATATTTTATTATATCTTTTCATGGAACAATACTGAAGTTATGACACTTTGATACAATGTAAAGTAGCCAGTGCACAGCTTGTATAACAGTGTCATTTTAGTGTGCCCTTTAAGTAACTCAACACACTGCCATTTTTCTCTAAACCGCTGGCAATACAATTGAAAATGGCCAAATTGTGCCCAATGAGCCATTTTCACTTCCCGATGTCATGTGACTCGTTAGTGTTATAAGGTCTGAGGTGTGAAGTGGGATCAGGCATGTTGAATTTGGCATTATCGTGCACACACTCTCTAATACTGGTCACTGGAAGTTCAACATGGCTCCTCATGACTAAAAATTCTCTGAGGATCTGAAAAAAACAAATTGTTGCTCTACATAAAGATGGCCTAGGCTATAAAAAGAGTGATAACACCCTGAAACTGAGTTATAGAATGGTGGCCAAGACCATACAGCTGTTTAACATGACAGGTTACACTCAGAACAAGCCTTGCAATCGTCAACCAAAGAAGGTGAGTGTATGTACTCAGTGTCATATCCAGAGGGTGTCTTTTAAATATAGACATGAGTGCTGCCAGCATTGCTGCAAAGGTTACAGGGGTGGGCGATCAACTTGTCAATGCTCAAACCAAATGCCGCACACTGTATCAAACTGGTCTGCATGGCTGTCGTCCCAAAAGGAAGCTTCTTAAAAAGATGATGTACAAGAAAACCTGCAAACAGTTTGCTGGAAACAAGCAAACTAAGGACATTGATTACTAGAACCATTTCCTATGGTCTAAGGAGATCTAGATAAAGTTATTTGGTTCAGATGGTGCCAAGTGTGTATGGAGTACAAAAACAAGTGTGTCTTGCCAAGAGTCAAGCATGGTGGTGGGAGTGTCACGGTTTGATGCTGAATGAGTGCTGCCAGCTGTGGGGAACTACAGTTCATT
The DNA here is from genome assembly GCF_048569485.1 of Anomaloglossus baeobatrachus. NCBI lineage: Eukaryota > Metazoa > Chordata > Amphibia > Anura > Aromobatidae > Anomaloglossus > Anomaloglossus baeobatrachus. The sequence continues at coordinate 187,445,241 of NC_134357.1, read as the reverse complement.
TAGGGAACCATGAATGAATACATGTACTGTGACATACTGACGCAGAACATGATCCCCTCCCTTCAGAAAATGGGCTGCAGGGCAGTATTCTAACATAACGACCCCAAACACATGTTCAAGATGAACACTGTCTTGCTAAGGAAACTGAGGGTAAAGGTGCTGGTCTGGCCAAGCAAGTCTCCAACTTAAACTCTATTATCTGTGGGTCATCCTCAAGCAGAAGGTTGAGGAATGCAAGGTCTCTTAACATCCACCAGCTCTGTGATGTTGTCATGAAGGGTGGAAGAGGATTCCAGTGGCTCCTGTGAAGCTCTAGTGAACTCCATGCCCAAGAAAGTTAAGGCAGTGCATGAAAATAATGTGGCCAGACAAAATATTGACACTTTGTGCACAATTTGGCTATTTTCACTTAGGGGTGTACTCACTTTTGTTGCCAGTGGTTTAGACATTAATGGCTGTGTGTTGTTATTTAGAGGACACACCAAATTTACAGTTATACTGTGTAATATATATAACCTGTGCACTGACTACTTTACATTGTATCAAAGTGTCATATCTTCAGTGTTATGCCTTGAAAAAATATGATTAATAAGATGCACAAAAATGTGAGGGGTGTACTCACTTTTGTGATATACTGTAAATGAAATGCAAAAACACATGTGGCAGATATCTCAACTTCCCCCTCAACTCTTCTTACCATTCTTACACCCAAGAAGGCACTTGACAGCTTTACAGAAGAACTGAAAATCAATAGCCAGTTACTTATACGCATTCAGTATGCAGATGGTGTAGGCAGCCCTTCAACGGACAGATAAATGGCTTTTAGGAAGTATTAAAATAAAGAAGCACAGATGAGTACTATGAGAGAAGAAGTATGTGCTGGAAAGGTTCCCTTCTGTGATTTATGTAATTTCTCTAATGTATTCACTATGTGCAGCAATGAGAGGAGATCAGGCACATGGCAGCTGTGTATGCTGTGACCCAAGGAATGCAGATCTGCTGTGTAATACACAAAAATCTAGCATACATGACATTATGCACTGTGACACTGGCTATCAGTATGGGACTACTGATACAATTCAGTCAAGTGTCTGTTGTTTAGGTTTTGTGTGTTCATGATGTTTGTATTGTACTTTCTGCGTGATTCACACAATATTGGAAGGTATGGTGACTCGCCCACCCCAGGGCTATGGGACACCCGGTGCCGGGCCGGACTAGTCCGGTGGTAGTCAGTGGTGGCTGGGCCCGGCTCCGTGGCCCTGGTGGGTGTCAGTAAAATATGTGGCTTGCTTAATAATGGTTGTGTTCGTGACGCCACCAGTGGTATGCGGCTAATAGGCCGCCGCTGCTGTATGAGGCCTCCGGGGGATGTTATAGCAGCAATGGTGGTACTGCTCCCCACAGGTGGAGCAATGCCCGGGGCACTGTTGGTGCTTGTGAGTGTCTATGCAGATGAAATAACAGAGGCAACTTCAAGGGTGCAGTTCAAGTTCTTTACTCGCACTTCTTGTCACAGCGCTGTAGGGACCCTTGGACTGCTGGGACCACTGTCAGAGACCTCCGCCGTTTCTGGGTGATTCTGAGAGTGAGAGCCGGTACCCTTCTCTTAGTGTCTCTTTCTTCTGCTGTCTTCCTTTGTTAGGATGAACCTGGCTTGGCCTCCACTACAGCCTCCAGGCTGGGGGGTCACCTGTCGGCTGATTACCTCTTTTCTGGAAGTCTGCTATGGGTTCTGGCCCTGGGAGTCTACAACCTTCCCTGGGCCTCGGTTTTTACTGTTTGGAGATGATTTTGCACTCCTCCAGTCTCTAGGGACCGTCCCCTGTCGCAGCTTGATCCCTCCACCGATGTTATTGTGGAACAGGCCACCGCAGCTCTAAACTGCCCCGACAGCTATACAGACTACCCGTGGCCCTGCGACTCCTTCTGTCTCCTACGTGGTGTCACCTGGACCTCTGGGTCCCAGGATCTTCACCAGGAAGCGTCTCCTTCTGTTTCTCTGCTCCTGTCTGACTTGGAGCTTTCTTTCTTTCTTTCTTTTCCTTCTTTCTGTCTTTCTTTCTTTCCCTTCTCCTCCTTGCCTGCCTCCAGCAGGCCTCCTCCTCCCTCCTTTCTCTCGTTCTTCTTCTCCAACTACATGCTGGCTCCTCACTCTTTCACTCCCTGAGGTAGACTAACTAAACTTGACCTTCCTCTCTGTGTCTGCTCTCAGATGGCTCCTCCCACCTCCCCAGTTGCCCTGTTCTACAATATAGGAACAGGGATGGGTCTTATGACCCCTCCCAGCATGCAGCACGGGAGGGTTGTCTGCCACTTTCCCTGGTCCCAGTGTGTTCCTAGCAATGGGTGTAGTGTGGATTTACCAGGGGACCGGAGTTCACTCTCTTCCTCTCTCAGAATGGGGCATCACACCACTGGATGGGGTGCAATGACCTGTGGCGACGGAAGCCTCAGGGGCGCCACAATGGCACACGTTGGCAGAGTAACAAGCATTTTTGCCCTGCAGTCATCTCACAAATTGTGTAGAATTTGTACGTTCTTCCAGGGGTGGACACAGCCAGATGTGGGTCCCTGTGAAAGAGCAGTATATGGGCTGCCTACAGTTCAATGATACACTGTCTTACGCATCTGCCTGCTGCTATAGACGTGGACATGAACCCAATGGTATATTCCCCTAATCACTCTTCCCTATTTAACATATAGTAAATATACTTCCATGTACATTTTCCTTTCACTAGCTAAATTTATTGTGGTAGGACAGCTGTTTTTAGAGTAAGTACCATCATTGTCGGAGATTGCCATGGATGTCATGCATGGACATTAAGGGAAACCATAAGGCCATGCTGTGCGTTGGGTATTCGCAGTTAAGGAGCCCTTATTTCTTGCCTGCCCTGCACTCAGCCCCATGATCGCTCTAGTTGTGATGCTTGACGCACCTCTAGTTCTTACTTGTATATTCTTTCCATCCCTTTGTTTTACAGCAACACAGAAAATCATTCAACAAGTAACAGATTAGGGGAGTGGGGCATGGTCTGTACCGTATTTGCATTCTGAATTATTGATCTTTGGACGTTATTGAAATAAATATGAGTTAATTGCTTAAGAAGGACAAGAGCTAGAAGAATTTCGTATTCCATGCAGTGTCCCAAAGGTGCTGCCAGCAATCTATAGATGAAAGAAACAAGTGCAGCTTAGACTATAGACTGTGTAATCTATATGTTGGTGATCTATAGCTTGCTAATGGCGGTATTACTGTAATATTATGGCACCAATTCAGTCTTTTTGAGTCCGGGCATATATGTTTTATTTGTGAACAGTTATCTCTTATAGTAAGTGAAGCCCCACATGGGACAATATTTTAAGGGTAACAATTGGGTATTGTTGCACTTGCTATAGATCCAGTATATACTGAAGGGAACCTGTCACTAGATACATGCTGCCCAAACCACAGGCGGCATAAATCGAAGCCTGACTGTGTAATTGCCACAGCATTTCAGAGAAAACTGAGTTTGAAGAGTCGGCCAAGCACTATAAGGAGAGATATTGCTATTTAGTTGTGACCCCTAGCCGGCATCTCCTTTGATTGACAGGTCTCTCCCATGTTTGTACATGGAGCAGGGCATGAGAAGCTAGCCGGGAATGGTGCCGATCTAGTCACATCTCTTCCCATAGTTCCCGGTTTGAGCAGCATGAATCTAGTAACATGTTCCCCTAAAGCCATTTGTGATTACTATTAATATTAGGACTGTTCATTCTTTTATCTCACTATTTCTTGCAAGAAACTCAATGTCCATTGGTTCTTTAAGATGTTTTTAGCTGTAATTGTAACTTACAGACAGAATCAGACTAGTCTATCTTAGTAGTAGAAAATTGGCAAAAGAGCAAAGAAAACTGTCGCGGGCGGAAGGGCCGCGTTCGCTACGCTTGGGTCCGCGGCTGCTGCTGCTGCTCGGTGGCTTGAGCGGTGGGCCGGACCCAGGGACTCGAGCAGCGCTCCTTGCCCACGAGTGAAAAAGGGGGTGGTTTGTTTTGGGAGATAGTTCGTGACGCCACCCACGAGTCGTGGTGATAATGGGCACCACTGCTGCTGGTGACGGGGATCCCAGGAGCGATGGCAGGGAGCAGCTAGGATGTTGTCCCCTCAGCAGCACGACCCGGTGCTGGATGGCACTGTGGTACTCATTCAGGCACAAATTCACAGAGTCTCTGGTAAACCAAACGGCTGGATAGACGGGTCCCGCAGCCGGCTGCAGTGTCTTTGCTCTCCCCGGACAGGTTGATGGTGGCTGTCTTTCCCTGCACCTGTGTAGAATGTGTTGACTCCGATGGTTTCCCAACGGTAGTCCGCTCCTCGGCGTATAGGTACCGAGGGAGCCCGTTTTGCCCACAGGAGCTGGCCCTTGGATCTCTAGCCTATGGCGGTGGCTGCGAATCCTCACGGCGTGGACTGTTGCCTTCTGTCGGGTCTTGGGTGTTAGGAAACCCATGGGGTTCCGGTCACTCTCGGATTTGACCGTTGTCGGCGGCTCCAAGCCTAGTCGGGGTCCGATGGCCCTGCCTTTGTGCTTAGCTTCACTCCGCTCCCCGGTTTGGTACCGGCGGGCCACCACCCAACCCTGGCCCTACGGTTCCGCAGAGGTCCACTAACTCCTGCAGATGGCCACCACCGTCTGCCGACCTTGCTGACAGTGCCTGGGCTCCGACCCAGACACTAGCAGTTTCTGTCCTCTCACTTTCACCTCCAAACTTAAACTGTCTCTTTTCCCGTCTCCAGGCCTGTGTACTCCTCGGTGGGTGGGGCCAACCACCTGGCTCTGCCCCACCTGGTGTGGACATCAGACCCTGGAGGGAGGCAACAAGTATTTTGTTTGACTGGTGTTAACTATCCAGGGGAGTGTATGTGTGTGTGATGTTATGTCTGTGACTACCTGGCTAGTCCAGGGCGTCACATTGCCCCTTGGTGAAATGCAGACCGTCCGCGGGCTGCCCGTCCATCACCGGTTTTATTTTTCTGCAAAATAGAAATTTAACATGGGAAACATTTAAACATAAGCATATTTTTGATTCTTCTCTTACGGGAGGCTCAGCACTTAAACGTTGCAAACATATGAAAAACATTTTTAATAATAACGGACAGGTTCATGTTCCTCCACTTCCGCACCCAAGCAATCTACACCTTGATGCTGCCCCTAAGAAATGGGCAGCACCCCTCTTCCCCAGTCCGGAAGCAGGAACTCGGTTCCAGGTCACCCAAGCGGGAACGGGTACGGTGTCTCGCACCCGGCTGTCATTTCAGGGGACCCCACGTCCAGGGGGACCCCTGACCCCCGGAGGATGGCCACCGGTCCTGGTGGTGACCGGACCCCAGCCTGCTCTGCTGCTGGTCCTTCCTCCAATCCACCTCTCCGGAGGCAGTAACGGAACAAAACCCAGCAAATTATTTACAAGACCACAAGTTCGTGGTTGGCCTGCAAGTTCTCGGCCTTGTCTCTAGAAGGGGGTTAGTTGTTACGAGGGGGACCCGGGGAAGCGTGCCAAGATGGGAAATGGACAGCTTCCGCCGGTCAAGGTCCACTGTGCGGTGTAAGGGACCACTGCTATGGTCAGGAAAGAGTGAGCGGGTTGCTACTAGTGATCGTCTGGAATGTCACAGACGATCTATGTACACCGGTCCGCCCTAACCAGTGAGGGTTGTATGACTCGGGGCTTCTCGTTCGGTGTACCTTTTGCACGGGGATGCACAGAGGTGCCTATGCACGTGTGCCAGCGGGAGTCACAGGAATATGGCACGAGGGTAGCACAGAGGTGCCCACGCACGTGTGCTTCAGAAACAGGCGAGTCCAACAGAGACTCAAGGAGCTCACCTGGGACAGGAACACAGCCTGCTAAACGGAATACTGCCAGAGCAGCAAGGCAGGGCCAAGACCTGCAAACCAGGTGCTGCCTGAGCAGCAAGGGCAAAGCCCACAAAAGACAATGACGTCTGTACAGTGGCGTGGCAGCACACTGCCAGACATCCAAACATAGAAGGACAGTTGCGCACCGCCATGAAGGCAGGGGGAGCTTTTAAGGAGGCGTAGCTCCACCCAAGGGTGGGCGCGAGATGGGAGTGACCCAATCAGGATTCAGCACATCACCAGCCTCGTTATCGGGCCGTGTGATATCAGTGAGAAGACGTCACGTGGGGCACATGCTCATCTTCCTGCCTCTGGGTCATAAAGGTGGGATCCTCGGTTTCACAATGTTCAGAGATAAGGGAAGTCTTGCTGCTTCCCTGAGCATCCATCCTTTGCACACTGTGCAACCTCTCAGACCCTCTGTGATGCTGAGCAGGAGGGCCCGTGGTAGGCAAGGGATGGGAGACCGCTCCATTCTTTGCAAGGGAAGAACCACTAGGTGTCACCCTTCCACTGCGTCTCTGAGGAGGCTACTCCTGCAGACCGTGCAGTCTCCCAGACCTTCGGCGCTGCTGAGCAGGAGGGTTCGTGGCAGACAAGGAATGGGGGACCACCTCATTCCTTGCTACAGGAAAGCCACAAGGTGTAACAGTTAGTGGGAACACATAAAGTCCCCATGGGGACGGGCGCTTCAACAGCTCAGCGCTGCCATAAAATGTGTAATGGAATCCAGCTCACCCACGTCTGACTTCAAACACGGATCCGGCCCTGCCCTGGCCGCAGCAATGAGAAATGAAGGAAAGCGATCCAGCTGAGTGACCAGGTGATTTATTCAGTGCAGTACAGACATGGCATAGTTGTGGTTAACGCATTTCTGGCTTAACACCCTTAATCATAACAACCCTATGTTATGATTAAGGGCGCTAAGCCAGAAACGCGTTAACCACAACTATGCCATGTCTGTACTGCACTGAATAAATCACCTGGTCACTCAGCTGGATCGCTTTCCTTCATTTCTCGCTGCCATAAAATAACTGTAGGTCCCAACGGGGACTTTAACATGGTAGCCGGGAGCCGCTACCTCTTAACACTCTTCTCTTTAAACAGCGATCTCGTGGCGCAGCTGCCGTAGCTGCCGCTCCCAGCATGGAGCATCTTCAACCTGCTCCGGGTCAACTTGTGTGGGGGATAGGCCCAGCTGGAATCCCTCCGTGCCGGCTACAACCGGCACCTTTGATAACGAGGGACCCCGCTGTGACGTGGCCTGTTCTGCCGCTCGACAGCTACATCCCCGCCGTGCCTCAGCCGAGGCCGGGTGTCTGGGAGCGGGCATCGGGACTTGCAGTGCTGGCTTGGGGTCGAAGATCGCCTCCGTTGCGGCCGGGCGGACTGCTGGGGCCGTCGTCATCTCCGTCGCAGCCGGGATGGAAGCTGGGACGGGTGCCAGAGCGGTGACAAAGGTAAGGCCCGGGGGCCCCAGGTCTGGGCCCTCTCCCTCAGATGCTGCGGGCTCCACTACCGGTGACAGGGGTAACGGGTCGGTCGGGGGGTTGGCCGCGGGCATGGGCAGTGAGGGAGGTGGCGTGGTGGATGGCAGCAGGCCGGGCCCCTCAGCCGCAGCGGCCATTCCCTCGGTGACATAGGGGCGTGGGTCGCTTACCCGCTCCTCGGAGACCACCTTCCACTTCACATGCCCGCACGGTTGCAACCAGGCCCTTCATCTCTGACATCCACTCCGCCATTATGGAGTGGACTGTGGCCTGTAGCTCCTGGCACATCTTGCTGCTGGGTCCAGGAACGGGTTTCGGCAGAGTCCTGGCATCCCTGCACTCTGCGGCGCTAGTTACATGCCACCATTCTTCACCTGCTCCACCTTGGTTCTTTCTAGCACTTCCTTCTTCAGGGGGCGGGGCTTCAATTTCGCGCCTTCCCTGCTCGGGGAAGACGCTCGAGCGGGCAATCTTCGCGCCAAAGATGGCGGAACTTCAAATTTTTCGGCCGGACGCTGCCGGCAGGGACTGCAAGGCGCACTTCTACCGGTAGGTAGATTGGTTCTATCCTGTTCGTGACGCCAAGTTGTCATGGGCGGAGGGGCCGCGCTTGCTAAGCTCAGGTCCGGGCTGCTGCTGCTGCTCGGTGGCTCGAGCAGTGGGTTCGGACCCGGGGACTCGAGCAGCGCTCCACGCCCACGAGTGAAAAAGAGGGTGGTTTGTTTTGGGAGATAGTTCATGACGCCACCCACGGGTCGTAGTGATAATGGGCACCACCGCTGCTGGTGACGGGGATCCCGGGAGCGATGGCAGGGAGCAGCTAGGATGTTGTCCCCTCCGTGGGTAGGGGTTGGTGATCCCGGGGCCCGGTTGTGGAACGGAGAGGCTGGATGGCTGGGGTGCAGGGTTGCAGGGGCAGCGCGACGCGGTGCCGGATGGCACTGTGGTACTCACTCAGGCACAAATTCATAGTCTCTGGTAAACCAAACGGCTGGATGGATGGGTCATGTAGCCGGCTGCAGTGTCTTTGCTCTCCCCGGACAGGTTGATAGTGGCTGTCTTTCCCTGCACCTGTGTAGAATGTGTTCACTCCGATGGTTTCCCAACGTTAGTCCACTCCCCGGCATATAGGTACCAAGGGAGCCCGTTTTGCCCGCAGGTGCTGGCCCTTGGATCTCTAGCCTATGGCGGTGGCTGTGTATCCTCATGGTGTGGACTGTTGCCTTCTGTCGGGTCTTAGGTGTTAGGAAACCCCTGGGGTTCCAGTCACTCTCGGATTTGACCGTTGTCGGCGGCTCCAAGCCTAGTCGGGGTCCGATGGCCCTGCCTTTGTGCTTAGCTTCACTCCGCTCCCCGGTTCAGTATCGGCAGGCCACCGCCCGACCCCGGCCCTATGGTTCCGCAGAGGTTTACTAGCTCCTGCAGATGGCCACCACCATCTGCCGACCTTGCTGACAGTGCCTGGGCTCCGACCCAGACACTAGCAGTTTCTGTCCTCTCACTTTCACCTCCAAACTTAAACTGTCTCTTTTTCCGCCTCCAGGCCTGTGTACTCCTCGGTGGGTGGGGCCAACCGCCTGGCTCCGCCCCACCTGGTGTGGACATCAGACCCTGGAGGGAGGGAACAAGGATTTTGTTTGACTGGTGTTAACTATCGAGGGGAGGGTGTGTGTGTGATGTTATGTCTCTGACTACCTGGCTAGTCCAGGGCATCACACAACCTTACCTGAATCCTGGAGTCAATCACTTAACATTAGGCTGTATAACATTTATGTAGATTCAAAAATGATCTCTTTGACCTTACCAGCGATATGGCCTGTGAGTGCAATGATAAGAACAAAGATTACAATCCAATTGAATAAGGGCATGTATTGGTCCAACATAGGCTGAAGAATCACTGCTTTAACTGGGCTCTCATAAATTGCATCTGATACTGCTTACAGGTCATTATAGAATAAGGGGCAAGAGATGTATAGATGTGAAATGGCAGCAGACTACCATAGTCTCTAAAATATCTGTTGCGTTGAAGTCAATGACTTGTTAACAGAAACTCGACCTCCTGCCCTCTTGATAATATTTTGCATTAGCAGAGGGCATACAGAAGCCAGAGAGATTAGTGGCCATTTTCCAAGGATTGGAAGATAAATCGCTTGATATGACATTGTGAATAATAAGAAGCGGCTTCACAGAAGACAGAGCATGTCATAAACTGCCGCATTTCTTTACTTACCTCATTACTGCATCTTGTCAGTTCAGCATGGCTTCAATTTTGGTAAAAATAAGAAGGTGCTCAGGACAAATTGATCCTTAGATACATGACTTTATCCTTCTGCACATTTCCAGGTCTCTGTCCTTCATCACAGCACTCAGCTGCTTCTCCTTCCTTTTACTGGGGCTGATGTTTTACGTGATTGATGTGCGACACTGGTGGGGAGGACAGCCATTCATCTATCCAGGTATAATATCTTATCACGCACTTACTATTTCATTATGTCACTGTAGTAAAATAAATGCCTGACCCACAGAACTCACGTTCTAATTCCAAGTGTTTGTATTTCCTCCCCGGCCACATTAACCACATGTAGTCACTGCATAAACAGACAGGAAGACAGAAGAGGATTGTTGGCCTGTGAAGTTCAGCCTTTTCAGTGCACAGTGACACTGACACATTAACAAAAGAGACCTATGGTTTCTGGAGTCCCTTCTTCCACCACATGGTGCCATAGGGTGCTGACATTGTGGCCTCAGATGAAGTGTCACTCGGCAGGGTTGCATAATAAATAGAGGAAGGATCTACTACATTTCAGTTTCTCTCAAGGCACAATATCAGGCCAGAATTGGCTCACACTCACACATGTCCATATATTTTTCCTTGTTTTCCTCTGTGTATTGGAATAGACCAGAGGTTATAGCTTTATTTACACAGATCTCAGAGACACTATTAATACCAGACTGACACTAGGGCTGTAGGAACTGTAGATTACAAGCAAAATCTGGTAGAAAACTCAACGTCTATATTATATAGGCAAGTAACCAAGTGTAATCATCAGTCCAATAAAGACCATCCTTGTACACATATTTATGAATTACCATATGCTCCATCAATGGCCTCCTATTCTGTTGCTGTCATGGGCATGTGCCTGTACTTTTCAGTTCAAAATTTCCAAACATTAGTCTTCATAACATATAGCATCCACCAGAATGAGACACGTTACTGTACTGTCCGGCTTCTGCCAACCAAAAAGTCCTTACTATGCAAGCCACTGATTTGGTAATCCCAAGTTCATTTATGTATTGTTCAAGTAGATGGAACTATTCTGTGTTAACTCAAAGCCAACTTTTGGGCCCAGTATCTTGCTGATATTGAAGAAGGGGCTCCTTTCCACCAGTGGTCGTGAGAATTTGGAAAGGTCCATATTGATTTTGTGATCATTGCACACAACCAAAGATTTCCTAGAAATGTGGAAACTACCTAAAGAAAGCCATAACGAAAGGGAAAAAGTTGCAGAAATTACAGATTTTGATTTTGTGACCGACCATTTTTTTAAAATGAAGGGCAAGCTATTTTCTAACAAAACATAAAGTAACACGTTGGAATTCTTGGCTGTTGTTTGCTGACCTTAGATGCGTATGGAATAAAGAGCTGATTACAGCCAACAGCAGTCTCGTTGGTCATCATTTGATGTGTATGGTTAGGATTAACTAAATGAAATGTACAAAAAGGAACAGTGAGAATTGGTGCTAAATAATAACCAGAAGGTATTTTATTCATTCTGCTTTACTCCATTTAGGAATGAACTCAATCTTCGTCTATGTTGGACATTCGCTTCTGGGTTCATATTTTCCATTTAACTGGGAGGTGAAGAACTGGACATCGCATTATGAGTTTCTTGGTCAAGATGTTTTGGGCACCTCCATCTGGGTCTTTGTGTCCTACATTCTGTACAGAAAGAAGTTCTTCTTGAAGATTTAAAAGACTGACTCCCCTATTGACTATATTCACTGACCCTTAATCAATCTCAGTTGTCACAGTATATTGTCTGTAACTGACTGTAGACAATTGTAATATCCTTATAGTGATTATACCGTTTCGTCACATTCAAGTTGTATGTGGTCATCTGTACTTATACATACTCTCATATCTCATATAATACAATAAATTATAATTATCAGAATAAAAATGGCACAAGGTGTCTGGAGAGAGAAGGCGGCAGATTTTTTTATTTTTATTTTTTTTAAAAAAAAGGGACTTTTGAGAAACATACAGGCACCGTGCTTAGCAATCATAGTACTCTACACTTTGAGCCAGTAAAGGCCGAAGTGGCCACATCTGAATTTAAAGGCATTGTAAAGGACTTTTTTTTTGTTACTATGGTCCTGAGAACCCTACAGGAGGGTAATTACTAACTACTTATCTATTCTGCCCGACAGTGGCTCAGAGTGGTCACCGCTCCAGCCAGTGATTACGCTTCTCTATGAAAACTGTAAGGCCGGGGCCACACGGGGACTAATACGATCCTCACATGACACTCGGCTCATGCTGGCAGCACAGCGGGAGCCGAGTGTCATGCGAGTGTCATTGTGACTAAGGTCCAATCATGCGATCAGACCACAGCTGTAAGGGGCGGTCCGGCACTGAGGAGCGGCGGGCCAGCACTGAGGAGGAGAGGACCGGCGCTGAGGAGGAGAGGGAGGGATTTATCTCCCTCTCTCCTCCGTTGCCGGCTATTGCCATTCTAGCTCTGCACTCGCATTACACCGGTGTAATGCGAGTGTAGTGCGATATTTCTCTCACCCCATAGACTTGAATGGGTGCGAGAAAAAGAGGATCGCATTGCACCTGAAGCATGCAGCAACTGTTTTTTCAGTCCCATTAGGGCTGAGAAAATAATTGCTCATGGGTGCTGGCACATAGAGTAATATTGGTCCGAGTGGAATGCGATGTGTTATCGCATTCCACTCTCTCCGATTTTCGTGCTGTGTGTCTTAGGCCTAAAGCTCTTCCTCTTTCGAGCTTCTTTGTCAACATCATTCTGATTGGCAGCTGGGAGCTAGCGATTAGCATGACGTTGGCAGTCTCGTTTCATCAACATAGCAAAATGGAAGAGAAGTTATCGCTCTATCAGTGGGATGTCAGCAGAAGCCACTGAATTGCACAGATTGGTGCTGGGCACAAAAAGCAGGTAGTTAACAACTACCTACCTGTTAGCTCTTAGGCTCATAGTAAAAAAAATGTAATAGTCCCAGATAACACCTATCAACTGGGCTCCACATTTTAAAAGTATATTCAGAAGTTAAGGCCCCTTTACACAATGCAACATCGCTAGCAAAATCACTGTAACGTCACCAGTTTTGTGACGTAATAGCAACCTCCCCAGTGACATTGCAGTTTGTGACACGCATCAGCGACCTGGCCCCCGCTGTGAGGTCGCTGATCGCTACAAATTGTTCAGGATGGTCCTTTGTTTCCCGCTGTGCAGCATGTATTCGTGTGTTTGGCACCGCTACAACGTCATCGTTAGCGACCCAGCCCATAGGTGTGCTAGCGTTTCCTTTCCAGCTAGGTCGTTCTGCAGGTCCGTATTGCTGCTGCGTCGTTGGCCAGATCTGCCTGTTTGACAGCTCACCAGCGACTGTTAGAGACTTTCCAGCGATCCCGGCCAGGTCGAGATCGTTGGTGGGTGGGATCACTAGAAAGACTCAGTGTGTAAAGGGGACTTTAGAGCCAGTTCAAAGGCGGGCAACTAGATTATTGCAAGGAATGGAAGGCCTACCATATGGTGAGAGGTTGGAAAAGTTGGATTTGTTTAGCTTAGAAAACAGATGTCTCAGAGGAGATCTCATTTAGATGTATAAATACATGTGTGGTCCATATAAAGGACTAGCTCATGACTTATTCCTTCCAATGACAATACTAAGGACCAGGGGGCACTCACTACGAGTGGAAGAAAGGCGATTCCAGCAGTTAGATAGAAAGGGTTCTTTACTGTTAGAGCAGTCAGACTGTGGAATGCCGTACTACAAGAGGTAGTAATGGCAGATACTACACCGTGTGCAGAATTATTAGGCAAGTTGTATTTTAGAGGATTTTTTTTATTATTGATCAACAACTATGTTCTCAATGAACCCAAAAGACTCATAAATATTAAAGCTTAATATTTTTGGGAGTTGGGGTAGTTTTTTTTAGATTTGGCTATCTTAGGAGGATATCTGTTTTTGCAAGTAACTATTACTGTGCAGAATTATTAGGTGACTTAATAAAAACCAAATATATTCCCACCTCACTTGTTTATTTTCACCAGGTAAACCAATATAACTGCACAAAATTTAGACAAACATTTCTGACATTAAAAAAAAAAAAATTAGTGACCAATTAGCCACCTTTCTTTATGATGACACTCAACAGCCTACCATCCATAGATTCTGTCAGTTGCTTGATCTGTTTATGATCAACATTGCATGCAGCAGCCACCACAGCCTCCCAGACACTGTTCCGAGAGGTGTACTGTTTTCCCTCCCTGTAGATCTTACATTTTATGAGGGTCCACAGGTTCTTTATGGGGTTCAGATCAGGTGAACAAGGGGGCCATGTCATTATTTTTTCATCTTTTAGACCTTTACTGGCCAGCCACGCTGTGGAGTAGTTGGGTGCATGTGATAGAGTATTGTAGAAAATCATGTTTTTCTTGAACGATACCGACTTCTTCCCAAACTACTGCTTGAAGAAGTTGTCTTCTAGAAACTGGCAGTAGGTCTGGAAGTTGAGCTTCACTCCATCCTCAACCCGAAAAGGTCCCGAGTTCATCTTTGATGATACCAGCTCATACCAGTACCCCACCTCCACCTTGCTGGTATCTGAGTCGGAGTGGAGCTCTCTGACCTATACTGTTCCAACCTCTGGCCCATTCATCTGACCCATCAAGAGTCACTCTCATTTCATCAGTCCATAAAACCTTTGAAAAATCAGTCTTAAGATATTTCTTGGCCCAGTCTTGACGTTTTATCTTATGTTTCTTGTTCAAAGGTGGTCGTTTTTCAGCCTTCCTTACCTTGGTCATGTCCCTGAGTATAGCACACCTTGTGCTTTTTGATACTCCAGTAACATTGCAGCTCTGAAATATGGCCAAACTGGTGGCAAATAGCATCTTGGCAGTTTCACGCTTGATTTTCCTCAATTCATGGGCAGTTATTTTACGTCTTTTTTGCCCAACACGCTTCTTGCGACCCTGTTTGGCAACTTCAAGATTGCTGCATGCCTCTCCAAGACATCTCACAATTTTGGACTTTTCAGAGCCCGTCAAATGTCTCTTCTGACCCATTTTGCCAAAGGAAAGGAAGTTGCCTAATAATTAAGCACACCTTATATTTCACTTGTAAAGCGCCATGGAATAAATGGCGCTATAATAATAAATAATAAAAAACAAAAAGCCAGCACCAAATGTGCACTACAGCACTAAACATTCCAAACTGTACTTATTATAAAAAAAATTTTGAGATTTTTGGCAAAAAATTGCAATTTCTTGAGCTGCTTCGCCACGTCACGGCAAATCTCATTTGAAGCAGTCCTACACTAAAATATTTTTATAAAATGTGCCATACGGCCTCACATATGAATAGTAGAACTGCTCTTAGCAGCACTCACCTAGTCTATTTCAATCCCGTACCCATGACTGAGTCATGGCTGTGGGCGGGACAGGTCCAAGCAAATGCTGCATGAAGTAAATAGCCTGTGGACAAAGCCTGATGACTTAATGTGAACAGTCACCAACCGCCAAAATCCAGACAGATGGAATACATCCCAAATTGGGGTGCATAGCAAGGTGGAGGTCAACCACCGACCAATTCAATGAAGAAAAAACAAAAAGCCAGCACCAAATGTGCACTACAGCACTAAACATTCCAAACTGTACTTATTATAAAAAAATTTTTGAGATTTTTGGCAAAAAATTGCAATTTCTTGAGCTGCTTCGCCACGTCACGGCAAATCTCATTTGAAGCAGTCCTACACTAAAATATTTTTATAAAATGTGCCATACGGCCTCACATATGAATAGTAGAACTGCTCTTAGCAGCACTCACCTGGTCTATTTCAATCCCGTACCCATGACTGAGTCATGGCTGTGGGCGGGACAGGTCCAAGCAAATGCTGCATGAAGTAAATAGCCTGTGGACAAAGCCTGATGACTTAATGTGAACAGTCACCAACCGCCAAAATCCAGACAGATGGAATACATCCCAAATTGGGGTGCATAGCAAGGTGGAGGTCAACCACCGACCAATTCAATGAAGAAAAAACAAAAAGCCAGCACCAAATGTGCACTACAGCACTAAACATTCCAAACTGTACTTATTATAAAAAAAATTTTGAGATTTTTGGCAAAAAATTGCAATTTCTTGAGCTGCTTCGCCACGTCACGGCAAATCTCATTTGAAGCAGTCCTACACTAAAATATTTTTATAAAATGTGCCATACGGCCTCACATATGAATAGTAGAACTGCTCTTAGCAGCACTCACCTAGTCTATTTCAATC
Organism: Anomaloglossus baeobatrachus; assembly: GCF_048569485.1. NCBI lineage: Eukaryota > Metazoa > Chordata > Amphibia > Anura > Aromobatidae > Anomaloglossus > Anomaloglossus baeobatrachus. The sequence goes on along the minus strand of NC_134357.1, from coordinate 187,429,322 downwards.
CCGTACCCATGACTGAGTCATGGCTGTGGGCGGGACAGGTCCAAGCAAATGCTGCATGAAGTAAATAGCCTGTGGACAAAGCCTGATGACTTAATGTGAACAGTCACCAACCGCCAAAATCCAGACAGATGGAATACATCCCAAATTGGGGTGCATAGCAAGGTGGAGGTCAACCACCGACCAATTCAATGAAGAAAAAACAAAAAGCCAGCACCAAATGTGCACTACAGCACTAAACATTCCAAACTGTACTTATTATAAAAAAATTTTTGAGATTTTTGGCAAAAAATTGCAATTTCTTGAGCTGCTTCGCCACGTCACGGCAAATCTCATTTGAAGCAGTCCTACACTAAAATATTTTTATAAAATGTGCCATACGGCCTCACATATGAATAGTAGAACTGCTCTTAGCAGCACTCACCTGGTCTATTTCAATCCCGTACCCATGACTGAGTCATGGCTGTGGGCGGGACAGGTCCAAGCAAATGCTGCATGAAGTAAATAGCCTGTGGACAAAGCCTGATGACTTAATGTGAACAGTCACCAACCGCCAAAATCCAGACAGATGGAATACATCCCAAATTGGGGTGCATAGCAAGGTGGAGGTCAACCACCGACCAATTCAATGAAGAAAAAACAAAAAGCCAGCACCAAATGTGCACTACAGCACTAAACATTCCAAACTGTACTTATTATAAAAAAAATTTTGAGATTTTTGGCAAAAAATTGCAATTTCTTGAGCTGCTTCGCCACGTCACGGCAAATCTCATTTGAAGCAGTCCTACACTAAAATATTTTTATAAAATGTGCCATACGGCCTCACATATGAATAGTAGAACTGCTCTTAGCAGCACTCACCTGGTCTATTTCAATCCCGTACCCATGACTGAGTCATGGCTGTGGGCGGGACAGGTCCAAGCAAATGCTGCATGAAGTAAATAGCCTGTGGACAAAGCCTGATGACTTAATGTGAACAGTCACCAACCGCCAAAATCCAGACAGATGGAATACATCCCAAATTGGGGTGCATAGCAAGGTGGAGGTCAACCACCGACCAATTCAATGAAGAAAAAACAAAAAGCCAGCACCAAATGTGCACTACAGCACTAAACATTCCAAACTGTACTTATTATAAAAAAATTTTGAGATTTTTGGCAAAAAATTGCAATTTCTTGAGCTGCTTCGCCACGTCACGGCAAATCTCATTTGAAGCAGTCCTACACTAAAATATTTTTATAAAATGTGCCATACGGCCTCACATATGAATAGTAGAACTGCTCTTAGCAGCACTCACCTGGTCTATTTCAATCCCGTACCCATGACTGAGTCATGGCTGTGGGCGGGACAGGTCCAAGCAAATGCTGCATGAAGTAAATAGCCTGCGGACAAAGCCTGATGACTTAATGTGAACAGTCACCAACCGCCAAAATCCAGACAGATGGAATACATCCCAAATTGGGGTGCATAGCAAGGTGGAGGTCAACCACCGACCAATTCAATGAAGAAAAAACAAAAAGCCAGCACCAAATGTGCACTACAGCACTAAACATTCCAAACTGTACTTATTATAAAAAAAATTTTGAGATTTTTGGCAAAAAATTGCAATTTCTTGAGCTGCTTCGCCACGTCACGGCAAATCTCATTTGAAGCAGTCCTACACTAAAATATTTTTATAAAATGTGCCATACGGCCTCACATATGAATAGTAGAACTGCTCTTAGCAGCACTCACCTGGTCTATTTCAATCCCGTACCCATGACTGAGTCATGGCTGTGGGCGGGACAGGTCCAAGCAAATGCTGCATGAAGTAAATAGCCTGTGGACAAAGCCTGATGACTTAATGTGAACAGTCACCAACCGCCAAAATCCAGACAGATGGAATACATCCCAAATTGGGGTGCATAGCAAGGTGGAGGTCAACCACCGACCAATTCAATGAAGAAAAAACAAAAAGCCAGCACCAAATGTGCACTACAGCACTAAACATTCCAAACTGTACTTATTATAAAAAAATTTTGAGATTTTTGGCAAAAAATTGCAATTTCTTGAGCTGCTTCGCCACGTCACGGCAAATCTCATTTGAAGCAGTCCTACACTAAAATATTTTTATAAAATGTGCCATACGGCCTCACATATGAATAGTAGAACTGCTCTTAGCAGCACTCACCTGGTCTATTTCAATCCCGTACCCATGACTGAGTCATGGCTGTGGGCGGGACAGGTCCAAGCAAATGCTGCATGAAGTAAATAGCCTGCGGACAAAGCCTGATGACTTAATGTGAACAGTCACCAACCGCCAAAATCCAGACAGATGGAATACATCCCAAATTGGGGTGCATAGCAAGGTGGAGGTCAACCACCGACCAATTCAATGAAGAAAAAACAAAAAGCCAGCACCAAATGTGCACTACAGCACTAAACATTCCAAACTGTACTTATTATAAAAAAAATTTTGAGATTTTTGGCAAAAAATTGCAATTTCTTGAGCTGCTTCGCCACGTCACGGCAAATCTCATTTGAAGCAGTCCTACACTAAAATATTTTTATAAAATGTGCCATACGGCCTCACATATGAATAGTAGAACTGCTCTTAGCAGCACTCACCTGGTCTATTTCAATCCCGTACCCATGACTGAGTCATGGCTGTGGGCGGGACAGGTCCAAGCAAATGCTGCATGAAGTAAATAGCCTGCGGACAAAGCCTGATGACTTAATGTGAACAGTCACCAACCGCCAAAATCCAGACAGATGGAATACATCCCAAATTGGGGTGCATAGCAAGGTGGAGGTCAACCACCGACCAATTCAATGAAGAAAAAACAAAAAGCCAGCACCAAATGTGCACTACAGCACTAAACATTCCAAACTGTACTTATTATAAAAAATTTTTTGAGATTTTTGGCAAAAAATTGCAATTTCTTGAGCTGCTTCGCCACGTCACGGCAAATCTCATTTGAAGCAGTCCTACACTAAAATATTTTTATAAAATGTGCCATACGGCCTCACATATGAATAGTAGAACTGCTCTTAGCAGCACTCACCTGGTCTATTTCAATCCCGTACCCATGACTGAGTCATGGCTGTGGGCGGGACAGGTCCAAGCAAATGCTGCATGAAGTAAATAGCCTGCGGACAAAGCCTGATGACTTAATGTGAACAGTCACCAACCGCCAAAATCCAGACAGATGGAATACATCCCAAATTGGGGTGCATAGCAAGGTGGAGGTCAACCACCGACCAATTCAATGAAGAAAAAACAAAAAGCCAGCACCAAATGTGCACTACAGCACTAAACATTCCAAACTGTACTTATTATAAAAAAAATTTTGAGATTTTTGGCAAAAAATTGCAATTTCTTGAGCTGCTTCGCCACGTCACGGCAAATCTCATTTGAAGCAGTCCTACACTAAAATATTTTTATAAAATGTGCCATACGGCCTCACATATGAATAGTAGAACTGCTCTTAGCAGCACTCACCTGGTCTATTTCAATCCCGTACCCATGACTGAGTCATGGCTGTGGGCGGGACAGGTCCAAGCAAATGCTGCATGAAGTAAATAGCCTGCGGACAAAGCCTGATGACTTAATGTGAACAGTCACCAACCGCCAAAATCCAGACAGATGGAATACATCCCAAATTGGGGTGCATAGCAAGGTGGAGGTCAACCACCGACCAATTCAATGAAGAAAAAACAAAAAGCCAGCACCAAATGTGCACTACAGCACTAAACATTCCAAACTGTACTTATTATAAAAAATTTTTTGAGATTTTTGGCAAAAAATTGCAATTTCTTGAGCTGCTTCGCCACGTCACGGCAAATCTCATTTGAAGCAGTCCTACACTAAAATATTTTTATAAAATGTGCCATACGGCCTCACATATGAATAGTAGAACTGCTCTTAGCAGCACTCACCTGGTCTATTTCAATCCCGTACCCATGACTGAGTCATGGCTGTGGGCGGGACAGGTCCAAGCAAATGCTGCATGAAGTAAATAGCCTGTGGACAAAGCCTGATGACTTAATGTGAACAGTCACCAACCGCCAAAATCCAGACAGATGGAATACATCCCAAATTGGGGTGCATAGCAAGGTGGAGGTCAACCACCGACCAATTCAATGAAGAAAAAACAAAAAGCCAGCACCAAATGTGCACTACAGCACTAAACATTCCAAACTGTACTTATTATAAAAAAATTTTGAGATTTTTGGCAAAAAATTGCAATTTCTTGAGCTGCTTCGCCACGTCACGGCAAATCTCATTTGAAGCAGTCCTACACTAAAATATTTTTATAAAATGTGCCATACGGCCTCACATATGAATAGTAGAACTGCTCTTAGCAGCACTCACCTGGTCTATTTCAATCCCGTACCCATGACTGAGTCATGGCTGTGGGCGGGACAGGTCCAAGCAAATGCTGCATGAAGTAAATAGCCTGCGGACAAAGCCTGATGACTTAATGTGAACAGTCACCAACCGCCAAAATCCAGACAGATGGAATACATCCCAAATTGGGGTGCATAGCAAGGTGGAGGTCAACCACCGACCAATTCAATGAAGAAAAAACAAAAAGCCAGCACCAAATGTGCACTACAGCACTAAACATTCCAAACTGTACTTATTATAAAAAAAATTTTGAGATTTTTGGCAAAAAATTGCAATTTCTTGAGCTGCTTCGCCACGTCACGGCAAATCTCATTTGAAGCAGTCCTACACTAAAATATTTTTATAAAATGTGCCATACGGCCTCACATATGAATAGTAGAACTGCTCTTAGCAGCACTCACCTGGTCTATTTCAATCCCGTACCCATGACTGAGTCATGGCTGTGGGCGGGACAGGTCCAAGCAAATGCTGCATGAAGTAAATAGCCTGCGGACAAAGCCTGATGACTTAATGTGAACAGTCACCAACCGCCAAAATCCAGACAGATGGAATACATCCCAAATTGGGGTGCATAGCAAGGTGGAGGTCAACCACCGACCAATTCAATGAAGAAAAAACAAAAAGCCAGCACCAAATGTGCACTACAGCACTAAACATTCCAAACTGTACTTATTATAAAAAATTTTTTGAGATTTTTGGCAAAAAATTGCAATTTCTTGAGCTGCTTCGCCACGTCACGGCAAATCTCATTTGAAGCAGTCCTACACTAAAATATTTTTATAAAATGTGCCATACGGCCTCACATATGAATAGTAGAACTGCTCTTAGCAGCACTCACCTGGTCTATTTCAATCCCGTACCCATGACTGAGTCATGGCTGTGGGCGGGACAGGTCCAAGCAAATGCTGCATGAAGTAAATAGCCTGTGGACAAAGCCTGATGACTTAATGTGAACAGTCACCAACCGCCAAAATCCAGACAGATGGAATACATCCCAAATTGGGGTGCATAGCAAGGTGGAGGTCAACCACCGACCAATTCAATGAAGAAAAAACAAAAAGCCAGCACCAAATGTGCACTACAGCACTAAACATTCCAAACTGTACTTATTATAAAAAAAATTTTGAGATTTTTGGCAAAAAATTGCAATTTCTTGAGCTGCTTCGCCACGTCACGGCAAATCTCATTTGAAGCAGTCCTACACTAAAATATTTTTATAAAATGTGCCATACGGCCTCACATATGAATAGTAGAACTGCTCTTAGCAGCACTCACCTGGTCTATTTCAATCCCGTACCCATGACTGAGTCATGGCTGTGGGCGGGACAGGTCCAAGCAAATGCTGCATGAAGTAAATAGCCTGTGGACAAAGCCTGATGACTTAATGTGAACAGTCACCAACCGCCAAAATCCAGACAGATGGAATACATCCCAAATTGGGGTGCATAGCAAGGTGGAGGTCAACCACCGACCAATTCAATGAAGAAAAAACAAAAAGCCAGCACCAAATGTGCACTACAGCACTAAACATTCCAAACTGTACTTATTATAAAAAAATTTTGAGATTTTTGGCAAAAAATTGCAATTTCTTGAGCTGCTTCGCCACGTCACGGCAAATCTCATTTGAAGCAGTCCTACACTAAAATATTTTTATAAAATGTGCCATACGGCCTCACATATGAATAGTAGAACTGCTCTTAGCAGCACTCACCTGGTCTATTTCAATCCCGTACCCATGACTGAGTCATGGCTGTGGGCGGGACAGGTCCAAGCAAATGCTGCATGAAGTAAATAGCCTGCGGACAAAGCCTGATGACTTAATGTGAACAGTCACCAACCGCCAAAATCCAGACAGATGGAATACATCCCAAATTGGGGTGCATAGCAAGGTGGAGGTCAACCACCGACCAATTCAATGAAGAAAAAACAAAAAGCCAGCACCAAATGTGCACTACAGCACTAAACATTCCAAACTGTACTTATTATAAAAAAAATTTTGAGATTTTTGGCAAAAAATTGCAATTTCTTGAGCTGCTTCGCCACGTCACGGCAAATCTCATTTGAAGCAGTCCTACACTAAAATATTTTTATAAAATGTGCCATACGGCCTCACATATGAATAGTAGAACTGCTCTTAGCAGCACTCACCTGGTCTATTTCAATCCCGTACCCATGACTGAGTCATGGCTGTGGGCGGGACAGGTCCAAGCAAATGCTGCATGAAGTAAATAGCCTGTGGACAAAGCCTGATGACTTAATGTGAACAGTCACCAACCGCCAAAATCCAGACAGATGGAATACATCCCAAATTGGGGTGCATAGCAAGGTGGAGGTCAACCACCGACCAATTATTATAGCGCCAACCGGCGCTATAATAATAAATAATAATAATATAGGGTGTTGATGTCATTACACCACACCCCTCCTCATTACAGAGATTCACATCACCTGATTTACTTAATTGGTAGTTGGCTCTCAAGCCTATACAGCTTGGAGTAGGACAACATGTATAAAAAGTATCATGTGATCAAAATACTCATTTACCTAATAATTCTGCACACAGTGTATAACAGCTTTTAAAAAAGGGCTGGATGATTTCCTTAGTACACACAGCATTGTCAGTTATAAATGATTTAGTGAGAAAATGTAGAATTGGTGGAGGAAGGTTGAACTAGATGGACCTAGGTCTTTTTCAACCTAAGTAACTATGTATCTGTGTCATGACAATTCACAAGACACATAACGTAAAATGAAAGGAAAAGAATAAAAACAGGCTCAGCAACAGACAGGATACACAGCAGCCCTCCAGGGCAGAATAATTAAAGGGGGTATCTCCACACTGATTACATCTCACAGACAATGCCAATTATTGCAAAAAACAGTGCATGATTTATGGGCACTTGGTACGTGCAAATTCTGTGCACTTCTCTCCTTCACTACCTCAAGCCAGGTACAGGGTGGTGTGAATTTGTTCTACAGTAACTGTATGTTTTAATTAAAGATGGCTAATAAATCTTAATAGATTACTTGATCAGCTGACACAGAGTGCTAAGAGATCAGAGATTTTGTTTTTTAAAAACATGCTTATTACACAAATACTCTAGAGCAGTCAAGCCTCTGTCTAATCTACAGCTATTTACATAAAGAAAAACTTGCATATAAAATAAAAAAAATAAGTGTTTTATGTTTGATCGCTGCCAATGCCAACCATACCTGCACGTCTGCACACAAGAATAGAAAGCCTGCCAGCAATCGTCTCTCTCACACAAAGATATTCTCTACTGAAAGCCCAATATATTAACATATGGTGACATGCAAAGGTTTGGGCCACCCAGTCCAAAATGACTATTATTTTGAACAGTTAAGCAAGTTGAAGATGAAATGATCTCTAAAATATAAAGTTAAAGATTGGAAATGGGCAAAATTACAAATGTTCGGGTTTGCCGGGTTTGGGTGGACTTTAAAAAAAAAAAAAGTCTGGTTCACTACCAGACTTAAACCCGAACATGAGCCCAAACCCGAACAAACCCGATATAAGTCTATGGGGACCTGAAAATGTGTGCTGTAAAATGGTGTTAGTAAGGGCTAGGGGTCTGCAAAAGGAAGCAAAACAGGGATTACAGCAGGACAATTATACTTACTGAGTCTCTGCATGGCTGTCACACTGCTCCCAGGTCCAAATTGTGATAATGCAGACTTGTGGATTTAGACCTAACAACTCCTTCAAAGGGAATCTGTCACCAGGTTTTTAACACATAATCTGAGCGCAGCATAACATAGGGGAAGAGATCCTGATTCCAGCGATTGTAACTTATTGGGCTGCTTAGTATAGTTTTGATAACATCACTGGTTAATCAGCATTAGATTATCATTACAGGGCTACTTGTCATGCTGCAGGTAGTCCAGCATATTCATGAGCTCTGTATAACTGCTAGATCTGCAGCAGAGAAAACATGGATTTTATCACAATGAAAGCAAACAGCCCAGTAAGTGACACACCGCTGGAATCAGGATATCTGTTTCTACTTTATGCTGCTCTCAGATGGGGGAGCAAAAACCTGCTGACAGATTCCCTTTAAGGCTCTTTCAGCAGATAGATAGATAGATAGATAGAATCATAGATAGATGGCTAGATAGATAGATAGATAGATAGATGGATATGTGGCGCCCCTGTGGCTTCAGTCACCACATGGTACTGCACCTCACTTAAGGTGCAGTACTCATCCTGGATCCAGAGGAGGTCGGTATCAGTTCCACAACACAAACTCATATACACAACCAGGTTGCCCTCCCCATTGGGGTCCAGGCTAGGGTCGGGTCTTAAGCTAGTCATCAAACATGGGGGGCGGCCACCCACTAGTGACAGGGAACCGGGGGAGGAGCAGCCACCAGGAGGAGTTAGGAGCTTACACAACAGTTAGAGTGTTCTCCAGCAGGAGAGAACAGGAGTGGGACCGGCGCAGTTCAGGGTGCAGAGCCTTAAAGTGGAACAGACTTCACCTTGTATCACCAGAATCTGCAGGACAGGAGGATTGCAAGTCCCTCTGACCACCACGAGATCTCAGAGCACAGTGCCACATAGGCTCTGGAGTCGTGATTACAGTCAAGCCCTACAGCGACCCCGCGTCACCTACACACGGGACAGGAGCTAACACTACACGAACCGGGATCCCTAAGCAGCATCAGGCCACGGGGATCCATCTGTAAAGGCGCAAGAAGGAAGGGCATATCGACCACCGTACCGGTTCTAACCTCCAACGGATCCGGGATCAGCTGGGGCCCATCACGGCTGGAAACACAGCAGCTGATTCAGCCTTTTGATTGCCGTCGCCTCGCGCTTCGCCGCCAATGGGCACTACTCTTCTCATCATCCTGCCCGGGGCCTTCCAGGGACGGAGGGACGGAGGGACAGAGGGACAGAGGGACGGATGGACAGAGGGATGGAGGGACGGAGGGACGGAGGGACAGAGGGACAGAGGGACGGAGGGACGGAGGGACGGAGGGACGGAGGGACAGCGGGACCCATGGACAGCGGGATGGATGGACAGAGGGACGGATGGACAGAGGGGCAGATGGACAGAGGGACAGATGGACAGAGGGATGGATAGACAGAGGGACAGATAGACGGTGGGGGGTCTCACAGCAGGTGGGGGGGTCTCACAGCAGGTGGGGGTCTCACAGCAGGTGGGGGGATCACAGCAGGTGGGGGGATCACAGCAGGTGGGGGGATCACAGCAGGTGGGGGGTCACAGCAGGTGGGGGGTCACAGCAGGTGGTGGGGGGTCACAGCAGGTGGGGGTGGGGTCACAGCAGGTAGGGGGGTCACAGCAGGTGGGGGGTCACAGCAGGTGGGGGTGGGGTCACAGCAGGTGGGGGTGGGGTCACAGAAGGTGGGGATATCACAGCAGGTGGGGAGATCACAGCAGATGGAGGAAGGTGAGAGGTGGGGGAGGGGCAGCAGATGAGGGAGGGGGGCAGTGTCTGATGGGGGAGGGGGTGGCAGATGGAGGGGATGCAGCAGATGGGTTCAGTGCTGCTGGATCAGGGGGCAGTGACTGCTGCAGCCGGCAGCTGAAGGGTGGGGGCTGGGGCAATGGCGGCGGCTGAAAGGAGACAGTGTCTTTAAACTTACCGATCGCTCCCCTCACCTTCCACGGAGTGGAGTGAAGCTGAGGGGAGTGGTCACCGGCCCCAGATCCACAGTGATTGGAGAGATCGGTCACAAGGCCGATCTGTCCAATCAGAGCTGGGGGTAGGTGAAACTGAGGTCACCCAGCTCCAGCCAATGATCGGTGCTACAGCTGCACTGATCAGGGCTGGATTTTAATGTTTTAGCCATTTTCAATGGTTGGAACATTACAATGGCTGTGATTGGCTGACGAATGCCTCTCAGCCAATCATAGCCTCCTTAGGTCCGGGGAGGAGACACCACCCCTCCTGAGGTCAGGCAGAGGGCCCCTCCTCCCCGAATCTAAGATATTTGCAGCGATCGCAGCCACTGGGGCCACGATCTCGCCATGACGTACTGGGTACGTCATGGGTCCTTAAGTACCAGGGAGCTATGACGTATTCAGTACGTTTTCAGGCTCTAGGGGCCCGCTCCTGCTTGGTTCCCCTGTGCGACTGCAGGTGCTGTTAGTGCAACGCCCCCACCCTCTGCCCATGGGGCCCGGTGAGCAGAGAAATGAAAGGGGAGGGGCTCGGGCTGTCAGCGTGTCCAGGCCCCACCTCCTGCTCACTGCATGAGCAGCCCGCCCTGTGAAGTACACTGTCAACGCCACCTGCGTCGGGGAGCAGAGGAATGAAAGGGGAGGGGCCTGTCAGCGTTTCCAGGCCCCCCCTTCTGCCTGCTGCTCACCGGGCCCGCTACAAGAGTTCCAGTAATACCCTGATGGCGGCCCTGATTGGATGTGCCAATTCAGGGACAGCTGTGGGCTGCTTTTTTAGTCTAGGGAGGGCCCAATAACCATGGGTTCCTCAGCCTGATGATACCAGCCCCCAGCTGTCCACTTTTTCTTGGCTAGGTATTAAAATTCGGGGGACCGCACTCTGTTTTTTAAAATTATTTAAATAATTTTAAAAAACAACATGGGCTGTCTACCTGCTTTATCTGTGCTGGGTATCAAAATACGGGGGACCTTACCTATGTTTTCCAAGTTGTTACTGTATTTAATTTTTGCACTCCACAACCAATGACAGATGCTGGCACGCGGGCAATCTGGATGCAACCAATTACAGATGAGGATGATGATCACAGATGATGAGGGGGAAGCAGTGAATTTTTGTAAGCTTTAGTGAGCGGACCCGGAAGCAGAGTGACAGCTGCACGGAAACTCGGTAAGTATAACTTTCCTGCTCTAATCCCCATTTTGCTTCTTTTTAACTTTTTAAAAATGTTATTCTTATCTGGGTGGACAAACCCAAACAGTAACACAGTTTAGTTTGTGTCCAGGGTCCGTGCACGGACCTTGAACTTTACAGTTCGGGTTCATCCATCACTATTAAATATGACACATTTCCTTTGTATTTCATGCAAAAAAAAATATATTTTCATCTTTTACATTTGAAAAATTACAAAAAGGAAAATGGGACACCCTTTCTAGATTTCTGTGCTCAGATAGCTTTGACTAAGGTTTCAGACCTTAATTAGCCTGTTAAGGTTATAGCTTATTCACAATCATCATTAGGAGAGGTTCAGGAGATGCAAATTTCACAGTGTTATAAAAATCCAGCCTCCTCTATCCTTGCGCCAAGAAAAACAGCAGCCATGGATTCTTTTAAATAGCTGCCTAGCACTCTGAAAATGAAAATGGTGAAAGCCCACAAAGCAGTAGAAGGCTATAAAAAGATAGCAATGCACTTTCAAGTTTCCCTTTCCTCAGTTCAAAATGTAATTAAGAAATTGTAGTTAACAGGATCAGTGGAGGTCAAGATAGGATCTGGAAGACCAAGCAAAATTTCAGTGAGAACTGCTCATAGGATTGCTAGAAAGGCAAATCATAACCCCCACATGACTGCAAAAGACCTTCAGGAAAATTTTGCAGACTCTGGAGTTGTGTTATATTGTTCTAATGTTCAGAGACACCTGCACAAATATGACCTTCATGGAAGAGTCAACAGAAGAAAACCTCCCCTGCATCCTCACCATAAAATTCAGCATCAGACGTATGTAAAAGAACATCTGAACAAGCCTGATACATTTTGGAAACAAGTCCTGTGGAACTATGAGGTTAAAACAGCACTATTTGGCCACAATGATCAAAGGTATGCATGGAGTAAAAAGGGTACAGAATTTCAGGAAAAGAACATCTCGGCAACCATTGGAGGTGGATCAATCATGGGGAACATTTTACGCTGAAAGAGGGAAGAATGGATTCAATGAAATTTCAACAAATTCTTGATGTAAACATAACACCATCTGGATAATGATCCTAAAAACATGTCAAAATCCACAATAGACTACCTCAAAAGACACAAGCTGAAGGAATGGTTCTCAAAGTCCCCTGATCTGAACATCATTGAAAATCTGTGGCTAGACCACAAAAGAAAAGTGCATGCAAGATAACCCAGGAATTTCACAGAACTGGAAGAGACTTTTCCAAAGAAAAATGGATGAAAAACCCTCAAACAAAACTTGAAAGACTCTTGGCTGGCTACAAAATCATTTACAAGCTGTGATACTTGGCAAAGAGGTACTGACCATGCAGAATGCCCAAACTTTTGTATTGACCCAATATTTTTTTTTTCTAAAATACAAAGGAAATGTGTTATCTTTAACTTTGTCTTTTAGAGTTCACTTCATCTTCAACTTGCTTAACTGTTCACAATAACTAATTTTGACCGGGGGTGCCCTAACGTTTGCATTCCACTGTATGCTTTAAATGGGAATCTCAGCAAGTTATTATTGCTCTAATACATGAGTGAACAATTACATTTTATCAAGGAGCCACAAGAGATCCCTTGACAGGTGAGGAGTGACAAAGCAACCAGCTGAACTCAATTTAATTACAATAATATTGGGTCAAATTATTATTAATTTATATTAATTTGTATCACCTAAAGGGAACCTGACAGCTTATACATGCTGCCCGATCCAAAAGCAGCATGGATCCTACCTGGCTGACGTCATACAGCCAGTGACTATTTGACCCTGAAATGCTGTAGTATATCAGAGAAAACAATATTTTAAGAGACACAGTGGACCAAGCCACATGGGAATTTAGTAGGATAGGCAGGTCCCCGGCAGTGAATGATAGGTGTCTTCCAGTACACGCACACAGCAAAGACCTGTCACTCGAATGGACAGGGAAAAGTCACAGGGAACCCATTTATCTGACTATTCTCTCATCTGGCTTTGTCTTCGTCCACTTTTAAAGTAAGGTTTTCTATGAAATGCTGCAGCGTTTCTGAGTCAGAAATACATGTCTGGTGTCATCCAGCCATTGTCTGATATATGGTGACTGGGGATCAGGCAACATGTGTAATCAGTCAGGTTCCCTTTAATATTGATGAAAAACCTATTCACACAAGACATATAGCCGCAAAGATATTTATAAAGAATGTTTTATTTATTTATATCAAGGTAATAATAAAAGGGGTTTTTTTTAATAAAAAAGAGTAAATCACATGAGTAAAGGAGGGGCTGACAAATTACAGTATAATCATACATGTGTTTGCATAGGCAGAGACATACAGTATATAATTCATATCAGTGCCCCAAACCAAAATGGAAGAGTGAATTCAATAAGATTAAAGTAAATATCACCCATGTGGGTTTACTCCTGCTGCCACCCCACACCATAAACCTGGGAGTAAGACCAGTGTGTACACACGTCAAAATTGTTGGTGCCCTTCGTTTAATGAAAGAAAAACCCACAATGGTCACAGAAATAACTTGAATCTGACAAAAGTAATGATAAATTAAAAATCTATGAAAATGAACAAATGAAAGTCAGACATTGCTTTTCTGCTTCCACAGAATTTTTAAAAAATCAAACTCATGAAATAGGCCTGGACAGAAATGATGGTTCCTTAACTTATCTTGTTGCACAACCTTTTGAGGCAATCACTGCAATCAAACGATTCCTGCAACTAGTCTCTATGAGACTTCTGCACCTCTCAACAGGTATTTTGGCCGACTCCTCAATAGCAAACTGCTCCAGTTGTCTCGTGTTTGAAGGTTGCCTTTTCCAGATGGCAAGTTTCAGTTCTTTCCAAAGATGCTTAAAAGGATTTAGGTTAGGGCTCATAGAAGGCCACTTCAGATTAGTCCAATATTTTCCTCTTAGCCATTCTTGAGTGTTTTTAGCTGTGTTTTGGGTCATTATCTTGTTGCAAGACTCATGACCTGCGACTGAGACCAGGCTTTCTGGCACTGGGTAGCACATTTTTCTCTAGAATCCCTTGATAGTCTTGAGATTTCATTGTACCCTGCACAGATTCAAGACACCCTGTGCCAGATGCAGCAAAGCAGCTCCACAACATAACAGAGCCTCCTCCATGTTTCACAGTAGGGGCAGTGTTCTTTTCTTGATATGCTAAATTTTTCTGCCTGTGAGTTGATGTACCTTGCCAAAAAGTTCAATTTTTGACTCATCTGTCCATAGGACATTCTACCAGAAGCTGTTTTGCTTGTCAACATGTAGTCTGGCAAATTCCAGTCTGGCTTTTTTATAATTTTTTTTTCAACAATGATGTCCTCCTTGGTCATCTCGCATGAAGTGGCTCAAACAATCATGGATGGTGAGATCTGACACTGATGTTCCTGGAGCTTGAAGTTCACCTTTAATCTCTTTAGAAGTTTTTTGGGCTCTTTTGTTACCATTCGTATTATCCATCCCTTTGATTTGTCATCAATTTTCCTCCTGCAGCCACGTCCAGGGAGGTTGGGAACAAGTGGCCATGTTTCGGTTCAGAAGCAAATAACAAAGGTTTGACAAACATAAACTAATAAAACAACAAAAGAATACAGCAGCCATAGGTGCTAAGATGTGTGCAAACACTGAATATAGGAAATTTAAAGTGCATTACTGCCATATAGCATATACTTGAAGGTTTGTAGCGCATATATCTTTGTTTGTACATGGTGCAGTAATAGCAGCCTGCACCTGTTCACACTTGCTTTATTTTATTAGGAAATGCTTGCCAGTTTTTGCTGCATACTATTTTAGGTGATGACGGCCTCTATATTTGGCTGAGCACTCCTAACAGTCTAAAACGGGCTTTACACACTGCGATATCGGTCACTGAACCGCCGCCCAATAGAAGCGGAGGGGCGGAGATGAGCGAGACGAACATCCCGCCCACCTCCTTCCCTCCGCATTGTGGCCGGGAGGCAGGTAAGGAGAGCTTCCTCGTTCCTGCGGTGTCACATGGAGCGATGTGTGCTGCCGCAGGAATGAGGAACAACCTCGTTACTGCTGCAGTAACGATTTTTGAGAATGGACCCCCATGTCACCGATGAGCGATTTTGCACGTTTTTGCAAAGATGCAAAATCGCTCATCGGTGTCACACGCAACGGCATCGCTAATGCGGCCGGATGTGCGTCACCAATTCCGTGACCCCAACGAGTTCGCATTAGCGATGTCGTAGCGTGTAAAGCCCCCTTAAGGATCCTACCTGCCCTTTAAATTGTTTGATACATATTAGGGTCCCATTAGAGAAAGATCGCATTGTTGAGCTAGGTGAGTTTTCATGCCAATGGGAGACAGAATCTATAATAATGTCTAGAATGGGATTTCAGTAGATATTTTCATACTATAAATAATATATTTTAGAATATAGTGCATTTGTAATGCTTAAAGGGAATCTGACAGCAGTTTTTTTGCTACCTCATCCGAGAACAGCATGATGTAGGCAAAGAGACCCTGAGTCAAACAATGTATCACTTAGATTACTGGGTGCTACAGTTCTGACACAATCCAGAATTTTTAGCTTTAGCCATGTAGTAGAGTCCAAAGAGCTACCACCACCCACACCAGACTCTCAATAGAGATTGTACATTAACAGTGAAGTGTCAATTAGAGGAGGGGGTATGCCGGACTGCCCTGTGCATGACTTTGTATTCTCAGCAATGATAAGGATCCTGCTGCTTAAACACACATAGCAACATAAACACATAAACAACCGATCTGTGACAACACAGTCAGCTCTGAATTTTTTTTGTGTTAACCCTTGTAGCATATTGGCTTCAGCTAACATAGCAAAAACCTGCTGACAGATTCCCTTTAAGGCCATTGGTGTGAACTGTCCAGTCCTGAATCTCATTGATCAGTGCTGGTCTTCTTGATACATTGGCCTTCCATGTAACTAGTGAGAAACTTCCCATAACGTTTCCTGAAGTCATAACAAAATGACATCATCACAGCTTATTTTAATAAAGGTATTTTATTTTATGAAAAAAGGGAAAGTACACCTAGGCAGCGTGCCCACGATCAGTATTTGCAGCGTTTTTGACGTAGCATGCTTCAGCTGCATCCAAAACGCTGTGGTGTACAGTATTAGCATAGTGGATGGGATTTCTAGAAATCCCGTGCGCACTGTGCTTCTTTTTTATGCAGCAAACACTGACCTGCGGTGCATCTTTCCAGACCACAGCACCTTAATTGTTTGCTGCAGAATTGCCTGCATCCTCCATAGGGAGAATACAAGCGAGAGACCACAGCGCACTGAACCCTGATCGTGGGCACTGACAGCTGCGGTCTCCTGCGTTCACCTGTGGAGGAGACATGCGGTCCCGCTGGTCAGGAACCCGCTGTGATCTGAACGCAACGAGTCCTAATCATGGGCACATACCCTAAGGGAAACAACAGTGACAGTTGTCCAGAATTATTATTTTCCATTATCTCTAGTATGTTTCACGTGTTTTTTTTTACATTTGATCTCATTTCTGATCTTAAATATATTTCTAATATGGTGAGGAATTGCCATTTACAAAATTAACTTTAACTATAATGTGAGAAATGTGGTTCTTGTGAAATCTCTAGAGCAATCACTGAATGAGTGTCCAGTTAGATATCCCCCCATTCTCCCAGGAGCAAGAGAGTGCACTCTGTGAAATAAATGTGGGTCCTACTGCGCCATAATCTCTATTGATTCTCACAATGAGGTGGGAGGGGAAAACTAAATCAGACCAAGCAGAGCATTTAAAGCTGAGACAGGGAGGGAAGTAAGAGGGTGAAGTTCTGTGTAATTCCTGATATTTCTCATTAATACTGTTATCTTGGAAATTATTTTTTTATTCTTTGGAATGTTATCTTTTCTTTATGAACTTGAAACTGTCTATGTCTTTTATATCTTTGGATGAATGATGATTCTGCTACTAGATTCAATATATTTAAATATAAAATTTGTACTACTAAAAAGACAATTATTAGGCCACTTAAAGTCAAATTGTCAGCTTTAAAGGGGTTACACACTGAGACCTCAATCTATTACCCCGATAAGCGCAGTGTGATTCACTAAACACAATTTGCCCAGAGGGCAACAGGAGGTACCCTAACTAAAGATCCTAAAATTTAACTTTTAATCATAACATTTTAAATATACATTATACCAATTAAAAAACTGGCATGCAAGGCAAACTACCACATTTGTGCTCATTTTCTAAGTTTGTGAGCACGCGCGGTAGTAACCTTTTTTGGTTACAGCGCCTAAGTCCACGCGCATGCGCACCATCAACCCTATGTGAAGATTATTCTAAGTTCTTGCGCTTGTGTGAGATTGTGTTTTTTCTTGTGGGATTTCCCGTGGAACATCACGCGGATGCGAGACTAGGTGATACGCCGGACCTGTCATATGACACCATGATGCCCTGGATATTAAAGATCATAGGCTGAAATGGTATAACTTGTGGCTAGATAACGTTGAGTATGATTGGTCCCCATAATTGAAGGGACTTTAATTGATGTCTCTTATAGCCAATGATGAGTTTATATTGGGGAAGGTATAAGGTGTATACCAATGAGACATGTGAAATGGGAGTACGGACCCTCAAGTTGGGTGATTTGGGGTTTCTAAAGATAGCATGTATTGGATGACCTTCGAGTGATGTCACAAACAGACCTTTTATGAGGGCCTGTTTTCTGGTTTTAAGCTCAATATAGCCTCAGCCCCCTAATGAAGCCAGTTCTTGGTGAAACATGTCAGGGAGGCTATTAGCTGAACGTTTTTAGGTAGGCAGCGTAGGGGAAGACAGAAGTCCAATTGTCTATGCGTTCAGTCCACGGCTGAATAGCAAATCAAATGTGGTAGTTTACCTTGCACACCAGTTTTTTAATTGGTCTAATGTATATTTAAAATGTTATGATTAAAAGTTAAATTTTAGGATTTTAGTTAGGGTACCTCCTGTTGCCCTTTGGGCAAGTTGCGTTTAGCTTTAAAGAGGTTGTCTTACAAAGTACATTTTAATCAAAGATCTTGGATTATTAGTAAGTTCCCCAATTGCATGTGTTTAAGAAAAATGTTCTGTGCTGAGATAATCTTATAAATGTTCTCCTCCTGCTATGTGTTATTTATGGTGACCGACCATGTAGAGCTGCTGCACACATACATATCACTTGGCTAGGGGCAGACACATCATTTAGTGCAACCTGTGCAGTCGCACAGGGGTTCAAGAGGTTGGAGACCTATTTCTATCTCCAAAGCAGGTGAAACTGTGCATTTTGATGAGTTTTTGGTCTGCAAAGGGCCCATATATTGTTCTTGCACATAGGCCCTTTTCTGTCTGTGTCCACCAGTGGTGCTGAGAACCATTTTTCTACTGTTTTTTTTTTCTTTTAGTTATATCTTCTTTTGTGACTGGATGCCTCCCTCTGGCTAAGCCCTAGCTCATTGACTTTCAAGATACGATTAAAAAAGATTTACGAAAAAAATCTTCACAAAATAAAATGGATCCACCTGTCAGCACAGAACACTAGCGTATCACCAATGCAGCCAATCCTTGCATGGAACATTGGTATGTCACAAAGCGGATCCACCTGTCATCACAGAACACCAGCGTGTCACCAATGCAGTCAATCCTTGCATGGAACATTAGTATGTCACAAAGCAGGTCCACCTGTCATCACAGAAAACTAGCATGTCACCAATGCAGCCAATCCTTGCATGGAACATTGGTATGTCACAAAGCAGATCTGTGGCACCCCAGTGGTTATGGGAGCCACAGTGGCATTGTTCTCTTCACCTGGAGGACAGTGCTATGCCTGGAAGCAGTGGGGAAGATCTCAATGTCAGGTACCATTGCACACAACACTTCCTGACTCAAACCAGAAGGGGTAGCTCAAGTCCTGGTTGGGACGAGCCTCCCCTGTGCATTCTGGGCTGGGAAGGGGTTAGTCAGAGGAACAAAAAGTGAAACATCAGAACCCTGGAGGAGAAGGAGATCGGTCGCTGTAAGAGAGCTGTGTATAAGATTTCCAGGACCGAGCGCATTGTACAGGACACCGGAGTCCTAGATCACTGGGTACTAAAGGCTCAATAGTAAAAGCCAGAGGGCAGGAGATTCCATGTTTCCTGGCACACAAACAAAGCCCTAAGGCGAAGTAGCAAAATAGAGCCCGGGGCCGTGGAGGAACACGCGGGCCCCATATCCGGCTCGCGCTGCCCGTCAGAGAGGGACATAGCACTAAGCAACCAAGAACCAGGGTCCCCAAGTAGCTTCAAACCACGGGGATCTGACATCCAAAGTGCATAAAGGAAGGCCTCCAACGTACTTGGCATAGAGACATTCCTCCCTGCTACCAGGCTAACCGGACCACGGTAACCTCGAGACTACAACCTGTTACCAGTAAAGTTAAAAGTAAACTACCAATCTGTGTCGTCTGGTTACTGTTGGTGCCCTCAGCCCTGCACCCCAGCGCACCACTACTACCCCCATCATCTCCCTGGGGCTCGCTCCACCTGTGGGAAGCAGAAACAGGACGGCTGCTACTACCATCTGCCCCGGAGGACAGCGACAACAGTGGCGGCTATTTCCTGGCCGCATACCGCATGTGGCATCATAAAATCAAACCTCCATTACCACCCCCTCCTTTATTGTACACCTCAGGGCCACGAAACCGGGCAAAAGGGCCACGAAACCGGGCAAAAGGGCCACCCCATGACATCTCCAGACCCGACTTCACCAGGCCTGGTGACGAGTAATTTAACCCCTTGCCCCGTAGGTGCTACAGATCCACCTGTCATTACGGAACACGAGTGTGTCATCAATGCAGCCATGCCTTGATAGGAAAATTTCTGTGTCACAATGCTTACTGACCTCACAATGTGACCTCCGACTAGAAATCTGGCTGCCTGGAAGTAGCAGTGCCACTTGTTCAGCTGCCTGGCTGGCTATCCATCTGGCTAGCTGGCTGCCGTGTCAAAATGCAGAGCCAACTGGCATCACAGAACTCTAGCGTGTCAAGAATATGGCCATGCCTTGTACGGAACCCTGTTTTGTCACAATGCGGATCCACCTGACATTACGGAACACTAGAGTGTCATCAAAGCGGCCATGCCTTGCTGTGGAATCTGTTATGTCACAACAATACCTATTGACCTCACAATTTAGCCTTCGCCTATAAATTTGTCTGTCTGGCAGTACATGTGCCAGTTGTCAAGCTGGCTGGCTGGCTATCTGAATGGCTTGCTAGCTGCCTGGCTGGCTGGCTTGCTGGCTGGCTAACTTGCTGGCTTGCTAGCTGGCTTTCTAGCTAACTGGCTGGCTGGCTTGCTGACTGGCAAGCTATCTGGCTGGCAGTGGCTGGATGGCTAGAAGTCTAGCTGGCTGACTGGCTTGTGGCAAGGCTAGCTAGCTCAGTGGCTGGCTGGTTGGCAAGGTATCTAGCTGTCTAGCTGACTGGATGGCTTGCTGGCTAGTTTTCTGGCTGACAGGCTAGCCTGCTTGGGGTTTTTTTTTTGCTTTTCTCTTTGCTATCTAAATGGTGGCTGGCTATCTCACTGGCTGCCTTGCTTGCTGGCTTGTTAGTTGGCTGACTGGCTAGCTATCTGGCTGACTGGCTAGTTAGCTGGCTGGCTAATTGGCTAGTTATCTGTCTGGCTGGATGGTTTGCAGGAAGTCTACCTGGCTGGCTAGCTAGCTGGCTGGATGATTGGCCGGCTGGCTATATAGCTGGCTAGTTGGCAAGGTATCTAGCTGTCTAGCTGTCTGGTTTTTTACCTGACTGTCAGGCTAGCTAAATGGGTGGCTAGCTGGCTGGTTTTCTGGTTAGCTGGCTGGCTAGCTGATTGGCTGGTTATCTAGCTAGCTGGTTAACTGCCTAGCTAGCTGCTTTTCAAGCTGGTTGGCTAACTGGTTGGCTTGCTAGCTGGCTGGTTGGCATACTGACTGGAAAGCTGGCTTGCTGCTGTTGTAGCTGTTCTGTTTTGTCACAAGTCAGCTTATGGGATCACCAGTGAGGTCCTCTGAATTAGGCCTCTTCAGACCTAATCAAGATCGAGCGCTTGGAGAAAAGACCTGCATTCATGTGAGCATGATCAATTTTCTGTTTATTTAGCTAAGGTGCAGTTTATTTATACCATTTACAGATCAATGTGATATTGCAAAAAAGGCTTCTAGCTGGACTTTACAAGTTGCTCATATGACCTTTATGTTTTAGCAAAACAAAAATGTAGAGTCATGCATATGAGATAAGAAGAAGATAAGAAGAACATTTAGAGACAATAATAATCCTTGAGCTTGTCTCTCATTCTGAAGGCTCCATAATGACTATGAACTACCACCAGATATACTTACTAATGGAACAATAAAATATCTTTAATAAAGAAATAGAGAAACTATTAACCCTTCTATATCACTGCCTAGCTTGCTGACTGGATGACTAGTTGGCTAGCTAGCTAGTTGGCTTGCCTGGCTGACTGGCTATCTGGCTAGATTTTTTTTGTTTTTCTCTTTGGGTCATGTCTTTTGTGACCTGTTGTCTCCGTTTGGTGTAGCACTCATTCCTGGACTTCCATGATGCCGGTGAGAAAAAGATTATGTCACAATGCGGATCCACCTGACATCACGAAAACACTAACATGTCATTAATGCGGCCACACCTTGTTAGGGACACTTGTGACGCCTCTGCACTATCAGGTAGTCACAGGGTATTGTACAATCTGCCCTCTCGTGCAATATCCAACTCCTTCTTGGTTATGGATCCCCAACTACATGGTGTTGCCTACATCAGCTAATCAAAATCCTGGGAACACTCTGCACCGCACCCACCAGACACACCAGTGGACAGCCTGAGTGGAATAGGGTCGCCCACATAGGGGGTTGGTTAGGGGAGGTCAGGAGTGTCAGGAGAGTCAGTGAGCCGAGGGAAGGAGTTTGGAAGTGAAGGACAGAGGAGGTCAGGAGCAGGGCTCCTAAGTAGTTACCTATGTGGCAGATGGTGGTCTGGGCCTAGAAGGAGCTGGAGCCCCGGTCGCAGGGGATCATGGCAACGGGCACAGGTCTGTCGAGGACTTGGACCAGGGCACGATGGGGTACGTGGACCTATGTCAGGGAGTAGCTTCAGGCAACCTAACAATTTACCCGACGAGAACAGAGCCTTCAAGATCCGCTCTCCACCTGCTCCAAAATTGGGGTACTAGCGCAACGAGGGGGATAGGACTTTCCACTCAAACGGTCCAGAAAATCCCAAGCGTGAACCCTGAGAGCACGCTCCCACACTTAGCCATAGTGGGGAGCGGGACCCGACTAGTTCCATACTATCGGGACCAACAGAGAAGTAAACCAGGAGGAAGGTCACGGATCACCAGGCAGCCCTATTGGGGACGAGACCCGAACTAGCTACCCTCAGCGGCAGCGGTATCCAGAACTTTGGTTTATCCAGTTGTCGGTGTCAGCTTAATGGACTGAGTGAGTACGAAAGTGACCCCCTTCGCACCCAATGGCACTCCCTGAACATAATCACCGAGTCCCTGGGCATCCCTCCTACCTGTGGAGGGTTCTAACACCTGGCTTCCCCACTCCATCGCCATCGGGTACTCCAAACTGCAGCGGTGGCACTCCACATTACCACACACCACAGGTGGCGTCATGAACTCTAAACTCAATCCCCTGTAAATTACCCACTTCATTTGAGTGGCCGCATGACCACCGGGTCCGGAGACCCCTCAAGCCACCGCGGATCCGGATCCAAGCAGCCCGGCTGCTGGCACGGGGGCGGCACGCACTGTTGTGTCACAATGCCTGTTAACCTCACATAGTAGCTTATGCCTATAAATCTTCCTGCTTGGCAGTGTCTGTGCCAGTTTTCAAGCTGGCTGGCTAACTGGCTGTTTGGCCAGCTATCTGGCTAGCTAGCTGGCTGGCTTGATAGCTGGCTTACTAGTTGGCTGACTGGTTGACTGGCTGTTTGGTTGTCTAGCTGGCTGGCTGGCTAGCTACCTGGCAGGTTGTCTGGTTAGCTGGCTTATTAACTGGCCGGCCAGCTAGCTATCTGGTTGGATGGCTAGCTGGATTGCCGGCTGTTTGGATGCCTAAAAAAACTGGCTAATTAGCAGGATGGCTAGATATCAGGTTAGTTGGCTGGTTAGCTACCTGGCTGGCTAACTAGTTAGTAAGCTAGACAGCAAGAATGATGTCACTGCCAAAACTGAAATGTGAACAGGTGCGTAACTGAACATAACATAAAATTACAAAAAAGACAGTTTGCACTCTGAAATGCTAAAGCATGAAAACCATGAATGTAAAGGGGGCTTTACACGCTACGATATCGTTAATGTTTTATCGTCGGGGTCACATCGTTAGTGACCGACATCCGGCGTCATTAACGATATCGCAGCATGTGACACTTCTGTGTGACCTAAAACGATCGCAAAAGTGGCCAAAATTGTTTGCCGCGGAGAGGTCATCCTAAAACAAAAAATCGCTTTCCTCTCATTACCGATGTTGTTCCTCGTTCCTGCGGCAGCACACATCGCTGTGTGTGACACCGCAGTAACGAGGAACATCTCCTTACCTGCCTCCACTGGCTATGCGGAAGGAATGAGGTGGGCGGGATGTGACGTGCCACTCACCTCCGCCCCTCCGCTTCTATTGGACGATTGCTTTGTGACATCGCTGTGACACCGCACGACCCGCCCCCTAAGAAAGGAGGTGGATCACCGGCCAGAGCGATGTCGCAGGGCAGGTAAGTGCATGTGACGGGGGTGCGCGATTTTGTGCACGACGCGCAGCAATTTGCCCGTGTCGCACAAATGATTGGGGCGGGTATTCACGCTAGCGATATCGGCACTGATATCGTAGCGTGTAAAGCCCCCTTTAGACTACAGATATGCATTACTGCTAAAGGAAATCTAAGAAACAATGAGATATTTAGCATACAAAACCAGCCTTTTTTTTTATATGTGCCCTGTCACCACGTCACAGCATACGTGGGTACCTACTCTATAGTGAAGCCTCTCTGTGGGTTTAAAAATCTCTTGTGTTTGGGCAAGTAGGAACCTGCTATAATGGATGTTCTGCCTTCTTTCACGTAACGCTGTGAATCTCCAGCATACAGCTAAACCCTCATTCACAATTCAAATAAACAGACTGGAATTCAGTTGCCTTGATTTATTAGCTGGTAACGTGAACTTGATTGCAGTACGTGGAATATACAGTGAATATAGGAATATCCAAGATACAGTTGAATACGGTATATCCAAGATGCAGATGAATACGGTATACGGAATACGGAATATCCAAGATACTGTTTTATACAGGTAAAAACTATAACAAGAAAATGATTACAGTCAGTACAGTGTTAATACAGAGGTAACATAGCATAACAGTATATGAGATGCAGTTATATGAGAAAGGCTTCCATCAATTCTCGGCTGTTGGAGGCAATTTTATGCAACCAGAGATTAGACAGAGCAAGCATTTCTTGAGCCCTTTTTAGCAGACTGATTGCAGCCTCAGTTGTTGGTGTGGACTTCAGGCAGTCGTCTACATAGAAGTCTTTTTCTACGAATGATCTGACATCTGACCCATACTTTTCTTCACCCTCTTTGGCGGAATTTCTGAGACTGTAGATAGCGACTGCTGAGGAAGGACTGTTCCCGAAGATGTGTACCCTCATCCGGTACTCTGCAATGTCTTTATCGGGGTCGTTGTCGCGATACTAGAAGAACCTCAAATAGTTTCTGTGTTCCTCTTTGACGAGAAAACAGTGGAACATTTGTTGTATGTCAGCCATGAATGCCACTGAATCCTTGCGGAAACAGAGTAGTACTTCTAGGAGTCTGTTGTTGAGGTCTGGGCCCGACAATAGGACATCATTCAATGAGACGTCTTCACATTTGGCGCTCGAGTCGAATACCATTCTTATCTGGCCTGGCTTTTTGGGATGGTACACACCGAAGATAGGTAAGTACCAACACTCCTCGGAGTCTTGAAGTGCGGGTGCGACCTCCGCGTGGTTGTTCTGTAAGATCTTCTCCATGAAGGTAAAGAAGTGTTCTTTTGTCTCAGGTGACCTCTGAAGTTTATGCTTGAGGGGATGAAGTGATTGTAGACCATTTCCCTGTTGTTTGGTAGGCGTCGTATCCGAGGTCGAAATGGTAGTGGTGCGACCCAACTGTTTGATTTGTCTTTGACTATTTCCCAATCCATGGTGTCCAAGAACATCCTGTCTTCTATGGACATCGCTGTTTTGTTGTCTTCCTCTGTCCTGTGGAAGACTGCACACCCTATGTGGTTTTGTTCACCTTCACAAGCATGGTCTTCGTTGGAAGGAACTGAGAAAGGGCAAGGCAGAGGGGTGCTGCATGGTAACTCCTTTACCAGCAGACTATTCTCACATGGCTGGAAGAGAGACGGGCGTCCATTTTCTAATGTATTGGTGAGCATACTGTTGACTGAGGTCGGCTTGTGTGCTCCTCCTAGACGGACGACTCCTATAATGACCCATCCAAGATCGAGCTTCTGTGTGTATGCAGCGTTTTGGAAGCTGTTGATGTGTTCTCTAGTCTTGTGAACTCGTAGTATATCTCTTCCCAAGAGTAAAGTTATTGGGGCTTCTGGGTCCAACTCAGGTATCAGGTGAGCTATACGCTTCAGATGGGGGTGATGAGCAGCTACCTCTGGTGAAGGTATCTCAGACCTGTTGTCGGGAATCTGATTGCACTCCAGTATGGTCGGTAATGATAGACAGATCTGGCCATCTACAGACTCCACTTTGTATCCAGTTGCTTTCCTCCCCGCCATCTCGACAGTACCTGCGCATGTCTTCAAGGAATAGGGAGAACCGGGGCCTACAATGCTGAAGTTGTTGAAGAAGATGGACGTGCCTAGCGATCTGTTGCTCTGGTCATCCAGGATTGCATATATCTTGATCGCTTTGTCCCTATGGCCTGCTGGGTAGACTCGGACAAGGCAGATTTTTGAACAGGATCTTCCTCCTATGGGTCCTCCGCAGATCTCGGTACATTGAGAGGTGACCTCAGGGGAGTCCACGCCAGTATCCTTCTGCTTGGCATTGCGCTCCTCTGCTTGTGACAACACTCGTGGGGGTGGTCCAGGGTGTAAGGCTGTATTGTGATCCGTGCTGCTGCATTCTGCACATTTCACGCTAGCTTCACAATTCCTGGCGAGGTGTGATGTTGTAGCACAGCATTTGAAGCAGATGTTGTTTTCCTTGAGGAAACCTTTGCGATCCTCTAAAGACTTCTCCCTGAAGGCTTTGCATTTTAGTAGCGGATGCGGTTTCTTGTGTAGCGGACACTGCTTACTGACATCTTGAGGTCTGTTCTCTTCTGGAGGTGGCTTACTAGCATGTTGAGAGGGTCCTGTGGAAATAATGTTAGTTTTATGGACTGCCACGGGTGTCCTACTGAGTTTGACACCGGGGGTAGTGGGACACGACAGGGTGAAGTCAAAACTGGGGTCATTTCTGACTTTAGCTTGTTGAACAACAAAATTTACAAATACAGTGAAAGGAGGAAAAGGCACATTATGAATTTGTTTGTACCGTGAACCACATGTGACCCACTTTTCTTGTAGGCTGTAAGGAAGTTTCTGCACTATCGGATTAACTCCCCTGGCAGTGTCCAGGAAAGCCAATCCAGGCAAATTTCCTTCCTCCTGGGCAACCTGTAACTCTATCAACAAATCACTCAGTTCTCTAAGTTTTTGATAACCTTTAGGCACTATCTTAGGAAAACCATCAATTGGTATAAAGCATTTTCAATGGCTTCTATGGACCCATAGCATTCATCAAGTCTTTCCAACACCTTATGTAGGCCTGTGGCTGGATGCTTTATATTAATGTCTCTTAGTCGTTTGGCGTGCTCAGCCGACTCATTCCCA
This sequence comes from Anomaloglossus baeobatrachus, assembly GCF_048569485.1. NCBI lineage: Eukaryota > Metazoa > Chordata > Amphibia > Anura > Aromobatidae > Anomaloglossus > Anomaloglossus baeobatrachus. The sequence continues at coordinate 187,402,148 of NC_134357.1, read as the reverse complement.
AACCACTTTACTAGGATATCTAACTCCTCGCTACAAGAAAGGTCCAGACCCTGAATGGTGTTCTGGAAAGAGGCTCGCCATGACCTATAGTTCTCAGCTTTGTCAGTGAACTTTACAAGTCCTTTGGTAACCAGTTCTCGGCGAGCAAAGAACTTTGCAAAGTCCATGGTAGCTTGGTTGGTGCAAGCTGGTGTGTTATAGTCATGTCTAATGTGTGGTGTATCACCATACCTTTTAGGGGCTTCAGTCTCAGGGTAGTCTGTATAATACCATTCTGAAGCAAAGGGTGTTCCTCTGATTCGGGATAGAGGTGATACCTTCTGTTCTGTAGAACTGTAGTTGTAGTCGACGTCGACCTGCTGCATACTTTCTTGCTTACAGTACTGCAGTTCGGGATGAAGTCTCTGGTAGTCGATATAAGCTGATCGATGTCGTGGATCAGGATTGTCATCCGTTCCGTGATGCTGGTGGACATACTCTGAGATTCGTTGGGTTGGATCTTGTTGCTCTACGTCTGGTCCAAGTACGTTGCTGCGTTCCTCGGATTCAGAATACTCCACGGCCTCCAGTAACTCTGCTTTGGCTATTGCCGCTGCTGCCTCCTTTTCTGCAATAAGTTTGTCCAGAGAGGCCTGCAGGCGTGCTTTTTCAGCTTCTTGTTCAGCTACCAAGCGTGTTCTGTCTGCTTGCAGGAGTGCACTTTCTGCTTCTCGATCTGCTTGCGGGCGTGCACTTTCTGCTTCTCGATCTGCTTGCAGGCATGCACTTTCTGCATCTCGGTCTGCTTGTCTTAGCTTTAGTTGCCTCTCTTGTGCAGCAAAGGTGGATTTTACTTTTGCAGCCTCAGCTTCTGCACGAGCGAGAGCAGAGAACTCTTTCACTGAAGACTTGTTAGAGCAGCTTGCTCTGGACCTTGTCCTGACTGAGGGTGCTCGGGATGCAGACATTGTGCACTCAGCTGTGGATTGATGATAACTTGGGCGGAAAAGCTGGGTCTATACGTGAACGGGTTCCGCGTGGCGGGAAAGGTGTCGTGCTTGCTGGGGAGGACTGCGGTCTTGATCCCTGTGGCTGTATGGCGCCTGCTGTAGTACCCGCATGCGGTGCAGTGTGGGGGATAGCGGTACCATGCAGTCTATTCAACTACCGCCTGCGGTCAGTGTCTATTTTTACTGTTCTGCCTTCTTTCACGTAACGCTGTGAATCTCCGGCATACAGCTAAACCCTCGTTCACATTTCAAATAAACAGACTGGAATTCAGTAGCCTTGATTTATTAGCTGGTAACGTGAACTTGATTGCAGTACGTGGAATATACAGTGAATATAGGAATATCCAAGATACAGTTGAATACGGTATATCCAAGATGCAGATTAATACGGTATACGGAATACGGTATATCCAAGATACTGTTTTACACGGGTAAAAACTATAACAAGAATATGATTACAGTCAGTACAGTGTTAATACAGAGTTATCATAGCATAACAGTATATGAGATGCAGTTATATGGGAATCAAAGTCAAAGGTCACTGCATGTGCAATACATAGAAAATCTTATCTATACAAACAAGACAGGGATGACACTAAAGGCCCAGTCACACTAAGCAACATCGCTAGCAACATCGCTGGTAACGAACAACTTTTGTGACGTTGCTAGCGATGTTGCTGTGTGTGACATCCAGCAACAACCTGGCCCCTGCTGTGAGGTCGTTGGTTGTTGCTGAATGTCCTGGGCCATTTTTTAGTTGTTGCTGTCCTGCTGTGAAGCACAGATCGCTGTGTGTGACAGCGAGACAGCAACAACTAATGTGCAGTGAGCAGGGAGCCGGCTTCTGCTGAGGCTGGTAACTAATGTAAACATCGGGTAACCAAGAAGCCCTGTCCTTGGTTACCCGATATTTACCTTTGATACCAGCCTCCTCCGCTCTCACTGCCTGTGCTGCCGGCTCCTGCTCTGTGCACAGATAGCTGCAGCACACATCAGGCAATTAACCCGATGTGTGCTGTAACTAGGAGAGCAAGGAGCCAGCGCTCAGTGTGCGCTGCTCCCTGCTCTGTGCACATTTAGCTGCAGCACACATCGGGTTAATTAACCTGATGTGTGCTGTAACTAGGAGACTGGGGGCTGGTCACTGGTTGCTGGTGAGCTCACCAGCAACTCGTGTAGCCACGCTCCAGCGATCCCTGCCAGGTCAGGTTGCTGGTGGGATCGCTGGAGCGTCGCAGTGTGACAGCTCACCAGCAACCTCCTAGCAACTTACCAGCGATCCCTATCGTTGTTGGGATCGCTGGTAAGTTGCTTAGTGTGACTGGACCTTAAAGGTGTAGAATTACAATGTACAATGCATTTACTACACTCTTCCATCTAAGATTCTATCACTAACACGTGTAATGTGCTTTGCTCACCGGATTACACTAGGCAGGGGTGAATTTACAGAGAGGTAAGTCGGCATGTCCTTTCCTGACAAATCCAAAGAGAAAATGGCTGCAGGCTTCTTCTCAGCTCCGAGGAGGGTGTTTGTTACCCAGAATACATTTCGTTTAAAGAGAAACTGAGCAATTCAAAAGAATAACAACGACCTCTAGAGGTTGTAACACAAATTGCAATGAATGACTATTAGCAGGCTGCCATAAGGCAGAACAATGGATGAAGTCACCTGTGGCTAGTGGGCACCCCTCTCCCACTAGCCACAGGTGATATACCATGACGTAGCAACTGGGCACATAAAAAATTGCCGTTTTTGTATGCTAAATATCTAATTTTTCCTCAGATTTCCTTTAGCAGTAATGCATATCTATATTCTTGCATTCATGGTTTTCATGCTTTATCATTTCCGAGTGCAAACTGTCATTTTTTTGTAGCTAGTAAGCTAGTTATCAGGCTAGCTGGCAAACTGAGTGGCTAGCTTGCTGTCTGGCTAGCTGGTAGGCAATTTGGTTGGCCGTCAGGCTAGCTGTCTAGTTAGTTGGTTTGGCTGGCTGACTGGCTAGCTGGCTGAATGTTTTTGTTTTTTTCTTTGGATCATATTTTTTGTGACCTCTTGTGTCTTTTTGGTGGAGCACTCACTCGTCGACTTAGATGCAGGTGAAAAAAGATTAGAAAAAAAAAATCTTCCCACCCAAAAAGAAACAATTTTTTTTGTATTATAATAATAAAATTAAATTTAGTAATAATGATATTACTACTACTTTCATTGGACAATCAGTGTCTGTAGATGGAACACTGGCGTGTCACAATGCGTATCCACCTGGCATCATGGGACACTAGCGTGTCACCAATGCGGCCATGGCTTGCACCGAACACAGATAACTAACAATGCGGTTCCACCTGAGATCAAAGAAACACTAGCTTGTCATCAATGCGTTGGAAGGGACACTCTTGTGTCACAATGCCTGTTGACCTCACATTGTGGTCTTCACCTATAAATCTGCCTGCCTGGCAGTGGCTGGGCCAGTTGTCAAGCTGGTTGGCTATCTAGCTGATTGGCTGACTAGCTGCCTGGATTGATAGTTAGCTGGCTTACTAGTTGGCTGGCAAGTTGGCTGGCTGTTTGGGTAGCTTGCTGGCTCGCTAGGTACCTGATAGGTTGGCTGGTTAGCTGACTGATTGTATGGTTGGCTATCTAGCTGTCTGGCTGGCTGACTATCTGGCTTTCTGGCTGACAGGTTGGCTGGCTTGATAGCTGGATGGCTTACCAGTTGGCTGGCCGGTTGGCTGGCTATTTGGGTGGCATGCTGGCAGCTCCCCCATGCTCCCTGTATACTGCTAGAGCTGTAGGGTGAAAAAGCGCAATAGGGTCTTACCCGGTATGAGGGTAGAAAGACAGAAAGAGATACACTCACCTGGTAGGGTTGTGCAAGTCACAACTCCTTATGATCGCATGTGAGTGCCTTTTTGTGGTTTAGCAGCGGCCCCGTAATGCAGTATATAATATATAGGTCAGGTAAAGAGAAAACCGGTTTAAATACCTCGCTAAAAACCACTGATGCTGTAGATGAAAAAGATTTCCTTTATTTCATAATTCTACGCGTTTCAGAGACATCTCCGTCTCCTTCCTCAGGAAAAGAAATCATATTACAAAAAAGGGGCAACAGAGCCTATATAAAGGAAGACCATATGATATGTGGCTACTGGTCTTCTTTTATATAGGATCACATACCGGACACAGATTCCCTTTTACTTTTATCGTACAACACTTTTAAATCTTTGTACTCTTTCTTGGAACCAGGGGCGTAACTACCGCGGTCACAGAGGTCGCGACTACGCCAATGCGTGCAGGGGGCCGGGGCGAGCAGCCAATCCGTGCGAGGGGGGAGCCCCCCGAGCGGCCAATCCGTGCGGGGGGGCGGAGCCGAGGCGAGCGGCCAATGCGACGGTTGTCACTGTAACGACATAATTTTGGAGCAAGACAGACAGACAGACAGAATAAGGCGATTATATATATAGATTGAAAAGTAATAGTTGTTAGAAAGGCGGATAAAGGAGGATGTGTGGTTCTCTTAAATAAATCTATGTATCTGCAGGAGAATCAGAAGCTGTTAAATGATATTTCTACATGCAAGAGACTTAAGGGAAATCCAACGGATGAATTTAAAGTTATATTACAAGGTCCTTCGGCCTTGGACAGCTAATAGAGTCCCACGGCTTTCAGTATTACCTGTATGCTGATAACACGCAGATCTACCTCTCTGGACCTGACATCACCTCCTTACTAACCAGAATCCCACCATGTCTGTCTGCTGTTTCATCCTTTTTTTCTGTTCGATTCCTAAAACTGAACATGGACAAAACAGAATTCATCATCTTTCCTCCTCCTCACTCAACCCCCCCACCTAACATATTAATCAATGTCAATGGCTACTCACCTTCCCCAGTCCCACGTGCTCGCTGCTTGGGAGTAACTCTAGACTCTGATCTCTCTTTTAAGTCACACATCCAAGCCCTCTTCACCTTCTGCCACCTCCAACTCAAAAATATTTCCCGGATCTGTACATTCCTTTCCCAAGAAGCTGCAAAAACCCTAGTGCATGCCCTTATTATGTCCCGCCTGGATTATTGCAACCTCCTGCTCTTTGGCCTCCCATCTAACAGTCTTGCACCCCTACAATCTATTCTAAACTATGCTGCCCGACTAATCCACCTGTCCTCCCACTACTCCCTGACCTCTCATCTCTGCCAGTCACTTGACTGGCTTCCCATTGCCCAATGACTCCAGTTCAAAACCCTAACCATGACCTACAAAGCTATCCACAACCTGTCTCCTCCCTACATCTGTGACCTAGTCTCCCGGTAATTACCCCCATGTAACCTTCAATCCTCACAAGATCTCCTTCTCTACGCCCCTCTCATCTCCACCATCTCATCCAAAATTTCTCACGTGCCTCTCCCATACTGTGGAACACCCTACCACAACATATTAGATTCTCACCTACCTTGACAAGCTTCAAAAGGAACCTGAAGACCCACCTCTTTCGACAAGCCTACAACCTGCCGTAACCCTCTGTCTGATACTACGCTGCATGACCAGCCCTACCCTCACCCATCCCTTGTAGACTGTGACCCTCGCAGGCAGAGACCTCTTTCCTCCTGTACCAGTCTGTGTTTTGTATTGTTTATGATTATTGTACTTGTCCCTAATATGTATACCCCTTTCACATGTACTATAATAATAATAATAATCTTTTGAGTTATGAATTGTCAAAGGATGTTTTATCTAAAAAAAAAAAAAAAAAAGTGTGATTATTTATTGGTTGACAATCCAATAATGTCTATTTTTCATTCCCTTTCTAAGTTTCACAAGGAGAGGTTTCTCCCACCCAAGACGCCCATTGCAGCCAGGATCAGCTCATTGAATGAACGGCTTTCTGAGTGGGTGGATTCCCTCCTGCAATCTATAGTGAACATGTGCTCAGGTTTTCTGGAAATCAAACTGTGACGTAGCAATGATGCTGTTAGCGATCTCGTTATCTGTGAAGTGGCCTTAATTGTTGAATCTTTAACTAGACCGATTAGCAAGAAATCTTTTCACAACCCGTTTTTGTCTGATTTTTTTTATATGGCCATAACCAGAATTTAATTTGTGACTTTTATACAATATGATAATTCTCTAATCTGCGCGTACTTTGCCCAGTGTAACCATGACCAGTGATCAAACAATAATTTGCTCATTTGTGGTTAATCATATTTGACTGTATAAAAGAAGTAAATTCTCCTATATAAATATTATTGTAATGTGTTAATACAAGTAAGCAACCTCTGATTAGAGATGAGCGAACTGGTCGTGATTCAGCTCGAGTTCGGTTCGCGTTCGGTTCGGCGAACCGATTCAGTGAACCACTCGAACCGCATAGGAAACAATGGAAGGCACTCACAAACACATAAAAACACCTAGAAAACACCCTCAAAGGTGTCCAAAATGTGACAAACAACACAAACACATGGGAAAGTGACAAGGACATATACTCATGCGAAAACAAAAGAGCTGGACAATGAAAAAGAGGAGGAGACACAGATATAGGCATGGCATGCCCTTCTAAAATGATGTAAAACACCGCAAGGTGACTCAAAGCGGAGTCTCCCTTTTTTCCAAAAATTTGGCCACACAGACACCCCTTCAGTGGCAGCACTTGTGCCCCAGTCGTGCACTTCACAGGTAGATTTGCATCAAGCACAATCAAAAATATGCCATCCTTAACCGTCCCCAGGATGGCACCGGGGTAGGTAGCAAAGTCTTTGCTGAAACATGACTTGTTCATCTTGGCTCCTTTTTAAAAACACAGCAACCAAGGGTTACTCCAAGCAGAGTCTCACTTTTTTCCAAAAATTGGACCACACAGACACCCACCCCTTCAGTGGCAGCACTTGTGCCCCAGTTGTACACTACACAGGTAGATTTGCATCAAGCACATTCAAAAATACGCCATCCTTAACTGTCCCCAGGATGACACCGGGGTAGGTAGCAAAGTCTTTACTGATCCCAGATCTGTTCATCTTGGATCATTTTTAGAAACACAGCAAGCAAGGGTTGCTCAAAGCGGAGTCTCCCTTTTTTAAAAAAATTGGGCCACACACACACCCACCCCTTCAGTGGCAGCACTTGTGCCCCAGTTGTACACTTCACAGGTAGATTTGCATCAAGCACATTCCAAATCCACAAGCATTTACACTCCCCAGGATAACACAGGGGTAGTAAATTCCTTGTGGATCCATGACTTGTTCATTTTGATGAACGTTAGTCTGTCCACATTGTCACTGGACAGATGCGTGCGCTTATCTGTCAGCACACACCCAGCAGCACTGAAGACATGTTCAGAGACAACGCTGGCAGCTGGACACGACAAAATCTCCAAGGCGTAAGTGGAGAGCTCTGGCCATTTTTCAAGATTTGAAGCCCAAAATGAGCAAGGCTCCAGTTGCAAAGTCATGGCATCGATATTGATTTGGAGATACTCCTGTATCATCCTCTCCAGTCGTTGACTATGTGTCAGACTTGTTGTCTCTGGTGGCCTTACAAAGGATGGTCTAAAAAAATTATGAAAACATTCAATAAAATTGCTGTTACCAGCACCAGATACGGTGCTGCTGGTACGGTTAGACTGTTGAAGATGACGAGACCATGTTTGTCGAGTTACAACTGGGAGATTCACTCCGTGCACCACAGGTGTTTGGTGGAAAAGCCGAGTTAAGATCGAGTAATAGCTTTTGCTGATTCTCCTGCATACGTGCGTCCCTTTCTATGGTTGGAATTATGTCACAACATTTGGACTTGTACCGGGGATCTAATAGTGTGGCAAGCCAGTACTCATCATCACTTCTAATTTTGACAATACAAGGGTCATGTTGGAGGTAGTGCAGCAAGAAGGCGCTCATGTGTCTGGCGCAGCCATGCGGACTAAGTCCAAGCTGTGTTTGTGGCATAGAGGTGCTAACCGTTCTTTCTTCCTCTGACATCTCCCCCCAACCTCTTTCAACTGAAATTTGACCAAGGTCTCCCTTATCCGCTGAGTCTTCCATGTCCATGGACAGTTCGTCCTCCATTTCTTCATGTTCTCCTGCACCTTCCGCAACATTTCGCCTGCTACCATGCGCCCTTGTTGATCCCTGTCCCCCATGGTCCCATGCCTGCCGCCTTGGTGATGATGAATGTCTGGACCTTGGTGATGTTGTTGTCTCTTGCGCATATGAATCCTCCTGTAGTTCCTCCCCTTCCTGTTGTCCCACCCCCTAAGTCCGAATAGTGTTTAGCGTGTGCTCCAGCATGTAAATGACTGGAATTGTCATGCTGATAATGGCATTGTCAGCGCTAAACATATTCGTCGCCATGTCGAAACTGTGCAGAAGGATGCATAGGTCCTTGATCTGAGACCGCTCCATCAGGGTGATCTGCCCCACCTCTGCATCTCGTTGGCCCAGGCTATACGTCATGACGTATTGCACCAGGGCTCGGCGGTGCTGCCACAGTCGCTGTAACATGTGGAGAGTCGAATTCCAGTGTGTCGGCACATCGCATTTCAGGCGATGAACCGGCAGGCCGAAAGACTTCTGGAGCGATGCAAGTCGCTCAGCTGCGGCGGTTGAACGGCGGAAGTGAGCAGACAGTTTTCGTGCCCTGTTCAGAAGGCCATCTAGGCCGGGATAGTGTGTTAAAAATTGCTGGACAACAAGGTTCAACACGTGAGCCATACAAGGCACGTGTGTCACCTTGCCCAGGCGAAGGGCCGCACCCAGGTTTGCAGCATCGTCGCACACGGCCTTACCAGGCTGCAGGTTGAGTGGAGACAACCATTTACCAAACTCAGTCTCCAGAGCTGACCACAACTCAGCCGCTGTGTGACTCTTAGTTCCAAGACATTTCAAGACAAAGACCGCCTGATGCCGTTGCGCTCTGCTGCTAGCATAGTAATGAGGGGTGCGTGATTCCTTCTGCGCAGTTACAACGCTGGTGGCCTGACCAGGCAGGCTTGGGGCGGAGGTGGAGGACCCAGATGAGGTTGAGGAGGCAGAAGCAGTGGAGGAACTTGGACAGACAGAGGATTGACACACAAGGCGTGGGGACGGCAAGACTTGTGCAGCAGACCCTTCACCATCTATCACCATAGTTACCGAGTGCCCAGTCAGCGACATGTAACGTCCCTGTCCATGCTTACTGGTCCAAGTATCAGTGGTGAAATGCACCCGTTCACACACAGAGTTTCTCAAGGAAGCGGTGATGATGTGTGCGATATGCTGGTGTAGCGCAGGCACACCTTTCTTAGAGAAGTAGTGGCGACTGGGCATCTGGTACTGGGGCACAGCGACAGACATAAGGTCTCTAAAATCCTGTGTGTCCACCAGGCGGAAAGGCAGCATTTCGGTAGCCAAGAGCTTACAGAGGGATAAAGTCATAAAGTCAACCTCTTAGCTTTGTCATGGGTCGCAGGAAATGGCCTTTTATTTGTCCACATCTGAGGGACAGAGATCTGGCTGCTGTGTGTAGACGGTGGTGAGTAGGGTGTCCCTGGAAAAATTCAGGTTTGTGAGGAAAGTGCAGGCGTAGACATGATGTTGCCTTCATCCAACGTTGGTGCTATCGATGTCTGAGAGAGCTGTACACACGCACTTGTTTCCCCTTCCAAACCAACTGACGACCTACCAAGCAAGTTTCTTCAGTGTTTGGTATTATAATGGCTTTGTAACAACAAGCTTGAGTGTGCAATGCAGAGGTGCTGCAAATATCTTTACACTAGTGGGACACTAATGAAGTCCAACAGCCACTTTTAGGATACCATTAAAGGGGGCTTTACATGGTACGACCGATTGTGCAATTTCACAATCGATCGTACCCGCCCCCATCGTTTGTGCGTCACGGGCAAATCGCTGCCCGTGGTGCACAAAGTCTGTAACCCCCGTCACACATACTTACCTCTCGTGCGCCCTCGCTGTGGGCGGCGAACGTCCACTTCCTGGAGTGGTAGGGACGTTCGGCGTCACAGCGACGTCACACGGCCGCCGGCCAATGGAAGCAGAGGGGCGGAGATGAGCGGGACGTAAACATCCCGCCCACCTCCTTCCTTCACATAGCCGGCGGCGGCCGCGTGACGCAGGTGAGCTGCTGTTCATCGTTCCCGGGGTGTCACACGGAGCGGCGTGTGCTACCCCGGAAATGATGAACAACTAAATGAAACGATATTATGGAACCTAGCGAGCAGTACACGACTCACGATTTGTGAGCGATACTGCGTTGCTAGGTGGTGTCACACAGGCCGGCATCGCCAGCGATGCCGGATGTGCGTCACAAAAACAGTGACCCCGACACTCTTTTGCACGATAGATTGTCTGGTGTAAAGCAGCCTTAAGTTTCCTCAGTGTTTGGTATTATAATGGCTTTGTAATAATGAGTTTGAAATGCAGAGGTGCTGGAAATATCTTTGCACCAGTGGGACACTAATGAAGTCCAACAGCCACTTTTAGGATGCCACTACGTTTCCTCAGTGTTTGGTATTATAATGGCTTTGTAACAATAAGCTTCAGTGTGCAATGCAGAGGTGCTGCAAATATCTTTGCACCAGTGGGACACTAATGAAGTCCAACAGCCACTTTTAGGCTGGGGCCACACAGGGCACTACATGCGATGCTCGCATGAGACTCGGCTCGCGCTGGCAGCACAGCAGGAGCCGAGTGTCATACGAGTGTGCCTGCATTTGAGGTCCGATCATGTGAGCAGACCTCAGCTGCGGGGGGCGGGCTGGTACTAAGGAGGGGCGGGAGGTATTTCTCTCCCTCTCTCCTCCGTAGCGGGCTATTGCCATTCTCGCACTGCACTGGCAGTACACCGGTGTACTGCGAGTGCAGTGCGATTTTTCTCTCGCCCCATTCACTTGAATGGGTGCGAGAGAAAGAGTCTCAGCTTACAATCGCAGCATGCTGCGATTGTTTTCTCGGTCCGATTACGGCTGAGAAAATAATTGCTCATGTGTGCTGACACACAGGCTAGAATTGGTCCGAGGGGAATGCGATGTTTTATCGCACTCCACTCGCACCGATTTTCTCGCCGTGTGGCTTAGGCCTTAGGATGCCACTAAGTTTCCTCAGTGTTTGCTAGTATAATGGCTTAGTAACAATGAGCTTGAGTGTGCAAAGGGCAGGAGGGTACAGTGGCCGGGTTGTGGGTCAGTGTAGAGGAAAGGAAGCCTCACTTTCTATCCCTCCTAATGGTGAAATGCAGCAAGGAACTCCCTGACCTTAGCTACACAGATGCTCCTATCTGTAGCTGTTAAACAACGGTTTCCACGGACCTGACTGTCACCTATGGCTCTGAGCCTGCTGTAATTAGCCCTTACAAGGACTGAAAGAAACTTCTATCCCTATTCTGTATAGCGCTGTGTGTAGAGCGTACTCAGCAGTATCGGTGACAGGAGCTGCGTGAGAGGTGACTGACACCCAGACGCAGAAGGCAGATAATGCCGTGCTGGAACAAAATGTCCGTTTTTATAATGCAGGGACATGTGACATGGACATCCTATCCCACATGCCGTTGCTTCTCTGGCTAAAAGTCCACTTAGCTGTGTGTGTGTCTGGGGTTGGCTGACATGCTGGCCCGCCCCACTACACGCGCGCTTAGGGAGAGAAGGAAGAACAGAAAAAAAAAAATGGCGATCGCCATTATCCGAGCAGCAGTGATCTGAACGCGCTGTTCCCGCACACTATACACTGAAATTTCATAATAGTGTGAGTCACAGAGTGACTTACACTATTACAGCGGAAAGCCAGCTAGTAATTAGCTTGGCTTTTTGCTGCTAGAACCATTCTCGAACGTAACTAGAACTATCAAGCTTTTAGCAAAAAGCTCCAGTTCTAGTTCGATCTAGAACAGCCCCCAAAATCACTCGAACCGCGAACTGGAGAACCATGAACCACGAACCGCGCTCTACTCTACCTCTGATCGACTTGCTACATGTGCCATCAATCAGCTCGTTACCCACAGTCACATGATATGAGGATTTCCACTGGATCATGGATATTCACATTGGCTATGATATAAAAGCACCCTCTGCTGGATGTGGATGATGAGATGTGAAGCTCAATATTTTCTGTTGCATTTCACCATTTTTGCTTTCCTTTTCATCTTATGACTATAGGTGACTTCCATTGTACCATGGTAAGTACACTGTTGTGTATGGTGATCGCATGTGCCAGCATTGTGATAACCCAATTAATGGTAACATGGCATGCACCTGTGACGCCCTGGCAAAACCAGGTAGTCACAAATAGGCCCTGGCATAACACCTTCACTCACTAGGAAACACACAGCCAACCATTAAACCCTAGTCACCCCCTTAGGGAAAGATAGACACACCAGTGGGCGTGACCAGGCGGTTGGGACACACCCACCCAGGGGTCCAGACAGCCCGGGGGCGGAAAAGTAAGGCAGATCAGTCTTGGAGTTCAAGGACAGAGGAGTGTGGAGTGGAGGTCAGGCCTGTGTGTCAGGCCTGAAGTTGACTGACAGGTACCAAGGTAGGAGCCCTGGTGCCTTGGCTAGGAGGCAGACGGTGGTCTCCCTCAGCAGGAGACGGGAAGACGGCTTCGTGGAACTGAGGTGAACAGGGCCAGGGTTGTAGCCCGCCGGTACCTACACGAGGAACCGACCCGGAAACCATAGCACAAAGGGGGGTACTCGGACCCTGAAGCCAGGAGCCAGAAACAAGTGGAACTGGTTAATTAACCGATTGAGGCTAAGACTAGAGGTTCTGTCAGACCCAAAGTCCCTCATAGAAGACAACAGCCCACCGATTAGGGATAAGAGGTCACCACCAAGGCCCATAGATCCCACGGGCCAGCGTCTGCGGGCATGGCTTCTCCAGCCAGGAGCGGACTCCTACGTTTCAAACTGGGAAGTCTTTTCTACTTAAACACTGCAGGAAAAGGATAGAGACCACCAGCCGGGTGGGGGATCCCAAACGCAACCGGCCACGGCATCGGCCACCACCACCTTGGTTTACCAGAGACTTGTGTGTTTTACTGAAAGTGAGTACACCAACACCCCTTGCGGTCGTCATTCCCCCTGCACCAGAGCCATCGGGTCCCGTGGCCACCATCCCTGCCCACGGAAGGCTTAACATCTTGTTGCACAACATCTCCCCCGGGTGCCCCGTAACAGCAGCGGTGGTGTCCCACCTCACCACACACCGTGGGTGGCGTCACAAACCTATTACGGCCTAGCCCGTACATCTAAGTCCCCCATTTTATTCGGCATGTCCGCGAGACCCCCGGTCCGGAGACCCTCGAACCACCACCCCTGAAGGTCCGGATCCGAGCAGCGGCGACTTCTCAATTGTAGAAATCCAATATACAACCCGTTTCAATGATCTGTTATCGCATATTAACACATGAAACATGTCTATGGTGCTACCCCACACCCCTGCCAGGGGTTCTTCACTATCATTATTTTTACCCTATTTGGTAGATTTTCTATTCTTCCTATTTATCATGGCCCAACAAGACATAATCAATGGAAATGTAGTAGATACCTTCATCTATAGTGAGAAGAAACAAAAGGAGACATCTTAAAAAAAACTTTCCATTTGGGCGTCTTGTACCTGCCATTTGGACATGCAGATAACCAAACGCTTTAAACATGGCAGCAGTAATCCAGTCCTCGTCATGTGAAAGCCTCAGCTGTAGGAGCTGTAGGACTGAACCAGTGTCTGTAGTGTGGATTATATTCTTAAGGGAATATCTTCTGTGGTTCGGAAGAAGGTTGTTAGCAACTGATGAAATGAGTTTGTCAAGGTAAAAACAAATGTCCTGTGATAAAGATATGGATGTATATTCTTCCTTAACTAAATTATTCAGTAAATTGAGTGGCCATTTTTAATCCTGTTTAATAAATAAGGAACTGTCTGGTAGATCACCTTCTTTAAATGGGATTTCTCCTGCTCCTAATGACTCAGTATGTTGTCATTCTTCTCTTCCTCCCCGACTGTCGCACCAGCATTATTAACCTTTCCACATCTGACAGGCTTCCTTACACTTCATCTGTCACATATGAAAAAAAATGGGAAAATTCATACAGTGAAAATCTAATACAAATATTCTGGGCAAGGAGGACCTTATTTATGCAAAATAAGAAACTATTGTAGAGAAATATTTTGTATTATTTTTCATTTTCTTTCTTTTAAGATGTACAATCACTAAACCGAGTAGATCAAACCTACAGTGGCTCAATGTCAGGGTTGTTGCTTTATTACTGGTATCCGGAGTTCATGTCCGATCAAGAACTACATCGGCATAAATATTGTATGTTATTCTTCTGTTTTGCAGTGTGGGAGAAAACCAATGGATTGCCAGCTATCTTTCAATTTGTCCTTTTTTAAATTTCACATGTTCACGTATGTTTTATTTTTTATCTTCGCCACTTGGTAGGAGTTAGGTATTCCAAATATTTTTACCTGATACATCATTTTCAACTTTTCAAAAAGTCTCAAATTGTGACAAAAAATGTACTCAAGCCCCAATGGCGTGATCTTATGTACGCTTCAAAGTTTAGTGCAATTTTTGTGCCATTTTGAGAAACATGAAACGCTGCATTTGATGGTCTTCAGCATTCCCATAAAGATGAACGGTGCAGCATTGTGTATGATTCGCTCATTCACACAGGGCGAGCCCCCTGTTCTCAGTAATAGCGGAGGTCCCAGCAGTCAGACTCCCAGCAATGCAAAAGTTATTTCCTTTTCCAAACTTGAGGAAGACACTGCTGTGGTGCCTGCTGGCTCTCCTGCACCACCTATCCGCCGCTCCAGGTGCTTGGCTGCTAGGCATCAGGTGTCCAGGGTCTTTGTATGTTCTGAGGCTAAGTCTCTGTTTTGCCCTACTATGCATGCGCTTGTTCCCGCTGCCTTTTCTGGCTCTAAGTGAGGGATTCATGCTACTGTGCATGTCCGTGAGATCACCAGTGATGCAGCCGCTTCTGTTTGGCCGTTGCTGATGTCACCGGTGATGCAGCACCCGATGATTGGCCGACGAAGACATCATTGGCGACATGGCAGTCCCGCATTGGCCGCTGATGATGTCACTGCTGATGTGACGGTCCCTGGTTGGCTGCTGCAGGCGCCATTGCCATCTGGTGCTTGGCTTGGGGCAGGGCTTAGTCTTTAAAAAATCCTGGACGACGCACATGGCTGCGCGTGCGTCACATATGCTCTGTGGAGTGGTTCAGAGCTGTGCAGCCATTCAGTAGCATTAGCACCAATCACCAATACAGTCTGGAAGCGGTAGGCAGGGTTAGGCGACAGTACCCGTCACACCAAGATAATGTGGTGAGGTACTGGTAGGGTCAATCTCCCCACTTCTGCACTACCGATCCAGTCCTTCAACAGCAGCTCAGTGGAGTTAACTGAGCTGCGCCTTTTGTCCTGGTGTGCCCTGTACATACACGGACAGTCACTCTGAGGACTCTCTGAGCAGCTAACAGGATAGGTCTTGTTCTCGGTATGTGTGCACCTAACACTGCCGATTGTGTTTTTTATATTCTTATTTCTCGGAAGCTGTGCCTTCCAGCCGCTTGTCCATCTGAGGACTTCGGGAGACTTTAGAGCTTTTATTAGTTTTAGCTCTAACCGTTCCCGCTCAACAACACTGTAGACTGTTTCTGTAGCTCCTCATCTAGAATAAATGGCATTAGCCCTGTTTCTGTCATAAAAGGTTGAGATAAGAAAAATCCTTGAAACTTTTTTACTACAAATTAGAATACAAATTTTTGGCCCACGTGAATATGAGCCCTGATAGGACTGTGGTGGAGCACCAACTTCTGTTCCTCTGCTCTATAGAACAGTTATCAAACCAAAGAGCTTTCAATCAATGCAGATTTTTTTTATTCCAGTTCGTCGGTGAATAAGATAGAGTTAGACCATTAAAGGTCAGTTTTCTCTTGCTCTGCTATTATCTACTTCCATATGTGCAGCCAAAAACCTCTTGTTATCTTTCGTCTATCAATGACCCCCTTTAGTCATTTGTTCTCTCATTCATCTTCACCGGAGCCAATTTCTTGCATCCTCTCTTATCACTGAAAGCTCATTTCCTCTTGTGGTTTACCACTTTCTTAATTTTCCTTCTCCTTTCATTAGCCATTTTTCTTTATATCTTACAAATGGAGGCTCAGAATTTAGGTTGAGAACTCATATACAGTAAAGTTATTCTGTATTAAAGCAAGCTTACACAATAGGGAGCTCAATATATTTCTTCATTAGGTGTAGGTGTATCATGGCATCCCTTAGGCAAGTGGGGCACTAGAAAATTAAAAGGACAATAATAGTGCTTGCTACTGGATACTCAACTAGATAACGGGCTTCTCTAATATCTTGTAAGGCTCACCATAAGCATTCACTGTCTGGATACAATAGCCCATAATATCTCATGGATTCTTCTATGTGTATCTGCTTCATTCTTTCTTCATCCTCCATAAAACACTGCCTTAGGCCCCCTTCACACGTCCGTGAAAATCACGCACATTTTTCACGGACATGTCAGAGGTGCGTTTTGCTCTCCGTGACCCGTGTTTATGGGCTACGTGTGTTCTCCGTGTGTTCTCCGTGATAACACACGGAGAACGGGAACTTTCTACTCACTTGTCCCTGGCGTCGCTGTCCGTGGTGCTGATCTTCGGTCTCCGGTCCTGGTGACTCCCCGCTGCTTCTGGCCACAGTGAAGTGAATATTCAATTAGCATAATGAGTGGCGGTCGGCAGCAAGTTACAGCAGAGGCAGAGAAAGGAGGGCAGGAGAAGGTGAGTAAAGTTTCGGGGTTTTTTTCTCACAAACACATGTCTTCTCTCCGGTGCGTGTCACACGGAACACATCCGTGTGGTCCGTGTGTGTTACATATGACACGTTTGTGTTCCGTGTGACACCCGTGATGCCGGAGAGAAAACGGACATATCGGCGTGAGAAACACACGGACACACGTAAGTACGGAACGGACACACGTTCCGTGCGCAAATACTTATGTGTGTCTAAAACCATAGGAATACCTAGGTCTACGTGTGTATGTATCTCCGATACGTGAGAAAACTGCTAAATACGTATCGGAGACACGTGTGTGTGAAGGGGGCCTTAGAGACTATAACTATGGATGCATACAGAGGTTGACAAACCATGCATGTGAAGGCCTGCTATGCTCCACTGCCAGTTGTGTACTTCTTATTTTTAGCCCCCTGATGAAGGCTTTATGCTGAAACACGTGTAGGGACGGACGCCAGCACCAGCAGGAGGAGATGCCATTAGGTAATTGCTATGGATCATTTTGAAGATATCACTCTGATTACTGTGGATTTAATGTGACGGTATATTTCTGACTGTCACTTGTACCTTCTATTATTTATGACCCTGCCTGCTTATGCATACAATTGTCTCACCTTTCTGACAGTATAAGCAGTGCTGTGTATGCATAGCTTTGTACCGGCACATTTATTTTACTCATTTCTCCCCTGCTGTTTATGTTGGTGTTTCTTTCAATCACTCTTGTCTATACCTTGTTTTTATTCTTAAACTAATAAAAATTATATTTTATGGCTCTCTGTATGGTTTCCTTTTGGTAATTTCAGTTTTACTTCTTATTTTTGTCTCTCCCTCCATTTTTTATATAGATGAGTTTTATGCATTGAAATCCTAGGAAGATGTCGTTCATTTATAGCCCGACATACAACGCTTGTATTATGTGATGTAATGAGAGTAATGTATGGACTGAGGTAACGTCATAGTAATTACTGGAGTGGGTGTACCAGATGACAGAGCCACCAGGGGCAAAGGGCCGGAGGAGGGTAACTATAGTTGGTAGAGGGGTTGCAATACATCTGGGTCTTGAAGTCTAGGGGTGCCCATATGAGAAACCAATAGTATTAAAGATCTGTGATATTTGTAGATTTTGCAATGGGGCCCATGAGCTTTAAATTAAGTCAGAGGCAATGGGTTAGGTCCTGTATCTAATTAACCAGGCCAAGTGTAAAGATCCAATGAAACAGGCTGATTGAAGTCTGTTAATATGCACCAATCAAATATATACAAACTGATCGGTGGTGTTTTTCTGACCTGTTTAAACTGCCTGCCAACAATTACCAATGGTAACAGAATACCGTAATCCTTACCACAATTGTTCTGCCCCCATAGAGCATCATGTTATTGACAGCATATCCCATTTAGATGGGGTAATGTGCTACTGATTTTTATGCCACCATGTGTACAAGAATGCTCATTACCAATTATTGGCCAGTCTAAATTGTTCTTAAGTGGCTTTTTGGCACGTGCTCCTGTTTTCTCTCATAGCAATGCCCCTGTTTTATAATATTTTCTTTTGAAAGGTGATCTGATGCTATTTTTTATTATATAAATCCTCAGTAGGTACTATCCCTAGCACTTATCATATAGTCCATTATTGAAGAAGTGTATGCCTGCTAATATAAATCTTTACCGGGAAATCGGTAGAAAAATAAACTATTTAGTGAAAAGTCAAATCTCAAGATGTAGTGATGAAAGGCATAAGTATAAAAAACTTCCATTTATCAACTTTTCTCCCATGGAATAGAGAAAGCATCGGCATAAAGAGGAGAGAAAGGGAATAACAGGACATTATAGCAAAATCAGAATGTTACCTTATGGCGCTCGGCACTGCCAGTCACCAATTTTCCTGAACAGTGATCTATGTATACCTAGTTTCATCAGGCAACGTATAGGGGAGCAGTAAGAGCTTCTGTCACTGTGATGTTACAGTGCTGAAGTTATATAAGAAAATACAGACCCAAAGGGTTTTTCTGGGACCACTCATTGGCTGTCATGGTGGTTTGTATTTGCAGCACAGATGGGCATATCATTGGTGCAACCTGTGCGGCCACACAGGGGGTCTAGAGGTTGGGTGGCCCATTTCTACCTCCAAAGAGATGGAATTATAATTATGAGCTCTTGGGCTGCAAATGGCCCATATATTGTTCTTGCACAGGGGCCCGGCTCTGTGGCCGCCAGTGTTATGGCATATGTCCTCTAAGGCCAGTGATTGGCTGCAGCAGTGCCTAGCTGTTTATTGGACAGACTGTTGTGCAGCCACTTATCACCATTCGCTGCTGCTACATCGCAGCATAATATAATAATAATCATCTTTATTTCTCTAGCGCCAACATATTCCGCAGCGCTTTACAATTCAGGAGGATCATATACAAACAAGTAACAGTTATAGAAAATACAATATTTAAAGGGAAAAAAAGACAACCCTGCTCGTGAGAGCTTACAATCTACAATGAGATGGGGGGGGGGGGACAAGGTACAAGTGCTTATTTACAATGACAAACCAGATATCTCAAGAAAATGGGGGATAATATAATGTACAACATTTCTCGTGGCCAAAGTCACTGT
This sequence comes from Anomaloglossus baeobatrachus, assembly GCF_048569485.1. Lineage (NCBI taxonomy): Eukaryota > Metazoa > Chordata > Amphibia > Anura > Aromobatidae > Anomaloglossus > Anomaloglossus baeobatrachus. The sequence continues at coordinate 187,382,770 of NC_134357.1, read as the reverse complement.
GCAGCCCTGGCATTTACAGTAAATTTATATATTTAGGAGGAAATACACATAACAGAGGGCTGGATTCAGATGCCCATGTTTCATGATCAGGTTATGGGCCACAATGCCTGAACCAACCGCCTCGGACATGAATGGGTCTGCTAGTTTGGAAAAAGAGTCTCGCAGTCGGTTCAGGATTTGCGGTCTGCAATCCGAAACCAGCTTTATAAGACAAGGTGCTCCAGAATGGGTATTTTCATGAGGAACCCACCTATTTGGTAAAATTCCCGTGAAAAGTGGTGAGCTGTGCTGTTTAAATGTTTTCTGCCGAGTCTCTGCAAGAAGAATATATTTCATTTTCAGAGGAAAAGTGAAATAAAAGATTATACACAAATGCGTACAATGGTCAGCCTGGGCCCCGACCTCTGAGCAGGTGCTCCTGGGGTGGGGGCTACACCATGGCATTCAGGCAGCCTGCGGCTTTGGCAGTGCATTTTCTGGCTGATTGGTTTTGATGATAGCTGTGTCTGTTCCTTCCTTTTGCCCTTTTAACTTCATCCCAGTACATATGAGTGTTTCCCCCACCGCCTGCCCCTCCCCTGCTTGCTCCTGGCTGCAGTTTATTAATTAAGCTGGGTGTAGCTGAGTGCCCATTTGCTCCTGCTTTCATTAGTGCTCTGCCTGTCTAGGAGAGCAGGATCCACCCAAAGGCATCACTTGTAAGAAGGGAGACAGAATCCCTGGATCCAGGGTGCACTGACACAGCAGCATCCTCAGACATCTGCAGACACATTGTTAGAGCTGGAAGTCCTGCTGAAGACTCGTGGTCCTGTATCTCCTGGGGCAGGCACAGTGCCATAAGGAGTGCCAGGGCTAGGCAATGCTTAAGGTGACATTGCCATCCTTACTATGTTTTGGAGAATAACTTGATCTGAGGAGTGGACCTTGACTCTTATCTTTATCAACTTTTCTTTCTGTGGATTTCATTGTCTTGTGAACAGTCTTGAACCTCAAGGAGGGGTCTTATCTCTTCCAGATCTGTTTCCCAAAAGCAGGCAGACAGGAGCATGCAGCATGATCAATGACAATGTACAGTGCAGACCCATACTGCATGCTGAGCACTCCAGGTTACAGGCTGAGGTGAGCATAGCGGACACTCAGCTCCAGGACTGAGCTGGGCACAACCTGCACTCACCAGAGAAGACCAGGGCGGCATGGGGCAGTCTGGCTGAGGAATTACAAGTCCCTACAATACCGAAATCTTTGCTGTAGTCTCCTGCCAGACACGCCCTGGAGACAAGAAGTGGATTATTGCAGAGGGTCAACTTTCTACCTCCAAGAGAGAAGCCATTGCCCACACAGCATGGCATCAGCCAGGTGGGCACTCTGCATCCTATGCCTGTGTCAAGGTGAGTTCTGCTGCCTCCTATGGACTTGTAATGCCCGGGATGAGGAAACTCTTCTACCCAGCATCAGAAATAATTACTATTGATATTAATAATCTCTGCTGCATACAAATATCTGCAGTGCGTAAAATAGGTTATTTTCTCAATAAATCATATCCACATCGGGGACTCTTTCATTGCCATAAAGCCTTCGCACTGGCCTCTTCCTGGGTAGTTTGCTCTCCAGTAATCTGGCTTTCATAGCATTCACCTTCTAGTTTGCAAAGTTTTGCTATAAACTGAATTCTGTAAAAGTTTCTATGTGACCCATAAGCAAGCTAGAGTCTGTGATACATATCCACAGGTGGGACATGGGCTCAGATACTTACATTTATACTATGAAATGCTCAATCCATCTTAATCTGTCAATATGACACTACTGTGTGCAGCTTGGCAGGCTGACATACAATATAGGAACGTTACTGTACAATTCCCAATAATCAAACCTGCCTTGCTTTATGATGTGTCTGGCCAGCTTCACTATGATCGGACCTCTTCCAGGACTCCCCGTGCAGGTGAGCTAGTGGATTGAAAGTTTGATAAAGATGCAGGCAGCTGCTGTTGGGTGCAATGTAAACACAGTCTTGTCATATATTCTTATCACCATATGTCAGTGTTTGCTCATAAAGTCTAGGGCAGGGGATGGAAATCAGAGCTGTGTAATGAAAAGTTACAGGGATTGCAGAAGAGCAGGATTTGTGTCATGTATGTGTCATGATCCCTGGCAATTAGTGATGAGTGGGTACTACCATGCGCGGGTGCACTACCATGCGTGGGTGCCCATTACTCGTGACAGGTAGTGATGAGTGGGCACTACCATGCTTGGTACACATAACAAGTAGTGATGAGTGGGCACTACCATGCGCGGATGCACTACCATGCGCGGGTTCTCATTACTTGGGACATTTAGTGTGCACTACCATGCGCGGGTTCTCATTACTTGGGACATTTAGTGATGAGTGAGCACTACCATGCTCGAATGCAGTACCATGCTCAGGTGCAGTAACGAGTAGTGATAAGCACTATCATGCTCAGTACACGTAACAAGTAGTGATGAGTGGGCACTACCATGCTTGGGTGCACTACCATGCGCGGGTGCTCATTACTCGTGACAAGTAGTGATGAGTACCATGCTTGGGTGCAGTAACAAGAAGTGATAATTAAGCACTACCATGCTTGGTACACATAACAAGTAGTGATGAGTGGGCACTACCATGCCTGGGTGCTCAGTACTTGTAACGAGTAGTGATGAGTGAGCACTACCATGCTTGGGTGCTCTACACATAACGAGTTGTGATGAGTTGGCACTACCATGTTCAGGTGAACTATCATGCTTGGGTGCTCGGTACTCATAACTAGTAGTAATGAGTGACCACTTCCATGCTCAGGTGCAGTAGAAAATAGTGATGAATGGGCACTAACATGCTCAGGTGCACTACCGTGCTCTGTACTCGTAACGAGTAGTGATGAGTGAGCACTACCATGCACAGATGCCGTAACGAGTAGTGATGAGTACGCAGAACCTTGTTTGGGTGCTCACTACTTGTTACGTAACGAGCAGGTCGGACACTCAGATGGGCACCACTTGTGTACCAAGTATAATGGAAGTCAATGGGGAACACAAGCATTTTTTCTGGGAAGACTTCTATTATACTCAGTACACAAGTCAAGCCCATCCAAGCATTTGACAGCCCGTTACAAGTATCGAGCATGGTAGTGCCCGCTCATCCAGCTCCCCAAGTTAATATAATAAATGAGGTTTTCTTATGAAGCAGCACAGGTGACAAACTCCACTCTGCTACATCTGTAACCAAACTTTTTGTTGACATACTCTTCAGTATGGAAGAACTAGATTAGATTCTGTTGCCATTTGATTTTATATGTATTTGTTTCATCAGAATACTACAGAAGTTATGAAATTGTTGTTTTTGGCTCACTTTCATGCTCGCTTAAAGCAACAAGACAGATTTATGAGCGGAGGAGCAGTTAAAGATAATTAGAAGCTGTGATGGATGGGAAAACTGATTAAAAATCGCTGCAATAAGTGTTTTATCGTGTTTGGCTAGGAAAAAGATATGTTTTATTATTTTTAATATTTATATTTCAATATATTTAATGTATTATAATTTTTTAAAAGTTGTATTTAAGGGAAAATCTTTATTGGAAATATCTGATGGTCATGGACAGAAAAGTGTTATGTATTTGCACCCCCTCACCCCCCCCCCCCCAAAAAAAAAGTAATATAAAGTGTGAAAACTCTGACAACTGTGTATGTAAAATGAGCACATAATGTCTGACACCCCAGGACGATGTGAGAACCATAGACTCTGTCCAGACATGTCGCTATAGGAGGAGAGGCAGCCGGGCACCGGGCTATGCTGCGGAGGGGGCTCATTGCCACTTTCCCAGCACTACTGTCATTTCCATAACCCCAGTGTCTGGCACTAAGCACTAGTTAGTGGATATTGGTTCATGTAAAATCCTTCCAATCTCCGTGTTCAGTGATATGACTTTCACTTTGCCCTGCATCATGAGTAATTTTATGGTTCAAAATTAATTTTCTGTTCCCTGGAAAGAGACTTGTGTCCTCTGCCTGCTGCAAATGTTCATTACACCAATGATTTCATTAAATAATTATTGTTCTGCAGCCCGAAAAAACGCACCCGTCTGTAGTCATTCTGTAAAAAATGAACAAAAACTGTCCAAATTGTATTCTACAGGTCAGTAACAGCCTTGAACTTCTGCACTTCATCATCAATGTTAATAACTCAAAATTCACCGCAATGAGAAGGAATATAATATAATAACAATCTTTATTTCTGTAGCGCCAACATATTCCGCAGCGCTTTACAATTCAGAGGTTCATATACAAACAAACATTCATAAGTAACAGTTATATAAGGTACAATAAGTAAAGCAAAATAAAGACAGTCTTGCTCGTAAGAGCTTACAATCTACAGTGGAGTGACACAAGGTACAAGTGCTTATTTACGTGGATGGTCCAGCTATCTCGAAGAAATGGAGGATAGATAAAGGCTGCATGAGCCAGTCACCAGAATATACAGGGGTTACTCTGACACTATTATAAAAAATAAAAATAATGTCCTGGAAGATGGGAGAATATCAAAAATCCCAGATAATCAACCACAAACAAAGTTACTTTTTGGGGCAAAGAAAATCCTCCGAATGTCTGCTGGAAGATTAACATGATAAAAATGGAGAATGATGAGCTCATGTTGGCTGTAGGATGTGTAGATCCACCTCACGTATCCCTTTATTCCTGGAGATGACACACAGGACTGCGCTGTATGAATCATTTACAGGCACAAGAAGATAAAGTTATTGTTTGGCAGTAAACGCCCGCACTCTGTGAGTGATCAGCTGTTCTGAACATCTAAGAGGGGCCGCTCATATATTATGGTCATGTCACAAATCTAATTCATGATGGCGATGATTGGTAATACAGCAAAAGAATCTCGTTGTTTTACGCTTCAACAGATATAACGAAGTACCTCTTTCTGGTGCAGGTCAACTAACCGCACCCCTTTCTACGTGGAATGGCAGTAGGAGGACTTAGTATTTGCTTGCCCCAATGGTTTTTATTTTGCTTTGGTTAGCTCTCCACATCCTTGTTTGTAGGACCTAAAAATAAGGGGTCTCTGCAGAAGTTCTCACCACCCATTGAATTGAGGGATGTAATTCCTATTCTAAACCTATTTGAAAGGGGCCCGAAGGAGTCACAATGCCTGTCTCCTTGCCAGTCTGTATATCCGTCTTTGTTATACCTAATATGAGCCTGAATATAGAATGGCATTTTACATGGATAGGCAGCTCTATGGTTAGACTACGTGTTTGGCCAAATAAAGACGGCTTGACTCAGTGAATGAAATGTAAAGCTGAAAAGAGATTTATAGGACACCCTTACTAATCTAGGTGGTAAGTGCTTTGGTTTAGGTACTCCATCGGCTGAACCATGCAATGTCAAAGTAAATGATAAAAGTTATTTTGATCAATGGATATGCTGTAAATGTTGGAGAGATGCAAATCACACCCATGGGGCCCCACCACTGGGACTATTTTGTTTTGCAATTTAAGGCAACCAGCTGCAGCTGGTAAGGGGGGGGGTGTAGGCTAAAACCTTCATAGACTTCAATGGTGAAATTAGGGCTCACAATCTAAATTCCCTATCAGTATGTCTCTGCAGCGTGGGAGGATACCAGAAAATCCGGATGTTGTCCTTGGTGGGATATGAACCCAGGACCCCAGCGCTGCAAGGCTAGAATGCTAATAACTGGGCTACTGTGCTGCCCTGATGGTATGATGTCATTATGTAGGTTCACATTTCTCTTGATCATTAACAATTCAGAAATCAGGTAAATTTTTACTCATTGTTATTCAGCTGTTGTATGCAGCTCTCTCGCTATTACATAATATGAATAGGTGAAGCTTTCACCTTCATTGCAGCATGAAGCACGATGTGCCCTATAATCAGCACATAGAAGTAATCTCTCTACATCTAGTAAAGGGAGGCTTTACATACCCAGACGGGTACAATAGCTGTGAGGATCCAGGATTGGATCTGCCATATTAGAAATCCTCATCATTACAATTGATAGTTGAAGGGTCCTTCTCAAAATGTTTTACTGGAGCCAACAGCTTTGTTCTAACTATGAGTGTCAAAGTCTGGAGAAAGCAGACAGAAGATGTCCCCCTTCTTCCCCAGGACTTCCCTCTGATATTACAATGCAGCCTGTACTACATTCAGACGGGTGATCTTGGCATATTGTTTACTACTGATGATCAACTATAAATAAGCCAATTAGCACTTGTTACTAGTCTCATTAGGCTGCAATCATACTCATCTGCTATGGTACGGCTTTAAACTGTGATTTAAGGTACTTTCCCACAATCTGATTAGTAGGCGATCGGAAGCAGCATATTTTCACTGCGACCGCTGAGTTCTCGCCTGCAGGAGACTCAAGTGTCTCCGCAGGAGAAATTGACATGCTGTGGAAAGAAAACCCGCACCGCAGATCAGTTTACACAGTGTTAAAAAGACTTTCAGCTTTTGATACAACAGGTTGGGAAACACCTGTGCTTATTTTAGCAGTTTAGTCCACCCACGATGCTCCAGGTGAGGGCCATAGACTGTTGAGTTCTGTGCAGAAAAACAGGACTCATCCTTAAACACCTCGGTAATACATTGTAAACCAGACATCACCAACCAACATCAGTGTCTAACCTCACAAATACCGATATACACAGAGACAGACAGCGGAAGAGAGGGAGATATCACTCTCTCCTTCTTCTCCGCACCTGTGATCCGATCACAAAATTGGGTCACAGTTGCATGATACTTGGATCACACTTTCAGCAGAGCCTGAGCTGAGGGTCATTAGAATATCACAATGGAGTCTCTCGCATCGGATGCATACGGTACTGTGACCCTGGGCTAATAGAAATCCCATGCCCACTGTGCTTACAGTAGCGTAGAGTATAATTGTGTTGTAACATGCTTGCCAACACATGACATTGTATCTGGTGATCAGCACCATTAAACCATATAAGATCATAGTGAATACGGATCAAACGTCATTATTGGAAATTATGGCAAAACGAGTAAAAACTTTGGTTAATACAATGTGGTATGGTCTAGACCTGTTATCTTAAAACCAATGACAATGTGATTTATATAGCCGAACGTGTTGGCAGCCTTGAAATTGTTCCAGAAAATGAAGTCTTTCTTCCAGAAAATTATTGCAATTACATGTTTTGTTATACACATTTTTTTTCTTTTGTGTGTATTAGAACAACACAAAAAAAAGCAAATTGGACATAATTTCACACAAATCCCGTAAAATGGGTCAGACAAAATTGTTGGCACTTTTCCAAAATTGTGGGTAAAATACTTTCGCATTGCACTCGGACCAATGTTAATCAATGACGCAGCTCCGATCTACTATTTTTTTCTCAGCTCAAATTGGACTGAGAAAAAAATTGCAGCATGCTGCGATTTTTAGAGTTTCTCGCGTGAGTCAAACCAATGCAAGTCTGTGGGTGCGAGAAAAAAAACCCGATGTCACATGGACGGCACACACACCATCCTAGTGACATGCGTTTTTCCAAATACATTTATCACATGTTGCAGAGAACACTGTAATGAATGAGGTCTGTCGATGTCGGTCAATCTCTTTCTCTCTGTCAGTCGGTCTCTCCATCTCTGTCTCTCTGTCGGTCTCTCCCTCTCACCCCTGTGACGCCCTGGCAAAGCCAGGTTGTCACAGAAAGAGTTAATCCTCCTTGGTAATCTGATCTCACACTGGTGCAGCAGGACAAACCACAGCCCCCAGTGTAAGAGAAAAGCAGAGCAGAGGGGAGGGGCTGGAGCAGAGTGTTTGGAGAGACAGACAGAAGAGGAGTCTGGAGTTGTAGCTCCCAGGCTGATGGTGAAGCGTGCTCTGAGAGGGCCGGGACAGGCTGTGAGTGAGGAAGGGGCCAGAGGTAGCCGGGCAGGGTAGTGGCCCCCCGGTACCTGGGTGACCCGGATCACTGCAGGGGAGTGTATTCCCCGTTCCCGGCTGAGGAGAAGGAGGAAGAGAGTGGAGAGAAAGGCACCTGGCTGCAGGGAAAGAACAGGAGCTGCTGCACCGTGTGTGGGACACTAACACCCCCGTACCGAAGGCTGCGGACACCGACAATTCCTAGTTTACCAGTGACTCCGTGTGAAATACTTGTGAGTACGCCCGTGCCCTCGGGCACCGCACCGCAGCACTGCGCCCTGCTTCCTGCTTACCCCATCACCGGGCCCCGGGACAACCAACCCCCTACCCACGGAGGGGAGAAATAACATCTAGCTGCTCCATATCATCACTCCCGGGATCCCCGTCCAGAGCAGCGGTGGTGTTCCAATCACCACAACCGTGTGTGGCGTCACGGACAATATAAATCTCCCTTACCAAACCCCCCCTTTTACTGTGGAGCCTGGGATCACAGACCGGGTCACGCCACCGTGATACCCACAGAAGTGACCCCGTGGCCCGGATCTAAGTACCCCCTGGTCCCCGGGCGACACACCCCCTCTCTCATACTCACCGATCACCGGCGCGGCCGCTGCACAGCTGTCACAAAGCTCCAGCGGCTTTTCCTCTTTTGAAAATGCCGACTGCTCATTATTTTATCTCGTATTCACTCCTTTCCCCGCCCACCGGCGCCTATGGTTGATTGCAGTCAGACACGCCTCCACATTGAGTGACAGCTGTCTCACTGCAACCAATCACAGCTGCCGGTGGGCGGGTCTATATCGTGCAGCAAAATAAATAAATTTAAAAATCGGCGTGCGGTCCCCCCCCAATTTTGATACCAGCCAAGGTAAAGCCATACGGCTGGAGGCTGGTATTGTCAGGATGAGAAGCCCCACGTACGGGGAGCCCCCACCCTAAAAATATCAGCCAGCAGCCGCTCAGATTTGCCGCATCCATTAGCTGCGACAGTCCCGGGACTGTACCCGGCTAATCCCAAATTGTCCTGGTGCGGTGGCAATTGGGGTAATAAGGAGTTAATGGCAGCCCATAGCTGCCACTAAGTCCAAGGTTAATCATGGCAGGCGTCTCCCCGAGATACCTTCCATGATTAACCTGTAAATTAAAGAAAATAAACATATACACCCAAAAATCCTTTATTTGGAATAAATGACAAAATAAAAACCCTCCAGGTCCGACGTAATCCACAGAGGTCCCACGACTCTTTCAGCTCTGCTACATCGGAAGCTGACAGAGAGCGGCCACAGACCACAACCGCTCTCTGTGAGCTCTGTGAGCTCCCAGCAGCAACTGAAGTGAGTCGCGCTATCAGCGATGACGTCACTCAGGTTACCCGCGGCCACAGATCTCAGGTGGAGGACTTCAGCTGTGGCCGCGGGTAACCTCAGTGACGGCACAGCTGATCACGCAGATCGCTTCAGTTAGTCAGGGGATTTGCGGTCACCAGTGAGACCTTCAGTGGTGACCGAAAATCAGGCCCCAACACACAGACAGAGCCGCGAGATGACAATGAAGTTGGGTGAAGTTCATCCAAGTTCATTCTGATCGCGCGGCTCTGTCTGTGTCTGCTGTCAGAGGGCATGTAGCAGAGCTGAATGGCAGATGACATAGCTGCTGAGAATAAAAACGGATCACATACGGATTACACACGGATTGCACACGGACTACAATCTAGAGAAAATCACAGAATCGCATTGCAGTTGCATTGCACACGGATCAACGCTTGGACAGAGCTCATGCTACTTTCTAGAATAAGAATCTGTCCGATTTTCCAATCGCAAGTGTGACTCGGCCTAAGAGTTTTTTGCTAAGCACATCATTCTACTATTTACCGAAAACATAAGGAGGCCTTCAAAGAGAAGAACAGAACAAAGTACCTACAGTTAATATGGTGGAGGTTCAAAGATGTTTTGGGATTGTTTTGCTGCCTTTGGCTCTGGATGCCTTGACTGTGTGCCAGCCATCATGAAATCTGAAGATTACCAACGGATCTTGGGTCACAATGTAGTGCCCAGTGTCAGAAAGCAGTGTTTGCATTATATCTCATGGGTTTTACAGCAGGACAATGACCCCAAACATACTTCAAGAAGCTCCAGAAATAGATGGGAACAGAGTGGCGGAGAGTCCTGAGCTCTTAAAATTGCTGTTGAGAGAAGGCAACCTTCAAGTATGAGCGACCTGGAGCAGTTTGCAAGAGAAAAGAGGTCCAAAATTCCAGTTGAGAGGTATAAGAAGCTTGTTGATCTTGTTGATTTTATAGGAAGGGAGTGATTGCAGTTATCTATTCTAAAGGGTGTGGGTAAAACCAAATATTAGGCTGAGAGTGCTAATAATTTCGTTCTATCCATTTTTGGAGTTGTGTGAGAAATTATGTCCAATTTCCTTTTTTTCTCTGCTTTTTTTGTGTTTTTCCAATTCATACAAAGGAAATAAACATGTAATTGCAATTATTTTCTGGGAGAAATACTTTATTTTCTGGAACAATTTCAAGGGTGCTAACACTTTTGGCCATGGACTATATAATATACGAAGAATGATGTCTACTTGAGAAAGATTGATAGCAGTTTTTCGGACACAGATAATTTCTTTTTAATAGGCAAACTTCCAGGAAAAACAAGCTTTTCTTTGTATGGCACAAAGCAGGCAGGTGGGAAGCAGGTGCAGCTTGTCTTAAACAAACAGGACTCTATGAAGCGTGTGGAATAGGTAATGGCGGGCTAGATCTGTGCACATGGCCTGCAGTCACTGCTTATATTACATAGGATATGCATTAATTGGGCTGATCCAGCCTGGTTACTATGTACTCACTCATAACCTCTCATATTATGGAAGCTGCTATGGGATATATGGTACTAGGAGTGTCCTGGTGTACACAGCTTCTAATACCATCTACGTCCTTGGGGAGGCAAACGCTACCCTGGAAGCCTCTCTATATGTAAATGCTCATGAACCTTGTATGTGCAATTGCAAGATGGTAATAGTTACTATAAGTGACAACACGTGAGTGATGACTTTCTATTGCTGTGATCCACTGTCATTTTTCAAAACGTATTAGTCACTTTCTCATTTGCTCTTACAAAATAGTGGACATACCCTACTGGTGAGTATTACTCAGGATCGAAAGAAGAAGGCAGAAGAAAAGCATAGAAATCCAAAAATGTATTATCCTAAATTGGAATAGATGAGAACTTGACAATATGGGCACTATACCTATTCAATATTTTGTATAAAAGAACCAGTGCATAGCTTAATTGGTCCTTATGAAACATAACTTTCTTCCAATTAAAAAAGTATTCAACAAAAATCCAAAATGTAGTCACAATATTTGAATTCTGGCAACAGGGAAGTAGGAACAAGGACAGGGAGGACACTTAAAGAAGGCTAAACTTTGAATATTGACAAGTGCCATAAATTATTCTGTAACCTCTGCTAAATGGAGCAGCCATCATGCATGGCCAGTTTTAAAGAAAGCGGGGCCGTGGGCAAAAGGTTAGTGGGGCCCTATATGCTCACATATTGCACCATCACACTCAAACACTTAGGAGGCTACATTTACATGAACTTCACATGAGTTTGGACCGGTAAACGAGCACAAGCGACAATATTGACATTGTTCTGTGCTTGTTTCCTTCAGTCTTTACATAGGTTGATGAATAATAACGGGCACAGAACAATCACTAAGGTTGCTTTCACACTTGCGTTGCAAATCGTCTGCTAATAAAGGTAATTTTTTTTTTAATGTTTCGCCGGGAAAGGAGAATTGCAGTCGGGAGGAGAGAGAGAGGTGACCGTAGTGAGCTGCGCGATCAGCGGTGCCATCACTCAGGTGACCCGCGGCCACAGCTGAAGTCCTCCACCTGAGAGTGGTGGCCGCGGGTAACCTGAATGAGGGCACAGCTGATCGCGCAACTTACTTCAGTTGCTGCTGGAGCTGATAGAGAACGGTCGTGTTCTACGGCCGCTCCTGTCAGCTTCATGTAGCAGAGCTGGATGCGTCGTGGGACATTGTGTGGATTACGTTGGACCTGGAGGGGTATTTGGGGATTAATAAAGTGGTGAAAGAGGGTGATTTTTTTTTTGTCTTTTATTCCAAATAAAGGATTTTTTCGGATGTATGTGTTTATTTACTTTCACTTACAAGTTAATCGTGGTGGGTTATCTCATAGACACCTGTCATGATCATGATCGACTTAGTGGCAGCTATGGGCTGCTGCCATTAATTCCTTATTACCCCGATTGCCACCGCACCAGGGCAATTCGGGATGAGCCGGGTAGCGTCCCGGAACTGTCGCATCTAATGGATGCAGCAATTCCGGGCGGCTGCTGGCTAATATTTTTACGGTGGGGGGCTCCCCATAACGTGGGGCTCCCTATCCTGAGAAAACCAGCCTTCAGCCATGTGCTTTACACTTGGCTGGTATCAAAATTGGGGGGGACCGCACACCATTTTTTTTTAATAATTTATTTATTGTACTGCACTACATAGACCCGCCCACCGGAGGCTGTGATTGGTTGCAGTGAGACAGCTGTCACTCAGCGTGGGGGCGGATCTGACTGCAACCAATCATAGGTGCTGGTGGGCGGGGGAAGCAGGGAATATGAGATGAAATAATGATCGACCGCCCTTTCCACAGGCATTGCTAATTAAGCACCATACTTGGATCTGGTCCGCCTTTATCAATGGTTGCTGTCTGGCACTGGGAGGGTCAGTTCTGATATAGTCCTGGTATGTGTAGAGCTTGCTCCACATGCTGGGACCTGGGCTGGCCTCTATCCACAATTGCCTCTTTTGCAACATAGAAGCGGTTATATATACAGGTTACAGGTATGTGTGCTCCATTATGGTTCTGCTTTTAACTTTATCTAGGAGGCCGCATGGCACATGAAATACACAATATAGTGTAGGACCCCCCTATTGAGATTTGCCGTGACGTTGGCAGGGGTGGCTCAAAGAATTGATCAATTATTTGCTAAAAATCTCATTTATATTACAGTACAGTTGGAATAAATCTGTGAATTTGCACTTTTTATATGATGCATGCCATTTTCAGATCGTGCTCTCTCCCCTCTCTCTCTGCCTTTTTTAAAAGCAGGAGAAGCTGCCAGAGCAGTGTGACAGCTGTGCAGTGCCGTGCCAGTGATCGGTGAGTATGAGAGAGGGGGTGAGAGGGAGAGACCGACCAAAAGAGAGAGAGAGAGACCAGGAGTGATTTTAAACAATTTAGATCGTTCTGCTGGACATGCTAAGCTGACGCTTCGTCAAAATAACGACTCAGCGTCGTCCAGCGGATGAAACGCAGACACTTGCGTTACAGTGCGTCGTCAATACAAGCCTATGGAGAATAGCACAGTGCGTTAATGGACTGCGCTATTCTCCATAGCGGCGTATTACGCCGAACGCAAGTGTGAAAGCAACCTAATGCACCAATCTGTCCCATCCAGTATCATGTTAGCAGCAAGAGTGGCATACTATCAATGGCGACAGACTACGACAGACTGGGGCTCGTGAGTCGGAGGGGCCACAGTGAAAGTGCTGGTGACGGCCCCCCGTGATCTCACTTTCATCTGTATCGGCATCATTCTCCCACTATATCTGCACTCTGATGTCAGAGCATAGCGGGTGCGATGACATCACTACTGCGTGCCTGCTGTACCGAAATGCGCAGAACTGCAGAACACACACCACTGCAGAGTCCGGAGCACATATAGTACACTTGCATGTGTACACCGAGCGCAGACACGTGTGTGTGTGTGTGTATAAATGACACATGCATACAAAGAGCATTTAGATACAGACACTTATATACCTACCAAGAGCCAAAACTTGCTGATGTTCACATTAACCCCTTCACGACTGGACCAATTTCCATTTTTTGCCTTTTCCTTTTTCCTTCCTTTCTTACCTGAGCCTTAACTTTATATTTTTCTGTCCACATAGATATATGAGGGCTTAATTTTCTGGGACGAGTTATACTTTTGAATGATAATGTTCATTTTACCACATAGTGCACTGGAAGACAGGGAAGGAATTGCAAACGTGGAGAAATTGTAAAAAAAAATCTGACATGTTTTTTGGAATTTGGTTTTACAGTGTACATGTTGTGGTAAAAATGACCTCACAATAAGATTCTCCTCATCAGTATGATTACAGCGATACTAAATATGTCCAGTTTTATTCATTATTTTAGTGGTGAAAAAAAAATCAGTTTAAAAGATCTAAATTGGGACTTTGTGTCGCCATTCTTCAAGACCTGTAGGGTTTTCTTTTTTCACTCGATGCAGCCATGTGATGGCTTATTTTTTGCAGGGCAAAGCAACACATTTACTGATACCTTGCTGTGGCTCGTTACAGCATTTTTTGTGGTATTGCAACAACCAAAAAACACCGTAATTTTGGTGTTTTTTTTTTTTTTTGTGTTTACCGATCAGGTCAATAATATAAATAATTGTGGTTCCTAACTGACCTGTTCCTAAAGATACATGCAGATGTGTCTTTATAGATAGCATGTAAACTTCTGGTTTATATCTCTGTCTGTCTGTGTGTATATATATATATATATATATATATATATATATATATATATACACACGCATGAAATCAGAATAAACCTTTCCCGTTTTAGGTCAGTTAGGGACCAAATTATTTACATTTGCCAAATACCAGAATAATGAGAGCGAGAGAATGTTTTAAGGCATTTTTATTACTTTCTGCGCAGCACAGGTCGGACATATATATATACTAGAAGGTGGCCCGATTCTACGCATCGGGTTTCTAGAATTTACGTATTGTGTAGTTCATGTATGATTTTTGTTATATATATATATATATATAGATGTTGTTGTGTGTAGTTACCAAGTGTTTGTGTAGGGCGCTGTACATGTTCTGAGTGTCGCGGGGGGTGAGAGCGGTGTTGTATGTGTGTTGCGTGTGTTGCGTTGTTTGTGGAGCGCTGTGTGTCTGTAGCGTTGTGTGTGTGTGTGTGTTGTGCGGTTTGTGTGGGTGTGGTGTGTTTTGGGGGGAGGTATGTTTTGAGCAATGTGTGTGTTGTGCAGTATGTGCGTATATTTGTGTGTGCAGCGTTGTCTGTGTGTGTGGGTGTCTGTGTAGGGCGTTGTTTGTGATTCCTAGTGTGTGTGTGTTGTGCAGTGCGCGTGTGTGTTGGGGGGAGGTGTGCACCTCCCATCGTGCTCCATCCCCCATGCTGCGCACCCCCCATCGTGCTGCATCCCCCATGCTGCGCACTCCCAAACGTGCTCCATCCGCCATGCTGCGCACTCCCAAACGTGGTCCATCCGCCATGCTGCGCACTCCCAAACGTGCTCCATCCGCCATACTGCGCACTCCCCATCGTGCTGCATCCCCCATGCTGCGCACTCCCAAACGTGCTCCATCCGCCATGCTGCGCACTCCCCATCGTGCTCTATCCGCCATGCTGCACACTCCCAAACGTGCTCCATCCGCCATGCTGCGCACTCCCAAACGTGCTCCATCCGCCATGCTGCGCACCCCCTATCATGCTCCATCCGCCATGCTGCGCACTCCCAAACGTGCTCCACCCGCCATGCTGCGCACTCCCAAACGTGCTCCATCCGCCATGCTGCGCACTCCCAAACGTGCTCCATCCGCCATGCTGCGCACTCCCAAACGTGCTCCATCCGCCATACTGCGCACTCCCAAACGTGCTCCATCCGCCATACTGCGCACTCCCCATCGTGCACCATCCGGCATGCTGCGCACTCCCAAACGTGCTCCATCCGCCATGCTGCGCACTCCCAAACGTGCTCCATCCGCCATGCTGCGCACTCCCAAACGTGGTCCATCCGCCATGCTGCGCACTCCCAAACGTGCTCCATCCGCCATGCTGCGCACTCCCAAACGTGGTCCATCCGCCATGCTGCGCACTCCCAAACGTGCTCCATCCGCCATGCTGCGCACTCCCAAACGTGCTCCATCCGCCATGCTGCGCACTCCCAAACGTGCTCCATCCGCCATGCTGCGCACTCCCAAACGTGCTCCATCCGCCATACTGCGCACTCCCAAACGTGCTCCATCCGCCATACTGCGCACTCCCCATCGTGCACCATCCGGCATGCTGCGCACTCCCAAACGTGCTCCATCCGTCATGCTGCGCACTCCCAAACGTGCTCCATCCGTCATGCTGCGCACTCCCAAACGTGCTCCATCCGCCATGCTGCGCACTCCCAAACGTGCTCCATCCGCCATGCTGCGCACCCCCCATCATGCTCCATCCGCTTGGGAGTGCGCAGCATGCCGGATGGTGCACGATGGGGAGTGCGCAGTATGGCGGATGGAGCACGTTTGGGAGTGCGCAGTATGGCGGATGGAGCACGTTTGGGAGTGCGCAGCATGGCGGATGGACCACGTTTGGGAGTGCGCAGCATGGCGGATGGACCACGTTTGGGAGTGCGCAGCATGGCGGATGGACCACGTTTGGGAGTGCGCAGCATGGGGGATGCAGCACGATGGGGAGTGCGCAGTATGGCGGATGGAGCACGTTTGCTCAGCCTCTCTCCTTCCAGCCTCCCTCAGCATCAGCCTCCCCCTCCCAGCCTTCCCCAAGATCAGCCTCTCTGCTCCCAGCCTCCTCCAGCACGCCGTGCTCCTCTGCCGACACTCACCCACACCCGATCGCATCCACTCACCCACACAACCGATCGCATCCACTCACCCACACAACCGATCGCATCCACTCACACACACCCGATCGCATACACTCACACACACCCGATCGCATACACTCACACACACCCGATCGCATACACTCACACACACAGACACTGACGATATTGCACATACGCGCTGATACTCACAACATCCGGGGATATCACATGCTTCTGGCCATGTGATCCTCCGTCAGGTCCTGGAAGCTCACAGCACAATATCGCCGCCGAGAAGCAAGCGATATCCCAGGATGTTGTGAGTATTTGGATGCGATGTGATGTGTGTGTGTGAGTGTGATCTGATTTGTGTGTGTGTGTGTGCTGTTATGTTATGTATGTTCCGCAGCTGCAGGACCTTGATGTGTGGATGCGATGTGATGTGTGTGTGAGGTGTGTGTGAGAGTGAGTGTGAGCCGGTGTACACTGGTAACTATGATACACATCGGGTAACTAAGGGACCTTAGTTACCCGATGTGTATAATGGTTACCAGCTTTCACGGCCTCCGTTAAGATCCCAGCATCGCAAGGTTATGTCTGGCGCTGCTGGGATCCTGACGGAGCCGGTGTAGAAGCAAGCGATATCCCAGCATGTTGTGATGTGTGGATGTGATGTGTGAGGTGTGTGTGAGAGTGAGTGTGATCTGATGTGTGCGTGTACTCACCTGGGAATCGGAGCCCCGTGTCAGTTGGGCCACAGCGAGCGTGCATTGCGTGAGGGGGGCGGGGCCTGCAGAGAGCCGGGGCGAGAGGCCAATCCGTGTGGGGGGGCGGGGCCATGGCGAGCCCAGCGGCCAATCAGCTTTGTGTCACCGTAAGGACACAATTTCGGAGCATGACAGACAGACAGACAGACAGACAGACAGACAGACAGAATAAGGCAATTATATATATAGATATAGATGTTGTTGTGTGTAGTTACCAAGTGTTTGTGTAGGGCGCTGTACATGTTCTGAGTGTCGCGGGGGGTGAGAGCGGTGTTGTATGTGTGTTGCGTGTGTTGCGTTGTTTGTGGAGCGCTGTGTGTCTGTAGCGTTGTGTGTGTGTGTGTGTTGTGCGGTTTGTGTGGGTGTGGTGTGTTTTGGGGGGAGGTATGTTTTGAGCAATGTGTGTGTTGTGCAGTATGTGCGTATATTTGTGTGTGCAGCGTTGTCTGTGTGTGTGGGTGTCTGTGTAGGGCGTTGTTTGTGATTCCTAGTGTGTGTGTGTTGTGCAGTGCGCGTGTGTGTTGGGGGGAGGTGTGCACCTCCCATCGTGCTCCATCCCCCATGCTGCGCACCCCCCATCGTGCTGCATCCCCCATGCTGCGCACTCCCAAACGTGCTCCATCCGCCATGCTGCGCACTCCCAAACGTGGTCCATCCGCCATGCTGCGCACTCCCAAACGTGCTCCATCCGCCATACTGCGCACTCCCCATCGTGCTGCATCCCCCATGCTGCGCACTCCCAAACGTGCTCCATCCGCCATGCTGCGCACTCCCCATCGTGCTCTATCCGCCATGCTGCACACTCCCAAACGTGCTCCATCCGCCATGCTGCGCACTCCCAAACGTGCTCCATCCGCCATGCTGCGCACCCCCTATCATGCTCCATCCGCCATGCTGCGCACTCCCAAACGTGCTCCACCCGCCATGCTGCGCACTCCCAAACGTGCTCCATCCGCCATGCTGCGCACTCCCAAACGTGCTCCATCCGCCATGCTGCGCACTCCCAAACGTGCTCCATCCGCCATACTGCGCACTCCCAAACGTGCTCCATCCGCCATACTGCGCACTCCCCATCGTGCACCATCCGGCATGCTGCGCACTCCCAAACGTGCTCCATCCGCCATGCTGCGCACTCCCAAACGTGCTCCATCCGCCATGCTGCGCACTCCCAAACGTGGTCCATCCGCCATGCTGCGCACTCCCAAACGTGCTCCATCCGCCATGCTGCGCACTCCCAAACGTGGTCCATCCGCCATGCTGCGCACTCCCAAACGTGCTCCATCCGCCATGCTGCGCACTCCCAAACGTGCTCCATCCGCCATGCTGCGCACTCCCAAACGTGCTCCATCCGCCATGCTGCGCACTCCCAAACGTGCTCCATCCGCCATACTGCGCACTCCCAAACGTGCTCCATCCGCCATACTGCGCACTCCCCATCGTGCACCATCCGGCATGCTGCGCACTCCCAAACATGCTCCATCCGTCATGCTGCGCACTCCCAAACGTGCTCCATCCGTCATGCTGCGCACTCCCAAACGTGCTCCATCCGCCATGCTGCGCACTCCCAAACGTGCTCCATCCGCCATGCTGCGCACCCCCCATCATGCTCCATCCGCTTGGGAGTGCGCAGCATGCCGGATGGTGCACGATGGGGAGTGCGCAGTATGTATGTGTATGTATGTATGTATATTCTGTGTGTGTAAGTGTGTGTGTGTGTATATATACCGGTGTGTGTGTGTGTATATATATATATAGTATATGTATATACAGGGTGGGCCATAAGTATGCATACACCCTGATAAAATGGAAGTGGCTGCTGATATCACATTACCGTTTGTGGCCACTCTTGACACACCAAGAGCAATACTGCAGAAGAAATGCTAGCACAGGCCTCCTGTATCCGTTGTTTCAGACAGATGCCCCACATCCTGGATCCTGGATCTGCGGTATTGCTCTCGGTGTGTCAAGAGTGGGAGAAGAGAATCGCGTTGACAATTCAACACAATGGGCAGCACTTTGAGCACATTAGTGGCTTACTGTCGCTGCTCCATGTCACAAAAGTGTCAATAACTCGATAATGAATAAAGCTACGTTAAAAATGAGCACACCATTGTTTTTCTTGAGCAATTCTCTGTGCTTGATGTGTCACATGACCCCCTTCCCATTGAAACAATTAAAGTTGAATTCAAAATGTCAGCTTTGCAGATGGCTGCCATGGGCGTCACCCGGCCTCAAATGTTTGGCCCCACCCATGTACTAATATGCCACAATCGGTAATGTGATATCAGCAACCACTTCCATTTTATCAGTGTGTGGTCATACTTATGGCCCACCCTGTGTGTGTGTGTGTGTATGTATGTATACATATACAGACAGACAGAGATATAAACCAGAAGTTTACATGCTATCTATAAAGACACATCTGCATGTTTTTCTCGCTATCTGGCATGAAATCAGAATAAACCTTTCCCGTTTTAGGTCAGTTAGGGACCAAATTATTTACATTTGCCAAATACCAGAATAATGAGAGCGAGAGAATGTTTTAAGGCATTTTTATTACTTTCTGCGCAGCACAGGTCGGACATCTCAGTATCGATGCCCCTTTTCTCTTGTCATAAGATGGCATGCTCTTTTGCCCACGTGCTCCTCTGATGAGTCCACCAGCAAAGTGCGTTGGGAGGCCCAGGAGTACTACTTATTAACAAGGTAAGAGTGTTATTGTGTGGCTGTGGATTTGGCCCCCCAGCTGTAGATAACACAAGGTGTGCTGTACCTTGTTTCCATCTATGTATTGTCTTTATTAGTAATTGTGCTTTATGAATTTGCTTGAGGCTGCTTTCATGTACCGCCAGGGCAGATAACTATAGTGGCACTTACTTGGACATTTTCAATACTTACCTTTCTGCCCCTATGGCCTTTTACTTTACAAGGGAGAGTTCTGAGATATTGTTTGAAGATTGCTAGTCGCCATCAATGTTTGTTTGTGTGTCTTGGTTTTAACCTATTAAACGGATTTAGTAAAAATTACGTTTTTCCTCTGATGGAATGCACATTTCTATCCTTTATCCTGATGTTTTTGATATTTGCCAAATGCAAGAATAATGAGAGAGAGAATGTTTTAAGACATTTTAATTGCTTTCAGCAAAGTCAAAAGTTGACATACACTATGAGTAGTGTACTTTTAAACAATATGGGACACCTCATATGATGTCATCTCTTTGGAAGCTTCTTATTGGCAACATCTGAGTTAGAGACACCTCTCTGGATGTATTTTAAAGAACACCTGAAACACACTGCTTCTTTGTGTAGCATCATGGGTAAGTCAAAAGAAATCAGCCAAGATCTCTGGAAGAGAATTGTGGACTTCCAAATCTAGTAATCCTTGGGTGCAATTTCCAAACACTGAAGGTGCCTCATTCTTCTGTTCCAACAATTATACGCAAGTACAAACAAGATAGGAATCTCCAGCCATCATACCGCTCAGGAAGGAGACGGGCTTGGTGTACCATAGATGAACCTGCTTTGGTCAGACATGTGCATATCAACCCAAGAACAAAAGGAAAAGACCTTGTGAAGATGCTGGCGGAACCTGGTAAGATTGTGTCATCACCCACAGTGAAACTAGTACTGTATCAACATGGGCTGAAAGGACACTCTGCCAGTAAGCAGCCATTACTCCAAAAGAAACAAAAAACCCCAGATTAATGTTTGAACATGCACACAGGAACAAATACCTTAATTTTTGGAGACATGTCCTGTGGTCTGATGAAACTAAAATTGAACTGTTGGCCATAATGGCAATCGTTATGTTTGAAGGAAATAGGCAGACGTTTTGAAGCCTAAGAACACCATCCCAACTGTGAAACATGGGGGTGGCAGCATCATGTTGTGGGGTTGTTTTGCTGCAGAAAGGAATGGGGCACTTCACAAAATAGATGGCATCATGAGGAAAGAAGATTATGTGGCAATAAAGAAGCAACATCTCAAGACATCAGCCAGGAACTTAAAGCTTGGGCAGGAATCGGTCTTCAAAATGGACAATAACCCAAAGCATACTGCCACTGGTTACAAAGTCGCTAAGGATAACAAAGGCAATATTTTGGAGTGGCCATCACAAAACCCTGATCTCAATCCTATTGACAATTTATGGGCAAAGCTGAAAAGGCAGGTGCGAGCAAGGCGACCTACAAACATGGCTCAGTTACACCAGTTCTGTCAGGAGGAATAGGCCCAAATTCCTACCAACTATTGTGTGAGGCTTGTGGAAAAATATCCAAAACATTTGACCCAAGTAATACAGTTTAAGAGTGATGGTACCAAATACTAATGAAATGTATGTAAACCTTTGACTTTGTAGAAAGTAATAAAAATGCCTTAAAACATTCTCACTCTCTCATTATTCTGGCATTTGGCAACTATAAATCATTTTGGTTCCTAATTGACCCAAAACGGGAAAGGTTTATTCTGATGTCATGTCCGATAATGAGAAAACATGCAGATCCGTATGGGCGGCACGGTGGCTCAGTGGTTAGCACTGTAGCCTTTCAGCGCTTGGGACTGGGTTCAAATCCCACCAACGACACCATCTGCAAGGAGTTTGTATGTTCTCCTCGTGTTTCCGTGGGTTTCCTCCGGGTTCTCCAGTTTCCTCCCACACTCCAAAGACATATAAATAGGGATTCTAGATTGTGAGCCCCAATGGGGACAGTGTTGCCAATGTATGTAAAGCGCTGTGGAAGTAATAGCACTATATAACTGAATAAAATTAATATTATGTGTCTTCTTAGATAGTCTATGGAAACTTCTGGTTTAAAATAAAGATATATGTATATGTGTACAGTAATATATATATTTATTATACACACACTAGCAGGGGCCCATATATTATAAGCGCGCACACACACCATAGAAGACTTAGCACCATGCCATTTCTTGTTTAACCCTGCCAATTTTGACATCACATGACCAGTCACATGATTGTAATGTCACCAAAGGTCTTGATATAAGAAGTGAACTTGGCACTCATATGCAGATTAATGACTTTTATTTCAAATCCAAAGATAATCAGGCACAAACGTTTCGGTCTTCTAGACCTCCATCAGTGTGCACTGTGCTTTATCTTATCAAGCTTCAGAATGCATGAGTGCTATTATTGCAGACCACGGTATTCCCCTCTGTAAAAGCAGGCCCTTGTCCATCCTGAAGCTTGATAAGATAAAGCATAGTGCACACTGATGAAGGTCTAAAAGACCGAAACTTTTGTGCCTGATTATATTTGGATTTGAAATAAAAGTCATTAATCTGCATATGAGTGCCAATTTCATGTCTTACTTAATGTGGGATTGGATCCTACTTGTGCACCATCATCTACCGGAAGTGCTGTGTTTATTCTGCCAAAGGTCTTGAAGTCCTGCAGAGTAAAAGATTCGTGGTGACATCACGGCACCTGACCGATCACATGTTCATGATGGCACTGAAGGCCCTCAAGCGGTCTGCATATCTGAAATTACACTTAAAATGCTATTATCAGTGTAGCTTCTGCAGTACACGCTGGGGGCCACTCAAAAGGGTGGGGCCTGGGGCAACTTCTCAGTTTGCTCCGCCATAAAGCCAGTCTTGCCATCATGACATATCAGTGCAGGCTTTAACAGTAAATAAAATGAAACATTGGCTTCTATAAATATCCTTTGTATATTATTGGGTGAGAAGAAGTGCCAGTATTAAGGTGTGTGTGTGTGCGTGCGTGTGTGCGTGTGTGTGTGTGTGTGTGTATGAATTATGGTGAATAGCATTGCATTACGGATTTTGGTTGAATACTATTTGGTCTTATTAAAATGTATGTTTCAAACTTAACATTATTGCTGCACTAGGATTCGGCATGCATCTGGGACTGAGAAACCCATAAAGCAGCTAAATTGGCAGGAGAAAGTTGTTGTTTTCTGCTCATGCAATGGCCTCTAGAGGGGAAATGCATTACTACATGCAGCCATTCCCATGACACATACATGGCCTAAGGTCACCACAGCTTTTCAGTTTGGCTCATAGTGATCCCAAGTAATAAACGCCTTTTGTCATATACTCCAAATTGATAGATTGTCCTTATGGGGAAAAGTCCTTTATAGAAGATGTATCACCTGACTTCCCAGTATAAACTACATGTATTAGTGAATAGGTATATTTGACCTCATGGAGTTATGAGTGTGATTTGCTTTTTTTTTTGAATGCCCTGTCAGATTGGCTGTGTAATCTTTAATAGATGGAGTCCATCATATGATGCTTGCTGCTCAACCGGATTTCCCCCACATAAACAATATAGCACTCCTGTTTTATGTGGGGGAATGGCTCCACTGTACCCCAGCTACAGGTAAGCTTCTCACAAATCAAGTGACCCCCCACAAATGGACTCCAAAACTGTATTTTATTTCCAAATATTTATTTTTTTATAAATAATTCCATTTATAATCCGATAAAAAAAAGGGTCCACAAACGGGCTGATGAACATGCTTGAGGTGCTTCTCCTTCATCTGGATTCAAACTCTATTATTAGATGCTCTGTAATAACCAATAGCCTCACCTCCCTTTACATCACATCACTACCGGGAAAGCCGGAGGAGACAACTTACTCTATATGGATCACTGCTTAAAGAAGGATGCCAGAGGAGTCATGCCAATCTCAATGTTTAATATTATTAAATAAGTTGTCCAGCTACCAAAACTGATTTTTGTTTTCTTCTAAATCTTGCTAATATGTGCCTCTCCACAAATCTATTATGTCATTTCAGCAATATTACCTTTTATCGTGCTCTAGGAGCACATCCTCATTGCTGGCTCCAGCTCTGATGGGGTTAATCTCTCTCCTGGGTTCAGTTTCTACAACTCCCATGATCCTTTGCAGTGGCCTGTATCTCACACCCACTCAGCACTCCACCCAACTCCTCCCTGTCATCTTTCCTGTGTTTGCACCTGCTGCGTGTGAGATAGAGAGAGAAAGATCACATCAGCTCCAAAGCGGCTATCATCTGCTCATTCTCATATACAGTGCCTTGCGAAAGTATTCGGCCCCTTGAATTTTTCAGCCTTATCGCACATTTCAGGCTTCAAACATAAAGATAAAAATTTAAATGTTATGGTGAAGAATCAACAACAAGTGGGGCACAATTGTGAAATGGAATGAAATTTATTGCTTATTTTAAACTTTAAAAAAAAAAAAATAACTGAAATGTGGGGAGTGCAATATTATTCATCCCCTTTACTTTCAGTGCAGCAAACTCACTCCAGAAGTTCATTGCAGATCTCTGAATGATCCAATGTTGTCCTAAATGACTGATGATGATAAATATAATCCACCTGTGTGTAATCAAGTCTCCGTATAAATGCACCTGCTCTGTGATAGTCTCAGTGTTCTGTTTAAAGCGCAGAGAGCATCATGAAGACCAAGGAACACAACAGGCAGGTCCGTGATACTGTGGTGGAGATGTTTAAAGCCGTATTTGGTTACAAAAAGATTTCCAAATCTTTAAACATCCCAAGGAGCACTGTGCAAGCGATCATATTGAAATCTACCAAGACCCGGCCGTCCATCCAAACTTTCATCTCAAACAAGGCGAAGACTGATCAGATGCAGCCAAGAGGCCCATGATTATTATTATTATTATTAGTTATTATTATAGCGCCATCAATTCCATGGCGCTTTACATGTGAAAGGGGTATACATAATAGGGACAAGTACAATAATCATAAACAGTACAAGACACAGACAGGTACAGGAGGAGAGAGGTCCCTGCCCGCGAGGGCTCACAGTCTACAAGGGATAGATGAGGATACAGTAGGTTAGGGTAGAGCTGATTGTGCGGCGCTGTATCAGACTGAGGGTTACGGCAGGTTGTAGACTTGTCGGAAGAGGTGGGTCTTCAGGTTCCTTTTAAAGCTTGGCAAGGTAGGCGAGAGTCTGATGTGTTGTGGTAGAGCATTCCAGAGTATGGGGGAGGCACGGGAGAAATCTTGGATGCGATGGTGGGAACAGGAGATGAGAGGGGAGTAGAGAAGGAGATCTTGTGAGGATCGGAGGTTACGTGTAGGTAAGTACCGGGAGACTAGGTCACAGATGTAGGGAGGAGACAGGTTGTGGATGGCTTTGTATGTCATGGTTAGTGTTTTGAACTGGAGTCGTTGGGCAATGGGAAGCCAGTGAAGGGATTGGCAGAGAGGAGAGGTCGGGGAGTAGCGGGGGGACAGGTGGATTAGCCGGACAGCATAGTTTAGAATAGATTGTAGGGGTGCGAGACTGTTAGAAGGGAGGCCACAGAACAGGAGGTTGCAATAATCCAGACGGGAGATAATAAGGGCATGTATTAGGGTTTTTGCAGCATCTTGGGAAAGGAATGTACGGATCCGGGAAATATTTTTGAGTTGGAGGCGGCAGGAGGTGAAAAGGGCTTGGATGTGTGGCTTGAAAGAGAGATCAGAGTCTAGGATTACTCCCAAGCAGTGAGCGCGTGGCACTGGGGAAAGTGAGCAGCCATTGACATTGATGGATATGTCAGGTGGGGGAATTGAGTGAGGAGGATGAAAGACAATGAATTCTGTTTTGTCCATGTTCAGTTTTAGGAATCGAGCAGAGAAAAAGGATGAAATAGCAGACAGACATTGTGGCGTTCTGGTTAGTAGGGAGGTGATGTCAGGTCCAGAGAGGTAGATCTGCGTATCATCAGCATAGAGATGATACTGAAAGCCGTGAGACTCTATGAGCTGTCCCAGGCCGAAGGTGTAAACTGAGAACAGCAGGGGTCCAAGAACTGAACCTTGGGGGACCCCGACAGATAGGGGGTGAGATGAGGAAGTGGTGTGAGAGTGTGAGACGTTAAAAGTTCGGATCACTCTACAGCGGAGGTGGGAGAGTCTGTCTATAGGACAACAATCAGTGGTACACTGCACAAATCTGGCCTTTATGGAAGAGTGGCAAGGAGAAAGTCATTTCTCAAAGATATCCATAAAAAGTGTCGTTTAAAGTTTGCCACAAGCCATCTGGGAGACACACCAAACATGTGGAAGAAGGTTCTCTGGTCAGATGAAACCAAAATTGAACTATTTGGGCATCATGCCAAATGATATGTTTGGCGTAAAAGCAACACAGCTCTCCATGCTCACTGTCAAACATGGTGGTGGCAGCATCATGGTTTGGGCCTGCTTTTCTTCAGCAGGGACAGGTCTGAAAACTGCTGTTCACAAACGCTCTCCATCCAACCTCACTCAGCTCGAGCTGTTTGCAAAGGAAGAATGGGCAAGAATTTCAGTCTCTCGATGTGCAAAACTGATAGAGACATACCCCAAGCGACTTGCAGATGTAATCGCAGCAAAAGGTGGCGCTACAAAGCATTAACTTAAAGGGGATGAATAATATTGCACGCCCCACTTTTCAGTTATTTATTTATTTAAACTTTTTAAAAAGTATAAAATAAGCAATAAATGTCGTTCAACTTCACAATTGTGTCCCACTTGTTGATTCTTCACCATAAAATTAAAATTTTTACTTTTATGTTTGAAGCCTGAAATGTGGTAAAAGGTTAAAAAATTCAAGGGGCCAAACACTGTAGTTCATAGCGTGTGTACGCACATATATATATGTGCACACTGCTCTGCTTATGCGCACACACACTGCTCCTGCACACTGCTCCTGCACACTGCTCCTGCACAGTACTCCGCACACTGCTCCTGCACAGTGCTCCGCACACTGCTCCTGCACAGTGCTCCGCACACTGCTCCGCACACTGCTCCACACACTGCTCATGCACACTGCTCCACACACTGCTCATGCACACTGCTCCGTACACTGCTCATGCACACTGCTCCGTACACTGCTCATGCACACTGCTCCGTACACTGCTCATGCACACTGCTCATGCACACTGCTCCTGCACAGTGCTCCGCACACTGCTCCTGCACAGTGCTCCGCACACTGCTCCGCACACTGCTCCACACACTGCTCATGCACACTGCTCCACACACTGCTCATGCACACTGCTCCGTACACTGCTCATGCACACTGCTCCGTACACTGCTCATGCACACTGCTCATGCACACTGCTCATGCACACTGCTCATGCACACTTCTCCGCACACTGCTCATACACACTTCTCCGCATACTGCTCATGCACACTGCTCCACACACAGACTGCTCTTGACAAGCTTCTGACGCTACCAGAAAACGTATTAATTTGATTAGTCATATAAATAAAGAAAAAAAGCCTTCTTTGCTCATTTCATTGGACGCTGAGAAGGCGTTTGACAGAATCCACTGAAATTATCTAAAAGCTACCTTACAAAATTTCGGATTTGAAGGAAAAATAAAAAATCTAATCTCCATACTCTATTCTAATTCTTCTGCTCAAATCTGTTAATAATTACCTTTCTATAAAATTCCCGATTTCTAACGATATAAGACAGGGCTGTCCACTATCCCCACTTTTATTTGCATTAATGTTGGAGCCATTAGCAGAATACATAAGGATAAACGATAATTTTAAAGGTATACACACCAATTGGAGACAGTACAAAATAACCCTATACGCAGATGATGTCATTTTGTCAATTACAGATCCCCTAGAATCCCTTAGACATATTAATAAAGTATTAATGGAATTTAATGACATGTCTTACTATAAAATTAATAATCTTAAGTCCCAAATTCTTTGCTTCAACATCGATGAAAATTTGAAAAAAGATATAAAAAAATAATTTAATTACTCTTGGGAAAAGGAAAATCTACTTTATTTAGGTATAATACTCTCAAACAACTTAAACAAAACCATACCGTTAAACATAAACAAACTTCTTCTCGCTATAGATAATGACCTAAAAGCATTAAAAATTGAAGAAACCTCATGGATAGGGAAAAATTTTTTCTACAAAACCATTAGATTGCCGAAAATTCTTTTATATTTTTAGATGCCTACCCAGTAGCGTATCTAGAGTTTGATGGGCCCTGGTGCAAAATTTGGACTGGGGCCCCCCTCCACGTACACCGACACTTAGGGTACGGGATAATGACACTGACACTCGGGTTACAGGATAATGATGCTGACACTTGTCTCTTACCCTCAGCACCCAGGTTTCCCATGATCTGAAATCCCTCTATCAGAACACAACTTTCCCATGTTCTGATATCCATCTTGTCCTCGGCACCCAGCTTTCCCAAGCTCTGCTATACATCATTCCCTCAGCACCCAGCTTTCCCATATCAGAGCATGGGAAAGCTGGGTGCTGAGAGATGTACAGCAGAGCATGGGAAAGCTGGGTGCTGAGGGAAAGAGCCTTTTTAGCTACTGAAACAAAAATCGCCAATGACATTAAAATAAATCCCAAAATCTTTTATAAATACATTAATGCCAAAAGGAAAACAAAGGATAGTATTGGCCCCTTAAAATATAATAACAAGTTAGTTATAGAGGACAAACAAAAGACTGAGATATTAAATAGGCATTTCTAATCTGTGTTCACCAAGGAACTGACTGTACCAGGGATCATTCAACAAGTGAAAAATCAAAGTTCACCACCCGATATAATTAATTTAACACAAGAAGAAGTACGCCTACATCTGAGTAAATTAAACATTGACAAATCCCCAGGCCAGATGGCATTCATCCACGAATATTGAGGGAATTGAGCTTCGTAATTGACAGACCGCTGTATCTCATCTTTTTAGACTCACTTGTAACAGGGTTGGTGCATCAGGATTGGCGAATTGCTGATGTGGTACCGATATTTAAGAAAGGTAAGAGGATAGATCCAGGCAACTACCGTCCAGTAAGCCTGACATCAGTAGTATGCAAAGTTTTTGAGGGCATTTTAAGGGATGACATGCAAAAATATGTTGCAGAAAATAATATAATAACTGACAGACAGCATGGATTCATGAAAGATAAGTCGTGTCTAACCAATATGTTGGGGTTCTATGAGGGGCTAAGTGCAAACCTGGATATTGGTAATGCAGCTGATATGATTTATTTGGAGTTTGCAAAGGCGTTTGATACTGTACCACATAATAGCCTTATACTAAACCTCCAGAAGCAAGGACTAGGGGAAACTATATGCAACTGGGTAAGGAATTGGCTAAAAGATAGGAAACCAAGAGTAGTCCTAAATGGTACATTCTCTAAATGGGCTACAGTCAGCAGTGGGGTGCCGCAGGGATCTGTGCTAGGACCGATTCTTTTTAATCTCTTTATTAATGACCTTGTGGATGGGATTGACAGTAAAGTGTCAGTCTTTGCTGATGACACCAAACTATGTAGGATATTAAAAACTGACCTTGATAGTACAATATTACAAAAAGATCTGGATAAGATGTCAGAATGGGCAGATACTTGGCAAATGAGATTTAATGTTGATAAATGAAAAGTAATGCACCTAGGATGTAGTAATCCTATAACTGCGTATACATTAAATGGAAGTAAACTCAGGACTACAGAACAGGAGAAGGACTTGGGTATTCTCATTACAAATAAGCTGATCAGCAGCACTCAATGTCAAGCAGCAGCTGCAAAAGCAAACAAGGTTCTAGGGTGTATAAAAGAGAATTAGATCCCGTGATCCCAACGTATTATTACCCCTCTATAAATCACTTGTAAGGCCACATCTGGAATATGGGATCCAGTTTTGGGCTCCACATTTTAAAAAGGACATTTAGAAGTTAGAGTCAGTTCAAAGGCGGGCAACTAGACTATTACAAGGAATGGAAGGCCTCCCATATGATGACAGGTTGAAAAAGTTAGATATGTTTAGCTTAGAAAAAAGACGACTCAGAGGAGATCTCATTTATATGTATAAATACATGTGTGGTCAATATAAAGGACTGGCACATGACTTATTTCTTCCAAAGACAATACTAAGGACCAGGGGGCACTCACTGCGAGTGGAAGAAAAGCGATTCCGACAGCTAAATAGGAAAGGGTTCTTTACAGTTAGAGCAGTCAGACTGTGGAATACACTACCACAAGAGGTAGTAATGGCAGATACTATAACAGCTTTTAAAAAAGGGCTGGATGATTTCCTCAGTACACACAACATTGTTGGTTATAAATGACTTAGTGACCAAATGTAGAACTGGTGGAGGACGGTTGAACTAGATGGACCTAGGTCTTTTTTCAACCTAAGTAACTATGTAACTATGTAACAAAACATGCCCATCCCATGCTTGTATCTTTGTCCC
The DNA here is from genome assembly GCF_048569485.1 of Anomaloglossus baeobatrachus. NCBI lineage: Eukaryota > Metazoa > Chordata > Amphibia > Anura > Aromobatidae > Anomaloglossus > Anomaloglossus baeobatrachus. The sequence goes on along the minus strand of NC_134357.1, from coordinate 187,352,213 downwards.
CCCTCGTATATAGTTCTCCAAATACTATAATGGCCCCCACATAGGCTTCCATATAGTATAAAGGGTCCCACATAACCCTTCATATATTAGAATGCACCTCCATAGTCCTCCATGTATTATAATGCATTTCCCATAGTCCTCCATGTATTACAATTCACCCCATAGTTCTCCATATATTATACTGCACCACAGTCCTCCATATTTTATAACGCACCCCCACAATCCCTTCATGTATAAAGTAGCCTCCATTTATTATAATGTAGCCCCCATAGTCCTATATGTATTACAATGCAGCCCCATAAACCTTCATATTGTATTATGCAGCCCCATACTCCATGTATAATGCACCCATATAGTCCATGTATAAGGTGTCCTTCATGGTTATTATGCAGCCCCATAGACATCAATGTATAATGCATCACCATAGACCTCCATGTATAATGCATCCCTATAGACCTCCATGTATCATGCAGCCACATAGACCTCCATGTATCATGCAGCCCCTTAGACCTCCATGTATCATGCAGCCAGCCCCCCAGGGCCTCCATGTGTCATGCAGCCAGCCCCCCCGGGGCCTACATGTGTCATGCAGCCAGCCCCCCCATGGCATCCATGTGTCATGCAGCAAGCCCCCAAGGGTCTCCATGTGTCATGCAGCCAGCCCCTTCCCTGGCCTCCTTGAGTCATGCAGCCAGCCTCCCCCCACCAAGGCCTCCATGAGTCATGGAGCCAGCCCCCCCAAGGCCTCCATGTGTCATGCAGCCCCCCCCCCAAAGCCTCCATGTGTCATACAGCCCCCCCACGGCCTCCATGTGTCATGCAGCCAGCCCCCCCCCCAGGGCCTCCATGTGTCATGCAGCCAGCCCCCCAGGGCCTCCATGTGTCATGTGCAGCTCAGGTACTCTAGTCCTTTAGTGTTTATATATATATACTGTGCATAAATTTCATGTAGTGCATAATTTACAGATATTGAAACAAACTTCTTCCTATTGATTTGTCAGATTGATGCAATTTAGCAAAAATGAATGATTTTACGAGGGTCCCCACTATTTGGTGGTCTTTAGTAGTATAACAAAAAATGGATATAGGTCAGTATACCACAATACTATATGGGGGAACTTACTAAAAATAGACCTCTATTGATGGTAACAATAGACTGATTTTGTTATTGTAGATTGTAAGCTGTGACCCGAATATTCAAGGATCTTGTTGATGTGCCCCTGATGAGCCCCATCTGTTGATATAGGGGGTGAAACGCGTAGGGAGATTCTTGGACAACTCAAATACAGCATAAAACATTATTTTATGTGTATATATATATTGTACCGACGGGTAGTCGACTAGCCTGGGACCTATCCCACTAGATGTTGACTGACCAGTATTGACAGATGCACTCTCTGTAATCTTGCACAAACTTATCCTTGTGGGACTGTCCTCTGGTGTGGCAACCTACCCACTACTAGATAGATCACTGGGTGCATGGAGAGAGTAGAGGGTCAGGATAGGATCTAACCGACGAGGAACAGGGGTGTCAAAACCAACTAGGACGCCGACCCTCGTAGTTTAGGAAGGGAGAGGGCAGGGTTCATGCGTATTCCCACCTGTTTCTACAACACAAAAATAAGTATAATTTAATTAATGTATGTACTATGTATGTGACATGTGTGTGTTTATTAAAGCAAGTGATTTTAAGGTATAGTGAGTAATGGTATTTGATGAGCGGTTTTCTACCTTAATATTTAAATCGGTATTTGCTGTGACATGCAGTAATCACCGCCCACAGGCCAGTCACTCAGGATCAGATGCAGCTGCTGATGTTACGTCTACTTTAAGAGCCTGGAAGTTGACGTGACATCAGCGGATGCCAGAGGCCGCAGCACCCGCAGGTCATGTGATCAGCACTGAGCAAGCAGAATAGCACCACTCAGTGCCAGAACTGGAAATAGAAGGTAATTAAGAAGATAACTGAAATATTAAGTTACACTGATAGAAAAAATAAAAAAAAAATGGGTGAACCAACCCTTTAATCCCAAATTCCTAAATTAGTAGGTCTCCATATTTAGATATTAGGCATGGGACTTATATACAAATAACACTTAAATACTAACATTTGGCTGTCACTATTATCTCCAAGCTGTTCATCAGATCAAACACCCACTACATCAGTAGTACGCATACTACACCATGATGGTTCCCGCTGATGGAAGCATAGAACCACAGGCAGCAGGAATCAAAGACTGGCTCCTGCATTAGAGAGGAATATGGCTAAAGTAGGCCGGAGGTGAGGTGACTGGTGAAAATGGTCAGTCCCTGCTTCCCCCCCCCCCCCCGTGTGCTCTGCTCTGTGATCATAAATCATTTGAAGGGTTCCCTTTTAAATTTATCTTCCTGTTCTTAATATCAGTATTTTCAGAGTCACCTCAGGATTATACAGTCATTTTAAAGGCTCTTTCACACGTCCTTGCAACTTGGTCCAATGTCGGATTGCAATGTGCGGACACTCTCAATACTAAGAAAAAATCTATATTCAGTGAAGACTTTCCCAATACTGAGATAGGAGATGAGCGCTGTTACTGATGAGATTCTATAATGATGGGAGGAAGGAGGAGCTAGAGGCAGAGGGAGGAGCTTGAGACAAAGCTCCACCCCTGCTCAGAATTGAGAATTTTGATGACCAATTCTGGCAGAGAAAGAAGCAGATGTGTATGATAAGATATATTACAAAGTTGCTTAATTTTCATGTGTACTATTGATTTATGAAATAAAAAATTAAAATGACGGTTACACTTTAAGATCTGTAAACATTTTATAAACTTGAGAATAATCTGTGTTCATTTGGAAAGGAAGCATGGCTCCAAACTACTTTCAGTGCGTGGCGAAAGAAAAGGGTGGAGGAGTGAAGGAAACTGGGAGTAACTGACTCCAAAACCTCACGTCGGGTCTGGAGGCGCAGTGGCGACTGCTCTGCTTTCCGCAGATTGTTTTTTGTGCTTTTGTAGTTAGGTGTAGATGAGAGAGATGGTTTTTAGTTACCTACTTCAGTTCTTGTAAATGGCACAGCCAGTTTCTCTAATCCTATTTGAGATCCCAAAAGACAGGATGAAATGGTGAGGGAGGGAATCCAGATGGTGGAACCTGTGTAGTGCTAATTAGTGGGGGAGCTTTGTTTTCTTGGGGATGTCCACACATTGTAGTTGAGAATTCACACATCGCTGTAAAACCAAATATCAAATGCTGTAGTTTGTTTTTTTTAAATACATGTGAATCACTAAACAACTTAACTAATCAATTAAATTTAATTTTCTTACTGCATTTTTCAAGGCATAAAACCGCAAGGCAAAAAGTAAAACAGTAGTAGCCTGTTCAGTTTTTACAGCTAAAGTATGTAAAGTCAATAAGTTTGACCTGTAAAAAAACATGAGGATATTTGGCGCATTGTAAAGAGAGTGCAGTTTTCAGATGTAGTTTTCACCGCAGCTCAAATTATTGTCCCATCACCTCATAGACGTGCTCCTGCAATGTGCGCTTCTGTCACTAGGCACTGCCATATTCATTCTGCATACAAATCAGAGTGAAGAGGGGGTTAATGCCGCGCATCACCCAAAATGAAGATGTAGCACGTTGATGTTATAAACGTATTCTTTTATTCCATCGGTCTACGCGTTTCGAGGATATACCTCTTCTTCAGGACCAGTGCATCAACATAGTATAGCATAAATGAAGATGTCAGACATATATATACAGTTCCTTACATCGGCCAATAGGGCAGCACCACACTCTACTAATACTCCCAGAGTTTTTCTGGCAGCTGCCACATATTTTTATTTATAACTATTATTATTTATTGCCCTGATTCATATTGCTTGACCATCCCATTTAGCATGTGTTATTCCTATTTAGATATCGTCCCATTTACTGACTAATAAATCAAAGTGGTGTAAATTTTCATGAATTAGATGGGCAGGTTCAGCCGTGTCCTGTTCCACCCATGCTCTGCCCATTTAAGTGAAGCTAGCTGGGAATGAAACGTTTTAAGTTGTTTTACGAATCTTTTATAAACAGCCTAAGCATTGGGCCCATTTAAATATAAATGAGTTAAAAAAAAACAAAAACAGAATTCGCTTTGATAGTAAATCCCTAATTAGCTTACATTTAGATAAGTGGTGTGAACGTTTTATTGTCACTAACTTTATTATAACATGTCTGATGAAGACCTTATCAGTCCCAAACTAACATTTTTATTTGCTCTTAAAAAGTCTCATATATACAAAAAAGTAGGTGTTAAGTATTTGCAGTAGGTTTTTATTCAGTAAAAACTGTGTTGGCTAGAAAATAGCTGCGCAAAATGTGTTGGTTTTTTCCCATCCATTTGAATGGGTGAGAAAAACCTGAAAGGTTATGTTATCATGGGTTTTCTTGTAGCATTTTTTTTCTGCAGCTAAAGCTTTTATTCTTGTCAGTGAAAATTTGTATAAAATGCATTTTGCCCTGCTTCTTAAGGGAAAAAAAAGCAGAAGCAGGACGAAACGCGAGTCAGGGTGGAGGGACACAGCACCTGACATACTCATGATATAATCTTTTGTAAGTGTTTATAGGTAAGTAAAAGCAATATGCATCAATAATATCTGTATAGTTAGCACGTGATCTCAATAATATCCCTAAGGGGAACATTTGATTATAAATATCATTTTTTGAAGACTCAGTTTCCTTCATTTAGCCTTTACAGCCATCTTTGTTATAAAATGCCACTTGAGAACATAGCCAAGCAATTAACATGCTGCAAGTTTGAAAAAATGCTTTGCTGGTTCAGATCCGCAAGGAAAAAATGAGCATTTACATGAGATTTCAGAAATCTCGCTCACTTTGCTGATGCTGTAAAACGCTTTTCTTTTTTTTTTTCCTGTGGCAAAAAAGTGTAGCAAAAATGTACTGTGTGAACAAGCCCTTAGAGAGCAATAATTCTATCCCGTATATTCTCATAGGCATGTTATAGCTGTAAAAGAAATCAAAATGGCTGCATTTTTAAAAACTGAGGTGAAAAACATCCATGTGACTAGCTCTATTGGATAACATTGGCACCACATTTCAGTCTGTATAAAGCTGATGAAATATGGATGACAATGGATACCAAATATTCTGTCAGAGAGGTGATCCAGCTACACAGTCCAGCAGTCATTAGTGGAGCACGGTGGATGTGATCAATCCTATTTAGCAATGGTCAAGTAGCAGAAAATTAGATAACTCAATTTGTTAACCTTTGACCTTGTAAAATGTAACTGCTCTTGGAAAAAAAAAGCCTTAATTAGTGTCAGTAACCAGTTGCTCAAAGCTGGAGAATGATGAAGGGATGTGTGACGCTAGATGTTGTCCCACCTCGTCTACAATAGACTGGATTCATTCCACAAATGACACTGCACTTCTAGACTTATTTTAATGTTTTTTTCCTATGGAATTTCCCATGGAAATGACATTACCCAACGTATCCTCATGGGCACTGAAGAGGTTTTTATAATTCTGGTGAAATTTCATCCTTTTGCTGGATCCCAATTCTCCTACATTTCTATTTGTTTGGGCATACTCCCTGCCTTGATCCCTGCAGAACATAAGGTGAACACCGACCACTGGATCAAGAGGAACTCCTTTATTGTGAGCTGGCTATATGTTTTCTACATTGTTTGACTATATATATATATATATACGAGGGGCAATCCAAAAGTAATGATTATCAATAATAAACACAATGAATATATTAAATTTTCTACATAGTCTCCTAGCAAGTCTATACATTTAGTCCATCTCTTTTCTAAACTTAGAATTCCCTTCAAAAAAAATTCTTGATCTTGACCCTCAAAAAAATCCCCAACAGCGGTTATCACGTCGCTATTATCGTCAAGTTTCTTGCCCCGGAGGTGTTACTTGAGGCGAGGAAAGAGAAAGAAGTCACTGGGGGCTAGATCTGGCGAATAGGGGGGGTGTTCCACCAATTCAAAGCCCGCTTTTTGAATGGTTGCCATGGCAACTGCAGCTTTGTGAGCTGGCGTGTTATCTTGGTGAAGCAGCACTCCAGCCCACAGTTTGCTGCGCCTTTTCTCCTTGATAGCCTCCCGCAATCTTCTTATTTGTTCTGCGTAGTAGGAGCCCGTAATAGTGGCTCCCTTCTCCAAATAGTCCACCATAATAATTCCTTCAGCGTCCCGAAAAACGGACGCCATAACCTTCCCTGCTGAGCTTGACACTTTGAATTTCTTCGGCATCGGTTCGTCGGCTCGTTTCCATATCATCGATTGTTGTTTAGTTTCGGGATCAAAGTGGTGGATCCAGGTCTCGTCAATGGTCAAAAAACGGGACAAAAAATTCTCCTTGTCTGCTTGGAACTTTTCGAGATTTGCTATTGAAATGTCAACTCGTTGCTTCTTTTGCTCGTCGGTTAACATTTTTGGCACCCAACGCGTGGAGACCTTTCTAATATGCAATTCTTTTGCAAGGATTCTTTGAATACTGCCATATGAGATCCCTGTGACCTCAGCTACATGCCTGATAGTCACTCTTCGATCTGCCAATACAACTTCTTCATACAAATCAGAGTGAAAAGGGAGTTAATGCCGCGCATCAGCCAAAATGAAGATGTAGCACGTTGATGTTATAAACGTATTCTTTTATTCCATCGGTCTACACGTTTCGAGGATATACCTCTTCTTCAGGACCAGTGCATCAACATGATACTATGCTGATGCACTGGTCCTGAAGAAGAGGTATATCCTCGAAACGCGTAGACCGATGGAATAAAAGAATACGTTTATAACATCAACGTGCTACATCTTCATTTTGGCTGATGTGCGGCATTAACCCCCTTTTCACTCTGATTTGTATGCACATCCACGTGGGGCTGCAGCAGACGCCATCATCCTATGCTCTATCAGTGGTTGTGACTATCACAACCATTTCAGGTGAGTGTATTTTTCCTGATCTACCTCACTGATCTGTTGGTTTTACACTATCAGCGCTCCTTATATTTTCAGTTAATACAACTTCTTCAACTTTTTTCACGTTTTCTTCATTGAGGGACGTGGTTGGGCATCCTTCACGATGTTCATCTTCCGTCGATGTTCTTCCCAGCTTAAATTCCTTGGCCCAGCGTGCAACTGTGGAATCTGGAGGAGAAGAGTCCCCCAATGTTTCCACCAAGTCACTGTGTATGTCTTTGGTAGTCATTTTTTTCAAGCAGAGGTATTTGGTGACAGCTTGGAGCTCGTTTTTTTCCATTTTGATGTTCACTCCTCGGCAGTTCATATTCAAATGAATGTAGCTCCCGGGAATTGTGGCCTATTTAAGTGATTTTTTTTTCCTGGACTAGTGGGTACCTAAGAGAGAAGAAAACATTTTATTTTAATTTCTGTGTGCAATAGAAATACCCGATTATCATTACTTTTGGATCGCCCCTAGTGTGTGTGTGTGTGTATGTATGTATATATATATATATATATATATATATATATATATATATATATATATATACTGTATATATATATGCATATACATACATTTAGGCTGGGGACACATGCTGGCGTGTAAGCCGAGTGTTATGTGAGTGTCATGCCACTGTGATGCAATCCTACTGCAGAGGAGAGGGAGGGAGTAATTTCCCTATCTCCTCCACTGTCAGCTGATGCGATTCTTGCACTGTACTCGCATTACACCGGTGTAATGCGAGTGCAATGCGATGTTTCTCTCACACCCATAGACTTGAATGGGTGCAAGTGAAAATGAATCGGATTCCACCCGCAGCATGCTCCGATTATTTTTTCGGTCCGATTAGGGTTCCGAAAAAAATTGCTCATGGGAGTGGCTCCATAGAGTAACATTGGTCCGAGTGGAATGCAATTTTTTTTATCACATTCCACTCGCTCCATTTTACTTGCCGTGTGTGCTCAGCCTTACACACAAACACACACAGTCAAAAGTATTAGCACCCTTGAAGTTTTTCCCGAAAATGAAATATTTCCCTCAGAAAATTTAATAATACACCCCTACACCACCCCTCTTCATAATACACCCTCTACACCTCCCCTCTCCATAATACAATAGTATACACAGCTCAGACTCCCCCAGCCCCATACAATATACACAGCTCAGACTCCCCAGTCCCATATAATAATATATACAACTCAGGCTCCCCAGCCCCATGTAATAATATACACAGCTCAGGCCCCCCCAGCCCCATATAATAATATACACAGTTCAGACTCCCCCCAGCCCCATATAATAATATACACAGCTCAGACTCCCCCAGCTCCATATAATAATATACACAGCTCAGGCCCCCCAGCCCCATATAATAATATACACAGCTCAGACTCCTCCAGCACCATATAATATACACAGCTCAGACTCCTACAGCCCCATATAATAATAATATACAGAGCTCAGACTCCTCCAGCCCCATATAATAACATACACAGCTTAGACTCCTCCAGCACCATATAATAATATACACAGCTCAGATTCCCCAGTCCCATATAATATACACAGCTCAAACTCCCCCAGCCCCATATAATAATATACACAGTTCAGACTCCCCCAGACCAATATAATAATATTTATTTGACCACAACTTGGCATCGGAGATAACCAGCCAAGAAAGAAGTGATTCCATACAAGATTGCTTATCAAAATCTTAAATATTTTATTCACAATGAATTATTACATAAATAAATAAACAAGAGAGCCACCTGGGGGGCACATGGATCCAGAATTGCCTACTCGTCATATCCAATCCATTAATCAGTATAACAAATAAAGAGCAAAAACGCATCACATTAGGCAGGTATAAAATTGCATGACATTATCATAATAGTTGGAAATACCCATTTCTAAGCTTTGATAATTACCGCAGCGATGTATATCAAATGCCAGAGAGACATACCCCATAATTGTATATAACTTCAAAAATTCAATAAATTGGTATGCATATATCTCCTGGCATATCACTACTATCACTGCGAGTATTTGTCATTGCATACCATGGAAGTAGTATGTGACACTACATGATAAGCCAATGGTCTGACCAATGTATTAAATACAGGGATATAGATAGTTCCCCATTATATTTACGGTCACTTCCACCGGCAATTTATAATATAGAGTCAGCCACTATCAGTATTCTTATGTATAGCACATTCGCGCCGTCATCAGGCGACTGTCCACGGTATCACAGATATTAATGCAACTACCTTCGCTAGTTGAGACACATAATTACTCCCCATATCAAAATTTGCTAAACTGCAATATTACACACCAATCATGGAGAGGAGTACTTACATTATTGAATGAAATATCTGGCAATGCGTCCCGCCACCCCTGACGTACGTTTCGCCACTCGCTTTATCAAAAAGGGGCGCCCCCTTTTGATAAAGCGAGTGGCGAAACGTACGTCAGGGGTGGCGGGACGCATGGCCAGATATTTCATTCAATAATGTAAGTACTCCTCTCCATGATTGGTGTGTAATATTGCAGTTTAGCAAATTTTGATATGGGGAGTAATTATGCGTCTCAACTAGCGCAGGTAGTTGCATTAATATCTGTGATACAGTGGACAGTCGCCTGATGATGGCGCGGATGTGCTATACACAAGAATACTGATAGTGGCTGACTCTATATTATAAATTGCCGGTGGAGCTGACCGTAAATATAATGGGGAACTATTTATATCCCTCTATTTAATACATTGGTCAGTCCTTTGGCTTATCATGTAGTGTCACATACTACTTCCATGGTATGCAATGACAAATACTCGCAGTGATAGTAGTGATATGCCAGGAGATATATGCATACCAATTTATTGAATTTTTGAAGTTATATACGATTATGGGGTATGTCTCTCTGGCATTTGATATACATCACTGCGGTAATTATCAAAGCTTAGAAATGGGTATTTCCAACTATTATGATAATGTCATGCAATTTTATACCTGCCTAATGTGATGCATTTTTGCTCTTTATTTGTTATACCGATTAATGGATTGGATATGACGAGTAGGCAATTCTGGATCCATGTGCCACCCAGGTGGCTCTCTTGTTTATTTATTTATGTAATAATTCATTGTGAATAAAATATTTAAGATTTTGATAAGCAATCTTGTATGGAATCACTTCTTTCTTGGCTGGTTATCTCCGATGCCAAGTTGTGGTCAAATAAGTCTGATTGAAGTGTGAATAGTCAACTGGACATTTGTGATTAACCATATAATAATATACACAGCTCAGACTCCTCCAGCCCCATATAATAAAATACACAGCTCAGGCCCCTTATAATAATATACACAGCTCAGACTCCCCAGCCCCATATAATAATATACACAGCTCAAGCCCCCCCAGCCCCATGTAATAATATACACAGCTCAGCCCCCCCCAGCCCCATATAATAATATACATAGCTCAGACCCCCCAGCCTCATGTAATAATAATATACACAGCTCAGACCCACAGCCCCATATAATAATATACAAAGCTTAGGCCCACCAGCCCCATATAATAATATACACCGCTCAGGCCCCCCTGAGACCATATAATAATATACACTGTTCAGGCCCCCCAGTACCATATAATATACACAGCTCAGGCCCCCCCCAGGACCATATAATAATATATACAGCTACAGACCCTCTATTAGTCCTCCATCCAGCCCAGCACAGTATAGTAGACCTAGACCTATATCATGAGCTGTCACCACTCATGCATCTTACCAGCCTCTGACTGGCCAAGAGCTCCGTGTCTAGAAGGAGAGAAGCCATAAATCACATCACAGGAGGTGGAGGGGCGGAGCCTGCACTGAACTCCGCAGGTCCTGTCTGGAGTAGAGAAGATGCCGGGAATCCTCTTCACGCAGATGATCTGCCAGGACCTGACAATGTACGTGCTGCGTTGCCATATCTGAAGCATCAGACAGGAAGATTTAAAGGTACAGTGTCGTCCATGGGTCCTGTGAAGAGGGAGGCGGCCGGGGCTTAATAAAGCTAAGTAATTACCCCAGGCCCGACCGTGCCCCCCCTCTTCACCGGGCCCGATACACCAGTTATGGTTGTAATGCCCTGATGGTGGCACTGTTGAGGGGTCCCGGGGGGGTGTCAGAAAACCAGTCAGTATCTGGTGTGACTACCATTTGTCAGTCTGCCATCTCCCCTGTACAGTGAAGACTGGAATTCCTCCATGAAGGGAACATTTTACCACCATATCAGACCCCATCGAATGTGAGCATTTGCTCACTCAAGTCGGTTATGATGACAAACTCCAGTCAGTTGGAGACCCCGATGAGGATGACGAGCAGCAGATGAGCTTCTCTGAGAGAGTTTCTGACAGTTTGTGCAGTAGTTTTTTTATTATGCAAACTGATTGTTGTAGCAGATGCCGAGTGACTGGTCTCAGATGATTCTTGGAGGTGAAGATTCAGGATGGGGACGTCCTGGGCTGGTGTGGTTACATGAGGTCTGTGGTTGAGAGGCCGGTGAATGTACTGCAAAATTCTCTGAAACGCCTTTGAAGACGGCTTATGTTAGAGAAAGGAACATTCAATTCAAATATTAGACAATTAGTTATTGTGAAATAATTTTGCTCCACTAAAATTGGCAATCAATTACAATTTTTTTTAACTTGTCCATCCCCCAAAAAAATGTTTTGAGAGGATTTCAGTTGAGTGTAATTAAATTATGTTGCTCATGTAGATCCCAATACATCATTATTGCCGTGTGGGGCTAAGAATTTGTTCATCAAAGGCATAATCATTACATCATGTTAACTTGAGAAAGTGCCATAGAAGTGGCTGCAAGACCTTTCATGGTCTATTAACCATGAGAAGCTTTCTTTACTCACTTACAATAGGACATAAGTTTTAAATCGAAAGCGGTACCCAAGTGGACATGGGCCATCACAGCAGCACTTTCAAGTTCTGTTGAAAGGCTAAGGATCTAAGACGTAATGTTTCCATTTGAGAGAGTGGCATTTTTAACATGTCTGGATGAGGAGGTTTATACGTATGCAGTGCTCCTCTCGAAATATGGAAATTGAGAGGAAGAGGACTTAACCTCTAGTGCCACCTTGTGGAACCCTAAAAGTCAATATTGCCCTTTTAACGAGCCTTGCTACATGACTTAGGGGTACTTCTCACATAACGAGATCGCTGCTGAGTCACAGGTTTTGTGACGCACCAGTGACCTCATCAGCGATCTCGCTGTGTGTGACTCTAAGCAGTGACCTGGCCCCTGCTGTGAAATCGCTGATCGCTACACACTGCTCTGGTTCATTTTTTGCTCATTGCTCTCCCGCTGTGAAGCACCCATCGCTGTGTTTGACAGCGAGAGAGCAATGATCTGAAGGTGCAGGGAGCTGGCTTCTGTGGACGCTGGTAACCAAGGTACATATCGGGTAACCAAGCAAAGGCTTTGCTTGGTTACCCGATACTTACCTTGGTTACCAGCATCCGCAGCTGCTAGAAGCCGGCTGCCTGCTCCCTGCACACGTAGCCAAGGTACACATCGGGTAACTAAGCAAAGCGTTTTGCTTAGTAACCCGATGTGTACCCTGGCTACGAGTGCAGGGAGCCAGCGCTAAGCGGTGTGCGTAACCAGTGTAAATATCAGGTAACCAAGCAAAGCATTTTGCTTAGTTACCCTATATTTACCTTGGTTACCAAGCGCAGCATCGTTTCCACGAGTCGCTGCTGGCTGGTGGCTGGTCACTGGTCACTGGTGAGATCTGCCTGATTGACATCTCACCAGCGACCATGTACCGACACACCAGTGATCCTGACCAGGTCATATCATGGTCGGAATCGCTGGTACGTCGTTTAGTGAGACGGTACCCTTAGGATAAAAAACAAAGAATCTCAGTTTGCAGACACGGTGTTTTAGAGTGTTGCAGAATCTTTCAACAACTCAAAAGTATGTGCAAACGATATATTTTTCTGGTGGGTATATTGCTGAGAAAGCCCTAACTAAATGCTAGAAAAATGGACATATGCATTACAATGTAAGAACCACTTGCTGTGCATATATTTAGTCTTTAACTCCATTAGATTTCCAAAGCCATAAAATGATCAAAAGAAGTGATGAGATCATTCTTTTGGAAGGCTTAAAAAATAAACCACGATAAAAATCAACCGTAATGATGCCAAAAAAGATGCTTCAGGAATAACATCGCTGCTGTCTTCTGCTTAGAAATCTCAGCGGTTATGCCGGGGTCTAAAAGACATAGTGTGCACATAGCCTTACAGAGAATCCCTTATGAATACCAAAGTCTTATTAATATAAGTATATTATAAGTGGTGTTAAGGTTTAGTAACGCTGTGTACTTTTATGTGAGCACACTCCTTATTATTTATGGAGCATCTGCTTTCTGCTGTGAAAAGGTTAATTTTCTTGCTATTAATATGCACATTTTTCCATTATTATTTGAAAAAAAGCTCATAATTGATTACTGAAATATGAGGCTTGGTTGCAAATGGTGTAATAGTAATATCTTCTGTAATATTGCCTGCATGTCATTAGTTCCTGCTGCTAACGAATGCCCCTGCTCTCCAGAAGAAAGTGAGAGGTATATAATTACATTAATAACATGCAGGTCATATTTTTGTTTTTTCCTTCATTTCCGCCTTCTTCCAGTAATGCACACTGCTAATTATGTGCAATGGCTTTTATTCCACATCCCGGTAACATTATCCCTGGACTCTAATTGCGAGGATTTCAGAAGGACGTTTTTGTTTGGAAAACAGTATAATCCCACTTAAAGAAGGGCTACATTTGTAAAAGGTTAGAAAGTAGAGTCGGTAGAGCGTCCTCCCAAAGCAATCTTTATGGTAGTACTTAGTGAAAGTACATCAAACCTTCCACATTGTGCATGGCTTTAACTCAGGAAAGTAATTGACACAGTCGGGGGTGGGGGGGTAAGACTGAACAGTTTAATTTCTGATGCTTATGTACTGTAGAACCAAAATACTCCACAGTGCTGTAGAGAGATTGCCATCGGTCCATGCCCTTAACACCCTTGCAATACAGACCTCCTGGGTTGAACCCTGGTGGTCTGTTTCTGAAGAGCATCTCTTTTGTCAATCATAGGCATCGCATATTATGATACACAGTATATATGTATATATATATATATATATATATATATATATATATATATATATATATATATATTAGAATTTTTTTTTCATCCATTAAACATACTAAGGCTACTTTCACACATCAGGTTTTTTCCATCAGGCACAATCCGGAAAAAAACGGGTAAAACAGATGCGGTACCGCATCCGTTTTATCCCCATAGATTTGCATTGTTACCGGATTGTGCCTGATGGCTTTGCGTTGCATCCGTTTTATTCCGGATGCGGCAAAATTAATTAAAGCGGCGGCCGGAGGCAACATATCTTGCAACGTTTTTTTGTCTGGCAAAAAAACGCATTGCGCCGCATCCGGCCGCTGCGGCGCATTTTTCAATGCATGCCTATGGACGCCGGATGCGGCACGATGTGGAAAAAACCGCATCCGGCCGCCGCATGCGGTTTCTTCCACTGCGCATGGTCAGTAGCATGCCGCAAGTGGAAAAAAACGGACGGGCTGCATGTAAAAACTTATGCAAAGGATCGGTGTTTTCGCCGCATCCGTTGCATAGGTTTCACAGCCGGATTGAGCCGCACTGCTCAAACCGGATGTGTGAAAGTAGCCTTAGAGGACAATGCAAGTTTCTTTTGTGATTAAAGGGGTTGTCCCATGTTTGTTCCCCAGGAGCGCACTGCTCCCCTGTCTCCCAGCTTTCTGGTTGCTCGGGGGTGGTGTGCCTCTGAAGATTGTCAGTTCAGACCAGCAGCAGGGCTGAGCTGCCAGCACTTACAAGCTGTATAGCAAGTTCAGACTCCTTTCATAGGAAATCAGCCAATGCAGAGGTGCTTGGTAACCCCGCAAAGGAGCTGTAAAGGAGCTTTTCTCCCCCCCATTCACCTTTTGTGTCTCCCCTATTTCCTCATAGACTGTAAGCTTACGAGCAGGGCCCTCACTCCTCTTAGTACCTTAATTTTGTTATTTTGTATTGTCTCATATTGTCTGTACATGTCCCCTCTTAATTCTAAAGCGCTGCGGAATATGTTGGCGCTATAGAAATAAAACTTATTATTATATTATTATTAAACCATAAAATGAAAAATTCCTCCAATTTTGAGAACAGAGGGATTTTTAATAAGGAGCACATTACAAACTCGCTTGTTTTTACAAAAGTGCTTTGTAATTTTAACCATTTACATATCAAGTCGATACTAACAATGAATCATAATTGAAGCATCTCCAAGTGCCGTTAGGTGTGCAGTTCCTTTACACTGCCTTGGAAAAGACTGTGACTAAATATTTTAAGATCGCCCATCACTCAATAATTATTTTACTCCCTATAATGAGCAGAATCAGAAATGTTATTGGTTGACTAATAATTGCTTGATTTGCAGAAAACTGATACCCACAGTGGTTGTTACTCAGCTTTCTACAGATCCTGAATGAAACTTGAAACAGCTTTGTCACATAAAGCTAAGCTTTTCCCCTATATACCGTATTTTTCGCTTTATAAGACGCACCTGATTATAAGACGCACCCCCAAATTTGGTGAAGGAAAAGAGAATTTTTTTTTTAATGTTAAATGGGGTCCATCTTATAATGCCAGTGTCCCTCTAACAAATCATATAGGGTATATGTCCCTCATAGCCCCCCATCCTAAAATTAGCCCCCTTAATCTGGATATGGCCCCCTTATATTGAATATAGCCCCCTTGTGATGGTACAGGTTCCCCTGTGCTGCCTATGGCCCCCTATGGATTGCATACATTCCCCTGTGCTGCCTATGGTCCCCTATGGATTGCACACGTTCCCCTGTGCTGCCTATGGCCCCTTATGGATTGCATACATTCCCCTGTGCTGACTATGGTCCCCTATGGATTGCACACGTTCCCATGTTAGATAACGCCCCCATGCTGCTGCCCATGGCCCCTATAGATCGCACAAGTCCCCCTGTGTTAGATATCGCCCCCATAGTGCTGCCCATGGCCCCTATATAGATCGCACAAGTCCCCCTGTGTTAGATATCGCCCCCATAGTGCTGCCCATGGCCCCTATATAGATCGCACAAGTCCCCCTGTGTTAGATATCGCCCCCATAGTGCTGCCCATGGCCCCTATATAGATCGCTTAAATCCCCCTGTGTTAGATATCGCCCCCATAGTGCTGCCCATGGCCCCTATATAGATCGCACAAGTCCCCCTGTGTTAGATATCGCCCCCATAGTGCTGCCCATAGTAAAATAAAACACTCTTTCCTTACCTCCTCCAGCGTTTATCTCCCTCCTTTCTCCCTCCGTGCTTCTCTTCCTTACTTCCTGGTTCTCAGTGCGGTCATGTGATCGGCACAGCAGACTGAGATCTCTGCCTGCCTGATCACAGTGGAAGCAGGGACACGGGGATAAACGCTGGAGGGGGTAAGTAAAGCTTTTTTATTTTAGAATGAGCAGCAGCCTGGGGGCCAAATCTAACACAGGGGGGGGGCATGTGCCATCACAGGGGGGCGCACCGCTCCCCCAGCCCATCACTGCGTGCGATTTCAGCACCATTGGAGATGGACAGCGGCTGTGCATATTATATGAGCGGGAGCAGGAGATCAAAGGCTGCAGCCCGCAGCGTTCACCTGCCCCCAGCACAGCAATCCCACCTCCCCTGGACCCTGCAGTGTACATATATATATACACCCCCCCACTTTCCCCCAAAATTTGGGGGAACAAAAGTGCGTCTTATAAAGCGAAAAATACGGTACTTTTGCAGTCTTCACTTGATGACCTGAGTCAGGTTTTACTATAGGTCAAGCACTCTACTTAAAGGGATCCTGTCAGCTTTAAATTCCATTGTTAACCACAAGTAATCCTGCACAGGTCATTGTGCCACAATTCCCAAGAAACCTCTTTGGCCCAGATCTGCTGTGCCATTGTTGAGAAATCTTTGTTTAATATTTATGCAAATTTGGCTGCAAGTGCACTGTTGGGTGTATCTGTGCACTTGCAGTTCATATCTCTTCTACCGTCCTTACTGCTCCAAGCTGTTTGATTGAAAAACAAGACAGACTTGTGTGACTAGTGTGATGTGATTCTGCTACAATGGGCAAACACATTTCTGCTACGTCCAGATCGGCTTGGTACTTGCATAAAAAAGGATATAATGCAGCAGAAATCCCATGTATAGGACTTTCCATGACTGGACAGGAGCACAATGCTCTGTACAGTGCCTTGAAGAAGTATTCATCCCCCATGAACTTTTTCCATACTTTTTCATGTTACATCCACAAACTTAAATTTATTTTATTAGGATTTTATGTGATATACCAATACTAAGTAGCAAGTATTTGTGATGTGTAAAGGAAATGATACGTGGGCTTTCTAAATATTTTAAAAATATAAATCTGAAAATTGTAACGTGCATATGTATTCAATCCCCCTGAGTCAATACTTTGTAGGACCATCTTTCACTGCAATTACTACTGCAAGTCTTTTTTGCCTATTTTTTTTGCAAAATAGTCTGGCTCTTTGAGATTGGATGGAGGTGTCTGTGAACAGGATTTCTCAAGACTTGTTACACATTTTCAATGGGATTTAGGTCTGGACTGTGACTGATCTATTCAAACACATGAATTTACTTTGATGTAAACAATCCATAGTAGCTCTGTCAGTATGTTTAGGGTCATTATTCTGTGGGAATGTGAACCTACACCTTAGTCTTAAGTCTTTTGCAGCCTCTAACAGGTTTTCCTATAAAGATTCCCCTGTATTTAGCTCCATCCATCTTCCCACCAACTCTGACCAGCTTTCCTGTCCCTGCTGAAGAAAGGCTCCCCACAGCATCATACTCCCACCACCATGTTTGATCGTGGGGATGGTGTTTTCAGGAAGATGCTCAGTGTTAATTTTCCACCACACATAATTCTTTAAATTTAGCCCAAAAAGTTCTACTTTGGTCTTTTCTGACAACAGCAACTTCTTCCACTTGCTAGCTATTTTACCCATATTGCATCTGGAAGAAAGGGTTCTGGTAAGATGAGACCAAAGTAGAAGTTTGCTGTGAAGTTTGTTGTTACATCTGTTTTATTCAAGTTATGTGCAAACATGTCTGTTGGACGTAGGGTAGATGTGTCTGTGTGGCGTAGCAAAATCACGTCACACACCAGAGTCTGGCTCTGCTGAGGTATCAGGGGTATTATGGCAGACTGACCTATATGGTAATACCTTTGGTTTACAATGAAAAATATATCCAACAGGATATTTACAATCACGAGAACAAAGTGCTTTTACCAGAATATGCAGTATTAAATTTGTATTATTGGTACATGCAGTATGCTGCTTTCACATTTTCACATTTGTATTAGTTGCAATGCATTTTATTTGAAATTAGAATTTGTATTTATTAACCCTGCACATGCTATAATCCTCAGTTAATTCGCCATAACTACCATATGATGCTGTCAGTCTAGTATTGATACATTGTGCAAAATGTTGTGACATTCATAAATACATCCAAATCTAGGATTAGGATGAGCTTTGCCCATTTTCACTCCTCCAGTTTTACAAAACTGACATACATGGAGCAAATGGCTCTAAATTGTGGTGCAAATGTCACAGCAGATTATTTTGGCGAAAAAATGAGTCATAAAAGGCACAAACAAATTTATATATGAGCACCTTAGTTTAGATGAACTACCACACAGGCGTTCTTATATGTCAAGAAATATAACTCTTCTGGACGGGTCATAATAAGCCCATCGAAGCACCTCCAACAGCGCCTGTCGAGCTGAGCTGGGCAGATTCCCTCTACACCTAGCAGCTCTGAAGAGGTCACTATCATTTCAGGCTCACCTACAGAGTAGCAATCCAAGCTCCCATCACCACAAAGCTCTGATACATATACGTGGGCCAGATGAACCAGGACCCCTGGCACAGCTCTCCCAAACCCAACTGGACAAAATAACCAATCACAGCAGCCTGACAAGAACCAGAATCAGGAAGATGGTAGACGAGGGCCAGGAGAGGTATGTCAGTGACTGGAGGACCGACATCAACACCTCACAGAAACTGACCACGTACCAGAGTCTACAGAGAGACTACAGACTGGCCCCGTATCTGGAGAAAATCCCGGACCCCAGAGACCGCAGGACCCTGAGCCGATATAGACTCAGTGCCCACAGTCTAGCCATCGAATCCGGTCGACACAAGCAGAGCTACAAGCCAAGGGAGGACAGACTGTGCCAACACTGTGACCTGGAGGCCCTGGAGGATGAAACCCACTTCCTGCTACACTGCACCAAGTACTCAGCAGTGAGGGACACTCACTTCAGGAGACTCTCCCATCTCTTCCCGGATTTCAGCTCCATGAAGGAGGAAGAGAAAATATATATCCTGCTGGGGGAAGAAGAGAGCGCAGTGGAGATAGCAGCGCGGTATGTGAGCGAATGTCATAGACTTCGAGAAAGAGAACTATGATAAGCCATGGACTTCCATAGCCCCCCATCCCAGATGTGGCCCCCCAATCCCCACCCTGGATATGCCCCATCCACCGTTACCACAGTCCCCACCGTGGATATGCCCCATCATAAGCCATGGACTTCCATAGCCCCCATCCTAGAAGTGCCCCCACAGTCCCCACCCTGGATGTGCCCCATCCATCCTTCCTACAATCCCCACCCACCATCCCCACAGCCCCAGGCCCTAATGTACACTTGCTTTGGCAAAACTAATTTGTATTTGGTCCTGCCAATAAAGCTTATTTGATTTGATTTGATTTGATTTGATAAGCCTTGTAGTCTTCTCGTGTTTGTGTTTCTGAACGATCATGTCACCAACAAGAAATGCAATCTAACAAACAAGTAAAACAAATGCATAGTTACACTTTAGTGTCATAAATCTTCCACATCTGGCCTCCATTGGGAAATGACCTTGTATCACCCAGCTGTCAGGATGTGTAAGAATATAAATCCTCTTTCCTGGTCAAGTACCATGTCAGATGGGAAGATCTAGACCTAGTAAATTATCCATCCCATAACTTTACCTAGCTTTTCTTCAGCCCGAGTAATGAATTACACCAATAGAACTATATTTGGAAGGCTACTACTACAACAAATCAGCGTAATCTAGAATATAACTGAGCTTGTAGTGCCCTGCGTAAGTCTGCTGAGCCATTTTTGTTGACAGTTATAGAGCTTGACAAAAACACAGCCCTCTAAAGTTGTTGTTCAAGAATAGAAATAATAATAATACTACTATTAAGTCACATAAAATAACTAACAGACTAATACTGCCAATCATCCAGCGCTGCTTCCTTACCACCGCTGCCACTAATCTGAGGGCTTCACAGCATAAGCTGCCTACTTTAGACGATTGGCAATGCTGGACTTGGGGAAAACAGTGTGTTTGGGATTTCTATGTTTGCAGCTATATAACAATAATTATCAATAATAATATAAAATCCCCAAACAACAACTTCAGATTATGGGAAAGGGAAAATTAAATCTGATAAATGATGCTTGACCCGTGCACAGTATGTATCGGGCACTTGCTGTATAATCCCAGCCAAGTATGTTTGATGTTAAAAGCTGCTGGGGACAGAGCCACCTGGGAGACTAGTCGAACAGGCGGGTACACTGTGGCTTCTCCCTGCCCACTGCTGTGTAGTGACTGATCTCCCCCTATATATGCACATGTAGTACCCACGGGGCAGGGATTAAATACTCGTTGCCGGGTTGGTGATGTCGGGTCTGAGATGTCACTGGTGGCCCTGCCCTGCTTCGTGGCCCCGAGGTCTACACCAAAAAGTGGAATGGAGATGGGATGAGGATGATGAGGATGATAAGGATGTTGGAAGTTGTGTAGTGATGCCACCTGCGGTATGCGGCCAGGGATTAGCCACTGCTGCAGTCGCAGTCCTCTTGGGCAGATGGTGTTGCAGCTAGGGAAGCTAGGCCCCAGGGAGGATACTGGAGGTAGTAGTGGCTGTTGGTGCCGAAGCGCGGGGCGACAGCAATAATTGGATGACACAGGGGGCTGCGGTCAAAGTTCCTTTTACTCAATGTACTGTCGTCACCCTCGGAGTGCCGGTTTTCGCAGTGATGGGCCCCAGCCGTTCCCGAGTAGTTCAGAGGCCACCACCGGTGTTGTGAACTGAGAGACCTTCCTTTCTGTGCGCTTTAGTGTCGATTCCCATAACTTGAAGTTACTTGGGGACCCCGGTGTTCTTTGCTTTAGTTCCCATCCGCAGGCAGCGAGAATCCTTTGTTGGGCCTGACCATGATCACGACTCCTGGTTCTATGTGCTGCTGTGCCCCGGGACTTGTGGTGGTCGAAGGGACGTGAAAACCCCTGTCCGGCAGATTCTGGTGGCGCAATCTGAAGTGTACGTGACACACCCCAGGGCCTTGGGGTACTCTGTCCCGGGCCTTGAATCACGGGGACGTGTTAAGGGTGGCTGTTGCCCAGTTTCGTGACACTGGGGGTCACGTAATAAAAAGGGGAAAATAAAAATAAAATGTTTTTCATGATGCCACTTGCGGTATGCAGCAATAACGGGAAAGCCGCCATTGCAAAGTCTCTCACTGCTGGAACTGGTGGTATTGAGCAGCTTGGATGTTATGGCCCTCCGCAAGTAGAGCTTAAGCCCCAGGGGAGAATGATGGTGGTTGTAGTATGGTGAAAGGTGGTGATGCAGGGGTGTAGGAAGAATTCAGACAACACAAGGGCTGCGGTTTAACTTGTTCTTTACTTACTGGTTCTGAGTAGCTGCAACCCAGCTGGTGCTGGTCTCTACCAATCTGGGCCTCAGGTAATCTGGTCTCTACCAATCTGGGCCTCTGGTAATCTGGTAATCCACAGACCAACTGAAGTGAATCGCGCTGTCAGCGGTGACGTCACTCATGCTACCCACGACCACTGCTGGATCAACCAACTGTGACAGTAAGTCACCGAGTGACTGAAGTGAGCCGCGCTGTCAGCGGTGATGCCACTTAGGTTAACCGAGGCCACAGCTGGATTCTCGGTACAAACTGCTACAACGGATCCGGTTTTCTACCGGATCCGTCGCATCAGTTTTACACAATCTGTGAAACTAGCCTAAATAGCTGCAAACTTCCTGGCTGATTGCTGGGTGTTTTGTAAGCTGAGCTCTAGAGATGAGCGAACCGGTCCCGGTTCGGCTCGAGGTCGGTTCGCCGAACGGAGGTCCCGTTGGAGTTCGGCTCGTCGAACGTTCGACGAACCGAACTCGAACTGCATAGGAAACAATGGCAGGCAATCACAAACACAGAAAAACACCTAGAAAACACCCTCAAAGGTGTCCAAAAGGTGACAAACAACTCACAACACAACACAAACACATGGGAAAGTGACAAGGACATATACTCATGCGAAAACAAAACAGCTGGACAAGGAAAAAGAGGAGGACACACAGATATAGGCATGGCACGCCCTTCTAAAATCATGTAAAACACCGCAAGGTGACTCCAAGCGTAGTCTCCCTTTTTTCCAAAAATTGTGCCCCACACACACCCACCCCTTCAGTGGCAGCACTTGTGCCCTAGTTGTACACTTCACAGCTAGATTTGCATCAAGCACATTCAAAAATACGCTATTCTTAACCGTCCCCAGGATGACACCGGGGTAGGTAGCAAAGTCTTTCCTGATCCCAGCTCTGTTCATCTTGGATCATTTTTAAAAAACACAGCAAGCAAGGGTTACTCCAAGCGGAGCCTCCCTTTTTTCCAAAAATTGTGCCCCACACACCCACCCATTCAGTGGCAGCACTTGTGCCCTAGTTGTACACTTCACAGCTAGATTTGCATCAAGCACATTCCAAAATACGCCGTTCTTATCCGTCCCCAGGATGACACCGGGGTAGGTAGCAAAGTCTTTCCTGATCCCAGCTCTGTTCATCTTGGCTTCTTTTAAAAAGACATCAAGCAAGGGTTACTCCAAGCGGAGCCTCCCTTTTTTCCAAAAATTGTGCCCCACACACCCACCCATTCAGTGGCAGCACTTGTGCCCTAGTTGTACACTTCACAGCTAGATTTGCATCAAGCACATTCCAAAATACGCCGTTCTTATCCGTCCCCAGGATGACACAGGGGTAGTAAATTCCTTCTGGATCCATGACTTGTTCATTTTGATGAACGTCAGTCTGTCCACATTGTCACTGGACAGACGCGTGCGCTTATCTGTCAGCACACACCCAGCAGCACTGAAGACACGTTCAGAGACAACGCTGGCAGCTGGACACGACAAAATCTCCAAGGCGTAACTGGATAGCTCTGGCCATTTTTCTAGATTTGAAGCCCAAAATGAGCAAGGCTCCATTTGCAAAGTCATGGCATCGATGTTCATTTGTAGATACTCCTGTATCATCCTCTCCAGCCGTTGACTATGTGTCAGACTTGTTGTCTCTGGTGGCCTTGCAAAGGAGGGTCTAAAAAAATTATGAAAAGATTCCATAAAATTGCTGTTACCAGCACCAGATACGGTCCTACTGGTACGTGTAGACTGTTGAAGATGACGAGACCGTCCCATGTTTGTCAAGTTACAACTGGGAGATTCACTCCCTGCACGGTTGTTTGGTGGAAAAGCGGATCTAAGATCGAGTAACAGCTTCTGCTGATACTCCTGCATACGTGCGTCCCTTTCTATGGCTGGAATTATGTCACAAAATTTGGACTTGTACCGGGGATCTAATGGTGTGGCAAGCCAGTAGTCATCATCACTTCTAATTTTGACAATACGAGGGTCATGTTGGAGGTAGTGCAACAAGAAGGCACTCATGTGTCTTGCGCAGCCATGCGGACCAAGTCCACGCTGTGTTTGTGGCATAGAGGTGCTAACCGTTCTTTCTTCCTCTGACATCTCCCCCCAACCTCTTTCAACTGAAATTTGACCAAGGTCTCCCTCATCTGCTGAGTCTTCCATGTCCATGGACAGTTCGTCCTCCATTTCTTCATGTCCTCCTGCACCTTCCTCAACATCTCGCCTGCTACCATGCGCCCTTGTTGATCCCTGTCCCCCATACTCCCATGCCTGGCGCCTTGGTGATGATGAACGTCTGGACTTGGTGATGTTGTTGTGTCTTGCGCATATGAATCCTCCTGTAGTTCATCCCCTTCCTGTTGTCCCACCCCCTGACTCCGAATAGTGTTTAGCGTGTGCTCCAGCATGTAAATGACTGGAATCGTCATGCTGATAATGGCATTGTCAGCGCTAAACATATTCGTCGCCATGTCGAAACTGTGCAGAAGGGTGCATAGGTCCTTGATCTGAGACCACTCCATCAGGGTGATCTGCCCCACCTCTGCATCTCGTTGGCCCAGGCTATACGTCATGACGTATTGCACCAGGGCACGGCGGTGCTGCCACAGTCGCTGTAACATGTGGAGAGTTGAATTCCAGCGTGTCGCCACATCGCATTTCAGGCGATGAACCGGCAGGCCGAAAGACTTCTGGAGCGATGCAAGTCGCTCAGCTGCGGCGCTTGAACGGCGGAAGTGAGCAGACAGTTTTCGTGCCCTGTTCAGAAGGCCATCTAGACCGGGATAGTGTGTTAAAAATTGCTGCACGACAAGGTTCAACACGTGAGCCATACAAGGTACGTGTGTCACCTTGCCCAGGCGAAGGGCCGCACCCAGGTTTGCAGCATTGTCGCACACGGCCTTACCAGGCTGCAGGTTGAGTGGAGACAACCATTTATTAAACTCGGACCGCAGAGCTGACCACAACTCCTCAGCTGTGTGACTCTTATTCCCAAGACATGTCAAGCTAAAGACCGCCTGATGCCGTTGCGCTCTGCTGCCAGCATAGTAATGAGGGGTGCGTGATTCCTTCTGCGCTGTGAGAACGCTGGTGGCCTGACCAGGCAGGCTTGGGGCGGAGGTGTTGGACCTAGATGAGGTGGAGGATGCAGAAGCAGTGGCGGAACTTGGACAGACAGAGGATTGACACACAAGTCGTGGGGACGGCAAGACTTGTGCAGCAGACCCTTCACCATCTATCACCATAGTTACCCAGTGCCCAGTGAGCGACATGTAACGTCCCTGTCCATGCTTACTGGTCCAAGTATCGGTGGTGAAATGCACCCGTTCACACACAGAGTTTCTCAAGGAAGCGGTGATGTTGTGTGCGACATGCTGGTGTAGCGCGGGCACACCTTTCTTAGAGAAGTAGTGGCGACTAGGCATCTGGTACTGGGGCACAGCGACAGACATAAGGTCTCTAAAATCCTGTGTGTCCACTAGGCGGAAAGGCAGCATTTCGGTAGCCAACAGCTTACAGAGGGATAGAGTCAACCTCTTAGCTTTGTCATGGGTCGCAGGAAATGGCCTTTTATTTGTCCACATCTGAGGGCCAGAGATCTGGCTGCTGTGTGTAGACGGTGTTGAGTAGGGTGTCCCTGGAAAAATGCAGGTTTGTGAGGAAAGTGCAGGCGGAGACATGATGTTGCCTTCATCCAAAGTTGGTGCTATCGATGTCTGAGAGAGCTGTACACACTCACTTGTTTCCCCTTCCAAAACAACTGACGACCTACCAAGCAAACTGCCTGTTGCGGTTACAGTGGTGGAAGTTGTGGGTGGAAAAACAGGTGTGACAGCTGTCCCCACAGTCCTAGAAGATGACGAGCGCGCGGATGCACTGGAAGGGGCAGGCGGTGGATGGTTCGCTCCGCTAGGCCGCATTGCAGCACGGTGAGCTTCCCACCGGGCCATATGATATTTATTCATGTGACGATTCATGGAAGAAGTTGTCAAACTGCTGAGGTTTTAACCTCTACTAAGAGAACCATGACAAATTTTACAGATCACATAATTTGGGCGATCTTTTTCTATGTTAAAAAAGGACCAGGCTAGGCAAGGCTTAGAGGCCATGCGACCTGTTGATCCACCCCGAATAATGCTCAGAGGCAGAGTGGTGGCTGAGGATGCAGTTGTAGACGTGCTACCAGTACTCCGACTCTGTCCAGGAAGGCACAAGGTAACTTCGTCATCAGTTGCATCCTCCTCCACCACCTCTGTTGACCTCCTCGAGTGCCTGACTGTGGGTTGACAGTAGGTGGGATCTAGAACTTCATCATCAATTGTTGTGTTTGCACTCCCCTCCCCCTCAGACCGAGCCTCTTCTTTAGAGATGAGCGAACCGGTCCCGGTTCGGCTCGAGGCGGTTCGCCGAACGGGGGGTCTGGCTCGAGTTCGGCTCGTCGAACGTTCGACGAACCGAACTCGAGCCCATAGGAAACAATGGCAGGCAATCACAAACACAGTAAAACACCTAGAAAACACCCTGAAAGGTGTCCAAAAGGTGACAAACAACTCACAACATAACACAAACACATGGGAAAGTGACAAGGACATATACTCATGTGAAAACAAAACAGCTGGACAAGGAAAAAGAGGGAGACACACAGATATATGAGTATATGCAAAGAAACATCGATTCCATTATTGTGCAACTTGAGCCCTGCTCATTTTAGGCTTCCAATCTGGATAAATTGCCTGAGCTCGCCACGTACGCCTTGAGGATCTTGTCGTGTCCTGCAGCCAGCGTTCTCTCGGAACCTGTCTTCAGTGCTGCTGGGGGTCTGCTGGCAGATAAGCACACGTGTCTGTCCACTGACAATGTGGACCTGGCTCTCAGAGGACTTTTCTTCCCCTGGGTCAGCCAGGGGAGGCGAAAGGCACGCGTATTTTTGAGAGTGCTTCATGCAAAGCATCTTTTTCTTTGTCAAAAGGGGGGCTCAACCGATGCCAGTCAAGTGGGGTGTGTGTGGCCCAGTTAGTGGCAACGAGGGAGACTGTGGTTGGAGTCCCCTCGCTGTGTCTCTAAAAGAACCAAGATGAACAAGTCATGGCTCTCAGAGGACTTTTCTTCCCCTGGGTCAGCCAGGGGACGGGAAAGGCACGCGTATTTTTGAGAGTGCTTCATGCAAAGCATCTTTTTCTTTTTCAAAAGGGGGCTCAACCGATGCCAGTCAAGTGGGGTGTGTGTGGCCCAGTTAGTGGCAACGAGGGAGACTGTGGTTGGAGTCCCCTCGCTGTGTCTCTAAAAGAACCAAGATGAACAAGTCATGGCTCTCAGAGGACTTTTCTTCCCCTGGGTCAGCCAGGGGACGGGAAAGGCACGCATATTTTTGAGAGTGCTTCATGCAAAGCATCTTTTTCTTTGTCAAAAGGGGGGGTCAACCGATGCCAGTCAAGTGGGGTGTGTGTGGCCCAGTTAGTGGCAACGAGGGAGACTGTGGTTGGAGTCCCCTCGCTGTGTCTCTAAAAGAACCAAGATGAACAAGTCATGGCTCTCAGAGGACTTTTCTTCCCCTGGGTCAGCCAGGGGACGGGAAAGGCACGCGTATTTTTGAGAGTGCTTCATGCAAAGCATCTTTTTCTTTGTCAAAAGGGGGGGTCAACCGATGCCAGTCAAGTGGGGTGTGTGTGGCCCAGTTAGTGGCAACGAGGGAGACTGTGGTTGGAGTCCCCTCGCTGTGTCTCTAAAAGAACCAAGATGAACAAGTCATGGCTCTCAGAGGACTTTTCTTCCCCTGGGTCAGCCAGGGGACGGGAAAGGCACGCGTATTTTTGAGAGTGCTTCATGCAAAGCATCTTTTTCTTTTTCAAAAGGGGGCTCAACCGATGCCAGTCAAGTGGGGTGTGTGTGGCCCAGTTAGTGGCAACGAGGGAGACTGTGGTTGGAGTCCCCTCGCTGTGTCTCTAAAAGAACCAAGATGAACAAGTCATGGCTCTCAGAGGACTTTTCTTCCCCTGGGTCAGCCAGGGGACGGGAAAGGCACGCGTATTTTTGAGAGTGCTTCATGAAAAGCATCTTTTTCTTTGTCAAAAGGGGGGGTCAACCGATGCCAGTCAAGTGGGGTGTGTGTGGCCCAGTTAGTGGCAACGAGGGAGACTGTGGTTGGAGTCCCCTCGCTGTGTCTCTAAAAGAACCAAGATGAACAAGTCATGGCTCTCAGAGGACTTTTCTTCCCCTGGGTCAGCCAGGGGACGGGAAAGGCACGCGTATTTTTGAGAGTGCTTCATGCAAAGCATCTTTTTCTTTTTCAAAAGGGGGCTCAACCGATGCCAGTCAAGTGGGGTGTGTGTGGCCCAGTTAGTGGCAACGAGGGAGACTGTGGTTGGAGTCCCCTCGCTGTGTCTCTAAAAGAACCAAGATGAACAAGTCATGGCTCTCAGAGGACTTTTCTTCCCCTGGGTCAGCCAGGGGACGGGAAAGGCACGCGTATTTTTGAGAGTGCTTCATGCAAAGCATCTTTTTCTTTTTCAAAAGGGGGCTCAACCGATGCCAGTCAAGTGGGGTGTGTGTGGCCCAGTTAGTGGCAACGAGGGAGACTGTGGTTGGAGTCCCCTCGCTGTGTTTTACATGCTTTTAGAAGGGCATGAAATGGCTTGGAGGTTGACTTTCATCATATGCAAACTGTTGGCTACCAAAATGCTGCCTTTCCAACAACTGTGGTTATAGGCAATGAGGAACATACTGATGAAGATGAGACGCAGATACCCGATTGGGATGACAACTTAAATATTCGGTCAGGGCAAGAAGAAACTCGGTCTGAGGGGTAGGGGAGTGCAAACACAACAATTGATGATTAAGTTCTAGATCACACCTACTGTCAACCCACAGTCAGACACTCGAGGAGGTCAACAGAGGCGGTGGAGGAGGATGCAACCGACGTCGAAGTAACCTGGCGCCTTCCTGGACACAGTCGGAGCACTGGTAGCACGTCTACAACTGCATCCTCAGCCACCACTCTGCCTCTGAGCATTATTCGGGGTGGATCAACAGGTCGCATGGCCTCTAAGCCTTGCCTAGCCAGGTCCTTTTTTGACATAGAAAAAGATCGCCCAAATTATGTGATCTGTAAAATTTGTCATGGTTCTCTTAGTAGAGGTCAAAACCTCAGCAGTTTGACAACTTCTTCCATGAATCGTCACATGAATAAATATCATATGGCCCGATGGGAAGCTCACCGTGCTGCAATGCGGCCTAGCGGAGCGAACCATCCACCGCCTGCCCCTTCCAGTGCATCCGCGCGCTCGTCATCTTCTAGGACTGTGGGGACAGCTGTCACACCTGTTTTTCCACCCACAACTTCCACCACTGTAACCGCAACAGGCAGTTTGCTTGGTAGGTCGTCAGTTGGTTTGGAAGGGGAAACAAGTGAGTGTGTACAGCTCTCTCAGACATCGATAGCACCAACTTTGGATGAAGGCAACATCATGTCTCCGCCTGCACTTTCCTCACAAAGCTGCATTTTTCCAGGGACACCCGACTCAACACCGTCTACACACAGCAGCCAGATCTCTGTCCCTCAGATGTGGTCAAATAAAAGGCCACTTCCTGCGACCCATGACAAAGCGAAGAGGTTGACTCTATCCCTCTGTAAGCTGTTGACTACAGAAATGCTGCCTTTCCGCCTAGTGGACACACAGGATTTTAGAGACCTTATGTCTGTCGCTGTGC
Source organism: Anomaloglossus baeobatrachus (assembly GCF_048569485.1). Taxonomy (NCBI): domain Eukaryota; kingdom Metazoa; phylum Chordata; class Amphibia; order Anura; family Aromobatidae; genus Anomaloglossus; species Anomaloglossus baeobatrachus. The sequence goes on along the minus strand of NC_134357.1, from coordinate 187,322,668 downwards.
CCCAGTACCAGATGCCTAGTCGCCACTACTTCTCTAAGAAAGGTGTGCCCGCGCTACACCAGCATGTCGCACACAACATCACCGCTTCCTTGAGAAACTCTGTGTGTGAACGGGTGCATTTCACCACCGATACTTGGACCAGTAAGCATGGACAGGGACGTTACATGTCGCTGACTGGCCACTGGGTAACTATGGTGATAGATGGTGAAGGGTCTGCTGCACAAGTCTTGCCGTCCCCACGACTTGTGTGTCAATCCTCTGTCTGTCCAAGTTCCGCCACTGCTTCTGCATCCTCCACCTCATCTGGGTCCTCCACCTCCGCCCCAAGCCTGCCTGGTCAGGCCACCAGCGTTCTCACTGCGCAGAAGGAATCACGCACCCCTCATTACTATGCTGGTAGCAGAGCGCAACGGCATCAGGCGGTCTTTAGCTTGACATGTCTTTGAAATAGGAGTCACACAGCGACTGAGTTGTGGGCAGCTCTGGAGACTGATTTTGATAAATGGTTGTCTCCACTCAACCTGCAGCCTGGTAAGGCCGTGTGCGACAATGCTGCAAACCTGGGTGCGGCCCTTCGCCTGGGCAAGGTGACACACGTGCCTTGTATGGCTCACGTGTTTAACCTTGTTGTCCAGCAATTTTTAACACACTATCCCGGCCTAGATGGCCTTCTGACCAGGGCACGGAAACTGTCTGCAGTGCTCACTTCCGCCGTTCAACCGCCGCACCTGAGCGACTTGCATCGCTCCAGAAGTCTTTCGGCCTGCCGGTTCATCGCCTGAAATGCGATGTGGCGACACGCTGGAATTCAACTCTCCACATGTTACAGCGACTGTGGCAGCACCGGCGAGCCCTGGTGCAATACGTCATGATGTATAGCCTGGGCCAACGAGATGCAGAAGTGGGGCAGATCACCCTGATGGAGTGATCTCAGATCAAGGACCTATGCACCCTTCTGCACAGTTTCGACATGGCGACGAATATGTTTAGCGCTGACAATGCCATTATCAGCATGACGATTACAGTCATTTACATGCTGGAGCACACGCTAAACACTATTCGTAGTCAGGGGGTGGGACAACAGGAAGGGGAGGAACTACAGGAGGATTCATATGCGCAAGACACAACAACATCACCAAGGTCCAGACGTTCATCATCACCAACGCGGCAGGCATGGGACCATGGGGGACAGGGATCAACAAGGGCGCATGGTAGCAGGTGAGATGTTGAGGAAGGTGCAGGAGGACATGAAGATATGGAGGACGAACTGTCCATGGACATGGAAGACTCAGCAGATGAGGGGGACCTTGGTCAAATTTCAGTTGAAAGAGGTTGGGGGGAGATGACAGAGGAAGAAAGAACGGTTAGCACCTCTATGCCACAAACACAGCGTGGACTTGGTGCGCATGGCTGCGCAAGACACATGAGTGCCTTCTTGTTGCACTACCTCCAACATGACCCTCGTATTGTCAAAATTAGAAGTGATGATGACTACTGGCTTGCCACACTATTAGATCCCCGGGACAAGTCCAAATTTTGTGACATAATTCCACCCATAGAAAGGGACGCACGTATGCAGGAGTATCAGCAGAAGCTGTTACTCGATCTTAGCTCGGCTTTTCCACCAAACAACCGTGCAGGTGAAGGGAGTGATTCTCCCAGTTGTAACTTGACAAACATGGGACGGCCTCGTCATCTTCAACAGTCTACCCGTACCAGTAGGACCGTATCTGGTGCTGGTAACAGCAATTTTATGGAATCTTTTCATAATTTTTTTAGACCCTCCTTTGCAAGGCCACCAGAGACAACAAGTCTGACACATAGTCAACGGATGGAGAGGATGATACAGGAGTATCTCCAAATGAACATCGATGCAATGACTTTGCAAATGGAGCCTTGCTCCTTTTGTGCTTCAAATCTAGAAAAATGTCAAGAGCTCTCCAGTTACGCCTCGAAGATTTTGTCGTGTCCAGCTGCCAGCGTTGTCTCTGAACGTGTCTTCAGTGCTGCTGGGTGTGTGCTGACAGATAAGCGCACGCGTCTGTCCAGTGACAATGTGGACAGACTGACGTTCATCAAAATGAACAAGTCATGGATCCAGAAGGAATTTACTACCCCTGTGTCATCCTGGGGAGAGTAAATGCTTGTGGATTTGGAATGTGCTTGATGCAAATCAAAACATCCTGTTTGCAACTAGGGCACAAGTGCTGCCACTGATAAGGTGTCTGTGTGGGGCCCAATTTTTGGAAAAAAAGGGAGACTCCGCTTGGAGTAACCCTTGCTTGCTGTGTTTTTTAAAAATGATACAAGATGAACAGATCTGAAGGCAAGATGAAGCCAACATCATGTCTCCGCCTGCACTTTTCTCACAAACCTGCATTTTTCCAGGGACACCCTACTCAACACCGTCTACAGACAGCAGCCAGATCTCTGTCCCTCAGATGTGGTCAAATAAAAGGCCACTTACTGCGACCCATGACAAAGCTAAGTGGTTGACTCTATCCCTCTGTAAGCTGTTGGCTACCGAAATGCTGCCTTTACGCGTAGTGGACACACAGGATTTTACAGACCTTATGTCTGTCGCTGTGCCCCAGTACCAGATGCCCAATCACCACTGCTTCTCCAAGAAAAGCATGCCCGCGCTACACCGGCATGTCGCACACAACATCACCACTTCCTTGAGAAAATCTGTGTGCGACAGGGTGCATTTCAACACAGATACTTGGACCAGTAAGCATAGACAGGGTCATTACATGTCACTGACTGGGCACTGGCAAACTATGGTGAGAGATGGAGAAGGGTCTGCTGTACAAGTCTTGCCGTCCCCACGAGTTGTTTCAATCCTTGTTCTGTATGTAGAAGTTAATACACTGCTTCTGCCTCTTCAACCTCGTGTGGGTCCTCTACCTTTGCGCAAACCCTGTGTGGTCAGGCCACCCTTCCTTGCAACTGCGCACAAGGACTACCACACACCTCCTTACTATGCTGGCAGCAGAGCTCAATGCCATCAGGCGGTCAAAGTTTTACTTTGAAATGTATGGGAAATGTGAGTCACACCGCTATTACAGAGAATAGTAGTCAGGCAGGGTCAAAACATTAATTGAGGAACAGGAACAGAATGGGACGGCCAGGACTTAATCAGAAAACAAGCAGAGGTGAAATGCGTATCGGCCAACAAGGTACATAAACAGCAAGCAGGAAAAGTAGTCAGGTAACAAGCACACAAAATCATAAAACTGAACTGGGGGTAAAATTAACCAGAGGTTCATAGCTATGTCTGGCAGTGGTCTGCAGACAGGATGGGCATAAAAAAGGGTGTGGTGTCTTCCCATTGGTTGTAGCTGAATGATGGTATTTCATCTGTGAGATACCCACCAGCTACATTCAGCCAGAGATTCTGCATCTGTCAAGGTAATGCAGCCCAGTGGGTGAGCATAACCTGCGTCCACCTGCGCCGCTGGCATCGACTACTCTCCCATCATCAGCACTATTCATGAAAGGAACACGTTGTCACCTGGCGACCGGAGTACAAATTGACGGAGCGGACTCCGTTGGTGACTTAACAGCCGTGTGCGGCAATGATGCAAACCTGGCTGCGGGCCATCCTCAGGGCAATGTGACACACGTGCCTTTTATGGCTCACGTGTTGATCCGAATTCTCCAGCAATTTTTAAAACACCATCACGGCCTACATGGCCTTGTGCAGCGGGCACGCTCGCTATGTGCTCACTTCCATCGTGCGCACACAGCAGCTCAACAACTTTCATCACTCCGGAAGTCTTAGGGTCTGGCAGTTAAACGCCGGAAATGCGATGTTCCGACACGCAGGAATTGGAATCTGCACATGTTGCAGCGTGTGTGGCAGCACCGCAGAGCCCTGCTGAAATACGGTAAGACATATAGCCTGGGATAAGTTGATCCAGAGGTGGTGCAGATCACGCTGCTGGAGTGGTGTCAGATCAAGGACCTATGCACCCTGCTACACAGTTTTGAAATGTCGACGAAGATGTTTAGCACTGGCAATGTCATTCTCAGCGTGACAATTCTGGTCATCTACATGATGGAGCACACTGTAATTATTATTCGGAGTCAGGTGTTGGGACAAGAGGAAGGGGAGGAAGTACAGGAGGAGTCATATGCGGAAGGGATAACAAGATCTACGAGGTCCAGATGGTCAGCGGCACCTATGCGGCAGTCATGGTGAGGGAGAGGGATTAACAAGGGCGCATAGTATCAGCAAAAAGTGTTGATGAAAGTGCAGGAGCCCATGAAGAAATGGAGGACGAACTGGCGATGGGCATGGAAGACTCAGCAGATGAGTGAGAGCTTGCTCACATTTCGGTTGTGCGAGGTTGTGGGTAGAGGGCAGAGGAAGGATGCACGATTCTCACCTCTCTGCCACCAACACACCAAGGACTTGGTCCTCCTGGATGCACAAGACACATGAGCGCCTTCTTGCTGCACTACCTACATGACCCTCGGATTGTATGAATTTGAAGTAATCCTGAATACTGGGTTGCCACACTGTTAGATCCCCGGTACAAGACAAAATTTGGCGAACTAATTCCTGCCATAGAAATAGACGCACGTATACAGGAGTATCTGCAGAATGTGGTACGCAATCTTAGATCTACTTTTCCACTAAACACCAGTGCTGCACAGAGTGAATCTCAACACTTTGTCATGGATAGGAGGAAATGGTCTTTTACTTGTCCACATCGGAGGGACCGAGGGATGGCTGCTGTGCTGAGATGGCGTTGAGTACGGTGTCCCTGCACAGTTGCACTTTTGGTCATATCCCAAAATGAGTTGAAAAAGGACAGATGCTGTTGGAAAGGGGAACAGGTGTGTTGGAAAGGGGAAAAAAATTTTGGTCCGTGGATTTGGTGGTTAAACAACTGTAACATTTGCTGAAGAAACAACATCTGTTACAGTGGGACTGGCAGATTTGGATAAAGTGGTATATAATCTGTGACCGCTATATAACAAAAATTAATAAGAAAAGAAAGAGAAAGGTATATATCACCTTCAGCAGTCAGTGTCCACCGTGCTCCCAGTTGGAAAAGGAGAGGTTGGCAACTTGAAGGTTTGGTGGAGGATACAGAGCTGTGTGGCTATGAAACTAATAGTAGCCTGAACCGAGTTAGACGCCATTCGGATCTGGAGACTGTGAGCCCTGTTAGCGTCACAGGGTCCACATGCCCACCCAGCCCAGGAACTCCCTGTTAACAACACAGGGGCCATTGAGTACGCTGACCGTGTGCGTAGGGGCCACACCTGTGGACAGCAGGCGCATCAGCAGCAGCAGGCCTGTTAATGCCACTGGGCTGCACAAGCAGGACTGTTAGGACAGGAGCTGGTCTTAACCGTTCTGCGTTACCAACTGTGGTGGTGGCCTGCATCCACCACCCTATCCCTGCCTACCTCTGGCCTAAAGCCGCAATGGGTTCAACACATGGAGGTGTGCTCTTTCGGAGCATAATAGAAGACTGCGCACCTCCTTGTTGGCTCCAGCCCCTTTTATAACCTGGGTCCGCCCCAAACCAGGGTGAACCACAATGCACCTCCTGGAGACAAAAGCAGAGTGACACGTCATGAGTGGCATAACTAGCGTCCTATTTGGAAACGCAACTTCAATGATGACCTCATGGCTGCCATGACCCAAACACCTCACCAGTCATCGTCTGACCATCAATAATGCGGTGACAAGTCATAGGTGTGGGCCTCTGCAAGCCATTTGGGAGGACACCTGATGCCCTGTGGTCTATATGGGACCCCCACATCAGGGCCAGGGCCAAAGAGTTCATTACCGGACCTAGTCTCTGATGCAGGAAGTGCCTGAGCATGCTCAGTAGCATGAAATACAGTCTCTGAAAAAAGACTATCAGCTTTAGCATGGTGTCTAGGCACAAAACAGGACTTAGACCCGGCACAGAATGCAAGCACCTGTGCAAAGAGGCTTTTCACACTTAGTGTGGGAGCATGCGCTGTATCCCGAAATGAAGACTTAGCGTCAGGAATGGCACAGTCAGGCTGAGCATACTCACTAGGCGAAACACTGTAATTATGCTGCAGCTGGGGTACATCGGCACACGCATGCGCACTAGCTGCCTCTCCACACTTAGACGTGGAGGGGAAATTTGTCTTGGAGATGCTGTCTATGAACAGAAGGAAAAGCTAAAGGAAGCCTGACTTTCTATCCCTCCGAATTATGAAATGCAGCAATGAATTCCATGAGTTTGCTATAACATTAGCGTAGCTAAATGTGCATGAGGGTGTGATGTAGAGGTGCTAGAAATAGCTTGTCACCAGTGGGGCACTAATGGAATACAACAGCCAGTTCTATGATGCCACAAAATGGCAGTATTTTGTGCTATCATTATAGCTTATTAAAAACAGAGCACGAGGTTGTCATGCAGAGGTGCTGCACATAGATTTGCAGTAGTGTGAATAGACAAAAGTACAATAGCCACGTTTAGGATACAACTAGGTACAGTGAGTGTTTGCTAGTATAATGGCTGAGTTTAAAAAAGTTTGAGTGTGCAATGCAGGCAGATGTCCTGCAAATATCGTTCCAATACTGTGAATTGACAAAAGTACAATAGCCACGTTTAGGATACAACTAGGTACAGTGAGTGTTTGCTAGTATAATGGCTGAGTTTAAAAAAGTTTGAGTGTGCAATGCAGGCAGACGTGCTGCAAATAACGTTCCAATACTGTGAATAGACAAAAGTACAATAGCCACGTTTAGGATACAACTAGGTACACTGAGTGTTTGCTACTATAAATGGCTGAGTTTAAAAAAGTTTGAGTGTGCAATGCAGGCAGACGTGCTGCAAATAACGTTCCAATACTGTGAATTGACAAAAGTACAATAGCCACGTTTAGGATACAACTAGGTACAGTGAGTGTTTGCTAGTATAATGGCTGAGTTTAAAAAAGTTTGAGTGTGCAATGCAGGCAGACGTGCTGCAAATAACGTTCCAATACTGTGAATTGACAAAAGTACAATAGCCACGTTTAGGATACAACTAGGTACAGTGAGTGTTTGCTAGTATAATGGCTGAGTTTAAAAAAGTTTGAGTGTGCAATGCAGGCAGACGTGCTGCAAATAACGTTCCAATACTGTGAATTGACAAAAGTACAATAGCCACGTTTAGGATACAACTAGGTACAGTGAGTGTTTGCTAGTATAATGGCTGAGTTTAAAAAAGTTTGAGTGTGCAATGCAGGCAGACGTGCTGCAAATAACGTTCCAATACTGTGAATAGACAAAAGTACAATAGCCACGTTTAGGATACAACTAGGTACACTGAGTGTTTGCTACTATAAATGGCTGAGTTTAAAAAAGTTTGAGTGTGCAATGCAGGCAGACGTGCTGCAAATAACGTTCCAATACTGTGAATTGACAAAAGTACAATAGCCACGTTTAGGATACAACTAGGTACACTGAGTGTTTGCTACTATAAATGGCTGAGTTTAAAAAAGTTTGAGTGTGCAATGCAGGCAGACGTGCTGCAAATAACGTTCCAATACTGTGAATTGACAAAAGTACAATAGCCACGTTTAGGATACAACTAGGTACAGTGAGTGTTTGCTAGTATAATGGCTGAGTTTAAAAAAGTTAGAGTGTGCAATGCAGGCAGACGTGCTGCAAATATCGTTCCAATACTGTGAATAGACAAAAGTAAAATAGCCACGTTTAGGATACAACTAGGTACACTGAGTGTTTGCTAGTATAATGGCTGAGTTTAAAAAAGTTAGAGTGTGCAATGCAGGCAGACGTGCTGCAAATAACGTTCCAATACTGTGAATAGACAAAAGTACAATAGCCACGTTTAGGATACAACTAGGTACACTGAGTGTTTGCTACTATAAATGGCTGAGTTTAAAAAAGTTTGAGTGTGCAATGCAGGCAGACGTGCTGCAAATAACGTTCCAATACTGTGAATTGACAAAAGTACAATAGCCACGTTTAGGATACAACTAGGTACAGTGAGTGTTTGCTAGTATAATGGCTGAGTTTAAAAAAGTTTGAGTGTGCAATGCAGGCAGACGTGCTGCAAATAACGTTCCAATACTGTGAATTGACAAAAGTACAATAGCCACGTTTAGGATACAACTAGGTACAGTGAGTGTTTGCTAGTATAATGGCTGAGTTTAAAAAAGTTTGAGTGTGCAATGCAGGCAGACGTGCTGCAAATAACGTTCCAATACTGTGAATTGACAAAAGTACAATAGCCACGTTTAGGATACAACTAGGTACAGTGAGTGTTTGCTAGTATAATGGCTGAGTTTAAAAAAGTTAGAGTGTGCAATGCAGGCAGACGTGCTGCAAATATCGTTCCAATACTGTGAATAGACAAAAGTAAAATAGCCACGTTTAGGATACAACTAGGTACACTGAGTGTTTGCTAGTATAATGGCTGAGTTTAAAAAAGTTAGAGTGTGCAATGCAGGCAGACGTGCTGCAAATAACGTTCCAATACTGTGAATAGACAAAAGTACAATAGCCACGTTTAGGATACAACTAGGTACACTGAGTGTTTGCTACTATAAATGGCTGAGTTTAAAAAAGTTTGAGTGTGCAATGCAGGCAGACGTGCTGCAAATAACGTTCCAATACTGTGAATTGACAAAAGTACAATAGCCACGTTTAGGATACAACTAGGTACACTGAGTGTTTGCTACTATAAATGGCTGAGTTTAAAAAAGTTTGAGTGTGCAATGCAGGCAGACGTGCTGCAAATAACGTTCCAATACTGTGAATTGACAAAAGTACAATAGCCACGTTTAGGATACAACTAGGTACACTGAGTGTTTGCTAGTATAATGGCTGAGTTTAAAAAAGTTAGAGTGTGCAATGCAGGCAGACGTGCTGCAAATATCGTTCCAATACTGTGAATAGACAAAAGTACAATAGCCACGTTTAGGATACAACTAGGTACACTGAGTGTTTGCTACTATAAATGGCTGAGTTTAAAAAAGTTAGAGTGTGCAATGCAGGCAGACGTGCTGCAAATATCGTTCCAATACTGTGAATAGACAAAAGTACAATAGCCACGTTTAGGATACAACTAGGTACACTGAGTGTTTGCTAGTATAATGGCTTAGTAACAATGAGTTGTAGTGTGCAATGCAGGCAGACGTGCTCTGCAAATGTCTTTGCACTAGTGGGACTATAGCAAAGTCCAATAGCCACGTTTAGGATGCCACTAGGTACACTGAGTGTTTGCTAGTAAAATTGCTTAGTTTAAAAAAGTTGGAGTGTGCAATGCAGGCAGATGTGCTCTGCTAATATCTTTGCACTAGTGGGACTATAGCAAAGTCCAATAGCCACGTATAGGATGCCACTAGGTACACTGAGTGTTTGCTAGTATAATGGCTTAGTTAAAATGAGTTTGAGTGTGCAATGCAGGCAGACGCGCTATGCAAATGTCTTTGCACTAGTGGGACTATAGCAAAGTCCAATAGCCACGTATAGGATGCCACTAGGTACACTGAGTGTTTGCTAGTATAATGGCTTGGTTTTAATGAGTTGGAGTGTGCAATGCAGGCAGACGCGCTCTGCAAATGTCTTTGCACTAGTGGGACTATAGCAAAGTCCAATAGCCACGTATAGGATGCCACTAGGTACACTGAGTGTTTGCTAGTATAATGGCTTGGTTAGAATGAGTTGTAGTGTGCAATGCAGGCAGATGTGCTCTGCTAATGTCTTTGCACTAGTGGGACTATAGCAAAGTCCAATAGCCACGTATAGGATGCCACTAGGTACACTGAGTGTTTGCTAGTATAATGGCTGAGTTTAAAAAAGTTAGAGTGTGCAATGCAGGCAGACGTGCTGCAAATATCGTTCCAATACTGTGAATAGACAAAAGTACAATAGCCACGTTTAGGATACAACTAGGTACACTGAGTGTTTGCTACTATAAATGGCTGAGTTTAAAAAAGTTTGAGTGTGCAATGCAGGCAGACGTGCTGCAAATAACGTTCCAATACTGTGAATTGACAAAAGTACAATAGCCACGTTTAGGATACAACTAGGTACACTGAGTGTTTGCTACTATAAATGGCTGAGTTTAAAAAAGTTAGAGTGTGCAATGCAGGCAGACGTGCTGCAAATATCGTTCCAATACTGTGAATAGACAAAAGTACAATAGCCACGTTTAGGATACAACTAGGTACACTGAGTGTTTGCTAGTATAATGGCTTAGTAACAATGAGTTGTAGTGTGCAATGCAGGCAGACGTGCTCTGCAAATGTCTTTGCACTAGTGGGACTATAGCAAAGTCCAATAGCCACGTTTAGGATGCCACTAGGTACACTGAGTGTTTGCTAGTAAAATTGCTTAGTTTAAAAAAGTTGGAGTGTGCAATGCAGGCAGATGTGCTCTGCTAATATCTTTGCACTAGTGGGACTATAGCAAAGTCCAATAGCCACGTATAGGATGCCACTAGGTACACTGAGTGTTTGCTAGTATAATGGCTTAGTTAAAATGAGTTTGAGTGTGCAATGCAGGCAGACGCGCTATGCAAATGTCTTTGCACTAGTGGGACTATAGCAAAGTCCAATAGCCACGTATAGGATGCCACTAGGTACACTGAGTGTTTGCTAGTATAATGGCTTGGTTTTAATGAGTTGGAGTGTGCAATGCAGGCAGACGCGCTCTGCAAATGTCTTTGCACTAGTGGGACTATAGCAAAGTCCAATAGCCACGTATAGGATGCCACTAGGTACACTGAGTGTTTGCTAGTATAATGGCTTGGTTAGAATGAGTTGTAGTGTGCAATGCAGGCAGATGTGCTCTGCTAATGTCTTTGCACTAGTGGGACTATAGCAAAGTCCAATAGCCACGTATAGGATGCCACTAGGTACACTGAGTGTTTGCTAGTATAATGGCTTAGTTAAAATGAGTTTGAGTGTGCAATGCAGGCAGACGCGCTATGCAAATGTCTTTGCACTAGTGGGACTATAGCAAAGTCCAATAGCCACGTATAGGATGCCACTAGGTACACTGAGTGTTTGCTAGTATAATGGCTTGGTTAGAATGAGTTGTAGTGTGCAATGCAGGCAGATGTGCTCTGCTAATGTCTTTGCACTAGTGGGACTATAGCAAAGTCCAATAGCCACGTATAGGATGCCACTAGGTACACTGAGTGTTTGCTAGTATAATGGCTTAGTTAAAATGAGTTTGAGTGTGCAATGCCGGCAGACGCGCTATGCAAATGTCTTTGCACTAGTGGGACTATAGCAAAGTCCAATAGCCACGTATAGGATGCCACTAGGTACACTGAGTGTTTGCTAGTATAATGGCTTGGTTTTAATGAGTTGGAGTGTGCAATGCAGGCAGACGCGCTCTGCAAATGTCTTTGCACTAGTGGGACTATAGCAAAGTCCAATAGCCACGTATAGGATGCCACTAGGTACACTGAGTGTTTGCTAGTATAATGGCTTGGTTAGAATGAGTTGTAGTGTGCAATGCAGGCAGACGCGCTCTGCAAATGTCTTTGCACTAGTGGGACTATAGCAAAGTCCAATAGCCACGTATAGGATGCCACTAGGTACACTGAGTGTTTGCTAGTATAATGGCTTGGTTAGAATGAGTTGTAGTGTGCAATGCAGGCAGACGCGCTCTGCAAATGTCTTTGCACTAGTGGGACTATAGCAAAGTCCAATAGCCACGTATAGGATGCCACTAGGTACACTGAGTGTTTGCTAGTATAATGGCTTAGTTATCAGTTGGAGTGTGCAGAGGACAAGAGGGTACAGTGGCAGGATTGTGGTGCTCTGGGTAGAGGAATGGAAGCCTGCCTTTCTATTCCCTCCTAATGGTGAAATGCAGGTAGGAAATCCCTGACCTGGGCTACACAGACGCTGTTGCTGTTTGCAGGACCTGTCACCTATGGCTCTCTGACCCTGCCGGTTGGAGCCCTTAAAAGGACTGCTATAAAGTGCTCTCCCTAAGCTGTCTAACGCTGTGTATGCAGCGCATACAGCTGTATCGGCTATAGGACTCAGGAAGACGGAGCTGCGACAGTGATGTCTGACACCAAAGACGCAGAAGGCAGATAATGGCGTCCGTGAAGAAAATGTCCGGTTTTATAATGCAGGGACATGTGACATGCAGATCCTATCACACATGCCGTTGCTTCTCTGGCTCAAAGTCCACTTAGCTGTGTGTGTGTCTGGGATTGGCTGACATGCTGGCCCGCCCCACAAGACGCGCGCGCTTAGGGAAGGAAGACAAGAAAAAAAAAAAAAAAAAATGGCGATCGCCATTATAGAAACAGCAGTGATCTGAAGGCGCTGTTCACGCACACTATACACTGAAATGTGATAATAGTTTGATTCACAGAGTGACTTACACTATTACAGCAGAAACCAAGCTATGATTTAGCTGTTTTTTGGCTGCTAGAACCGTTCTCGAACGTTTCTAGAACTACCGAGCTTTTGCAAAAAGCTCGAGTTCTAGTTCGATCTAGAACATGCCCCAAAATCACTCGAGCCGCGAACTGGAGAACCACGAACCACGAACCGCGCTCAACTCTACTCTTCTTGCCCTGACCGAATATTTAAGTTGTCATCCCAATCGGGTATCTGAGTCTCATCTTCATCAGTATGTTCCTCATTGTCTATAACCACAGGTGTTACAGTTTGTGACAAAGGGTCAACATTATGCTCCGAAACTTGGTCCTCACGGCCTGAATCAGAGTCACAAAGGTTCTGGGCATCACTGCAGACCATTTCCTGTTCTGTAGTCACTGTAGCTTGGGAGCAGACCTCTGATTCCCAGGCTATAGTGTGACTGAACAGCTCTGCAGACTCAGCCATCTCAGTTCCACCATACTGTGCAGGGCTGATGGAGACTTCAGAGCTGGGAGAAATCAAGTTTGATTGGGATGACAACTCAGAGGACTGGTGTTTTTTGGATGCGGTACTTGAAGTGTCTGAGAGGGCACTTGTTGGACCACTTGAGATCCATTCAAGCATTTTCCTTTTTTGGCCATCATCTACCTTTGTTCCTGTTGTTCGTGTCCGTAAAAAAGGGAGCACATCGGATTGTCCACGGTAAGTAGTAGACATCTTACTTTTGCTGGTAGATGGTCTATCTTCAGCAGATGATAATGGAGCTTTGCCACCTTCCCCACGGACAAAACCTTTTTTGCCTTTTCCACCACGCCTCTTCCCCTTTCCACCAGCATCTGTCATTTTGCCACTCATGTTGATTGCGACAAGATTGTGGACTGAAAATGTGGTAGTAACAATTGAGAGGTGGTGTAGATTGCAGTGGTGGTCTAGCTTTATTAACAGCAGAATAATAAAGAATAAATATCCCTGACCATGCAACTACGGCCCTTAAACTGGCAGCAAAAATTGCTAGTATAATGGCTTAGTTATAATGAGTTGGAGTGTGCAATGCAGGCAGAGGTGCTGCAAATGTCTTTGCACTAGTGGGACTATAGCAAAGTCCAATAGCCACGTTTAGGATGCCACTAGGTACACTGAGTGTTTGCTAGTATAATGGCTTAGTTATAATGAGTTGGAGTGTGCAATGCAGGCAGAGGTGCTGCAAATGTCTTTGCACTAGTGGGACTATAGCAAAGTCCAATAGCCACGTTTAGGATGCCACTAGGTACACTGAGTGTTTGCTAGTATAATGGCTTAGTTATAATGAGTTGGAGTGTGCAATGCAGGCAGAGGTGCTGCAAATGTCTTTGCACTAGTGGGACTATAGCAAAGTCCAATAGCCACGTTTAGGATGCCACTAGGTACACTGAGTGTTTGCTAGTATAATGGCTTCATTATTATTAGTCGGAGTGTGCAATGCAGGCAGAGGTGCTGCAAATGTCTTTGCACTAGTGGGACTATAGCAAAGTCCAATAGCCACGTTTAGGATGCCACTAGGTACACTGAGTGTTTGCTAGTATAATGGCTTAGTTATAATGAGTTGGAGTGTGCAATGCAGGCAGAGGTGCTGCAAATGTCTTTGCACTAGTGGGACTATAGCAAAGTCCAATAGCCACGTTTAGGATGCCACTAGGTACACTGAGTGTTTGCTAGTATAATGGCTTAGTTATAATGAGTTGGAGTGTGCAATGCAGGCAGAGGTGCTGCAAATGTCTTTGCACTAGTGGGACTATAGCAAAGTCCAATAGCCACGTTTAGGATGCCACTAGGTACACTGAGTGTTTGCTAGTATAATGGCTTCGTTATTATTAGTCGGAGTGTGCAATGCAGGCAGAGGTGCTGCAAATGTCTTTGCACTAGTGGGACTATAGCAAAGTCCAATAGCCACGTTTAGGATGCCACTAGGTACACTGAGTGTTTGCTAGTATAATGGCTTAGTTATAATGAGTTGGAGTGTGCAGAGGACAGGAGGGTACAGTGCCAGGATTGTGGGGCTCTGGGTAGAGGAAAGGAAGCCTGCCTTTCTATTCCCTCCTAATAGGGAAATGCAGGGAGGAAATCCCTGACCTTTGCTACACAGACGCTGTCGCTGTTTTCAGGACCTGTCACCTATGGCTCTGACCCTGCCGGTACGAGCCCTTAAAAGGACTGATAGAAAGTGCTCTCCCTAAGCTGTCTAGTGCTGTGTATGGAGCGCATACAGCTGTATCAGCGATAGGACAAAGGACGGAGCTGCGACAGTGATGTCTGACACCAAAGACGCAGAAGAGATAATGGCGTCCTGGAGGAAAATGTCCGGTTTTATAATGCAGGGACATGTGACATGGACATCCTATCACACATGCCGTTGCTTCTCTGGCTAAAAGTCCACTTAGGTGTGTGTGTGTCTGTGATTGGCTGACATGCTGGCCCGCCCCACAAGACGCGCGCGCTTAGGGAAGGAAGACAAGGAAAAAAAAAAAAAAAATGGCGATCGCCATTATAGAAACAGCAGTGATCTGAAGGCGCTGTTCCCGCACACTATACACTGAAATGTCATAATAGTGTGATTCACAGAGTGACTTACACTATTACAGCGGAAACCAAGCTAGGAATTAGCTGTTTTTTTGCTGCTAGAACCGTTCTCGAACGTTTCTAGAACTATCGAGCTTTTGCAAAAAGCTCGAGTTCTAGTTCGATCTAGAACAGGCCCCAAAATCACTCGAGCCTAGAACTGGAGAACCTCGAACCGCGAACCGCGCTCAACTCTACTGAGCTCATGGTGATACACTGATTGCTGCTTTCATTCACTACACCCCTTTTTTAAGCTCATTATATGACAAGGTCATTCAACCCAAATATTTTCTGGTTGTGATGGCTTTTACACTGTAGGCATCATTGATCTCTACCAGTAAGGTAAGGAACTGGGCACATGTTTCTGCAGAATATTTTCATGTTTCTGTTTCTGCAAAACATTTTGGGAGAAGATTTTTTTATACACAAAGATTGTTCTAAGGATGTATTGCTGCAGTTAAACTACAATTCTCAGCATTTTCAGTCAGATTCAAGCTGCTTAACGTAATGATTTCCCCACAGCTGGGTCACGCTAGGGAGTCCGAGGTCCTACGTCCCTGCTTTGCTTAAAAACACCTGCACTGTGTACAGTGAGGCTTGGTGGAGTTCCAGTTAGGGGTACTTGAGGACTGGAGTATGAAATATTTGACCTAGGTCATGGGACATTTTTGAGGAAATATCTCATCCCAGTATATCTACACATCTGTTGTCCTACACTGCAGCCTGATTTCTCTCAGTCCTCTTGAGGATGTGGTATTTGCTCATTTTTGGTTATGACATCACTTGGAAGATGCAAATTGATGGTTGTGTTTTCCTGTCAGAAGAACTTTGCAACACAATGAATTTTGAATGCTGCAGACTTTCATAATATATTACAATCCATTTCCATATTTAAAGACAATGTAAAAATTGTTAACTTTGAAATACTTTGAAAAGGCTGAGAGAGTATGTGCAGCAGATCAGATATATTCATGCCATTGAAAGGGTTGGCTTAAATAAAGTTATCCTGGTGATCAGATTTTTGCAGTGGGTCATCCTTCTGAAACCTCTCCAACCCACTTTTACCACCAGAGAAATTGCAGCCAGCCATGCATTAGATACTGCTCAATATAATACTTGATGGCTCCTAAAACAGTGGAATAACACTATGGCCAGAACAATGACGGTCTTGTGTCACGCTAGGTATGGGGAAGTACCAAGAGGACGGCGAAAGGGAAAAGAAGGGAAACCCTGTGCCTACAGAGAGGGGGCTGGTGACCCCTGACCAAACTTACTGCTGGTCTCTAGCGTCCCTCACGACCCTAAATAGGTTCCGCTCCTATGTACCAAGCTGGATACCAGACCCAAGGTATCCCTAGTGCTGGGCCCTAAATAGGGAACGAATGGGATGAGCTCTTCGTTAATCCCATTAAACAACTATAGAAGATACAAGGAGAGGACACTGGGGGGAAAGCATGAACTTCTTATTAGATGACTTAGTTAGGAGTTCAACAGAGCTTTCATAAACCATACCACAGAGGAATACAAGTCACCTGCTTGCAACCTCGGCTTGGAGGAACTGAAAATATCACCAGCACAGTCCAAAGGAAGGAAGGGGTATTTAAACACCAAGGGAATACTGACAATCAACAGAAGGGTGGAAGTCAAGCTCCTACTGGATCCAAAAGGGAGAGAGATTAATCCAGCAAGAAAGCTAACTATACCAATGAATACTGACAGCAGGAACAAAGGAAAGTCAGGGAGCATTCTGCGCAGCCTGACGCTGTGACCTTTGATGGCCAGAAACCACATGACTGTCTGTCACACGTGACACACCCGTGACATCTTGATGAGGAGGCACATGACTCGTCATGACTCATGGCTGTTGGAGAATTGACATACACCTTAGTATGCTTCTCCACAGTGGTGTAACTAGAGTTCTATGGGCACCAGTGCAAAATGTAGACCAGGGCCCCCACCAGTATGTTGGTCAGATATTTGGACCGCTGTATTAATGTCCCCTGTCCTAGGTTCCTTCCTATAATATAATTCCCTTCTTTGTACTCTCCTCAAACATATTTAAACATCAGTAAATCAGCAGTTATTCTTACCTTTCCCTGCTCCAGTGGCAAGCAATTCCCTCTTCCTCCTTCATAGCCAATGCATCGGGCAGGTGGAATATAGCAATGATGTTATGAAGTGCACACGATGAGCACGTCAACAACAGCTGCCAGCCTCTGATGGGCTTGCAGCTTTTGCAGCTTAACCTTCGTCAGGCTGCATAATTTTACAACGTTTACAGGCTGCAGAGGTACAATTGTACCTTCATATATACCTCCACTGTGGGAAGACTTTCTCCTTTACTTGGTTTCAGAAACTAAAGTTCATTCAGCTACAAATCTTCTGCTGATATCTATTGGCCAGTGTTGTTACTGCTCACTTATGTTGCTGTCAATTAAGTTGATTCAAACTGGGAGTGGCTTCTACTTCTCTTCCTGCCTCCCTCCTCTCAGTAGCCATTTTGCTGTTCATCTCATTGCTGTGAGCACACACATTTCTAGGCTTGTGAAGTCTTCAATTTCTTGGATACGAAGGTAGGAAAGTCTCACAGCATCTAACAGCCAGTTATACCTTCATCCGCCTTATGTGGGGACAGAACAGTCAGAAATTGTCTTTGAGCCTGGACTTGGCTTACATATATTTTGTATGAAACTTATCACTATAGGTATGATTTTTATATGAAAAATGGATAATAATTAGTATCTACATATTGTTTTACAATGTTTTACTTATATTCAGCACAAAATAAAGATGGTGGCTCTGTTAAAATTTTCCTATTGGTTGAAAAAACAGTCGAAGATGGAATGAAAATTCTGAAACCATATACGGTTTACATAATAAATAAATGACATTTATAAATAATTATTTCTAGAAATAATTTACTTTTTTATCTGCACTTTAGAATCGAGTTTCATTCTACTTGCCACGTGTTACTGAACTAAATTACGAAGCCAAAATTCATCTACCAAGTCATCATGAGTGATAGTGATGCTGGATCTAGTTTCCGCCATAATCCAAGAAAAGGTGTTTGCAGGTTAGTATCATTTTGTGAAAAGCCAATAATGTAGTATTGTGTAGTATTTCGGAAAATTATTTATTTTTCATTTTTTTATATTTACAGATTTACGTCTGACGAAATAATGCGAATGCTAGAAAAATCTGATTCTGAGCACGAGGAAGAGCCATATGTTGCATCTGATGATGAAAACTATGTACCACAAGTGGATGTTACTGAAGAAGATTCAGACATTGATCAAGAAATGGTCATAGAGCAGGAAAAAGAATACGACTCAGACGAAAGTGTTGAGGATGAGTCTGTGCCTCAAAGTGCAGGCGACATTTGGACTGCTAAGGATAAAACTCAATGGTGTAGTGATCCACTGCCAAATGCACAAACAAAATCTCGTAATGTCCTACGACAAAGAGGTGGCCCTGCAGCAATCAGCAACCTGTATACAGCAAAAGAGCTATTCAAGTTAATCATGACTCCCGAGATGTGTGACATCATAATACGAGAAACGAATCGAAAGGCCAAGAGAGTTTGTGATGCTTACAACAACGAACTGGTACAACGTTTTCCTGATTTTTCTGAACGGGCACCACAAAAAACATTCAAGCAATTTACTGAAACTGAACTCCATGCATTTTTGGGCATACTGATTGCTGCTGGTGTGCACAGAGACAACAAAGAGAATCTGGAGGAAACGTGGAATGTTGCTGCTCTGCCTCTTATACGTGTAGCCATGTCTCGTGACCGCTTCAAGATGATACTCAGATTTATCAGATTTGACAACGAAAATACACGTGCAGAACGTGTGCAAACAGATAAAGCTTCACCAATATGGGACATCTGGACAATGCTGAACAGAAATTTGATTGAGAGCCTACAAGCCATATAATTGTATCACCGTCGACGAGCAATTATTTCCATTTAGAGGCAATACTAAATTTACCCCGTATATACCTTCAAAACCAGCTAAATATGGCATAAAGATTTTCTGGGCTTGTGACTCGTCAAAGGCCTACCCATTACAAGGTCAGCTCTACACTGGGAAACCAACTGATGGTCCTCGACAAGTAAACATTGGTGAACGAACAGTATTGGACCTAGTGAGCTCGTATAAAGGCTCTGGAAGAAATGTCACCACCGATAACTTCTTTACAACCATGGAACTAGCTAAGGTATTGAACTCCTGGAACATGACACTAGTTGGTACAGTGAGAAAAAAACAAAAGGTTCCTACCTAGCAACACGCAGCCTGCCAAAGAAAGGCCTGTAAACTCGACAAATTTTGCCTACAATCATGATGCAACAGTCTGTTCATATGTACCAAAGAAGAACAAATCAGTCGTGCTTCTATCATCTATGCACATGACGGGAGAAGTTGAAGAGACACTAGCAGCCAAGCCAGAGATAATAAAATACTACAACAAAACAAAAGGCGGAGTTGATGTTATGGATAAAATGTTGGGAGAGTACACTGTGAAATGACGAACATTATGTTGGCCTCTGGCATTTTTCTACAATATGATTGACGTCACTGGGTTAGCATCCTACATCATCTACAGAGAACACAATCCAAGCTTCAGGACAAAGGATCAACGAAGAAAGTTCCTGAAAGATCTCGCAAATCAGCTGTGTATGCCTGCAATTGAAGATCGTAGTACAAACCGAATGATGATGAGAAACCATTTTCTTCGAGGTGCAGTAGAAATGGTGCTTGGCTGATGCATTCTGGTAGCATCGCAAGCATCAGCTGGCCCTCAAATACCTCATGGTAGTCGTGGACCCTCCCCTGTTGTTGGTAGTTGTTATGTCTGCTGAGACCTGAGGCGAAAACAATATAAGACTAGAAAGTCTTGTTTGGTTTGTGTGAAACCCGTTTGCGATGAACACTCGGTAGCAAAGACAACATGCATTACTTGCGAAGAAAATCAATAAAAAAAGTTTCTTACATTTTCTTTTATAATGTAAATGAACAGTTGTTTTACTTGTTTATAATAATAAAATGGCATTATCAGTAAAAAAAATATTATTCTTTTTTCCTGGCATTATCTTCATTCAAAATATATGAGAGTACATTTGTACCTATGCAGCTTGTTATGGATGCAAAAATATCTCGACCCCTTTTCTCGGAAGGGGGTGGAGATATTTTATTGAAATTTGGCCAATATATTCTGGACCAAAACTGCAGAGATGTCACGAAATTTCAGCCCTCTATGGCTTTTTGAAAAAAAGTTATTGCAATTTTAAAATGGAATAGTTACAATTGTACCTACTCAGCCAGACGAAGGTTAAAGAGCTGGTGAATCTCTGTGCCATAATACATTTCAGCTGAAAACAAGGCTGGCATCGGTGGACTCCCTGACTCCACGGGACCAATAGCTGTCACACCTACTGCGCCCGCGATCGCTGTATCCCTGCGCCTCCCTTGAGCCACTAAGAAGAGAAAGGAAAATGGAGATATCATAGTTGACAGTGATCTCATTCAGTTCTTAGCTTTTGCAGACTACAATAGACAATTCTGCCTATGCCTACTAGCCAACACTTATCCAAGAGCTGCCATTAGGCACAAAAGGATAGATTTTTGTTTGGCAGAAGGTTGATTATTGTTTAGTAGAACTGATGACTTACTGATCAATAAGTCTCTATGAACAAATCCAAAACCTAAACTACACACATCTAATTCCGTACAATCAAGAGTTTGTCTTCTATTTCTAGTCCCTACATATTGAACCTTTGCAGTCTACCCACAGCACCGAAAGGGGAAATCTGACCCCACTGTGATGGGACAACACCTTTGAGGAAGGTGGTATTGTCTAGAAATATTTTTAAGGAAATTATTATTAATCTGTTCAAAGAAAATTTTCAATATTTTTATACAGAATGTAAGTTTGACTTTGTTTCTGTTAATGAGGACAAGTGAGAGAACGTTATTGTTCTAAGCGCTTTATTGCTCCATTGCCAAAACTGCAAAGCTTGTCCTAAAGTGTGGAATCATTAATCCTATGTCCTCTCATATATCACAGTGTAAGTTTCCATCCCTAGCCAGATAATTCTATTCTCAATCAATCTACTCCCACAGGGGATGTTGCTTATTGATATTATGCCAGATCTCATCCATATATGCTGACGAGATACAATTGCAGAAAAGTCCGAGTCGGCCATGACCCTGTGGCGGTTTTCATCACTTCTCTCTTTTCAAACTAATAGGAGGGGCTGTCATAAATACAAACCTAGCAGCTGACAATTAATAAGTGGAAGTGTATGTATTGATTGATACTTTATCCAAGATGGACAGAGAGAGGTCTTGGGTTTCGCTGTGGTCGGATTTTTTTTCTGCGATACAGTATATATTCTGCATTTACGTAAGAAATACATTAGTATATAGTCCTCAACACTAAAATTTCATCATCAAAAAGGAAAAGTCATAGGATTCTGAAATTCATAGGATGGATAGACATGTTACTCATATGCAAAAGCTGAAAAATGGAAACAACATTTTCAAAATATCTCGATTTATTCAGTATTGAGTATGAGCACCATGTGCACTTAAACGCCTTGGCTGTGTATCAGTGACATTATTAATGGTTGTCTGAGGAATATTCTACCAAACTGAATTCACTTGGGCACCAAATCATCAAGATCTTCTGCTGCCAGCTCTTTTTGTAATTGCTGAACAATGATGTCCCAGATGTACTCGATGAGAGATAAGTCTAGAAACCAGTGGTACTCATCTAACATGATTGTGCGACTGATGATACCAGCCTAAACATGTTACCATGTCCTGCAGCATCTGTGGACTTGACTCCCATCGAGCACATCTGGGATGTCATTGGTCAAAATTACAAAGGGAGCTGCCAGCAGTTGAGCTCGATGATTTGCTTACCTATGTGCAGAATAGAATTTAGACAACTAATATTAGCCTCGTTGATAGCAGTGTAAGTGTAAGAGCCGGGATCTCTACTCTCATACGCAATAGTCAAAAAATTGAGATATTTCAAAAATGTTTCCATTTTCATAATTTGCAGACCAGTAACCTGTCTATCTACATCCTGTGAATTGCATAATTCCACTATTTTTGCTTCTTGGTATTGTCATTTCAATGTTTAGGAGTGTTTTATTGCCATGTAGAGGATCTGAGTTTGGCGTGTTCGTTTATATATAGCTCAGTTTGTAATTTAACACAATTTAGAAAGTGAGAACTTCTCATTGGTCAATTTTTTTTCTTTAATTATTTTTTTTAAATATCGTGAAAACTTTCTTCACTATCCTTTAATTATTCTGTATGATTTCACCTTAACTGATCAAATCTTAAAATTAAATTTACATTTTTTATAAAGTAATAGAACTGAGTTAAAAAAAATTGTTTAAAAGAACTGAGAGTCCTCAGTGGTTGATACCTTTTAATGGCTAACTAAAAAGATGGTAATAATTGCAAGCTTTCGAGACTACTCAGGTCTCTTCATCAGGCATGGTATAACACACAGTACAAAGATATATTTTACTTGTATAGAACTGAGTTACACATTATCAGCAGTATTTCCTTGCCCACTCCTGCTTTTCTGTTCCTCCAGGTTCTCCTCTTCCCTCCTTTCCTTTTTGGATGCAGCAGTTGTTATTTGATCACTTGCTGCAGGTGGATTTGCAGACTGATTTCAGCAGTTTTTGGTAGCGAATAGTGATGAGCGAGTATGCTTGTTACTACTCGGTACTCGCACGAGTATCAATGTACTCGGGCTACTCGGCGGGGACCGAGTAATCTCGCGATACTCGTGCTGTACTCGTGGTCTTCATGTTGGCGCTCTTTTTACAGCCATCCCTTATGCAGGGATTGGCTGGCAGACCACTGCAATGCCACAGCCCTGTTGTGGCATTGCAGTGATTGGCCAGCCCGCACAGCGTGACCGTGCCTTTAGCCCGACACTTCCCCGCTCGGCTACGGCCCCTCCCGCACTCCACTCCGCGTGTATATATATATATGCATGCTTACACACACACGCACGTTTTTTTTTTTAATTTACAGTTTTATGGTTTCTACATGCTGCCGGGGGTCATTTCAGAATAATACTCGGGTCTCCCATAGGATAACATTGGGCTCGGTGCTCGGGCCGAGTACACGAGTATTTTGAGATGCTCGGCCCGAGCCTCGAGCTCCCGAGCATTTTAGTACTCGCTCATCACTAGTAGCGAATGATAAGTGTATGACACAAAAAGTGACTAAGGGGGAAATATTTTTTTTCTTTAAGATATTTTAAAAAGTTTCCTACATTCACTTTTACTGTTGAATTTAAGAAAAAATAAATAAAAGCATAGTTTACGTTCAGCCTGACAATTCCAAATGCTAAGTGTGCACTTTTTATGCTAATCACTCCTTTTCTCTCCGCTATGTCTTGTAGCATCAAGTAGAACTACTCAGCATCTTGCCTTAGATGATGGTCTGAACTGTTAAGATGGATCGCAAAATGCTGCTGCCCCATTTCAGATTGAGACGCTGCACTCGGGGCTGGCAGGCAGTGGCCAATTTTAGTTTCTCAAAGAATGGTGTGACAATGCAGGACCAGGGGCGAGCCTGCCACGGTCAGTGTTATTTTCAGCTTAAAGTGTGCTCTTGAATGCACATCCAACCAACTGACAAGCATTGTGCAGCAGAGAGCCATTAGGTCATTGGCCTTTCAGAGGGTAGCAGCAGGTGATGTTGGTGTATTTATGCTGGTGGTGTAATGATGTCACTGTATTGCGCTGCATGCGCCTCTAGATAAAAGAAAAAAATGGAGTTTCTCGTTGTGGGAGCAGGTACAGGTGAGAAAAATGGTTATTTGCTTATGTTAATTATTTGAAAAGAGCACCACAATGGGAATATTACACTGTGAGGGCCACAGAGGGGACCCTTATACTGTATTGGGGTCACTATGAGGACATTATAGTCTATGGGGACATTTCTATTGTGAGGGGGGACATCACTTTCGCAATGTATTTAATTTTTGGTAATATTGTAAGGCTATGCTTGAAAAAATGCTTGAATCCCGCAGCAATGGATAGCTGCGGATTCCAGGGAGCAGCTGCGGACAAACCTGCGGCAAAGTCTGCGGGTACATTGTCCTCATTGTCCACATAGCCTTAGTGTGGGGAGAACAAAGGCTGTTCCGAGTGAGCAGAACAGTAATTTCCTGTGACTGGAGGTGCGATATGTGCAGGTGCGTACTAGGAGGTTCAGCATGTTTAACCAACCAGGATGAGGCTGCTGGGCCTTGGCGAGCGCACCTCGATTAGTTATGTTTGTGCCATAGACTACGCTCAGAGACGCCCCATTTAAGTATCTTTTTGTGCCACCAAATGTCACCATCGCCCACCAGAGAGGAACACCTTGATTGCTGCCCCTTTTCTTGCCTGCTAGCTGTTTTGGTATGCATCTCTGAATGTCATATTACTTAATTCTGCTGGCTGTTAGCCCTGCCAATTAGCATGCTAAGCCCCCCTGCCAGCCCTTCACCCAGACACTCAATATGGCATGAGCTGCATTGCATTTAATAATTTCCCAATAGTAAGCCACATATTTTTATGAGATTATCAAATGCAGCTCATTCCATGTTTACTGTCCGGGGGGCAGTCTAAGAGTATTTGATAACGGATGATCATTTACTATATATCATGGTTACTGTTTTATATGGTCCCCCCTCCCCAGATGGGGACCATGATGTGCAGTAAAGTAGCTTTGCTCAGCTAGGAGCAGGACAATATGGCCCGCCTGCGGCGTTAAACGGAAATCAGCTCCTTATTTGCTGATCGGCATGACAGCCTAAAAATAAGTTTGCCTGATGAACGAGCATTTTAGTAACTCATCAAGCGATTGGCTACTTGTTTACATTACATAATTATCGTTTCCTGATAATCATGCTGTGTAAAGCAATATGGGAGAATGTGATGGATGATATCTGCATATCATCATGGTTACTGTTTGTGACAATATACAGTGGCAGGTAGTGAGGATGGTGATTGGCATATGATGATGATCCCTACGAATTATTGCTACTACTGTATGTAAATAAACTGACATGAGGGCGTAAAGATTATTACTGCAATAATTATAGTGGTTATAATCTGGGGAGAAGATGATGCCTGATTACTGCAATATTTACTATGAACACCTGTGTCGTAATGAAAGTCCAGTGGGCCATGGTGCAAAATTTGGACCTGGTTCCTCATATGCATGGTCAGATGCATGGACCCATGTAGCATACAATAAAGACATACGTGTTCACTCACCCATGTACTAATGCCCCGCATCCTGGGCCCCTTCCTGTAATAATGCCCCATATCCTGGTCCCCTTCCCGTAATAATGAGCCATATACTGGGCCCCTTTCGACAATAATGAGCCTCCTTTTTGGTAGAATTGTCCCTGTCCTAGACTTCTTCTTGATATAATATAATTTCTCCTGGCACCTTCCTCTAATAATGTGCCCCATCCTGGGTCCCTTCGTGTAATGTGCCCCATCCTAGGCCCCTTCCTGCAATAATGGGCTTTTTTTCAGTATAATTGTCCCTGTCCTAGGCCCTTTCCTTAAATGTTTTGCTGGAAAAGACAAAGGCACAAGTGGTGTCTTATCCTGGTGGTACCATAATTAATAACAGGGAAACACTCACCTGGGGTAGTTGTGAGGGTCGCAACTATCATATCATCAGAAGGGATTACCACGATGGCAGCTGCAGACCCTGAGGATGAATCGGTATACATGGAGTAGAACGAAAGGGTTAACCCACGCTCAATTCAAGTCAATATAACTCCTTCAGGAATCAGAATCACTGATGTATCAACCATTAGTTTTAATTGTTTTTAATCTGGATTTGAAATAAAGGTCATATTGTATCATTTATCCAAGGTTGTGCTGGCTGTATAGTGTGCAGTGTCTTTTCCTCCTCCTTTGTCACTTACCATTACACTGCGCTAGCCAGAACCCTATGTATTTATTTCTACATGAAATTATCATAGCAGTGCACTCCTTCATTTATCTGTTCATTTTAGGATTATGAATGATTTAATTTTTCATGTTTTTCTGTTGATTGCCATTGCCCATCTATGCTAATACAGAAAACATTTCCAATTATTTTTATTTTTTTTTGTATTGTGTTCTTTTTTATTATATTTTTTTGTACCCCTAGTGTCTGCCTAGTATAATCAGTCTGAGATCTAAGTGCAGGGGAAATTATTTTTTTTTACTATATGTTACCAATGGTTGAGGTATTGCTTGGATACTAAATCAGATTGCAACTGAGTAGCTCTTTGTATCACACTATAATGAGGACATATACTCTGAGTCGTTGCTGTGAATATTTTAACTTATCTAATTAAAAGTTACATTTTAGTCACTTTGTTTCTAAGACTCATCTGGCAGCAGCATGATGTAGGCAAAGAGACTCTGAATCCATCAGTGTATCTCTTAGATTACTGGCTGCAGCCGTTCTGACATGATCATACTTTTTAGATTTAGCATGTAGCAGAGCTGTAGTAGGAGAGAAAAGGCGCAATAGGGTCTTACCCGATTTACAGGGCAGAGGGAAAAAGGGTTAAAACACACTCACCTGGCTGGGTTGTGCCAGTCACAACCCCTTAGAGAACGTGGATGAGTGCTTTAGTGGTTCAGCAGCAGCCCCGTGTCTGAGGAAAGGATATCAAAGTGTAGACTGGAGGAAAAACGGGTTTAAAAACCGCGCTAGGAAACCACGAGCAAGGATGTAAATGAATATTTTTCTTTTATTTAGATAATTCCAACGCGTTTCGGAGACCCATCTGTCTCCTTCCTCAGGGAAAAAGAGATTCTTTTTCCCTGAGGAAGGAGACAGATGGGTCTCCGAAACGCGTTGGAATTATCTAAATAAAAGAAAAATATTCATTTACATCCTTGCTCGTGGTTTCCTAGCACGGTTTTTAAACTCGTTTTTCCTCCAGGCTACACTTTGATATCCATGTAGCAGAGCTGAGAGAGCTGCCCCCACCCACACCAGGCTCTCAGTAGAGATTGTACATTGACAGTGAGGTGTCAATCACTGGAGAGGGCGTGCTGGACTGCCCTGTGTGTAACATTGTAGTCCCAGCAATCAGAAGTTTGTGTCCTGCTGCTTAAACAAAGAGTAAATAAACATATCGGACATTGATAAGACAGGCGTCCCTGAATTCTGTGTGTTAACCCTTGCAGCATGCTGTCTTCATCTTACATAGCAAAAACCTGTTGACAGATTCCCTTTTAGCTTTGATATCCTCTTGAGTAACTTGAGTTGCCTTAGCCATCATCTTACAACGTTACACTATGCCATTAGAAGAGTTGCAAATATACAGAATTTCCTTTTACTTCTATGAAGAAAAATAGAAAGCCGCAGAACAGAACTGTAAAGAACAACTAAAGTGGGGAACAGGTAGCCCAAATGTTTAGTCTTCATAGCACATAACAGGGTTTGAGCAAACTGTTGAATATATGTTGTCCTTGGCTTCGAGGGTACATGTACCATAACGGAAGATTATGTGATTGCCATATACAGTAGACCCCGCCAGAGGTTTAATGGCCAGTGAGAATAAGCATGGTCCTCCTCTCCAAAGACCATATACTGTGTGGTATAATCTGTCTTCATATGCAACATATTCTTAGAGGTTTTGGTGCTGCCATTATTGTGACTTATGCTGTATATAACACATTCTGGTAAAGTATAGACATGAATACAGACTTTTAGTTGAATTATCCACTGTGCGTTTCATGACGCTAAGTTACTGATTCATAGCAGCTGCTTTCTCTATTGAATTCAATTAATTTGTATGGGTCCATGTGCGACTCCCGATCCCTACCTTGGATTATTGGTCACCTCCAGCATATAGTTTATCTCTACTAGGTTCCGTACTGCCCCCCCCCCCACCCCCAGTGTACGTCTGTTGGTGAAGTTGTTATACGGGGACCTTGCTGGGGGCCTGCGTAACACATGGGATGTCAGGGGGCACAATGTCTCATTAAGTGAAAATTCTGTATGTTACAATCTGGTCAGTGACAATGGATGAAAAGCCTATAGTAAAATCAGACCAACAAACAGGCCCTGGTGAAGTGATACAATAAATTTACACCCCTTACATTTTTGTCTAAATATCAGAAAGCATTATATATATAGCAGAAACTCCAAAAGACATACTGATCGGGAATATAGATTGTGAGCCCCAGTGGGGACAGACGGTATGGCTGAAGTCTGTAAAGCGCTGAGGAATTAATGGCGCTATATAAGTGAATAAAATAAATGTGTTCAAGAACATAACCCTGCAGCAGATTGCCTGCCGTGGCCTGTCAGTCTACATCCGTAAGCTGGCTGTGATAAGTGCAATTTAAATGTAAATAGTGACCTCTTGTGGTCATTTGTAATAAGTGCATGTAGTAATTTATACAACCAAGTGCAAATAATTATGAAGGACCATAAGGTCATGGTTACACATCATGTATATATATATATATATATATATATATATATATATATATATACAAAGGAGCAATCTACTCTTGGATTTTTTACTGCAGTTTTTGTATCCGTTTTCACTTTTTATACATATTGGTGTGGATTGGACATTTTTTTAATGGGGTTTTTTAGTGCCCAAATATTGGGATACTGCATCTAAAAATGTCTTTGTGCTTTTTACATTAAGTGTTAAATGCTCAGTGGGTAAGAGTTCTCATTAAATCACAATTTTAAACACATAATTTCTGCAGAAAAAGCAGCAGAAAAAGTACAGTGTAAGGCCGGGGTCACATTAGTGTATAGCATCAGATGCCATATGCTAATGACTCTGGGCTCATCTCTACTGCGTCCGTGAGCCGAGGGACATTCACTCTGCTGCGATTCTCTCACATGTGACAATCGATCACAGGTGGAAATAAAAGGAGATCTTAGTCTCGCCACTGTCGCCACTGCTGTCTCTGCGTATATCGGACTGATGACATCTCAGTACAGTCCGATCTTTCACACGCACCTGTAGACTTGTATGGGTGCGCGTGATCTGAGATACGATGCCAATCACAGTACTGACATTTCTTTGCTCATATGGAATCGGCCTGAGAAAAGGATCGCAGATCTGAGCTGCATCATGGAATAACATTGGTCCGAGTGCTTTTCAGATTGTATCGCATTGCACTTGTCCGATTTATACACTAATGTGAGCGAGCCCTTAACATTACACAGGGACATGGCCTTAAACTAATAAAAAAAAGCAAGTTGTATTAGAGAACAGTGCTGCAATAACTGCTGATTAAACGACAAAACCATCTTCATGGATTCCCGGCAGCAGTCCTTGTAGTATCAGTGTCGTGTATAAGAAAGTAATTGTTAAGATTTGTGACATAAGTAAACCTTAGACCCAGTGGCGTAACTAGAGTTTGATGGGCCCCGGTGCAAAGTTCAGACCTGGGCCCCCCTCCACATACACCGACACTTAGGGTACGGGATAATGACACTGACACTCTGGGTACAGGATAATGATGCTGACACTTGGCTCTTACCCAAAGCACCCGCCTTTCCCATGATCTGAAATCCCTCTATCAGCACCCAGCTTTCCTATGTTCTGATATCCATCTTGTCCTCGGCACACTGCTTCCCCATGCTCTGCTATACATCTTTCCCTCAGCACCCAGCTTTCCCATATCAGAGCATGGGAAAGCTGGGTGCTGAGAAATGATGTATAGCAGAGCATGGGAAAGCTGGGTGCTGAGAGAAGATGTATAGCAGAGCATGGGAAAGCTGGGTGCTGAGGGAAAGAGCCTTTTTCCCTCAGCATAAAACGTTCCCATCCCATGCTTGTATCTTTGTCCCCCCTTGTATATAGTTCTCCAAATACAATAATGGCACCCACATAGCCTTCCAAATAGTATAAAGGGTCCCACATAACCCTTCATATATTAGAATACACTTCCATAGTTCTCCATGCATTATAATTCACCCCATAGTACTCAATATATAATACTGCACCACATAGTCCTCCATATATTATAATGCACCCCCATAATCCTCCATGTATAAAGTAGCCCTTCAATTATTAATAGTTCTCTATGTATTATAATTCACCCCATAGTTCTCCATGTATTATACTGCACCACATAATCCTTCATGTATAAAGTACCCCTCCAATTATTATAATGAATTTCTCATAGTTCTCCATATATTCACCCCATAGTTCTCCATATATTATACTGCACCACATAGTCCCCAATGTTTTATAATGCACCCCCATAGTCTATATTTAAGGTAGCCTCCATAGTCCTCCATATATTATAATGTAGCCCCCATAGTCCTATATGTATTATAACGCAACCCCATGAAACTTCATATTGCATTATGCAGCCCCATATTCCATGTATAACGTGTCCTTCATTTTGTATTATGCAGCCCCCCAGACCTCCATATATAATAATGCAGCCAGCCTCTCCAGGCCTCCATGTATAATAATGCAGCCAGCCTCCTCAGGCCTCCATGTATAATGTAGCAGCCAGCCTCTCCAGGCCTCTATGTATAACAATGCACCCAGCCTCCTCAGGCCTCCATGTATAATGCAGTATCTCCAGGCCTCCATGTATAATGCAGTATCTCCAGGCCTCCATATATAATGCAGCCTCTCCAGGCCTCCATGTATAATAATGCAGCCTCTCCAGGCCTCCATGTATAATAATGCAGCCTCCCCAGACCTCCATGTATAATAATGCAGCCTCCCCAGACCTCCATGTATAATGCAGCCTCTCTGGGCCTCCATGTATAATAATGCAGCTTCCCCAGACCTCCATGTATAAAGCAGCCTCTCAAAGCCTCCATGTACAATAATGCAGCCTCCCCAGACCTCCATATATAATGCAGCCTCCCCAGACCTTTATGTATAAAGCAGCCTCTCCAGGCCTCCATGTATAAAGCAGCCTCTCCAGGCCTCCATGTATAATAATGCAGCCTCTCCAGACCTCCATGTATAAAGCAACCTTCTCAGACCTCCATGTATAAAGCAGCCTCTCCAGACCTCCATATATAATGCAGCCTCCTCAGACCTCCATGTATAAAGCAGCCTCTCCAGGCCTCCATGTATAATAATGCAGCATCCCCAGACCTCCATATATAATGCAGCCTCCTCAGACCTCCATATATAAAGCAGCCTCTCCAGGCTTCCATGTATAATAATTCAGATTCCCCAGAACTGCCTTCCCAAGCCTCTGGCCACCGTTTACTCACTTATATTAGAAAAAAAAAACAACAAGTACTCACCTTCTCTCTTCCTTCCACCGCTGCTGTCCTCCCCGCTGCTCGTTCTCCCGGTGCTGCAGTCGGCGTCCTCCCGTCCTGCACTCTGTGCACTCAGCACAGCAGTTGCTTGGGAGTGATGTCACTGCACAGGGGGAGAATGGTGATGCATAGCGCGGCACTGGCCGCGCTATGCTTCATCATTACTGTGCGCAGTGACGGGGGAGACGCCGCAGCCGCTTACACCAGGAAGGGGGCCCCGGTGCCGCCGCAGATACCAGGCAGGGGGGCCTGGTGTCGGCGGCGGCAGCGGGTGAAATAGCGGCCGCGTGGTCTGTGACAGATCAGCGCGGCTCCTCTCACACTGACAGAAGCTGGCTGCTGATCTGCCTGGCGGCCGCCGGGCCCCTAACCTCCCGGGCCCGGTCGGGATCGCGACCGCTGCGACCGCGGTAGTTACGCCACTGCTTAGACCCGCATTACACATCCATTTAATTTGTATGTGTGCGGTACGTATTTGCACGTACCGGAGACACGTACACACGGATACCCATGTTAATCAATGGTAGATGGCACACACACGTAAAATCGCACGGAACGTGTGTCCGTGAGGTAAGTACGTTTGTGCGCTTTTCTACACGGACAACATGTCCGTTTTTGGCCGGCAGCACGCAGGCACGGACCCGCTTTAGTCTATGGGTCCGTGCCTGCACGTACCGCACACGGAGTATGTCTGTGTTCAGCACGTTTCGTGCATGTGCGTTTTTACACTAGCGATCTCTTTTTTTTTTTTTTTTTTTTTTAATTAAATTCAGTATACTTACCTTTTTTTTCTGCTGTTCTCAGTCATACTTACATTGGCGCTCGGTTTTTTTCTTACCCCGGCTCATACCGCTCCCCGATCACCAGCGCGGCGAGGAACAGCTGTGCAGAGAATACGCACACCCACCGGCTGCTGTGATTGGGTGTAGTGAGACAGCTGTCACCCAGTGTGGGGGGCGTGTCTGACTGCAATCAATCATAGGCGCCGGTGGGCGGGGAAAGCAGGGAATACGAGATTGATTAATGAGAGGCCGGCATATTCAAAGTAATTGTTGCCGCGTATTCTCTGCACAGCTGTTCCTCGCCGCGCTGGTGATCGGGGAGCGGTAAGTATGAGAGAGGGCTACTAACTTCAGTCACTCGGGGGATTAGCGGTCACTGGTGAATCCTGCACAGGTGACCGCTAATCAGTACGCGGCACACAGACAGAGCCGCGGCATGACAATGAAGTCGGGTGAAGTTCACCCGAGTTCATTCTCATCGCGCGACTCTGTCTGCTGTCAGCCGACATGTATCAACGACATTGTGCAATACACAAACGGACATTCCACACGGACATTCCACGTAGACATACACGGGCATTTTACACACAAACATGGACATTTTACACGTACACACGGCTCGCATACGCCATCACACGGATGCCATACGTACCGGAGAAACGCCCCAAAAAAACGGACCGTGTCATACGGACTTTTTTTTGCGGAACTGTGTTTAGGCCTTAGACAAGATTTAGTCCTAATATCACACAGCATTTTACAATAATACTTGAGCAGTGATGTTATTCATGCACTTAGTAGTAGAATGAACAATAATATATAGACCTTGTCTTCACAGCAACTTCTGGATTGTACTTTCCAAAAAAAGATTTTACTGAGAATTTACACCCAGATCAGCCGGCTGGTGCAATGCTACAAGTCCATGCCCTGAGCGACCGCCCGGGAGAGGTCCCACACTTCAGCCTGTGCAGGACCATTCCCAAACAGAAGTACATTCACTTTTTCCACGTGGATGGACGGACAGGAATCCTCTATCTCAATGAGACCTTCACCAGGGAAATCTTCAATGAGCTAAGTAAGTGTTTATTGTAGCAAGCCTTGACTGATCTTTTTTTAATAAATCTTTATGGTTATTCCCAAAATAGTAAGTTATAGTACGAGTTCAGCATTCTTTGCAGTCCTATAGACAATTGAGAACGAATGGAGCATAGGTGCGGAATCTAGAAAACCCGTCTCCTCTGCTACAGAGCCCTGTGATCCAAAGCAGTCGGACCCCCAGTGATAGGCCATCCCCTGTCCTATGCATAGTGAATAACCTACTATTTCAGGAATAACCCTCTAATGTAACTTATATACTAGAAGTATTTCCCAATATCTATATATTATACTGTGTGCCACGTGCTGTTGTGTTAGGTGGTCTAACCTCCTAAAGGACCACACATGGCCGTATGTTTCATATAATGTATTTAAAGAACACATTCTGGAGTTGGACTGGGAGAAAAAAAATATTCCTAATTTATTTATTTATTTTCTAAAGTAGGTCAGTAAGTTTACAGTGATTACCTTATATTAGAATGGTGGGTTTTTAATGTTTTACTACTTGAATAAATTAAAGATTTTTTGTCACCATAACTTTTATTTTTCCATCTATGGTGTTAAGGGCTTGTTTTTTTGCTGGACAAGCTACAGTTTTTGGGCGTTAGTAAATGTATTGATTTCTATTTTTGGGATGAAGGAGGAGGCAAAGTGATTGAAAAAAATTGCAGAATTGCTGTTTTTTTTTCGATTTATGGAAAGCAGGATAAATATTGTTCCTATTGTAGCATCCAGGAGGCTAAATCCTCACAAATGGAGCCCGGACAGATGGCTGCAGTTATAGGGACGTGTCAGCTCTACACTTCAGGTCCTAAACCCTCACCATACTACATTAATCACTATATGATATACATGTACATCCTTGGTCGGGAAGGGTTTGATAGACATCTAATAAAGAATATTTTTTTTTTAGCAAAAAGATAAAGGTAAGATCATCACGATTGTTGGAGAATGTGAAAGAAAACCAAATCTGTGTGTGCAGAATCCGCCTGGTGCCGCACAGCAAAACCATATAGAAGAGGATGAGGTGCGGCCGACCACCCCATAACATGAAGAATCCTTTATTGAAAAATCCTTAAAACAAGTAAATCTATCCAGAAAAAAGTTTAAAATGTGAACGTTTCTGGCAAAACATGCGCGATTGATCATAGTATCTCAGAGAATCATGGGAAACATGTTTTAAGTATGCAAGAACCAATTACATGATCAAATAATTATTCATAAAGAAAACCACTGCTCAGATAATATCCAAACATGAGTGGAGCAAAAAACCGACAATGTACAGTACAGACTAAAAGTTTGGACACACCTTCTCATTCAAAGAGTTTTCTTTATTTTCATGACTCTGAAAAATTGTAGATTCACATTGAAGACATCAAAACTATGAATTAACACATGTGGAATGAAATACTTAACAAAAACGTGTGAAGCAACTGAAAATATGTCTTATATTCTAGGTTCGTCAAAGTAGCCACCTTTTGCATTGATTACTGCTTTGCACACTCTTGGCATTCTCTTGATAAGCTTCAAGAGGTAGTCACCGGAAATGGTTTTCCAACAGTCTTGAAGGAGTTTCCAGAGATGCTTAGCACTTGTTGGCCCTTTTGCCTTCACTCTGCAGTCTAGCTCACCCCAAACCATCTCGATTGGGTTCAGGTCTGGTGACTGTGGAGGCCAGGTCATCTGGCGTAGCACCCCATCACTCTCCTTCTTAGTCAAATAGCCATTACACAGTCTGGAGGTGTGTTTGGGGTCATTGTCCTGCTGAAAAATAAATGATGGTCCAACTAAACGCAAACCACATGGAATAGCACGCCACTACAAGATGCTGTGGTAGCCATGCTGGTTCAGTATGCCTTCAATTTTGAATAAATCCCCAACAGTGTCACCAGCAAAGCTGCCACACACCATCACACCTCCTCCTCCATGCTTCACGGTGGGAACCAAGCATGTAGAGTCCATCCGTTCACCTTTTCTGTGTCGCACAAAGACACGGTGGTTGGATCCAAAGATCTCAAATTTGGACTCATCAGACCAAAGCACAGATTTCCACTGGTCAAATGTCTATTCCTTCTGTTTTTTAGCACAAACAAGTCTCTTCTGCTTGTTGCCTGTCCTTAGCAGTGGTTTCCTAGCAGCTATTTTACCATGAAGGCCTGCTGCACAAAGTCTCCTCTTAACAATTGTTCTAGAGATGTCTCTGCTGCTAGAACTCTGTGTGGCATTCACCTGGTCTCTAATCTGAGCTGCCAACCTGCGATTTCTGAGGCTGGTGACTCAGATAAACTTATCCTGCACAGCAGAAGTGACTCTTGGTCTTCCAAGAGGTGGTAGAAGGAGGTTGTGGGAATGTTTCTAGAAGAGGCCACTCATTAGGCAATATTTTCTAACCAAGTCTTTTCTAATTCTGAATTGGCTTTCATCCAGTGGCTTTCTCAGATGTTCCGGTAGTCGTTGTAATGTATGCATTTTTGCTGCCAATAAAAAACATCCATTTTCTCCGCCGCATGATGCAAGCCACATAATTGATTTTGTTCATCAACTGCGACTCCACATTGTATATGACGTAGACTGCAGCGCTTTCAATATGCGATACATAGGATGCATAACCTGTAAATGATAACAAAACAAAATGCAGAACATCTGATAAATATTACCAATAAAAATAGAGACATCTGGAGCTGTCAAACATTTTGTCAAAGTACACAACAGGCAAATCTCCTTTTAGGTTTTTGGCATTGAAAGCCCTAAAAGGTGAGAAAATTGGCAGAAAAAAATGTACCCTATGTGAAGGCTTTCAGATATTAACTCTTGACACAAAATATCTGAATGCATGAAATGTAAAAATGATTTACATTTATTGGAAGGTTGTCTGTTTCATACATTGTCAGACTGTCACGCTGGCGAGTGTTGACCCACTGTGCCACAAGACTGGGCTTACTCTGGAAATGCGTGACCAAGAGACTACCTGGTTCTTCATTAGAGCCTCTGATGGTAAGGTTAGGCTTGTGTTGTAGGTAGCCACCAGGTACCACTCCAGGGCAGTTACCGGTTCTGCAATAGCTGAGCCCAGGGTTCGACTCGGGTTAACAGACATAACGGTTGAAGCACACTGGACAGCCAGAACATGGGAACAGTTTCACTAGACAGGATCTGATACTGAGGCACGGGCTCGGGTTCACAGGCCAGGTTCTGATTCAGCATCACAGGCTCTGGTTCAAAAGGACAGGTTTAGGATCACAAGTTCAGGTTTAAAGGATAGGTTCAAGTCTAGGTTCATGGGTTCGGGTTCACAGGATTGATACAGTATAATGGCGACCTGACATCTAGCAATATGCATAGGTAAGCTGATCATACACGTTCCAAATGAAGCGCACCCTTTTAAGAGGCGAGGAGCATGTGCCCAAAGCTCGCTCCCAGGAGACCAGCACGGCATGCATAGGCTCTGGACATGGAAGCTACAGCAGAGGACATAATAGAGAACTGCGAAACGGAGGTGATGATGTCAGTGTTACACAGTCCTTTGCTCATAGGATAATATCCAAATATGAGTGCACCATTGTGTTCCTTTTTGAATACAGTATATCACAAAAGTGAATACCCCCTTCAAATTTTTGTAAATATTTTATTGTACCTTTTCATGAGACAACAGTGAAGATAAGACACTCTTTACTTTACAGTATAAAGTGTACAGCTTGTATAACAGTATAATTTGGGTGTGCTTTCTAAATAACTCAACATACAGCCATTAAACTGCTAACAACAACAGTGAGTACACCGCTATTTGAAAATCACCAAATTATGCCCAAAGTGTCATTATTTTTTTTGGCCACCGTTATTTTCAAGCACTGCCTTTAACACTCTTGAGCATGCAGTTCACTAGAGCTTCATAGGAGCCACTGAAATCCTCTTCCATCCTCCATGACGACATCATTAAGCTGGTGGATGTTAGAGATCTTGTGCTCCTCCACCTTCTGGTTGATGATGCCTCACAGATGGGGTTTAGGTCTAGCTCCTTTACCCTCAGTTTCTTTATCAAGGCAGTCCTTGGAGGTGTGTTTGGGGTCATTATCATGTTTGAATACTGCCATGCAACGCAGTTTATGAAGGTAGGGGATCATGCTCTGCTTCAGTATGTCACAGTACATTGTTCCCTCAATGAACTGTAGCTCCCCACAGCCGGCAGCAGTCATGCAGCCCCAAAGTATTACCCTCCCAACACAATGCTTGACTGTAGGCAAGGCACACTTGTCTTTGTATTCCTTATCTGGTTGCCGCTACACTCACTCAACACCATCTGAAGCCGATAAGTTTATCTTGGTCTTACCAGACCACTGGACATATTTCCAGTAATCCAATCCATGTCCTTAGGGGTACTTTGCACACTACGACATCGCAGGTGCGATGTCGGTGGCGTCAAATTGAAAGTGACACATATCCGTTATCGCAGGCGACATCATACTGTGTAAAGCCTAGATGATACGATTAACGAGCGCAAAAGCGTCGTAATCGTATCATCGGTGTAGCGTCGGCATAATCCATAATTACGCTGACGCGATGGTCCGATGTTGTTCCTCGCTCCAGCAGCAGCACACATCGCTGTGTGTGAAGCCGCAGGAGCGAGGAATATCTCCTACCGGCGTCACCGCAGCTCCCGTAGGATATGCGGAAGGGAGAAGGTGGGCGGGATGTTTACATCCCGCTCATCTCCGCCCCTCCACTCCTATTGGCCGCCTGCCGTGTGACGTCGCAGTGATGCCGTACGACCCGCCCCCTTAAGGAGGCGGGTCGCAAGCCAGAGCGACGTCCCAGGACAGGTGAGTCCATGTGAAGCTGCTGATAATGTGCGCTACGGCAGCTATCACAAGGATATCGCAGCTGCGACGGGGGCGGGGACTATCACGCTCGGCATCGCAGCATCGGCTTGCGATGTCGCAGCGTGCAAAGTACCCCTTAGTCTGCTTGTCTTCAGCAGACTATTTGTGGGCTTTCTTATGCATCATCTTTGGAAGAGACTTTCTTCTGGGACAACAGCCATGTAGACTAATTTGATGCAGTGTGCGACGTATGGTCTAAGCACTAACAGGCTAACCCCCCACCCCTTTAACCTCTGCAGCAATGATAGTAGCACTCATATGTCTGTTTTGAAAAGACAACCTCTGGATATGACACTGAGCACATGCACTCAACTTCTTTGGTTGATCATTTTGAGACTTGTTCTGAGTGGAACCAATCTTGTTAAACTGCTGTATGGTCTTGGCCACCATGCTGCAGCTCAGTGTTGGGGTGCTGGCAATCTTCTCATAGCGTAGTCAATCTTTATGTAGAGCAACAATTCTTTTTTTCAGATCCTCAGAGAATTCTTTGCCATGAAGTGCCATATTGAATTTCCAGTGACCAGTATGAAAGAGTGTGTGAGGGATAACATCCAATTTAACTCAGCTCTTCCTCATTCACACCTGAGACCTTGTCACACTGAGTCACCAGGAAAGAAAATTGGCTAATTGGGCACAATTAGTCTATTTCACCTAGCAGTGTACTCACTTATGTTGCCAGTGGTTTACATATTAATGGCTGTGTACTGAGTAATTTAGATGGCACACCAAATTTACACTTATACAAGCTGTACACTGACTACTTTACATTGTATCTGACACGCCCGCACTGGAGCCTGGGGGTTACTCGTTACTGGGCCGGTCCTTGTTCGCGGGTGGGATGTCGCGGCAGCAAGGCCCGGTTTCATGACCCTGGTGGTGTCGTTATAAAAAGGGGATATTTACAAGGGATGATGAGTTATTCAGGATGCCACATGTGGTACTTGGCCAGAGATAGCCGACGCTTTGGAATGGGACCTCTAGGGCAGATGGTGACCCAGCTTGGTTGGTATAGCTCTCCACAGGTAGAGCTGGGCCCCAGGGCTGATGGGGGTAGTAGTCGGTGATGGCAGGGGTGCAGGGCCAGAGGCACAGGCGAAAAACGGAACGACACAGGGATGCATTCTCAAGGTTTTTACTCACTGAAGCAGGTTCCAAGGTAATGTGCAGCCCCACAGGTGCTGTGTCAGTGCATTACCTTCAGGGACTCCACGTGGGATGGTCTGGTCACAGGTAGGGAACCTTCCTTTAGAATTTTCGTGACGCCACTCTCGGTATTGTGGTCAGGGTGACCGCCACTGCAGATTAAGTGGTGCCTGGGGCTGATGGCGGGTGCAGTCAGTTGTAGTGGCCTCCCGAGAGTGAGGCAAGCCCCAGGACCCTGTGTAAGTGTGTGGAACCACAAGGTGCAGAATGACTCAAACACAGTCCAGGCAGTCTTTCAGGGTTTTTACTCACTGTTGATGGTAGGGTGAGTAACCTGGGCGTAGCTGGGATGAACCAGGCTGGAACCAGGTATCCTTCCGGCTGGCTGATGAGGGTGACTACCAACTCGCCTTCCTAGCCCTGTGTGTTTTTGGGTGACCCCAACTTGAAGTCCTGCTGGGGTCGCCCAGGGAAGTTGCTGATGCCTCTCTCCCCTTCTTTTGGCCCGTTTGCTTGTAGCCTGGACCAGGTCACTCCAGTTGCTTGCCTCCTGTGAACTATGGGCCCTCTCTTCACTACGTGGCTCCGGACTCTGTGGTGGTATGGTGTGAGTCTGAAGTGCCCCCACTGGCAGGTTTGGCAGGAGAAAATTTAATAAATCTCTGCACTGGGACCTGTTACCCTTGTGGGCCTGGTACCTCCCTGGCAGTCCCCTTACTCTGCCACCCCTTTGCTCTCTCTAGCCTTGGGTGGATTTCGGGTGGTACTACCAGGTGACCGATCTCCCCCGTTGGTAGTCACTGCGCGTACATGGTCTGACTAGTGGCAGCCTCAGGTCTCCTCTTTGCGTCTGCTCTTCCTGAGCTCCACTTCAGACTCAGCTCCCTCCTTCCTTCTCTGTCTGCCTACGCCACCTAGCAACCAGGCTCTCTACCACACCCCTTGAGTGGAAATGGAGGCTACGCCCCCTCCTGGATTCCCCAGGGGTCCCTATCAAAGGTAGATGTGTGAGACCTGATTACTATGCGCCTGTGTAGTCACACCTCGGTTAGCCTTCTGGTTTACCTGTATTGTACTGCCCCCAGCATGGGTGCAGTACTCAGTGGTGCCTGACCAGGTCAGGGGCGCCACATTCCCCCTTAGTTATCACCAGCACGTCCTCGGGCTGGAAGACAACATATAAAAATGCATAAAACAGTAAAACATATAAAACATTATAAAACCACCAGGTACCATACATCACCACCCTCCACCCACAAGTCCGTTAACCCACCCTCTCAGGAGGCAGATCACCGGTCCTTTTAGCAACCAGGTCTGGGCCATCCGTTTCCCCAGACCTCTCCTCCAGTCTTCCTCTCCCATTTGAGCCGCGCCTTCAGCCACTTCTGGCAGGATGTAGAGGCGGCTTTCTTGGTCTGGTGGTTTCAGGGTATAACTGGCCTGGTGGAGCCGCGCCTTCAGCCTCTTCTGACAGGATGTAGAGGCGGCCTCCACAATTGGTGCTGACCAGGTACCCTCTTTGTTGTGAAGAGCCAGGCCCCATAAACAGGCGTGCTCCCTGGTCACAGACGAGCAAGGCCCCTAAACAGGCTGGCTCTGGTGGTGGTACCATTCAAGGTAACTATAAACACTGCGAGAATTTGTGGCTATAGCCAGTTCATAGCCTATGGTCCTTATAAAAGTGCACAAAACTGGTGCAAAGTGTGCTTAAAAAGGGGGGGTTCTCACATAAGTTCATGTGGGCGCATTTCTTGAACTTTTCAACGTTGCAAACTTTTAAAACTGGTAACTTTGCTGTACTTTACATAGATTCCTCCTCACCAGGGCTTGGGCCTGTAGGGCTGCGGCACCTGTCATTTTCTACATTTCTGTCGTCATCATCTGTGGTTGTATCTTCTGTTGGTTCTTTGCCTTTATTGGTGTCTTTTTCTATTTCTTTATCTTCTTCCGCTGTTTCTGTTTCTTTTTCTTGTTCTGTTCTTTCTTTATCTTTATCTTGTTCTGTTAGGGTACCTTCACACTTAGCGATGCAGCAGCGATCCGACCAGCGATCTGACCTGGTCAGGATCGCTGCTGCATCGCTACATGGTCGCTGGTGAGCTGTCAAACAGGCAGATCTCACCAGCGACCAGTGAACAGCCCCCAGCCAGCAGCGACGTGCAAGCGACGCTGCGCTTTCACGGAGCCGCCGTCTGGAAGCTGCGGAGACTGGTAACTAAGGTAAACATCGGGTATGGTTACCCGATGTTTACATTAGTTACCAGTGTGAGCAGGGAGCAGGGAGCCGCGCACACTGAGCGCTGGCTCCTTGCTCTCCTAGCTACAGTACACATCGGGTTAATTAACCCGATGTGTAATGCAGCTACATGTGCAGAGAGCAGGGAGCCGCGCACACTGAGCGCTGGCTCCTTGCTCTCCTAGCTGCTGTACACATCGGGTTAATTAACCCGATGTGTACAGCAGCTACATGTGCAGAGAGCCGGAGCCGGCAGCACAGGCAGCGTGAGAGCTGCAGAGGCTGGTAACTAAGGTAAATATCGGGTAACCACCTTGGTTACCCGATGTTTATCTTGGATACAGCTTACCTCAGCTGTCAGACGCCGGCTCCTGCTCCCTGCTCGCTTCATTTGTCGCTCTCTTGCTGTCACACACAGCGATCTGTGTGTCACAGCAGGAGAGCGCCTTTGAAGAAAACGAACCAGGGCTGTGTGTAACGAGCAGCGATCTCGCAGCAGGGGCCAGATCGCTGCTCAGTGTCACACACAGCGAGATCGCTAATGATGTCACTGCTGCGTCAGAAAAAGCGTGACTCAGCAGCGATCTCGGCAGCGAGCTCGCTGTGTGTGAAGCACCCCTTACTGTTGTTACTGTAGACTTTGGAGTTTGGGCAGAAGCAGCTGGGCCACAATCAGGATTTCTAGAACATGGCGTAACGTCTAGCGCATACCAACCATGCTCTCCTCGATGTTTTGTGAACTCCACTAAGTCTCCCATGTACAGATTTCTTCCTGGATGTCCTCTTGGTAAATGTGCTCTGACATCTCTTCTGCTCAAAAATATGCCGTCTTTCATGCCAGGTGCAATGATAAAGCTGTACCCTGATTTTAAGCTGAAGTCTTCTACCACTTCACGGCAGAGGGATCCCCTTTCCTGGTAGTGAGCCTTCCTTAGGTGTTGATTATCTTCAAGATCTCTAGCTGTAACATCATACCAGTCTGGGGACTGCTGTGCTGTGGCCAGTTTTGCGCAGGCGCGGCGCTGGGCTCTAGTTGTGGGGCTCCTCGGCACCGCAGGCTCCCAGGTTGGGGCCAGTACTGTCAGCTCTTCATCAGCAGAGGGTGTTGGGCTCTCTTCATCCCGGCGGGAGTATGGCAGCATCTCTGGCTTTGGGCCTCTCCTCCCCCTTAGTGCTCTTGAGCACTCCTCTCGTTGTAGCACTGGGAATGTGTCCTCATCAGCAGGCCAGGGCGGTGGGCTTTTTATCGTGGATGTTACTGGAGCCTTCCTGTGGGAATGCGGAGGGAGCAGATACTGGTCCACCATCTCCTTTGGGAAATGGGCCTCCAGATCCGCCTAGAATCTCATGTATTCGGGGTCTTCTCCCGGTGGGGACGGGAGGTCCAATTCCTTAGGCTGAGGAGCGGCGTCTGCTCTGGCTTTACAGGCCGGGGTAGATGGTCTTGCGGCCTTGTCTTGGCAGGCCGCGCCTAGCATGGCGGCGGCCTGGTCTTGGCGGGCCGCGCCTAGCATGGCGGCGGCCTGGTCTTGGCGGGCCGAGCCTGGCGTGGCTGTGGCCTGGTCTTGGCGGGTCGCGCCTTGCATGGCGGCGGCCTGGTCTTGGCGGGCCGCACCTAGCATGGCGGCGGCCTGATCTTGGCGGGCCGAGCCTGGCGTGGCTGTGGCCTGGTCTTGGCGGGCCGCGCCTTGCATGGCGGCGGCCTGGTCTTGGCGGGCCGCGCCTAGCATGGCGGCGGCCTGGTCTTGGCGGGCCGAGCCTGGCA
The DNA here is from genome assembly GCF_048569485.1 of Anomaloglossus baeobatrachus. Lineage (NCBI taxonomy): Eukaryota > Metazoa > Chordata > Amphibia > Anura > Aromobatidae > Anomaloglossus > Anomaloglossus baeobatrachus. Next base: position 187,279,490 of record NC_134357.1, on the reverse strand, counting down.
TGGCTGCGGCCTGGTCTTGGAGGGCCGCGCTTAGCATGGCGGCGGCCTGGGTCAGCGTTGCCCCGGCGGCGTGGATGAGTGTCGCGACTGCAATGGGATGTTGGCGGGTCGGGCAGGGCATCACTGCGGTGGCCTGGGCTGGATGGGCCAGGCTGGGCGTCGCTGCTGCGGCGTGGTCTTGGTGGGTCGGGCCTGACATGGCGGCGGCCTGGGCTTGATAGGCTGGGCTGGGCGTCGCTACTTCTAGGGCCTCTGCGGGGACCGCAGGCTTCGCAGCGGGGATCGGTGCACTCGTGCGGGCAGGGGCAGCACAGGACTCACCCAGGCTTGGCATCATTGGAGTCCGAGTAGTCGCCGCTCGCGCGTCGCTTGCCTCTCCATCCACTTCTTGTGGGCCCAGGCGATTCCAGCCATCTCTCTGAGCTCTGCGCGTCTTTCCCGGATCTGCTGCATCACCTTCGCCTCCAGCCTTTCACACCACTGGTCCAGCTCCCAGTCCCACCAGGCAGCGGAGCCCAGCTCTGGGTTTCTGTGTGTGAACGCTATTTTCTCTGCACGATCTTCTCTCAGCAGCAGGCTTGTGACTCCTTCTCCTTCCCGCCGTCTCTGTACACATCCGCTTTCATCACTCGCGTGGTCAGGACTCTGCAGGGGTTCTCTCTGTAGCCACACCTCTTCGTGGGCGGTAACTTCTTCTAGCGCGGGCTCCTGTTGTTCTTTGGCACACTTTTCATGGTGGCAATATGGCGGCGCTTCCAACTTTTCAAGCGGACCGCCCAGGCACATGGTCACCTGTCTTAACAGGTCTAGTCCTTATCCTGTTCGTGACGCCAGTTGTGAAGCCCCACAGGTATTGTATCGGTGCATTACCTTCAGGGACTCCACGTGGAGGAACAGTCTGGTCACAGGTAAGGAACCTTCCTTTAGAATTTTCGTGACGCCACTCTCGGTATTGCGGTCAGGGTGACCGCCACTGCAGATTAAGGGGTGCCTGGGGCTGATGGCGGGTGCAGTCAGTTGTAGTGGCCTCCCGAGAGTGAGGCAAGTCTCAGGGCCCTGTGTTAGTGTGTGGAACCACAAGGCGCAGAATGATTCAAACACAGTCCAGGCAGTCTTTCAGGATTTTTACTCACTGTTGATGGTAGGGTGAGTAACCCGGCGTAGCTGGGATGAACCAGGCTGGAACCAGGTATCCTTCCGGCTGGCTGATGAGGGTGACTACCAACTCGCCTTCCTAGCCCTGTGTGTTTTGGGGTGACCCCTACTTGAAGTCCTGCTGGGGTCACCCAGGGAAGTTGCTGATGCCTCTCTCCCCTTCTTTTGGCCCGTTTGCTTGTAGCCTGGACCAGGTCACTCCGGCTGCTTGCCTCCTGTGAACTATGGGCCCTCTCTTCGCTACGTGGCTCCGGACTCTGTGGTGGTATGGTGTGGGTCTGAAGTGCCCCCACCGGTAGGTTTGGCAGGAGAAAATGTAATAAATCTCTGCACTGGGATCTGTTACCCTTGCGGGCCTGGTACCTACCTGGCAGTCCCCTTACTCTGCCACCCCTTTGCTCTCTCTAACCTTGGGTGGATTTCGGGTGGCACTACCAGGTGACCGATCTCCCCCGTTGGTAGTCACTGCGCGTACGTGGTCTCACTAGTGGCAGCCTCAGGTCTCCTCTTTGTTTCTGCTTTCCCTGAGCTCCACTTCAGACTCAGCTCCCACCTTTCTTCTCTGTCTGCCTACGCCACCTAGCAACCAGGCTCTCTACCACACCCTTGAGTGGACATGAAGGCTACGCCCCCTCCTGGATTCCCCAGGGGTCCCTATCAAAGGTAGATGTGTGAGACCTGATTACTATGCACCTGTGTAGTCACACCTCGGTCAGCCTTCTGGTTTACCTGTATTGTACTGCCCCCAGCATGGGTGCAGTACTCAGTGGTGCCTGACCAGGTCAGGGGTGCCACAGTAACACGACTAGTCAGTGACCACCTATGGAGTGCTGGGTTTCACTGTGATGGGCTCCAGTCGATCCCAGGTAGTTTGGAGGTCAAGACTGGTGTACCCTTCTTATGTTCCTTCCCTGGTCGTCTTCCTGCGCTGACTTCTCGCCCGCCTGTCCCGCACCTACGTACACATTGACCTAAGCCGGTGTCCGCGGACCCTGTCAGGTGGCTTGAAGCTCTATCCCTTGGCCCTATGTGGTCACCTTCCAGCAGATTCGTGTGCGGAATGGTCACCTTCCAGCAGATTCGTGTGCGGACTTGGCTTCGGTACTAGCTGTATCCTCAGCCTCCGGTTTTACTAGATGAGCATGTTGGTTCTTCCCTTCTAGTCTAGGGACCGGATCCCCATTAGCGGCCAAGTCCCTCCACTCCAATATGTCGTATGTGGAACGAGAACATGGATGTATGGCACACTTCCTGTGGGCTTTAGGACCCCTTTTCTTTTGTGCCTGGGTCGAGCTGCACCAGCTCCAGACCACAGGTCTTCACTCCTGTTTTGTGCGGTACCACACCTCTGGCTGAGATGCCGTACCACTGTGGCAACTGAAGCCTCAGGAGCGCCACATATCAAAGTGTCATATCTTCAGTGTTGTCCCTTGAAAATATATAATATAATATTTACACAAATGTGAGTAGTATACTCAGTTTTGTGATCTACTGTAATTTGTTTTTTGCATGTTTAAAACTAGTTTCCCATGATTCCTTAAGATATACTATCATCAAGCGTGCCTATTGCGCCAGAAACGCATCAGATTTTAACTTGTTTTCCGGATAGATTTATTTGTTTAAGATTTTCAAATAAAGGATTCTTCATTTCAGTGGGTGGTTGTGCTGCACCTCATCCTCTTCTACATCATTTTTTTTGCTCCTTGCTTGATGATGTTAGGCTGGTTGCCTATGATGAGTTTTTGACTTCATATTTTGGCTGGATCAGAACTCCAGCATCTTACAGTTCCAGTAAAGTGGATGGGATGTGCTCCTTTTTACAGTGTAATCTGACCTGTGATGAGTGTTTGAAATCCGCAACATGTCAATTTCCCTTGTGGGTACGCTAAATTTTATGTGCATATTTTCCCCATATAATTACATTGAGGCCTCGTGCACACGTTGAGTATTAGGTCAGTTTTTTAAGTCCGTATTTGTAATCCAAATGCAAGAGTTGGTAAGAATGCAGAAGTGGTACTAGTGTTTCTATGATACTTTTCCTCTGATCGATTCCATTCCTGGTTTTGGCTTACAAATACTGAGGTAAGAAACTCAGCAAATACTCAACATGTGCATGTGGCCTAAGGTATGTGTCTTTAGAAGCAGAAAATCCCCTGTACTTGCTTACTTGAGCTGCTTGACTTGCATTCCATTTTTCATCCGCACAACATACTTTTTTCAGCTATGTCCCTTGACAATAAAAGTCAGCATATGCTTTTACAGGGGATTTCCAGAGAAAAACAAAAGCCATCAAATCCCTTTGTCCAGTGCCTCTCACTCCACATCAGGTGAGAGACGCTACTTGTCCTATTAATTAGTGTGAAAGGAGGACAAGGGGGCTAAAGTAGTCAGAGCCATGAAAAGACTCATTAGTAAACAAATCACATGAAACCTCATTGCGAAAAAGTAGAAAAAGGTTTTATTATTAAAATTCTTACTGCAAAAGGTAATATACAATTAACAAATCTAAATACACAGATCATTTATACAGACAAAAATCTCTAGAATAAACCCTGAACGGAAAACTCCACACAAAGAGTGAAGGCCCTATCACATGAAGTTAATGATCAAGAATTATATTTCATATAGTAAGTTGAAGACCTCAAAATCATTAAATAACACTAGGTGGCAGTATAGGTCCCAAGTAAACACAGAACCTAATAATGCATAAAACTAAATCTCTAAATATAGCAGTTATAAGCCATTCAGTAGATTAGGGGTCTTAGAATCATTATATGACACTGAATGGTAAAAAAGGTTCCAAATGAACACAAAACCTAGTAATGCATATTAATAAACCGCTATATCCAGCAATTATAGGAAATCCGTTTACCCAAGTTAGTATATACCAGACATCTCGACTCACCCATAACAGGTTAACCGCTCAGTGTAACGTGCCTCGACACACACGTTTCGTGGTCTTCTTGGGGGGCAATGATGTCTATTAATTAGAATAGGACGCATGCAGAATGCCTGCCGATTCCTGGCAATAGCTGTCATACACAATGCCAGTACTACCTCTCACGGTAAAGGTGCTGAATAACCCCTCTAAGCATTTCACAGCGTTCAATAAATCAGGATGACTTGTAATGTAAAGGTGACTGTCAAAATATTTAAGATTGTGCTTTGTTCAAACAGTTTGTGATAGATGGAAATATTGACTTTCATCTCTTTCCTCCATTTTTTTTGGTTTAAAGGAAGCTTATCAATATACACATTGCGATTCAAAGTGACGGTGTCTGCTGCTGCTGCTGAGGATCAAGTCTGCAACAAACCCCTGACATTTGCTGACATTAGCCTGTCACTTAAAGACCACCGAATTCCCAACTGCTCCTCTCTACAACCCAAGGACTTGTGCTTCGGGGACTCTAAACTTTCCTTCCACATCAAAGAGAACCGACCTCCGGGCAGATTCTTCAAGTTCTCTCCACAGTTCTATGCTCATCAGTGTCCAAATACCAGTGTCAGCTTCTCCTTAATATTAGGTACAAGCTAACTAAATATGCCTCCATTCATGACTAGTGTGAAACATTGAAGCATTTACAGAAAGATACAGCATTACTGATTGATGCCCGGAACGCAGATGGGTCACTATTGTCTTATTAATCATTTGCTGACTTAAGTAAGAGATAAAAATAACTCTGAGTTGATACTACCTCTTAATAATGAGTAAAAAGGAAGCTTAATGCGTAAACTAATATTACACTAGAACCTCATCCAGGTAAGGACTAGATTATGCAGATTTTAAGTCAGGGATCAAGCTTAAAAGCTATTGACACCATTTAAAAAAAAAAAGTCTGCAATTTTTAACTTTTCATTAGTTTTCAAACTCTGATATGCCGTTTGCATTCTGCTCTTGCACCAGTTTAAAGGAGATTGTCCAGGCTTTGTCTGAGATGTGATTAGAAGTCCACAATGTGAGCTGTCAGGATTCTCTGCTGTCTGTGATGTGGTCACATGCCGATGAGACTTACAATGCTAATGAAATACAAATACAAGTGAAGCTACATCTAATCGGAATGTGGCTAGAAGTATCAAGTCGCATACTTGCAGTCACATGACAACCCACTCCCGGTGCCAGAGAATCCTGAACATGCGCACATATGGATTAACTGATTTGCATCCCAATCCTGAAGAACACCTTTGAGACTTTTCTCTTGTGCTTGCTCTAATTATTTTAATTTTTTTCTCTCCTCTATTGATAAATCTGCTGTGCTTCAGGTCCTCTGCCTCCCTGCTCCTATGTCTAACACTGAGAGAAGGGAGGGAAGATCTGATAGACTTGGCAGAGCTCTGGCGAGTTTGGGTTAGATTTTGCAGAACCAAAGAGCCAACTAGGTGAAACTGTAAATTAGTGGCAGATTTGTAATGAAGATTACTAAGAAAGTTGCTTAATTGTAATCTTAAGAAATAACTGTACTCTAAATAAATATTTATATAAAACTATAAAAAGGTGTACATGGCCTATAAAGTCACCTTCTCTGGTTAGCTACTGGAAAGACCAGCAGTACATAGGAACTACTGGTAGGTGTCGCAGGTCTTCTGAGTAGACCACTGATGGCTTATCTTCATCTCACAGACCTCATAGTAGAGTTAGGTGTCATTGTTGGAGTCCAAACAGTTGATCGTGCTCCTACTTATTTTCTCTCTCTATTCTAAATGCCAGGCCCCCTGCATATCCTAGTGCTCTAGTGGACCATGCATTGTCAATGTCTTCAATTATTAAATATCAGTGCTTGACACGGCCATGGATTTTGCTATTTCAAAAAAAGAAATTTGTGTACTGGATGTCATGTTCATACAAGGCTAATGTCTAAAGAGCAGGAAAAGGGAATGGAAGTGACTGTGCTCTGGATATAGGGTCATCCTAAACCTTTGTGACTTAAGGTACCGTCACACTAAACAACTTACCAGCGATCCCAACAACGATACAACCTGATAGGGATCGCTGGTAAGTTGCTAGGAGGTTGCTGGTGAGAGGTCACACAGTCAGACGCTCCAGCGATCCCACCAGCAACCTGACCTGGCAGGGATCGCTGGAGCATCGCTACATGGGTTGCTGGTGAGCTGTCACCAGCAACCAGTGACCAGCCCCCAGCCAGCAGCGACGCACTGAAGCGATGCTGCGCTTGGTAAATAAGGTAAATATCGGGTAACCAACCCGATATTTACCTTGGTTACCAGCGCACGCAGCTACACGTGCAGAGAGTAGGGAGCAGCGCACAATGCTTAGCGCTGGCTCCCTGCTCTCCTAGTTACAGCACACATGGGGTTAATTACCCGATGTGTGCTGTAGCTACACGTACAAGGAGCAGGAGCCGGCACTGACAGTGAGAGCGGCGGAGGCTGGTAACGAAGATAAATATCGGGTAACCAAGAACAGGGCTTCTTGGTTACCCGATGTTTACCGTGGTTACCAGTGTCCGCAGAAGCCGGCTCCTGCTGCCTGCACATTTAAGTCCCCTTTACACACTGAGACTTTCTAGCGATCATGCTGCATAGCGGGAAACAAAGAACTAAAGAATGGTCCTGAACAATTTGTAGCGATCAGCAACTTCACAGCAGGGCCAGGTCGCTGATGTGTTTCACACACTGGAATGTCGCTGGGGAGGTCGCTATAACGTCACAAAACCGGTGACGTTACAGCGATGTCATTTGCGATGTTGTAGTGTGTAAAGCCAGCTTTAGGAGCAGGTAATGTTTACACTTGTTGAATGTTGGAATGTGTAAGGGGATGGTGCTGACAGACACATTGTGCTGACAGCCTCTTTAAAATTAACCTCTATAAGATTTGAATCCAAAAATCTCAAAATATATTTTCATGGAAAGAATCCAATGTATTTATACACTTTGCCTTTCCTATACAGACCATCACCTCCCTTTCCAGTACATTCCTCTTACATCTGAAGTTGTCCTGTCTCATCCCTTGGACAGAGAAGAGAGGGAGGACTATGATCTCGTAGTTAAATGCATAGTAAGGAACAGTACCAGAGAGGACGAGTTTGAGGAATCATTCCGGATCAAGGTAGATGATGAAGATGACAGCCCTCCTTTCCTACCAGATGGAACTGATACTGCAAATGTTACAGTAGAATATGAAAGAAAGGAAGTAAGTGATTAGAAAAAGTGATAAAAAAAACCTTGAAACAATCCAGGGAAGGCTAGGGTCACATGACTGTATTTTCTCTCATCTGAGAAAATCTGTTTAATTATTCTTATCAGATTCACTAGACTTTGGACAGTGTACAGTCCGTGTGTCCTTATTTACCATCAGTGTGTCATCAGTGTACAGTCCGTGTGTCCTTATTTACCATCAGTGTGTCATCAGTGTACAGTCCGTGTGTCCTTATTTACCATCAGTGTGTCATCAGTGTACAGTCCGTGTGTCCTTATTTATCATCAGTGTGTCATCAGTGTACAGTCCGTGTGTCCTTATTTACCATCAGTGTGTCATCAGTGTACAGTCCGTGTGTCCTTATTTACCATCAGTGTGTCATCAGTGTACAGTCCGTGTGTCCTTATTTACCATCAGTGTGTCATCAGTGTACAGTCCGTGTGTCCTTATTTACCATCAGTGTGTCATCAGTGTACAGTCCGTGTGTCCTTATTTACCATCAGTGTGTCATCAGTGTACAGTCCGTGTGTCCATATTTACCATCAGTGTGTCATCAGTGTACAGTCCGTGTGTCCATATTTACCATCAGTGTGTCATCAGTGTACAGTCCGTGTGTCCATATTTACCATCAGTGTGTCATCAGTGTACAGTCCGTGTGTCCATATTTACCATCAGTGTGTCATCAGTGTACAGTCCGTGTATCCATATTTACCATCAGTGTGTCATCAGTGTAAGGTCCGTGTGTCCATATTTACCATCAGTGTGTCATCACTGTAAGGTCCGTGTGTCCATATTTACCATCAGTGTGTCATCAGTGTACAGTCCGTGTGTCCATATTTACCATCAGTGTGTTATCAGTGTACAGTTCGTGTGTCCATATTTACCATCAGTGTGTCATCAGTGTACGGTCCGTGTGTCCATATTTATTATCAGTGTGTCATCAGTGTACAGTCCGTGTGTCCCTTTTTACCATCAGTGTGTCATCAGTGTACGGTCCGTGTGTCCATATTTACCATCAGTGTGTCATCAGTGTACAGTCCGTGTGTCCATATTTACCATCAGTGTGTCATCAGTGTAAGGTCCGTGTGTCCATATTTACCATCAGTGTGTCATCACTGTAAGGTCCGTGTGTCCATATTTACCATCAGTGTGTCATCAGTGTACAGTCCGTGTGTCCATATTTACCATCAGTGTGTCATCAGTGTACAGTCCGTGTGTCCATATTTACCATCAGTGTGTCATCAGTGTACAGTCCGTGTGTCCATATTTACCATCAGTGTGTCATCAGTGTACAGTCCGTGTGTCCATATTTACCATCAGTGTGTCATCAGTGTACAGTCCGTGTGTCCATATTTACCATCAGTGTGTCATCAGTGTAAGGTCCGTGTGTCCATATTTACCATCAGTGTGTCATCACTGTAAGGTCCGTGTGTCCATATTTACCATCAGTGTGTCATCAGTGTACAGTCCGTGTGTCCATATTTACCATCAGTGTGTTATCAGTGTACAGTCCGTGTGTCCATATTTACCATCAGTGTGTCATCAGTGTACGGTCCGTGTGTCCATATTTATTATCAGTGTGTCATCAGTGTACAGTCCGTGTGTCCCTTTTTACCATCAGTGTGTCATCAGTGTACGGTCCGTGTGTCCATATTTACCATCAGTGTGTCATCAGTGTACAGTCCGTGTGTCCATATTTACCATCAGTGTGTCATCAGTGTACGGTCCGTGTGTCCATATTTACCATCAGTGTGTCATCAGTGTAAGATCCGTGTGTCCATATTTACCATCAGTGTGTCATCACTGTAAGGTCCGTGTGTCCATATTTACCATCAGTGTGTCATCAGTGTACACCGTGTGTCCATATTTACCATCAGTGTGACATCAGTGTACAGTCCGTGTGTCCATATTTATCATCAGTGTGTCATCAGTGTACAGTCCGTATGTCCCTTTTTACCATCAGTGTGTCATCAGTGTACGGTCCGTGTGTCCATTTTTACCATCAGTGTGTCATCAGTGTACGGTCAGTGTGTCCATTTTTACCATCAGTGTGTCATCAGTGTACGGTCCGTGTGTCCATTTTTACCATCAGTGTGTCATCAGTGTACGGTCCGTGTGTCCATTTTTACCATCAATGTATAGTCCATGTGTCCGTTTTTACCATTAGTGTGTCCCTTTTTTTCACCATCAGTGTCCTCACACATAGTTTGTATGTCTGTTTTTACTATCAGTGTGTGATCAGTGTTCCGCACAAATGGATAAATAAAGAAATAAATTGTAAATCTTCTCTTATACTTTGCAGTGTTAAACCTGTACAGCACATGGATTGTACACTCATGACATCTGTGTGCTGTTTGTGTTTTTCATGGACCCATAGACCTATATTGTCAGTTTTAATTCGTGCTGCCAGAAAAAAAGGACATTTCAATGTGTTTTAACTGACACTTCGGCATGTGAATAGCATTATACATTGTAATGGGTATGTGCTGTATTGTGAATAAAAACAGATACAAAACGTACATGCCACATGGACATCTGAATCAGGCATAACTTACTTATTTATCTATCTGAGAACAATATTGATGACACACCGATGGTAAAACGGGACACACACTGTACACTGATGAAACACAGACTGTACACTGATGACACACGGACCGTACACTGATGACACACGGACCGTACACTGATGACACACGGACCGTACACTGATGACATATGGACCGTACACTGATGACACATGGACTGTACACTGATGACACTGATGGTAAAAACGGCCACACGGACCATACACTGATGACACACCGATTGTAAACATGGATACACGGAGCGTACACTGATGAAACACCGATGGTAAAAACGGACACATGGACCGTACACTGATGATACACCGATGGTAAAAACGGACACACGGACCGTACACTGATGACACACCGATGGTAAAAACGGACACACGGACCATACACTGATGACACACCGACTGTAAACATGGATACACGGACCGTACACTGATAAAACACCGATGGTAAAAACAGACACACGGACCGTACACTGATGACACACTGATGGTAAAAATGGATACACGGATCGTACACTGATGATTCACTGATGGTAAAAAGGGACACACGAACCATACACTGATGACACACTGATGGTAAATATGGACACACGGACTGTACACTGATGACACACTGATGGTAAAAAGGGACACACGGACCATACACTGATGACACACTGATGGTAAAAAGGGACACACGGACCGTACACTGATGACACACTGATGGACACACACACAGCTTACAGTGACCCCAGTACCGTTTTGTCAGTTATGTTTGGACATGGTTGTGTGAATGAGGACTTATAGATAGTCCAAGGGCAGGAAGAAAGCAGCATTAATTCTCTAATAAAACTGGATTGTTTCTGGTTTTTGCATAATACAAATGTTAAAATCTGATGTAAATTTTCTTGCAATTTCCTTAGCAGTTTTCACAATTTGCAGTCTGTGGTAAAGTCTTATATAGGACATGTCACCACTTCAAAAGTAGAAAGTTTTTGCTCTAATTTTACTGCTGTTCCTCTGAGTAAATATTTTTCTTTTAAAAACTCATCTTATGGGCTTTTTAATTTAACATTCATTTCTATAGTGTTTCCTAAGGGGTGATGTCTTGTTTTCCTGTGTTAGACTGTAAAAAAAAAATTACATTAAATAAAAAGGCCCATATTTCTGAAACAATATGGCAAATTAAAAAAAAAAAACAAGGAATACATAGATGGCTAAATATGTATTATTCTGCAATGCTTTCATGCACCCTGGTTTAGCATTCTGATCTGTATAGTTCTCCACTTTAAGTATTTTATGCTAGGATCCTTTAAAATTGAAATAGTAAAGGATTTTTAAAATTGACCTTTGATACACAGAGAGCCCAGTTTTTTTTCCAAGTATTTGACTCTTCATTACACTTAGGGTATAGTAACCTATATGTCCTAACATGCTCATCCAGAGGATGGCAAAAATTCCATGAGGCAGATGCCATTAACCCTATATCAGGGGAAAAATTTGTTCCCAACTCCACATGTGGCAATCAGGCCAATTTGCTGGTTCAACTTCTGATCACAAAATCTAGTACCCGTAACCTGTGTTATTATATTTTCAAGAAAGGCCGTCTTGGTGGGTTTTTTAATGAATTGACCATTTTCTCATGATGTGGCAGAGAGTTCCATAGTGTGACTGCTCTTACAGTAAAGAATTGCCATCTGTATTCTTTCCTTCCTCTAGATGTAGATGTAGAATACCCCTTTATCATGATTGCAGACCTAGTTAGTAATAACTTATTATATAGATCGCTGTACTGTCCCCTCATATAGGTGTACATTGTAATAACCCCAAGTTTAATAACCTATCTTAGTATTGCAGTCCCCCCATTCCCATAAGAACCTTGGTCGTTCTTCTCTGCACCCGGTCTAGCTCAGCTATGTCCTTCTTACACACCGGAGCCCAATATTGTGCACAGTATCCGTGTGGTCGCACTAGTGACATAAATACAGGCAAAATGATGTTCTTATTTTGAGCATCTGTCACGCTCCCCGGGTCCTTGGCTCCCCTCCCCGGGTCCTCTGCTCCGCTCCCCGGGTCCTCAGCCCCGCTCCCCGGCTCACCTGCCACGCTCCCCGCTCTCCAGCCTCCGGGCCCCGTTCTTCCCAGGCCCCCTGGTCCCCGATCGCGGCGCCCGACGGCTTCCCAGGCCCTGGCCGGCTCCCCTGCGTCCTCTTCTCAGCCTCCTTCCCTGGCTTCTGGCACCCGGGCTGCGCGCATGCGCATTAGGGCGCGCGCGCAGTCACTGACCCTTTCTTAAAGGGCCAGCGTCCATTAACAGGTAATGAGGCTAATCAGGTACAGGGTATAAAGGGGTGTATTGTCCAAGGGGGCGGGGCCTGATCTTCGTGTTCCCTAAGCTAGGAGTCAGGTCTCCTGGTGTTTCAGTGCATGTACTCACCTATCTCTCTTTGTAGAGCCGTGCTTGTCTCGCCATCCAGTCTGCCGTATCCTGAACCCCGAACGCTGTCCATCTGCCATCCTGACAGTCCGCACCATCTCGGATCCCTGCGGTGACCCGTCATCTTGCTCCCAAGGTTCCGGACCCCGCCTGACATCATCTCGGCTTCCGAACCTGAGCTGCGTCACCCGGACTACCACCCGTAACTCCGTGGTCCCAGGGACTTCTCCGCTATTCCCGTGTGCAAGGACTGTTCTGCTGTTTCTAGTGTTCCAGCTGCCGGACTCTTTCCTACCATCTAGGAGTTCGGTCCAGTGGATCCACCTCCTGGGCCTGCCCGTACACCTGGCCGTGACAGTAAGATCAGGCCATGGATCCCGCTGCAGCACTAGCGGCCTTGCAAGAGGAACTCCAACGCCAGCGTGAAGTCCAGACCCGCATGCTGAACTTCATGACTTCCGTGGACACCCGCCTGACCACGCTACAAGCGGCAGTCACGTCTACAACATCCCAAGCCGCCACTAGTCAAGCCACGTCCCCCGCTCCCGTGGCCGCTTCTTCGGATGCTTCCAGACTGCGTTTAGCCTCACCACCCCGGTACGCCGGAGATCCCAAGACCTGCAGGGGGTTTATAAACCAATGCTCCCTCCACTTCACGCAGCTGCCACATCTGTTTGCCTCCGACCAAGCCAAGGTCGCCTTCATCATGTCTCACCTGGAGGGCGAGGCACTGGCGTGGATGAACCCGTTGTGGGAGAAGGAGGACCCTATGACCAAGGATCTTCAAGAGTTCCTGCAGGCCTTCCGCAGCACCTTTGACGAGCCGGGACGCGCCTCTGCGTCTGCTTCATCCCTCCTCCGCTTACGTCAAGGAACACTGACGGTGGGCCAATACGCCATCCGTTTCCGCACGTTGGCTTCTGAACTCGGGTGGAATAATGAGGCCCTAACAGCCGCCTTCTGGGAAGGACTCTCGAGTCGCATCAAAGATGAGTTGGCGGGTCGTGACGTGCCCTCCACCCTAGATGCCCTGATTGCCCTAGCAACTCGAGTGGACATTCGTTTTCAGGAGCGCTCCAAAGAGCTGTCTCGGGAGAGACGTCCGGTACGGCATTCCTCCCCTCCACAGAAGCCCTCCGTATCGCAGTCATCAACAGCTGGGATTCCCGTCCACGAGCCCATGCAGATCGACCGAGTACGGCAATCTGAACAACGTCGAGCAGAGCGACTCGCCAAGGGTCTCTGCTTTTACTGCGGAGAGGGCACTCACCTCCTACGCTCCTGTCCGGAAAGGCCGGGAAACTCCAAAGCCTAGGGTTGGTAGGAGAGGCCACCCTAGGTGCTGGGACTCTCTCAGACCCGGTTATGTGGACTGTGCAAGTGTCAACGGGAGAGACGCGCTTCACGGCTGAGGCATACCTCGATTCCGGGGCAGCAGGCAATTTCATCCAGCAGGCCATGGTGGACAAGTACCAGGTGCCTGTTACTCCACTCGACAAGCCCCTAGTGATTGCCTCTGTGGATGGGAGACCCCTCTCTGATACCATCTCCTGGGTTACCAGACCGGTCGAACTGCGTATCGGTGCCCTGCACACCGAGAACATCACTCTCTACGTCCTTCCACACATGTCCCATCACATCCTGCTGGGACTTCCCTGGTTGCGGACACACGAACCATCAGTCAGCTGGGGTACTGGCGAGATCACCCGATGGGGTTCTGCTTGTCATGAAAAGTGTCTGAAGTCCATACAACCCATCCGACGACCTCCGGTTCCAGAGAACCTACCGGAACTGCCCTCGGCCTATTGGTCCTTCGCAGACGTTTTTGACAAGAAGGAGTCTGAGGTACTTCCGCCACACCGTCCCTACGATTGTGCCATCGACCTGCTCCCAGGAACAACACCACCTCGAGGACGGATATATCCGTTGTCTCCGGCCGAAACCAGGGCCATGTCTACCTACATCACAGAGAGCCTGGCAAAGGGATTCATCCGGAGATCCTCCTCTCCTGCGGGAGCAGGCTTCTTCTTCGTTAAGAAGAAAGAGGGTGACCTACGCCCATGCATCGACTACCGGGGTCTGAATCAGATCACCGTCAAAAACAAGTACCCTCTGCCGCTCATCCCCGAATTGTTCGACCGGCTCAGAGGAGCCCGTGTGTTCACCAAGCTGGATCTTCGGGGTGCCTACAATCTAGTTCGTATCCGCTCTGGGGACGAATGGAAGACCGCGTTTAATACTCGCGATGGGCACTATGAATACTGCGTGATGCCCTTCGGCCTGTGTAACGCACCAGCAGTCTTCCAAGAATTGGTGAACGACATATTCCGGGACCTCCTCTACATCTGTGTCGTAGTTTATCTGGATGACATCCTTATCTTCTCTCCGGACCTCCAGACCCATAGAGAGAACGTACAGCTGGTTCTGCAAAGACTGAGGGAGAATCGTCTTTACGCCAAATATGAGAAGTGTGTCTTTGAGCAGTCTTCTCTCCCTTTCCTGGGATACATCATCTCGGGCACTGGACTGCAGATGGATCCAAAGAAGGTCTCCTCCATACTCAACTGGCCTCCTCCTTCTGGACTGAAGGCAATCCAACGGTTCCTGGGATTTGCCAACTACTACCGCCAGTTTATCCCTCGCTTCTCTGCCCTGACTGCTCCTCTCTCCGCTTTGACCAAAAAGGAGGCTAATCCAAAGGACTGGTCACCTGCGGCTGACGCCGCGTTTTGCTCCCTGAAGCGAGCATTTGCCTCCGCTCCTGTACTCCACCGTCCGGAGTTAAACCGCCAGTTCACCTTGGAAGTGGATGCCTCCTCCTCGGGAGCTGGAGCAGTGCTCATGCAGAAATCCTCCTCCGGCAAGATGGTGACTTGCGGTTTCTTCTCCAAGAGCTTCTCAGCGCCGGAACGTAATTACACCATCGGTGACCGAGAACTATTGGCGGTCAAACTGGCTCTGGAGGAGTGGCGCTACCTCCTGGAAGGAGCAGTGTACCCCGTGATTATCTACACGGACCACAAGAACCTGGAATACCTGCGGTCCGCTCAGCGACTGAACCCACGGCAAGCCAGGTGGTCCTTATTCTTTGCCAGGTTTGACTTCCAGCTCCATTTCCGACCCGCGGACAAGAATGTACGCGCTGATGCCTTGTCTAGGTCTTTCGTCCCCATGGAGCAGGAGGAAGAGACTACCCAACCTATCATCCCTCCTAGCAAGATTATTCCGGTGGCCCCTGTCACTCTGGCCCAGATACCGCCCGGAAAGACCTACGTCTCTGAAACTGACAGGCAAAAAGTGTTACACTGGGGTCATGCCTCCAAAACAGCCGGTCATGCTGGCCAGAAGAGAACATGGGGTGCGATTGTACGCCATTACTGGTGGCCATCCCTTCGCACGGACGTCGCTGCTTATGTCTCTGCCTGCTCCTCTTGTGCCAGGAACAAGACGCCCAAACACCTGCCCTATGGCCGTCTTCTGCCTCTGCCTATACCCTCAGTTCCGTGGCAACACATAGCGATGGATTTTATTACGGACTTGCCATTATCCTCCGGACACACAGTCATATGGGTCGTGGTGGACCGGTTCTCCAAAATGGCTCACTTCGTCCCTATGGCCGGACTGCCCTCTGCTCAGGAACTCGCGGAAGCCTATATACATCACATCTTCCGCTTGCATGGCTTTCCATCCCACATCGTGTCCGACAGAGGAACTCAGTTCACCTCCCGCTTCTGGAGGGCGCTCTGCAAGCATCTGGGAGTGACTCTGGACTTTTCTTCTGCTTACCATCCTCAGTCTAATGGCCAAGTGGAGAGGGTCAATCAAATCTTGACATCCTTCTTACGTCACTATGTCAACGCCCATCACGACGACTGGTCCACGCTTCTGCCTTGGGCTGAATTCTCACATAACCACCATATCAGTGAGTCGTCCTCCAAATCACCCTTCCATGTCGTTTACGGACTTCAGCCCTCCGTTCCATTGCCTATATCCCCTTCTTCGGATGTCCCTGCGGCTGATACTGTAGCCCGTGACTTCGCTACCATTTGGGACTCTGTCAAGGCGTCCCTTGGACGCGCTTCCCAGCGGATGAAGAAACACGCTGACAAGAGGCGTCTGGACCCTCCGTGTTTCTCTCCTGGTGACCTGGTCTGGCTTGCTTCCCAGTACATCCGATTGAAGATACCTTCCTACAAGCTGGGTCCTCGCTACATCGGGCCGTTTAAGGTCCTCAGCAAGATCAATGAGGTCTCCTACAAGCTACAGCTCCCGGTCACGATGAGGATACCCAACTCGTTCCACGTCTCCCTGCTCAAGCCGGTTGTCCTTGGTCCCTTCTCCGCTGCTGCCTGTCCGGCTCCTCCACCTATTGCCGATGACGACATCTATGCGGTAAGGGATATCGTGGCCATGAAGACCGTACGAGGTCGTCAGTTCTTCCTGGTGGACTGGGAGGGGTATGGTCCTGAGGATAGGTCCTGGGAGCCCAGGGAGAACGTGGGCACTCCTCTGATCCGTGCCTTCATGTCCCGGTTGCGGGGAGGGGGGGTGTGGGGGGGGGGGTACTGTCACGCTCCCCGGGTCCTTGGCTCCCCTCCCCGGGTCCTCTGCTCCGCTCCCCGGGTCCTCAGCCCCGCTCCCCGGCTCACCTGCCACGCTCCCCGCTCTCCAGCCTCCGGTCCCCGTTCTTCCCAGGCCCCCTGGTCCCCGATCGCGGCGCCCGACGGCTTCCCAGGCCCTGGCCGGCTCCCCTGCGTCCTCTTCTCAGCCTCCTTCCCTGGCTTCTGGCACCCGGGCTGCGCGCATGCGCATTAGGGCGCGCGCGCGGTCACTGACCCTTTCTTAAAGGGCCAGCGTCCATTAACAGGTAATGAGGCTAATCAGGTACAGGGTATAAAGGGGTGTATTGTCCAAGGGGGCGGGGCCTGATCTTCGTGTTCCCTAAGCTAGGAGTCAGGTCTCCTGGTGTTTCAGTGCATGTACTCACCTATCTCTCTTTGTAGAGCCGTGCTTGTCTCGCCATCCAGTCTGCCGTATCCTGAACCCCGAACGCTGTCCATCTGCCATCCTGACAGTCCGCACCATCTCGGATCCCTGCGGTGACCCGTCATCTTGCTCCCAAGGTTCCGGACCCCGCCTGACATCATCTCGGCTTCCGAACCTGAGCTGCGTCACCCGGACTACCACCCGTAACTCCGTGGTCCCAGGGACTTCTCCGCTATTCCCGTGTGCAAGGACTGTTCTGCTGTTTCTAGTGTTCCAGCTGCCGGACTCTTTCCTACCATCTAGGAGTTCGGTCCAGTGGATCCACCTCCTGGGCCTGCCCGTACACCTGGCCGTGACAGCATCTATGCCTCTTTTACTGCATCACATCATTTTATTTGCCTTGGCAGCAACTGTCAATCATCCAGAAATTCCAGGAAAGCCTTTAAAAATAGACACTTTTTTGCCCATTCTGTAAAAAAAAAAAAATGTAAGACATCCGTGATTTTTCTTGGGGGTGGGGGTGGGGAGCTGAAGAAACCTACAGTATACAGATCATATTGACTGTAATTACCATCATTTTACAGTTTCCAGTGAATGCTGCTAATGTTTTGATATCAGAACTATGGGCTGCAAACGTGGATCATTTATTATGGTTTTCTAATGTGTCCATAAATATTGTATATCTGTGATTTTTATTTTTTTTTATAAGGTGTCCAAAAAAAATAAAAAGTCAAGATGGCAACCCAGACATCTAAATTCTTTTTCAGTGACAGATTTAACCAGAGTTTTACCATGTTGTACATAGTTATACATGTTATTTCCTCCTCCCAAGTGCATAATGTTTCATTTATCTACATTAAACTTCAATATGTTGTTGGTCATTTTCTGATGGTTTCCTGTAAACATATTTAGCACTTAGGCTTTTCCGAATGAATGGCTTTAAAATCTAATAAGGTAACAATAGGTGCAGCATTGTAGATAAACCCCCTTACTTTATTTGTGTCAGTGGACTTCTTGAAGATCATTCATCTCTAGGTGATGTTGAATTTTCTGAACTGGAAAAAGGAAATATAATCATGTTGCAGGCAGAAATGGCCTCCATCAGTGACTGTGAGATTAAGACTTTTTACTTACTGTTTTCTTCTTGCACAGGGTACCATTCTTGGGTCACTGTTGGTCTATGATCTGGACACAACACCTGTCTATCCAATAGACAGTAATCACAACAGATACACAGAAACCATCATCAACAATGAAACATTTGTAAAGGAGAAATTCCGAATCAAGCACAGCCTCAAAGAGATTCAATTCAGGAGCAATGTCAGCATGGTTCGAGGAACAGTCCATGAATTTAGTAAGTAAATAAATGTTTTCTATGTCAAACTTTGTTACTATAAATGTAAAGGGTGGTTCATCCTCAGTAAGAAGAATCTATTTATTTGCTTGTTTAAAGCGATGGTGTTGCGTTCAACTGCTTACTTAGTCAATAATTGGTGGATCCTAAAGCTATTCTTTTGGTTCAGCATTTAGTATTATTTTCACTGAAATAGGCAATTTTTCAGCCTCTAAATGAAGATCTTAGATGCCGCCTCTGTATAAGAGTTGTGTTGATCTTCAGAATCGTCCATACGGCTGACTCTACAGATTTATAATTGTTGCAATAGAAGTTTTATCACATAAATATATGAATTTAATAACCTTGTTTCTTCTTTGGCAGTGCTCCTACTGAATCAAACTATTTCCATAAACAAAAATGTATCATATCAAGTGGTGGTTCTGGTCAATGACATTGAATATCCTCATCCTGGTGGAGAGCTCAGGCTGTACTTCAATGTCGCAATTAAGCCCGTTACAGTGCGATTCCCTAATATAACGTACCAGTTCACTGTCAACTGTAATGCCAAGCGCTATGCCCAGGTAATATTATTTTTCCACTTTCTGTTGTTTGCGAATACAATAGTGAGCAGTTTGTAGTATTAAGGCTGCTTACACACAACGAGATCGCTAGCGATCTCGTTAGCGATGTGACACACCCAGATCATTGTTATGATTTGCCGAGATCGCTCATAGGTCGTTTTGTAGCGGTCACATATACACATCTCACAAACGACATCGTTCAGCGATATATTGTTTGACCAAGGTGGATGTTGTTCATCGTTGGCAGGGTGTTAAACGTAGCAATATGTCTGCTGCGTTCGAAACGACGAACAATATTTTGAAACTGAACGACGTGTCAACGATCAACAATTTTCACCCTATTTGCGATCATTCGGAGTCGCACATAGGTGTCACACACAACGACGTCGCTAACGATGATGGAAGTGCGTCACAAAAACCGTGACCCCGACGACCTATCGTCAGATAAATCGTAGCGTGTAAAGCAGCCTTTACAGTCATGGCCAAAAGTGTTGGCACACTTGAAATTATTCCAGAAAATTAAATTTTTTTCCCAGAAAGTAATAACACATGTTTTGTCATGTACATGTTTATTTCCTGTGTATTGGAACAACACCACAAAACTGACAAAAAATGGCAAATTGGACATAATTTCACACACAACCCTCAAAATGGGGCAGACAAAATTGTTGCCACGTTTCCAAAATTGTGAGTAAACAACTTTGAAGCATGTGATGCTCATTCAAACTCATCTGTGGAAAGTAACCATTGTGGGCAATATGAAAATCACACCTGAAACCAAATAAAAAGGAGGGGAATTTGATTTAATCTTTGTATTGTGTGTCTGTGTGTGCCACACTAAGCATAAAGAACAGTAAGGGGTGCTTCACACACAGCGAGCTCGCTGCCGAGATCGCTGCTGAGTCACGCTTTTTGTGACGCAGCAGTGACCTCATTAGCGATCTCGCTGTGTGTGACACTGAGCAGCGATCTGGCCCCTGCTGCGAGATCGCTGCTCGTTACACACAGCCCTGGTTCGTTTTCTTCAAAGGCGCTCTCCCTCTGTGACACACAGATCGCTGCGTGTGACAGCGAGAGAGCGACAAATGAAGCGAGCAGGGAGCAGGAGCCGGCGTCTGGCAGCTGCGGTAAGCTGTAACCAAGATAAACATCGGGTAACCAAGGTGGTTACCCGATATTTACCTTAGTTACCAGCCTCCGCAGCTCTCACGCTGCCTGTGCTGCCGGCTCCAGCTCTCTGCACATGTAGCTGCATTACACATCGGGTTAATTAACCCGATGTGTACTGTAGCTAGGAGAGCAAGGAGCCAACGCTCAGTGTGCGCGGCTCCCTGCTCCCTGCACACACAGCTAAGCGGTGTGCGCTGGTAACTAATGTAAACATCGGGTAACCATACCCGATGTTTACCTTAGTTACCAGTGTCCGCAGCTTCCAGACGCCGGCTCCGTGCAAGCGCAGTGTCGCTTGCACGTCGCTGCTGGCTGGGGGCTGGTCACTGGTCGCTGGTGAGATCTGCCTGTTTGACAGCTCACCAGCGACCATGTAGCGATGCAGCAGCGATCCTGACCAGGTCAGATCGCTGGTCGGATCGCTGCTGCATCGCTAAAGTGTGAAGGTACCCTAAGTGAAGAAGAGAACTGTCTGAGGACTTGAGAACTGAAATTGTTGAAAAATATCAACAATCTCAAGGTTACAAGTCCATCTCCAGAGATCTTGTTCCTTTGTTCACGGTGCTCAACATAATCAAGAATTTTACAACCCATGGCACTGTAGCTAATCTGTCTGTGTGAGAATACTTGATAGATAGATATATGGTAGCGATTAATGTAGACCAGATAAGTAGGAAGGGCTTGCCTTTTGTCTGTAGTTCGCAGAGGTCTGCAAGCTCCATATGGGAGTTATTTTCTTCCCACGGGACTTCTGGTGCACTTCAAATTTTAGTCTCCAATTCCATTCCCAGCACTACTTCCATCGGGTAACAGATCATCCCTCTGTGTATGTTTTTACCCCAATAGGCAGCACGGTGGTACTATAGCACTTTATATTCTCTCTTGTTTGACAGGTTCTACACGGACCCTGCCTACTACCTGTAGCTCATTACCAGTTACCATTCTGAGTGCCATTCAGACCATTTTTACTGCTATTTTATCACAATTTTATTTAATTCCATTAGTAAATTTCAAAAATGTTTATCCCCCTTTCTTATCCCCCTTTTTATCTACCCTTACATCCAAGGCCTCCTAGAGCGCCAGTGTCTCTTGTTATTTTCACTGGACGTGAACGGCTGAGAAAAATTGATGAAAGGTTGTAACGCAGGATAGTCTGGATGGTGGAGCAGCCTCAATCAAGTTCCAAAGAAATTCAAGCTATCCTGCAGGATTATGGTGCATTAGTGTCAGTGCCAACTATCCATCGACATTTGAATGAAATGAAATGCTTTGGCAGGAGCCCAAGGAGGACCTCACTGCTGACACATTTTGTCAAACTAAACTGTATGTAAGCAAAAAATCACTTGGAAAAGTACCTTGTGGACAGAGATCAAGATAGAACTTTTTGGTAATTATTCTACTATTTACTGAAAATGGAATGAGTCCTACAAAGAAAGAACACAGTACCTACTGTGAAATACGGTTGAGGTTCAAAGATGTTTTTGGGTTGTTTTGCTGCCTCTGACACTAGGTGTCTTGACATCATGAAATCTGAAGTTTACCAAAGCATTTTGGATTGCAATGTAGTGCCAAGTGTTAGAAAGCTGGGTTTGCATCATGGGTCTTCCAGCAGGACAATAACCCCAAACATACTTCAAGAAGCACCCAGAAATGGATGGATAAAAGTGCTGGGAGTTCTGTAGTGACCAGCAATGAGTCCGGATCTAAATCCGATTGCACACCAGTGGAGAGATCTTAAAATTGCCATTGGGAGAAGGAACCCTTGAAATATGAGAGACCTGGAGCAGTTTGCAAAAGAAGAGTGGTCCAAAATTCCAGCTGAAATGTGTAAGAAGCTTGTTGATGGTTATAAGCGACTGATTGCAGTTATTTATTCAAAAGGGTGTGTAACAAAATATTAAGTTGAGGGTGCCAGCAATTTTTGTCCAACCCATTTTTTGAAGTTTTATGTAAAGTTATGTCCAATTTACCTTTTTTTTTTTTTTTTTTCCTGTTTTTTTTTGTGTTGTTCCAATACCCACAAAGGAAATAAACATGTGTATGACAAAAAATGTCAATAATTTTCTGGGAGATTTTCTCATTTTCTGGAACAATTTCAATGGTGCCTCCACTTTTGGTCCTGATTGTATGCAGCATGAAATGTAAACTGAGAAATGATATTCCCTTATTTAAAGCTCTACTCCAGCATTTTTTTTTATTGCACCACTGGAGGGGTGCTTTAAATGTAAGTTTCCTGACTCCTATCTGATACTCACCTTCTGGTAGCTTCACCTTGTATCCCCGCCGCTCACGTTGGTCTCAACAATTTGTAACTTGCCAGCACGCTCCAGTGTTTAATGGGGAGATCACAAATCAATGCATCTTCATCCTCGTTTGGGCTCTCATAGAGATGCATTGGGAGCTTGTGATGTAACTTCTGACTTCCGGCCAATTAGAAGCTAAAGTCACAAGATGCAGCTGCGGGACCCAGTGCGGTGTCGATAAAAGGTGAAGGCACCGGAAAGTGAGTATATGTCAGGGGGTAGGGAATTTACATTTAAAGCGCCATTCAAGCGCTTAAAAAAATCCAAAATGCTGGAATGAATCATAGAATCATAAAATGGCAGAGTTGGAAGGGACCTCAAGGGCCATCGGGTCCAACCCCATGCGAGTGCAGGCTTTCCTAAATCATCCCAGCTATATGTTTATCCAGTTTCTGCTTGAAGATTTCCATTGATGAAGAGTTCACTACCTCCCGTGGTAGCCTGTTCCACTTCCTGACTGCCCTCACTGACAAAGTTTTTCCTAATGTCTAATCTGACTCTCCTTCCTTTAAGTTTCATCCCATTGCTTCTTGTACTTCCTTGTGCTAATGAAAATAGGGTGGTTTTCTCTGCACTATGACTACCTTTCAGATATTTGTAGACCGCTATTAGGTCTCTTCTCGGCCTTCTCTTTTTCAAACTAAACATTCCTAGTTTTTTTAGCCGTTCTTCATATGACATGGTTTGCAGACCTTCTACCATTTTGATGGCTCTTCTCTGGACTTGCTTCAATATATCGATGTCTTTCTTGAATTGGGGCGCCCAGAACTGTACACAGTATTCCAGGTGGGGTCTGTCCAGGGCAGAGTATAGGGGAATAATGAGCTCTCTTGATCTAGATTCAATGCTTGTCTTGATACGTTCCAGAATTTTGTTGGCCTTTTTAGCTGCAGCACCAAATCGTTGGCTCATGTTGAATCTGGGAACCACTATTATACCCAAGTCCTTTTCCCCGGTGCTATCACCTAATTTTATTTCTCCCATACTATATATGCTTTTTATATTTCTTTTACCCTGATGTAGGACTTTGCATTTGTCCCTGTTAAAAACCATCCTGTTCTCTTTAGCCCATTGTTCGAGTATGTCTAGTTCCTTTTGAATACACTCTTTACTCTCTAGTGTTGGTTACTCCTCCTATTTTAGTATCATCTGCAAATTTTATGAGTTCCCCAATAATTTCATTATCCAGATCATTTATTAAGATATTAAACAGGACTGGCCCCAGGACAGAGCCTTGCGGCACCCCGCTTTTGACTTTCCTCCAGTTTGATGTGTAGCCATTTAGTATTACTCGTTGCGCCCGATCATTAAGCCAGTTGTGAATCCATCTAACTGATTTTTTGTCAATTCCATACTTGATCATTTTTTCAATGAGGATGTCATGTGATACTTTATCAAATGCCTTACTGAAGTCCAGGTATACTATAGCCACAGCATTCCCCTGGTCCCACCATTCAGTGACTTTGTTGTAGAAGGAAATCTAGTAGGTCTGACAAGATTTATTGGTTATAAAGCCGTGCTGGATTTGGTTTATTAATGTCTTCCCATCCAGGTACCTAAGTAAATGTTCTTTGACAATTTGCTCGAAGATTTCTCCTGCTATGGAGGTCAGGTTTACTGGCCTGTAATTCCCTAGATCCTCTTTTTTTCCCCCTTTTTGTAGATAGGAACCACATTTGCCCTTTTCCAATCTAGAGGGACCTCTCCTGTTTCCCATGATTTATTGAAGATTATTGCAAGCGGTATTATTATTTCCTCAGCTATCTCTTTAAAGACTCAAGGGTGTAAATCATTTGGACCTAGAGGCTGGGTTTCCTTTTAACTTGGCTAAGTGTTCTAATATCAATTCTTTAATTATTGTAAACTTGGACTCCTCTTGACCATGATTTCTATCATAATTATTGTTGATGCTTGCATTAGCTTTTTGGGAGACGACAGATACAAAATACAAATTTAGTAGCTCCACCAGCTGTTCCACCTTGTTGACTGTTTCACCTGCTTGATTCTGCAGGACTCCTATGGTCTCCTTCACTTTTCTTTTGCTTTTAACATACCCCCAAAATCCTTTTACCTTACTCTTGGCCTTTTTTGCAACCCTCAATTCGCGTTTGGTACTTTTACCTTTCACAGTCTAAAAATAGCAGCATGCAGTCGTCCCAAAAGTGGCACATCCATTAGATGCGCCAATTCCACCTCTTTGCCCAGCTCTTCCCAATTTGTCCTGGTGTGGTGGCAATCAAGTTAATACTTTTGTCAGCTAATATCAAGCCCAGGGGTTAGTAATGGGGAGACTTCTATATGACATGCTCATTACTAATCTGTTAAGTATAGAGTTAAAAAATTTTGCGCAATGTTTCATGGCTTGACAGAGGCCCTGAGTTGGCTGAAATTTTGCATTCTGTATTTTTTTGGTGCATGCTGGGATCAATAAAGTTTTTTTGGACAATAGACAGAGTTCCAATGCCTTGGATTTCAATGTATTTTCTTCCAGTTTACAACCAATGGAGGGCTGTACCAATGAGCACAAACAGTGAAGTGGTGGATGGGGTACTGATGTTTTTGACGGAAAATCCACAGTCAGCCCTCTATGAAGATCTGACAAAGCATTTCTAACTCTTTATCTGTCAGCATTTGAGTTTCTCATAGCTGATGTATGACCACAGACCACATTCAAACTAAATGTACAGAGAAACAAATAACCTGTGAAGGCTAAATGAATCAACATTTGTAGTCAAGCCCAATTGCAAATATGATTTTTAGTTTCAATTACCTGTATTTAAGATTGACCTGTCATTTGATACTTGCTGTCCAAAGCACATGCAGCCCATGTGTAAATATCGGGAAAGACTTGTTGATCAACTAGAGAAGTGGAGAAAAGCCGCTTGTGGGGGA
Organism: Anomaloglossus baeobatrachus; assembly: GCF_048569485.1. Lineage (NCBI taxonomy): Eukaryota > Metazoa > Chordata > Amphibia > Anura > Aromobatidae > Anomaloglossus > Anomaloglossus baeobatrachus. The sequence goes on along the minus strand of NC_134357.1, from coordinate 187,253,919 downwards.
GCACTGCACTATTCTCATCTAGTACTACAGTGCCCGGCCAACTCTTCAAAGAATGGAGGATTTCGGAAAAAAACAATCATGGTTGCAATCGTTCAGTTTGGGTCTGATTCATCCATGTAAAGTTTCAGTAGCAGGAATTAATGAATCAACTGACATGTTCCATTTAAGTAAAAATAAATAAATAATTGTCCCCAAAGGTGGACAACTCCTTTTAAACATATTCATGATATGTACAGTGCGCAGGTCATGTCTTATGTCTATCTGTCACATTTGAGCACTTTGTAATAGATGTGCATGCATGATTCCTCTGTATGACATGTTCTGACGTTATTTTATTCCAATGTCATTTTTGTGATCCAGATAGGAAGAATATGCATTGAAAACTGTTCCCTGTTTAAAGGCGTCAACGTGATTTACACACTTCAGGCTTCAAATACCACTTATGGCATTGATATTCTAAAAGGATCAGGGGATATGTTTGCAACCCTTTTTGTTAATGATTCAAGTGCTTTGGCAAGCCATGATGGCACGGCGATCCTTTATACGATTTCAGCCTCCAATACACAAGTCAAGGAGCCCTCCAAGACACAAGTCAAGGAGCCCTCCAAGACACAAGTAGCCATCATCATAGAAGGAACCTGTAAGTGTCACTATCCTAGAAATGTAATGTGCTGAATAATAATGTATTCTAAATGTAATAGTGCTCAGCTTTGTGAATATACAATGCATTGAATACTAAATCAAGCGCGGAAAGAGTTATTAAGGATGCCATCAATTTATATGGGTGACACAAACACATGAACGATATTGCCTGTTGGAATTACCATTCATAGAACTGATTGTACAGGCCAGCAAAATTTAATTTTACCCCTAGTATATTGGAAAATGTCTAGTCTCAAAAGACTTGATTTTAATAAAAGTCTCATTTAATGTTCTCTATACTAGAAATTTTCTTTATTCAATGAGCCACATACAACACAACTAGCTGACGTATTTCAGGTGGGACCCAACTGTAAAGATTTTTTTATCTGTTTTCTTTATCCTTGTTTCCTTCCAGCTATGAAGGCTGAAGAAAATTGTCCACTTTCATGCTCAGAAAACAAAAACAGACGAGATTGTGAAGAGTGCAGTGGATTTGGGTCCCTCACTGGAAGATGCCAATGGAGACAGGGGTTTGGTGAAGGTGAGACCCAAATCTCCTACAGTTGGACAACTCATATTGTCAGATGTCACTGTATATACTGTGTATATATAAATTGCTTTGATAGGGCATCTATAAAGGAAAACTATTATACATCAAAGGAGAAAAAAGGGATAATAATGGCTGGACCATTCTGTTATCAGCCATTATCAACAACTAACCTTTTCAGGTGCACAGCTTATAACATAAAAGGGGTTTATTTTAATATTTTTACATTGCAAAATATCAGAATTTAATAATAAAGTACAATTCCCTTCCTATTACCCATGCAGCTCTTTGAGAGAAAAAATATATATCAGCCTCTCCAAAAGAAAAAAAATTACATAGTATTAAAAAAAAATTTGCCGGTATGTCTTTTATCTGTTTGAATTACCTCATTTGCATTATGCACAATATTGGATAATGAGAACAATAAATAGAATTTGACATTAGGAATGACCCTCCTAAACCGTCTATATGGGCAGGTAGGTCACAGGAAGCTGAATAAAATGATACCATGATAACTGCGATCTGGTGTCTAAAGGGGGCTTTACACGCTACGATATCGTTAATGAATTATCGTCGGGGTCACATTGTTTGTGACGCACATCCGGCGTCACTAACGAGATCACAGCATGTAACAGTTATGTGCGACCTAAAACGATCACAAAAGCGGCAAAAATCGTTTGCCGTGGAGAGGTCGTCCTAAAACAAAAAATTGTTTACCTCTCATTAGCGATGTTGTTCCTCGTTCCTGCGGCAGCACACATCACTGTGTGTGACACCGCAGGAGCGAGGAACATTTCCTTACCAACCTCCACCGGCAAAGGGGAAGGAAGGAAGTGGGCGGGATGTTTACGTCCCGCTCATCTCCGCTCCTCCGCTTCTATTGGACGGCTGGCGTGTGACGTCGCTGCGATGCCGCACGACCCGCCCCCTTAGGAAGAAGGCGGATCGCTGGCCAGAGTGACGTCACAGGACAGGTAAGTGCGTGTGATGGGGGTAAGCGAGGTTGTACGCGACGGGCAGCGATATGCCCGTGTCGCACAACCGATGGGGGCGGGTACAATCGCTTGCAATTTCGATAGCGAGATCGCAGCGTGTAAAGCCCGCTTTATTCCAGAGAAATCTATGTTTTTCTTATCTGTACATGTGGTGTTCCAGGCTGTGGGCAGTACATATTATCTGCATGACAATCTGCCTCCAAGGCTTATTTTTCATAAAAGGGGCATTACCAATATAAGACATGCAACTAACACAGCACAGCAGAACTTTGTTTTCTTATAAACACATTAGTAGTTGCAGCTCTCACAGCTCTGCTGTATTGCTACAATATTGCAACCTGTATATAATATAAAAAAGCAAAAAAGAAAATATCATTACTTACAGCAAGATGGAATTGCAGCTGTATATTGCTCAGGCCAAAAGATTACTACTACTCCAGCAGGATACAGCTAAACCCCTACTAGGTGGAGGCAACACAGGTGCAGGTGGAGCTATTCACACTCACTTCCAAATATGGAGGAGGTGATGGCTGGATGGTAAAACTGCACACTGGTGGCTTGCATAGAGCACTGTTCACACTAGCAGACGCACAGTCACAAACCCGCAGCCTATTAGGTGACGCCCATACTATTAGATCAGGCGGGCTGCCAAGCCGTACCCCCACTGCGCGCTACTTTGAGCAATATACAGCTGCAATTCCATCTTGCTGTAAGTAATGATATTTTCTTTTTTGCTTTTTTATATTATATATAGTGTAGGGACCTACAAGCATGAGGTTCCCGTGACGAGGGTTGTAGGCTTACGTCTTATGGCCATAACGCTAACAAAAAACCTCAAAAACTTTTTTGTACAGGATACAGCCACGCCCCTTTTTGTTAGGCCTTGCTATCAGAGTTTCTGTCCCTACGTAGCGCGCAGTGGGGGTACGGCTTGGCAGTCCGCCTGATCTAATAGTATGGGCGTCACCTAATAGGCTGCGGGTTTGTGACTGTGCGTCTGCTAGTGTGAACAGTGCTCTATGCAAGCCACCAGTGTGCAGTTTTACCATCCAGCCATCACCTCCTCCATATTTCGAAGTGAGTGTGAATGGCTCCACCTGCACCTGTGTTGCCTCCACTTAGTGGGGGTTTAGCTGTATCCTGCTGGAGTAGTAGTAGTCTTTTGGCCTGAGCAATATACAGCTGCAATTCCATCTTGCTGTAAATATTACAACCTGGCTTCCTGTGAGATGGAAGCTGAAGCCCTGAGAGGAACCTGCAGATGTTTGTTATAATCACACACAGCTCTGCAGTGATGTCAGGAGAGCAGAGAGCGGCTATCACATATCACACTGGTAACAGCTCCTTCTATTTATAATAAACTCTGGAGATAGCTTTGCAAATCAGCGTTCAGCCCATAGCCTGGAACAGCTCACTTACACTGTGTGCAGAATTATTAGGAAATGAGTATTTTGATCACATGATACATTTTATACATGTTGTCCTACTCTAAGCTGTATAGGCTTGAGAGCCAACTACCAATTAAGTAAATCAGGTGATTTGCATCTCTGTAATGAGGAGGGGTGTGGTGTAATGACATCAACACCCTATATAAGGTGTGCTTAATTATTAGGCTCTTCCTTTCCTTTGACAAAATGGATCAGAAGAGAGATTTGACGGGCTCTGAAAAGTCCAAAATTGTGAGATGTCTTGCAGAGGGATACAGAAGTTTTGAAATTGCCAAACTTTTGAAGCGTAATCACAGAACAATCAAGCATTTTATGGCAAATAGCCAACAGGGTCGCAAGAAGCGTGTTGGGCAAAAAAGGCGCAAAATAACTGCCCATGAATTGAAGAAAATTAAGCATGAAGCTGCCAAGATGCCATTTACTACCAGTTTGGCCATATTTCAGAGCTGCAACATTACTTGAGTATCAAAAGGCACAAGTTGTGCCATACTCGGGAACATGGTCAAGGTAAGGAAGGCTGTAAAACGACCACCTTTGAACAAGAAACAGAAGATAAAACGTCAAGACTGGGCCAAGAAATATCTTAAGACTGATTTTTCAAAGGTTTTATGGACTGATGAAATGAGAGTAACTCTTGATGGGCCAGATGGATGGGCCAGAGGCTGGATCAGTAAAGGGCAGAGAGCTCCACTCTGACTCTGACGCCAGCAAGGTGGAGGCGGGGTACTGGTATGGGCTGGTATCATCAAAGATGAACTTGTGGGACCTTTTCGGGTTGAGGATGAAGTGAAGCTCAACTCCCAGACCTACTGCCAGTTTCTGGAAGACAACTTCTTCAAGCAGTGGTATTGGAAGAAGTCAGTATCGTTCAAGAAAAACATGATTTTTATGCAGGACAATGCTCCATCACATGCATACAACTACTCCACAGCGTGGCGGGCCAATAAAGGTTTAAAAGATGAAAAAATAATGACAGGGTCTGCTTGTTCACCTGATCTGAACCCCATAGAGAACCTGTGGTCCCTCATAAAATGTGAGATCTACAGGGAGGGAAAACAGTACACCTCTCGGAACAGTGTCTGGGAGACTGTGGTGGCTGCTGCACGCAATGTTGATCGTAAACCGATCAAGCAACTGACAGAATCTATGGATGGTAGGCTGTTGAGTGTCATCATAAAGAAAGGTGGCTATATTGGTCACTAATTTTTGGGGGGTTTGTTTGTTTTTTTTAACTTCGTTTTAGGAGTTTTCTTTTTGCATGTCAGAAATGTTTTTCTAAATTTTGTGCAGTTCTATTGGTTTACCTGGTGAAAATAAACAAGTGAGATGGGAATATATGTGGTTTTTATTAAGTTGTCTAATAATTCTGCACAGTACTAGGTACCTGCATAAACAGATATCCTCCTAAGATAGGCAAATTTTAAAAAAACACCACACTCCAACTTCCAAAAATATTAAGCTTTGATATTTGAGTCTTTCTGGTTGATTGAGAACATAGTTGTTGATCAATAATAAAAAAATCCTCTAAAATACAATTTGTCTAATAATTCTGCACATGGTGTATATATGCAATGAACAATAATATAAATGGAGCACTTTTGTTTTTGCTCCCATTTTTCATGAGGTGAAATCTAACACTTTTTCGAAGTACACAAAAAGCCTTTTTCTCTGATATACTGTTCACAAATTTGTCTAAATCTGTGTTAGAGAGCACTTCGTCTTTGCCGAGATAATATTTATTCACTTACATAGCGCTATTAATTCCACAGCATTTTACATACATCAGCAATACTGTGCCCATTGGGGCTCCCTATCTGTATGTCTTTGAAGTGTGGGAGGAACCGGAGAACCTTCCCGCAAACGCTCCTTGCATAAGTTGTCCTTGGTGTGATTTGAACCCAGGACCCAAGAGCTGCAAGACTGCAGTGCTAACCACTGAGCCACGGTGCTGCCCCATCCATCCACCTCACAGGTGTGGCATATCAAGATGCTGATTAGACAGCATGATTATTACACAGGTGTGCCTTAGGCTGTCCATAACAAAAGGCCACTTTAAAATGTGCAGTTTTATCACACAGCACAATGCTACGGATGTTGAATATTTTAAGGGAGCGTGCAATTGGCATACTGACTGCAGGAATGTCCACCAGAGCTGTTGCCCGTGAATTTTATATTTATTTCTCTACCATAAGCCATCTCCAGAGACATTGCAGAGAACTTGGCAGTATATCCAACCGGCCTCAGAACTACAGACCATGTTGGAATATAGCATCTTCACCTCCAAGACGTCTGAGACCAGCCACCCGGACAGCTGGTTTGCATAACCAAAATATTTCTGCATAAACTGTCAGAACCCATCTCCGGGAAGCTCATCTGCTGCTCGTCAGCCTCAATGGAGTCTCCACCTGACTGTAGTTTGTCATTGTAATTCATTTCAGTGGGCAAATGCTCACAGTTGATGGTGACTGGCACTTTGCAGGTGTGTTCTCTTCATGGATGAATCCTGTTTTTCACTATACAGGGAAGATGGGAGACTGTGTGTATGGTGTCGTGTGGGTGAGTGGTTTGCTGATGTTAGCGTTGTGAATCGAGTTACCCATGTTGACGGTAAGATTGTGGTATGAGCAGGTGTATGTTATGCACAACAAACACAAGTGCATTTTATTAATACCATTTTGAATGCACAGAGATAGCGTGACGAGATTCTGTTGTGCCATTCAATCACGACCATACCCTCATGTTACAGCATGATCATGCATGGCCCCATCATGCAAGGATCTGTATACAATTTCTGGAAACTGAAAACATCCTAGTTCTTGCATGGCCAACACGCTCACTGGACATGTCACCCATTGAGCGTGTTTGCCATGCTCTGGATCAGCGTGTATGACAGCGTGTCCAAGATCTTGCCAAAATTAAGCAACTTCACACAGGCATTGAAGAAAAGTGGACCAACAACCTGATCAACTCTATGCGAAACAGATGTATTGCACTGTTGGAGGCAAAGGGTGGTCACACTAGGTGCCGACTGGTTTTCTGACCACCTAGGACCCTCCAATACTGTAAAACTGCACATTTTAGAGTGACCTTTTATTGTTGTCAGCCTAATGCACACCTGTGCAATAATTATACTTTCTTTTCAGCATCTTGATATGCAACACCAGTGAGGTGGATGGATTATCTCGGCAAAGGAAAAATGCTCACTAACAGACACAAATTTGTGAACAATATTTGAGAGAAAAAGGAAAAATGAAAGCAAAAATAAAAGTGTTGCTTTTTTGCTTTTATATTTTTGTTCAGTGTAAGTGTGACGCCCTGGACCAGCCAGGGGTCACAGGTAATGACATCACCACACCCTACACCCCGGTTAGGTACACCTAAGCTAAACCAAAATCCTTGTTGCCTTCCTCCAGGGGCTGATGTCCACACCAAGGGGTGGGCCAGGTGGTTGGCTCCGCCCACCGAGGAGTTCACAGTCCTGGAGGCGGGAAAACCAGGCAGATGAAGTTAGAGTTGAGTGGTAGAGGAGCAAGTGAGGGGAGTGGGAGTGAAGCTAGGAAAGTAGTAAAAGAGCAGCCTGAAGTGAGTCCGGGTGTGTGCCCCGGACTGAGACAGCAAGGTTGGCACACGGCGGTGATCGTCTGCAGGAGTGGCCTATCGGAGTTGCCGTGAGGACCGTGGACGGGTGGTGGACCGGCGGTACCGGACCGGTACACAAGGAGAAGCCAACACCATTGGCAGGGGCCTTTCGGATCCCGGCAAGGCTAGGAGTCACCGTGAATTTGCCAAATCCGTCAGTGAAGGGGACCCCCGGGTCTCTAAACAACTAAGTCCCGATTGAAGGCAACAGTCCAACCGTATGAGAGAGACACCGCCACCGCCAAGGCACCAGTTTCTCAGGGCCAGCGCCTGCGGGCAAAGAGGGGCTCCTCCGGCCCATATCCAAGTCGGGGAGCGGGTTACCGGTGGGAGTCCATCGCTACCAACATTACACAAGGTGCAGGGAAAGAGACAGTCACCGTTAACTACCGGGGAAAAGCAACAGCAGCCGTCCGTGGGAACCGTCTTTCCAACCGTGTGTTTTACCGAGAACTGTGTCAACGTCTCAGGCTGAGTGAGTACCACCGTGCCGTACGGCACAGCGCTGCCCCCGCGACCCTGCACCTCATCAGGCCCCGCACCCGGCCTGCCATCCATCCCTACCCCATCACTGGGCCCCGGGACAATCAATTTCCTACCCACGGAGGGGAGAAATAACAACAAAGCTGCTCCCTGTCACCGCTTCCGGGATCCCCATACAGAGCAGCAGTGGTGTCCACACAATCACCACAACCGTGGGTGGCGTCACGGACAATAAATCCCCAAAACCAATCCCCCTTTTCACTCACGGGCGAGGAGCGCCGCTCGAGTCCCCGGGATCCGGCACATCGCTCGAGCCACCGAGCAGCAGAGGCCGCAGCAGCAGCGGCAGCCAGACCCGAGCAGAGGGAGAGCGCAGCGTCCCCTCCTCCGCCCGCGACATAAGAAAAATGTAGATTTCTCTGGAATAAAACACTGGCTCGCAGGTATCATGCCATTTTATTGAGCTTCCTTTGACCTTTTTACTCATATAGACGGCTTAGGATGGTTGATCCTAGCGAGGAGGGATTGTGTGTGCTACATTAATATTTGTCTTTGTTCATTTTAAAGGGATCACTAAAAACTATTCTACTTGTACACCAAGTATCCTTACATGCCCCGACGGAATTTGTGATGCTGTGGAAAGAAAAGACCCTAAAATCTGTCCCCAGGATTGTACAAGTGCGTTATTTATTACTTTACACACATTAGTTTTCTACCAATTTGATACTATAGTAAACTGCACATTTAATAATTTGTTAAAGTGCTTGCTAAACACTCTCCTCTCTTATGTCATGGCGGTTCCTTTTCAGGTTGTAAATGAAGCAGGCAGAGAAATGCTGGTTCATTTTATTAGTTGTGCCCAACTAATTTATTGTATAGGCTAGACTGACCTCTGCTGCCAGCACCATTAAAATCTTAGTCTACTGTTTCTGCCCACCTCCATACAGGAATAAATCCGTCGTTTGAAAGTCACACGGACCCTATCAGAGAGAGAGAAGGATGCTTGTGCCGAACACAGCCATTCAGATTAAACATCATATCTGATCTGACCATCATATTGGACAATTCTTTAAAAAGCATATGGCATCTGGATTCATGATATGTTGCCATAAATTGTAATATTACTCATTAACATTGCATGGGCCTTCTCAGGAGATCAAAAACTTCCCTTTCAAGGGTGATATCATGGGGCAGTAGGACCCGTACCTCCTGCTTTGCAATTGAAATAAATTAGTGGCAAGCTAAGGATATTTCAGCCGTAATATAAATCTGAAGCATCTAGAACAGACCTTTGGTGGTCTGCTAAAACGGTTTGCAACTAGAGATGAGTGGATCACTTCGCACAACCAACATCCATGGTTAAAGTCAGTACTCTCTGGCTGTGGATGGGTGCTGCACGAATTTTCTTACCTTCCATGATCCCAGGCTTGGCTTATGACTAGCAGGGCAGGTGAAAAGTTTCTTATGCACCACACACTATACAGTTGACGTCATGCCAGGCTGGTGATTCAAATGCCATGCCAGGGAATCCAAAACATCAGGGCATTCATACAGCTCCTGTCCATGGCCGGAGAGTTCTGACTGGGACGATGACTGAGGTTGCACGCAGCAGTCCACTCATCTCTAGCTGCAACTCTAGACATTACGATTTACAGTGTTTTTATTGGACTAAAATGTCCACTTTTTGACTTATGTTCACTTATTCTTTGCCATAAATTACCTGATTAAGATTTGACCTTCACGGTTCAGTCATGTCTCCTTCTATTATCAACCATATGCCTTATACAGAAAATCGAATTTACCTGTCTAACTTGAGGGTTTTGTTTCTCTTTGGGATTCAGAGTTAGCAATCATAGGTGGACACGACCCCGGAGCTCCTGGAATAAAAGCAGGTCATGGCACCTGTTACTGCATCCTCTCTGAAAAATGCTACTGTGAAAAGGATATTGAAGAGGGTAAGAAATGTGCACTAAATGTTCAGACAATTAGAAATATGTATAAATGTTGAGTAACTTGTGCAGTAATGATCTTAAATTGCACACTTAGTTTTAGTACAGAGCTGCATTCTACATAGCATTACAGCTGGAATTTGCCAGCATTGCTTCCTGGCTCAGTGTGCATGAACAGACCTATAAAATTACTGATAAATCGTTTTATTACTATAAATATGTGATTAAAAAAGAACCATGGAAAATTAATTTATGAATATATGCACTTTCTTTTACAGTTCAGTTGTGTGATGATGCTTGCAAGACTGTTATCGCTTGTGGAGTATTCCTGTCCTTTATCGTCTCTGTGCTGTTGTCCTCATACTTTATTCACCGATATCACAAAAACTCACCAAAACCTCCGATAGCTTCTGCTGAGATGACCTTCCGCCGACCAGCCCAGTCTTACCCAATCAGTTACTCCTCAACAAATGCCCGGCGACCATCTCTAGATTCAATGGAGAATCAAGTCTCAGTGGATACATTTAAAATACCAGTAGGTTTCATAGCCTCCAGAGTTAATCATTTTTAATCATGCATGGCCTGTGTGTCACCCAGGGTTATGGGGTACTCTGTCCCGGGCGATATATAGCTGGGGAATGTCACTTTGGTGGCCGTTGCCCAGTTCCGTGCCTTGGGTGCCTTTTAAAAGGGGTTATATTTACATGGGAGTTTAAATAAATGTTTATACATGACGCCACTTGCGGGTTGCGGCTATGTGGATGGAGCCGCCACTACACAGTTCTTGCTACTGGGTCTGGTGGTAGTGGCAGCTTGGGTGTTAGGCCCTCCGCAAGCAGGGTAAGGCCCCAGAGGATAGGTGATGTGGATGGCTGTTGAAAGAAGGTAGGCCACACAAGGGGTTGCAGTGTAACTGGTTCCTTTACTCACTGGAAACTAGTCACCCGAGGCCAGCTGGTCTCAACCTCAGGTCCCCTTAGTCCCAGTGCCGGTTTAGTGACCTGGTGGCTTCTTTCCCCTGCACCTGTTTTTGGTTGGTGGGTCCCCTTGGCTTGGAGCGGCTGGGGGTCCCCTCCTGGTAGTCTCTTAACGGTAGTCCGTATGACGGTAGCGTGAACCCTGTGGGTTGGAGTCTCTGGTCTTGTCCCCGGTTTTCCCTTTTTGTTACTGTGTCCCGAACTTCAAGGTCAGTGAAGTCCTTGATGCTCCCCTATTGTGCAGATTTTATCAGGTCTGCCTGGAGCGTTTGCCTGACCTAGGATTCTGTACACCGCTGGTGCGTGGTTCCAGGAGTACTCCACCGTACTCCACCAGCAACCAACCACCTGGGCCCTCAGGTCACTGTTCACTCTTGGCAGTCCTTCCTCTCTCCCTGTCACTGACTCACTGACTGTCCATCCACTGTCTGCCCCTCCCACCTTGTCGTCTAGTGGACTGGATTGTCTCCACCTCTAGGTGGCCATCCATTGGTCCTACCCTAGCTAGGTACCAATCTATGAGGGAATTAGGGAAAAACAGGGATTATCTGGAGTGTTTGGCTGTTACTGGCACTGGTCTTCTGGGTCCCTAGGGGTTAGGCCCTGCATCCTGGTGGGGATGCAGTACCTTGTAGCTCCCTGATGGCTTTAGGGGCACTACACCTGTTTAAAGGGTTATTCTCAGAAAAAAAGGATAAAAAGTTGAGCATGCACATCTCCACTTCATTAAAGACTGGGGTTCCTTGGGATTCAGAGACCAATTCTTGAGACCGTAAGTCAGCAGTCTTAGCTCAGTGATCAGTAGTTTATCCTCTATCTACAACCTTTTGTTCTGGGAATAACCATTGTAATACTATTTTATTCTTTTTCATCTTCTCTCCTCTTTAATTTATTGATACTGTGTGTAAGGGAGGGAACTGTGGGGACATCATACAGTGTGTTGCAGGAGGACATTAAAGGAATTATATTGTATGTATTTTGAGGAGGAGCCTTGGGACATCATACTGTGTTTGTGTTGGGGAGGCTTTTGAGGCATGATACTATGTGTGTATTTTGGGGGAGGACTTTTAGGGCTTAGTGATAATAAAGTGTATGTGTTGGAGGAAAGGACATTGGGAGCATCATAGTGTGTGTGTGTGTGTGTGTGTGTGTGTGTGTGTGTGTGTGTGTGTGTGTGTGTGCGTGTGTGCGCTCGTGTGTGTGTTGGGGGGACTATTAGAGAATTGTGTGAAGGAGTTATGTATGGGAGCCATGAAGGTTGTATCTTAGTGGGTGAGAACACTATGTGTTTCTGTCACAATACATATCTCTCTACCTATCTGGAAAAGTTGGGCAGCATGCCTTTTTGTGACTACATATATGCACAGTTTCCGAACCTATTCCATCCAATATATATTTGGGGGTGGTGGACCAATTTGGACTTTGGTTATTTGGTTTCATAATTTCTAAGTACACCTCAGAATAGTACAAAGGATTTATTAATTTTCTCTGACCTGCACATCCATCTCACTGGATCCCTACCAGCTAGTCTTTCCTTTTTTTTCTGGACTACTCAGTGTTTGATCACTGCCACAAAACAGTTGCCACAGTGGCAAATGCACCAATGAATCACCACAGTGCCTACTGATTGACTGCAGCGATTAGAATCTGACAAGCATGGAAGAGCAACAGAGGTGATTGGTAGTAGACCTGGCCAGCAGGATGATGGAATTATTGGTGTGGATCCATGTGTGCAGACTGGGGTCATATGCTAATCAAAAGAAATCCTTTATAAGGCTAGGGCCCCACTTTGCGTTTCCACCTGCGTTTTAGGTGCTTTATAGGTCCGTTTTGAGAAGCACCTTTTTCATGCCAAAAGGCATGCGTTTTGATTTACCAGCAAAGTCTATGGAAAAAGTGGATTTCCTGACCCCACTTTGCATTTCTAAACGCTGCGTTTAATTTGCATATTTTGTGGCAAAAACCATGTGTTCAAAGAAGCAGCATGTCAGTTGTTTTTGCCATTTTGGGTTCGTTTTGCTAACATTGAAGTCAATGAGAAATGGCAAAAACCAAGATTCCTGCAAATTCCAGCGTTTTACCTGCTTTTTCAGTGCAGAAAACATGCGTTTTGGACATCAAAATAATGATTTCATATGTCCCTTTACACACACACATAGTCCGACAATTAAAAATAAGAAATGTATTAAATTGTTGCTATTTTTCCATTAAATATCATATTACCGCTATAATTTCATTAAAATAATTTATTTCCATTATTTTTCACAAAAATATAGATTTGTTTCTTTTTTCCAATTTTTTCATTGAGTTTGACTATTTAAACTTTATTTATCAGTGTCTAGATGTTCAAAACGCATCTATCAAAACGCAGGTGGAAAAGCAGGTAAAAAGCGCTGAAAACGCATCTAAAACGCGGTACATACGCGTGTGTTTTCAGCGCTAAATTTCTGAAAAAGGCAACTTTGGTCAAATCAATTAAGCCCAAAACGTGCGTTCTGAACTGCAAATAGGAGAACGCAAAGTGGGGCCCTAGCCTAATCCTCATTCACAGGTCAGTTTTTTTGGTCAGTGTTTCACCAGTGTTTTTAAGCAAAAATAAGGAGTGGAACCTATGTGAAAAAAAACTATAGTTGGGCTCTGTTCACACTATAAAAAGGATTTTTCTCAAGAAATTTCTTGAGTCTGAAAGATTAGCGCACTTGCGGTAAAAAACCGCATCATTAACGCACCGAAAACCGCATGTGTTTTTACCACGGTTTTGTGCGTTTTTTATGCATTTTTGGTGCGTTTTTTCCTGCGGGTTGGTCCCTGCGTTTTTTTACCATTATCTATGGGAAAAAACGCAGGTACCTGTAGAAAAGAAGTGACATGATCATTCTTTTTCTCAAGAAATTCTGCAGAAAGAATGTTCTTGAGAAAAAAACGCAGTGTGCGCATAGCTATTTTTTTCCATAGGTTTTGCTGGGGAATGTCTGCAGAAAGATTACAACCATTTTCTACAGAAATTTCTGCAGCAAAAACGCAAAATAAACGCGCGTAAAAACGCAGTATGTTAAACAAAATTGGCCGGCTCTGTGTTTTGGAGCCACTTCTGGTTTGGATTTTTAAATATTGATGAAAGACTGACCAAACAACTGAAGTGTGAGTGAGTCCTCAATAAAAGGATCAAATGTAAAATTTTGATTATAGTATTTTGAATGTACCTTTTGGAGGACTTCCAGCAAATCTGGAAGTCAGCTGTTAAAATATATTTTTATTGCAAAATATACTGGTATATTTATTTACATAGATATTGAGGTTGAAAAAAAGACATGTCCATAAAGTTCAGTTAAGGGATGAAAGAGGATACTGAAATCTTTCTATTCTATCTTAATGTTCTTTTGCTGCTTTATGAATAGGCATTAATGTATTTAAGAAACCTAAACAATTTCCAAATTTATTTTCTTTATCTTCTTTTTTCATCTAAAGGAGGATCCAAAATGGGAATTTCCAAGGAAAAACTTGGTTCTGGGTAAAACTCTTGGTGAAGGAGAGTTTGGTAAAGTAGTTAAGGCCACAGCATTTCGGTTGAAAGGGAAAGCTGGTTACACTACAGTGGCTGTCAAAATGTTAAAAGGTAAGAAAAGAAAATTGTCTTTTTTTTTGTACATAAAACAATAACTTAATCAGTTTCCACATCAAATATTTTTTCCTATTGTATCAGGAATTTTGTGACAAAGTTTGTACAATATTGATATTGGTAAGTGTCACAGAGAAATTGCAAAATCCATAAGACATCTCTGAATAGGAAAGATATCCATCTCACATTGATCATATGGGATGAATTATAACTGGGGAAGAAAGAGAGTTGACACTTGAAGCTCCATTGAAGTAAGACCTCCTGGGGTGGAAAGGTAATTGGTATCCAGTAGATGTATTAGTCCACACATGAAGACTGAGATCTGTATATACAGAGCTTAGAGAGCATCACTTCTGTTATCTTTGAAGTCAGCTCTGATGAGTTTAAAAAGATTTTCCCAGACTTTTGGGCATCAGAAATTAATGATGAATATTGAGGTTTATATCGATCCGATATTTATCGGAGGTACATTCTCAGCAACGTAATGACAAGAGGAAGAGTATGAATATTTTTTCATAATTGTGCAACCTGAGCATCAGTTCCAAATCAATATTGGCCAGTTGGATAATGCAATCCATGCCATGTTTCATATCTATAGAAAGGTAAAATCATGATAAAAAACATGACCATGAAATCTCTAGCCTGGGACCTCCAGGGGCAAAGATATCCTGAAAGTTGGGGATCTCCTAATGTTGTGGAGACTGAATCCACATCCTATGACCAACCCTGTTATGAGTCCCCAGAGGGGAGGTGTGTGGGTGTAACTTGTATTATTAAAAGGAAATGCTAAATTAGGATCCTTGTTCAATGACAGGAAAATACATTGCCGTGCAGGATTGTTTCATATTTCATTGGAGTTCTTCCATAGACCTGAGTCATTTCTGTGACCCAGGTTTAGTAATTTTCTTTTGTTATTCCCTTATGTTTATATAATTGTGTATGCTCTATTGTTTTTTCTCATTTGTAACATGTCTTGTATATTTTTATAAACATTGCCTTCTTTTCAAATCAAATATATAAAATGTAATAGCTTCACTCCTCCTACTCTATATATGCTTCCCTCAAGCCATTGGTTACTGTTAATGATGTCCAGTCGACTGTATAAGTGATTGGTGGTGGCAACTAGTAGTTTCTTGCGTTACAACACCCTCACTGTGAGCTCTAAAATAATCGGCATATGGAAACAGCCGCCATCTTGTACATTAATTGTCAGTCAAAGGCATAATTGCCCTGATGATTGGGGGCAGCAGAGCTCTATTTGTGACAGTCAGTGATACAATGATAGCCATGATGCCAAGTAGCTGTGATGACCTGCTAAGCTTGAAGTCTACTCAAGTTGACACTATTGAGGCTGCTTAAAAACTGTAACCTGTATTGATGTGAATATTAATAAAGAAAAATAACATTAAAATGTACAATAATTCAGTTACATAATTAGTTGTTAAAGGGGTTTTTCCACAAACAAAGTTCATTTTAGTCAATAGATCTTGGAGTAATAATAATTTCCACAATTGGATGTGTTTAAAAATAATGTTCCTGTGCAGAGATATTCTTATAAATGTTCCACTGATATGTGCTGTGTAATGGCCATGTCTGACCGTACAGGGAACATGGTCTGATCATACCACAGCTCCTGGAAAGGGGAGGACACAAAAGAGCATAAAGACATTACAGCACGAGATCATAGATGATTCTTTTTGTGAGGTAAAACATTTCCCTGCTTGTTTTTAAAAAAAAAAATTACCTAAAAAATGAATTATTTTCAATCTTATGGAATAATGTCTGTATACATGTTTTATTTCCTACCCCTATCCAGGAGCTGTGGTATGATCAGAACAAGTTCCTGTACTGGCCATTACGCAGTACATAACAGGGACACATATATAAGATTATCTCCGCACAGGAACATTTTTTAAACACATCCAATTGTGGCGCTTATTATCCAAGATCTATTGATTAAAGGGAACTTAGTTCTTGGGAAACTCTCTTTAAATGACTGCCATTACATTATCAATACTTGCGTTGCCCTAGAGCCACCCTCCCCATCTATTCTAAGGGTGGTTACTGGTACAGTGCCTTGCGAAAGTATTCGGCCCCCTTGAATTTTTCAACCCTTTCCCACATTTCAGGCTTCAAACATAAAGATAAAAATGTTAATGTTATGGTGAAGAATCAACCACAAGTGGGACACAATTGTGAAGATGAACGAAATTTATTGCTTATTTTAAACTTTTGTAAAAAATAAATAGCTGAAAAGTGGGGCGTGCAATATTATTCATTCCCTTTACTTTCAGTGCAGCAAACTCACTCCAGAAGTTCATTGAGGATCTCTGAATGATCCAATGTTGTCCTAAATGACTGATGATGATAAATATAAGCCACCTGTGTGTAATCAAGTCTCGTATAAATGCACCTGCTCTGTGAGAGTCTCAGTGTTCTGTTTAAAGTGCCTATAGCATCATGAAGACCAAGGTACACAACAGGCAGGTCTGTGATACTGTTGTGGAGAAGTTTAAAGAAGGATTTGGTTACAAAACGATTTCCAAAACTTTAAACATCCCAAAAGCACTGTGCAAGTGATCATATTGAAATGGAAGGAGCATCATACCACTGCAAATCTACCAAGACCCGACCGTCCATCAAAAATTTAATCTCAAACAAGGAGAAGACTGATCAGAGATCCAGCCAAGAGGCCCATGATCACTCTCAATGAACTGCAGAGATCTACAGCTGAGGTGGGAGAGTGTCCATAGGACAACAATTAGTCGTACACTGCACAAATCTGGCCTTTATGAAAGTGTGGAAAGGAGAAAGCCATTTCTCAAAGATATCCATAAAAAGTGTCGTTTAAAGTTTGCCACAAGCCACCTGGGAGACACACCAAACATGTGGAAGAAGGTGCTCTGGTCAGATGAAACCAAAATCGAACTATTTGGGCACAATGGCAAACAATAAGTTTGGCATAAAAGCAACACAGCTCATCACCCTGATTACACCATTCCCACTGTCAAACATGGCAGTGGCAGCATCATGGTTTGTGCCTGCTTTTCTTCAGCAGGGACAGGGAAGATGGTTAAAATTGATGGGAAGATGGATGGAGCCAACTACAGGACCATTCTTGAAGAAAACCTGTTGGAGTCTGCAAAAGACCTGAGACTGGGATGGAGATTTGTCTTCCAACAAGACAATGATCCCAAACATAAAGCAAAATCTACCATGGAATGGTTCACAAATAAACGTATCCAGGTGTTAGAATGGCCAGGTCAAACGCTAGACCTGAATCCAATCAAGAATCTGTGGAAAGAGCTGAAAACTGCTATTCACAAATGCTCTCCATTCAACCTCACTCAGCTCAAGCTATTTGCAGAGGAAGAATGGGCAAGAAGTTCAGTTTCTTGATGTGCAAAACTGAGAGAGACATGCCCAAGCGACTTGCAGCTGCAATTGCAGCAAAAGGTGGCGCTACAAAGTATTAACTTAAAGGGGACGAATAATATTGCACACCCCAATTTTCAGTTATTTATTTTTTTAAAAAGTTTAAAATGAGCAACACATTTCGTTCATCTTCACAATTGTGTCCCACTTGTTGTTGTTTGTTGTTGTTGTTGATTCTTCACCATAACATTAAAAATTTTATCTTTTATGTTTAAAGCCTGAAATGTGGGAAAAGGTTGAAAAATTCAAGGGGGCTGATACTTTCACAAGGCACTGTATATGTTAACCTTTCAACCGATTTCAGCAAATTCGGGACACTCTTCTGAAGTGTTTGAAGGTCTCTTAACTCTTCTCTGATGTCCGATTTTTAGATAGAAAAAAAGATTGTGAATTTTGGATTTTATCATGCCTTGATCTAAGCGGAATCCACTATCCAATCATGGGAGCACTTTTGACATTAGAGTGCTGTCAAGGTTTCCTTCTATGGCAGGGACTTTGACTATTGAAGTCTAGAGATGTCCACATGGTAAATTTGGATCAGGTAGTCCTATCTTGCCACACTTTTTTTTTCTTTAATTAAAGCCGGAGAGAATTATTATTAATAATAATAATAATAATAATCTTTATTTCTATAGCGCCAACATTTTCCGCAGCGCTTTACAATTCAGGAGGCTCATATACATATCATATACATAAACATATACAAACAAGTAACAATTATAGAAGATACAATATTTAAAGGGAAAAAAGGCAACCCTGCTCATCCAAAAAAAGAATGTAAAAAGAAGTTCAAACTAAATCTGGCCCTCATCTCTTTTCACAGAAAGTGCCTCCCAGAGTGAATTACGGGATCTTCTTTCTGAATTTAACCTCTTAAAGCAGGTTAATCATCCACATGTTATCAAGTTGTATGGGGCTTGTACACAAGATGGTAAGTACATCCCATCATATATATATCCCTCTAAAGTTGTATATTTCAGTATTATAATATATGTTCTCATATGGTTCTAACAAACTATTACTATTCTGAACATTTTTACCCCTCAGCAGACTTAGTTATATGGTGCTCATATAAAAAACTTAGGAATGTTAAACATAAACTGAATTTTTACGGCAGAAGCAAATAGGCAGATGATACCTTGTATAACTATCTCATTTAGTTTTTGGCCGTTATGTCTTCTCTTTTATTTACTTGTTTTTTTCCCTGTGTTTGATTCAGGCCCCCTTTATCTCATAGTAGAATATGCAAAGTATGGTTCTTTACGTAGCTTTCTAAGGGAAAGTCGAAAAGTAGGACCAAGTTCTATAGGTGGTGACTCAAATCGCAACTCTAGCTATTTGGAAAATCCCGATGAAAGAGCCCTGACAATGGGAGACCTGATTTCCTTTGCATGGCAAATATCTAGAGGAATGCAATATTTGGCAGAAATGAAGGTATGCCATTCTATTATATATTATGTGAACTTGTTCCTTTTTTAGAATTTTGACATTTTCTAGCAGAAAATTATTAAAAATATACATTGTTTGAGACATTAAGCCATTTATGCCCGTTTTCTGGTTTTAAACTCTTAAATGTTACAAACGTTTTGCGTAACTTGTATTTCCACAAACATTTTGCGGCATTCAGTATTTTTCTGCCAGTCCCGGCAACTTTTGCTTATTTTTTAAAAAGTGTGTAAAGCTCCACCAGGAGGGGTATGGCTGACCTCACCCAACAAATTCATATTGAACTCCACAAAAATGTCTTGTGGTGGCACATGGCAGCTGAAATATGCGTCAAATTGATGAAGACTGGTGTACGATCAAGGCCACAGTGTGTTCCTTACAAGACACACTTTCACACTTTCTTTTATTCTATATCCCACATCCATATCTTCTGTGAACCAAAGATCAAAAGTACCCTTATGCCTCCTAGAGTAATAGTAAATGTTATTTTATGAATCTGATGAGACTACATCAATAACTTTACATTTGGATTATGTAGATAATAAGTGGTTTCCTGGAAGTTCACAAAATTTTCCCATGGATAGGAAAAACTTGTTTAAAATAAAGAAACAACAATCACCATGCATTAAGAACCCTTTTCCTCCAGTGCCACCATTCTGGTAGTCCCAACTGGCTTTGCTGTGAGCAAAGGTCCCAGCTATGAGTCACCTGACTACAGCAGCCATTTACTAGCTTTGCTTACTAGCAAAAGTCACTTTGGATGCCAGTGATTGGCTGCATTGGTCAGGTGACTGACAAACAGGGCATAATCCATAATCCATGAATTATCTGGGATTTAATTCAAGTTGCCATATTAATATATATATATATATATATATATATATATATATATATATATATATATATATACATATATATATATATATATATATATATATATATTAATATGGCAACTTGAATTAAATCCCAGATAATTGTAAAGGGCATACTGGCTCAAATGACATTGAGGTCAAACTCAAAAAGGAAAAGCAAGGTAATCCGTCTAGTATAAAGTGATATGAGCTTCAGTCCTAAAATTGGATTCCTTCCTCGCAGGTAGCAGTGTAATTTGACATGACTGCAGAGTTATCCTCAATCAGTCTATTCTGTGCAGATGAGAGATCTTGGCAAACCTCTCCAAAATTTTCCAATTTTAGGACACAACTTTTTGGCGCAGTAAAGATTGCTTTCAATTGTCAAACTTGTGGTTTGCATAAGGGGTAAAATGACTTTAAGAATGTTAGAAATAGCAAATGGTAGAATGTGGAAGTGAAGCCCTAACATGTACGGCCCCCACTCTGAATCTCCTACACGTGGCCTGTAGGGTCCTAACAATGAAGGCACAAGTGCACTTCACACTGTGAATACCTGGTTTAGATACTGTCTCTTGTGCTCTTGTAGCAGAATAGACTTGTTGGTAAAAGTAAAGCTTTTGCTTCTTTAGAAGTCAAAGGTTTTGTCTATTTTGTTTTCCTATGAGGCACAAAAGAAAGGAAGGACAGGAGAAACTGTTTTGCATTCCTGAATATACCTATAGGGTAGGTAAGGAAAGGCAACCATTTGGTGTTGTGTTTACTGGTTAGAAAACTAAATGTATTGCATTTATTGAAAAAATTTCTACACTTTATATAGTATAGATAGCTGAATACCTTTTTGTTTCCTCAGCTTGTTCATCGAGATCTGGCAGCTCGAAATGTCCTTGTGGCAGAAGGTCGTAAAATGAAAATATCTGACTTTGGTCTATCTCGTGATGTTTATGAGGAGGATTCGTATGTAAAGAGAAGCAAGGTATTCCCACTACCACTTCTATAATAATTCATTTTCCAGGAATACAAATAAATAGCCTTTTTAGATATTGTAGTCCAGGACTATGCACAAAATGATTACAGACCGATTTGTTTCACCTTGATAATGCAATTATAGCCTGATCAACAGATAAAGTTATTCAGAGTGAAATCCTTGTCATTTTGCTGTTTTTCTTCATATCACTTTGTATATGCTAGTTATCTTAATGTATCTAGATTATCTACTTATTGTTATTAATAAATGTGGAAGAAGAGGACATTAGTACATAGTCATTCATTTATTCTATTGAATTCCCCTTACTCATCTGTTGTAATTGTTGAATAACTCTATAATTCTAGAATTCATGTTATTCTAAAGATATGGTTCTACATTCTACAATTTTACAAAACATGGAATACGGTCTGTAGTGCATAATACACGTGCATCTAAGTAAATTAGAATATCATCAAAAAGTTAATTTATTTCTGTAATTCAATAAAAAAAAGGAAACGCATTTATTATATAGAGTCATTACACACAGAGTGATCTATTTCAATTGTTTATTTCTGCTAATGTTGATGATCATGGCTTACAGCTAATGAAAACCCAAAAGTCATCTCAGAAAATTAGAATAATTACCACAAAACACATGCAAAAGCTTCCTGAGTGTTTAAAATGGTCCCTTAGTCTGGTTCAGTAGGCTACACAATCATGGAGAAGACTGCTGACTTGACTGATGTCCAGAAAGCAGTCATTGACCCAATCCACAAAGAGGGTAAGCCACAAATGGTCATTGCTAAAGAAGCTGGCTGTTCAGAGTGCTGTATCCAAGTATATTAATGGACAGTTGAGTGGAAGGAAAAAGTGTGGTAGAAAAAGGTGCACAAGCAACTAGGAGAACTTCAACCTTGATAGGATTGTTAAGAAAAGGATATTCAAAAATGTGGGGGAAATTCACAAGGAGTTGACTGCTGCTGGAGTCAGTGCTTCAAGAGCCACCACACACAGATGTATGCAGGACATGGGCTACAAGTGTCGCATTCCTTGTGTCAAGCCACTTGTGACCAATAGACAATGCCAGAAGCATCTTACCTGGGCCAAGGAGAAAAAGAACTGGTTGCTCTGTAGTCCAAGGTGTTGTTTTTAGATGAATTTAATTTGGAAATCAAGGTCTGAAGGAAGAGTAGAGAGTCCACAATCCAACCTGCTTGAGGTCTAGTGTGAAGTTTCCACAATCAGTGATGGTTTGGGGAGCCATGTCATCTGCTGGGGTAGGTCCACTGTGTTATATCAGGACCAAAGTCAGCGCAGCCATCTACCAGGAAATTTTAGAGCACTTCATGCTTTTTTCTGCCAACAAGCTTTATGGAGATGGAAATTTCATTTCCCAACAGGACTTGGCACCTGTCCACACTGCCAAAAGTACTAATACCTGGTTTAATAACAACAGTATCACTGTGCTTGAGTAGCCAGCAAACTCACCAGACCTAAACCCCATATTGAGTGTATTTACTGTACACGCTCTTCAGTAGGCCAACATTTCTGAGTTTAAAATAATTTTTTCAGTTGGTCTTATAGAATCTAATTTTCTGAGATAATATAATGACTTTTGGGTTTTCATTGGCTGCAACATTAAGGCCCGTTTCACACGTTAGTGAAAAACACTGACGTTTTTCACTGGCGTGTAAAACACGTACATGTCCCTCCGTGTGCCGTGAATCACGGCACACGTGGGTTGTCTAAGTGCAATCCGGGCTCCGTTCTCCGTGGCCCGTGATTGCACCTAGAGATTAACTCACCTGTGCGCGCTCCCGCTCTCCATGGTGCTGATCGCTCCCGCGGTGCAGCATCCGGCCGGCGCTGACCCCCGCAGCAGCTGCTTCCGGGTCGGCTGTGTCGTGCATCATGAATATGCGCGACAGTAATGAGCCGGCTCAGAAGCAGCCGGCAGAACGGGCTGCAGAGGACATCGCTGGAGCCGGGTGAGTAAAAATTATTTTTATTTTAAAAGCACGTTTTTGTCTGGCACGTGTTTCACGGACCACACCACTGCGTGGTCCGTGGGACATCAGTGATGCCAGAAAAAAATGGACATGTCTCCGTGCGGCAATCACGCACACGCGGGTACGCCGCACGGAGACACGTGCAGTGAAAAATCACTGATGTGTGAGCAGACCCATTCATTATAATGGGTCTGCGTATGTCAGTGATTCTGGTATGTTTAAAAAAAAAGCACAAACGTCCCAGAATCACTGACGTGTGAAACAGGCCTAACTGAAATAAACACTTGAAATAGATCACTGTGTGTGTAATGACTCTATAATATGGTGTGTTTCCCTTTTTGTATTGAATTACTGAAATAATAAATTTTTTGTGATATTCCAATTTATTGAGATGCACCTGTATGTTGTAAAATATTAAGTCCCTAATTACAGATTTCAATTTCCTTAATAATAAAATAAAATAAATAATGGAAATAAAATAGAATTTATGATATTGGCATGTTGATGGCAGGAAATGATTCACAAGTTAAGTAGCTAAATATTTTTCCTTCCCCTTGATGAAAATAGGTGGGGTTTAGATAAGTTTATAAAGTCTGTTCTTTTATTATGTGTTAATTAAGAAAACAAATGTTTAATAGCAATCACCTCTAATTTTCAGGGGAGAATACCGGTAAAGTGGATGGCTATTGAATCCTTATTTGATCATATATACACCACACAAAGTGATGTGTAAGTTTTTGATTTGGATGTTTGGAGAAAATGATGGAATTTATTTTTCTTTTATTTAGCCTGAACAACAAAACTCAAGCGGCAGTAAGAGATTCTATCAGAAATGATGGGGCTTTTTTCACTCTACCAATTATGGTTTCATTCAGACTGTTTTGATGAAGCTGCATTTTAGCAAACTTGATAAGATCTACAAGTTCTAGCTTGACCGCAAATCTAATGTCCCAATCTACGGCTCTATGGCGGTGTTAGTACACTTCATAACTCCAGGCATTTGAATGAAGCCTAAACTAGAGAAATGATGAGTTGGCGCTTTGGACTTCGTTCCCATGATGAGTTGCAGATTTTCTACATCGATTGGTTTAACTTTTTTAGTGTTTTTTGTTTCATGAATTAGTATTGCGTTTTTTCTAAATACTTTGTTTTTGATATTACCTGGTACTTGGCTGAGCTAAATTGATAAAGTCATGTGCGGATTACTTTATTTTTAGTGCATATCCGCTAGAGGAAACGCACTAAAACCTTATATGCATTTTTTTACCTGTGTATTTTTCTCCTAACATTCAAGTCTATGGAAAAAATACACAAAACGCATATTCGCTGCAAGATGAGTTGACATTTTGACAATTCACTTTGCTGAAACTGTAAAACACTGTGATTTTTGCATAGGAAAAACTCACCTAAAACTCATGGGAACTTAGTCTTAGGGTATGTGCACTTGACGTCTTTTTCATACAGATTTCATTTTAACCCCTTCACGACCAAGGACGTACCTGTATGTACTTGGCAGTGTCTGTCTTTTTAATGTGGGCTCACTTGATATGATCAGCAGACATGTGCAGTTAACAGGCGCGGGTAGATTGGAGATCCACCCGCGCCTGTTAACACTTAGATCACGTTGTCAAACTCTGACAGAGCAATCTAAAGCGCTCCGATGGGGATCACACTGTTCCACGCAGTCATCGGCGGCCCTGTGATGCGGTCACGGGGCGCCAATGGGTTGGCATGGCAGTGTTTGCACAGATGATGACCCCTGGCACTGCCATGCCATGATTAATGTGAATGACGGCAGAGTGCCAGCACTCACAGGAACACAGCATTTCTCCTTATCAGAATGATGTTGAAGCATTGATCAGATCACGAGAAGCGATCTGACACTGCAGCCATAAAGTCCCCCGGGGGATTAGTAAAATGTAATAAAAAAAATGAAAAAAAAAACCTAAAAGTTCAAATCACCCCCTTTGCCCCATTGAAAATAAAACAATAATAATAATTACACATATTTTGTATCGCCGCATTCAGAACTGCACTATCTATCAAAATATAAAATAAATTAATCTGATCAATAGTGTAGTGAGAGAAAAAAATCCAAACGCCAAAATTACGGACTTTTTGTCTCCGCAACATTGCATTAAAATCCAATAAAAGGCGATGGAAACAATACATCTACGCAAAAATTGCATAATTAAAAACGCGAGCTCAAGATGCAAAATTAAGCCATCACTGAGGCCCAGACCCTGAAAAATGAGAAAGCTACGAGTCTCAGAAAATGGAGACAAAAGCGCTATTAATTTTTTTTTTTTTTTTTGCAAATATCTACAAACTCATATTGACCTGGGGAATCATACTGCCAGGTCAGTTTTCAAAATAGTTAAAACAGTAAATAAATAAAAAAATTGTGCAATTGCACTATTTTTTTAACAATTTCACTGCATTTGGAATTTTTTTTGCTGTTTTTCAGTACACTATGTGGCAGAATAAATCGTGTTATTCAAAAGTAAAACTTGTCCTGCAAAAAACAAGCCCTCATATGGCTATATTGATGAAAAATAAAAAAAATTACAGATCTTGGAAGAAGGGGAGGAAAAAACGAAAAGGGGAAAATCCCCCGGGTTTGAAGGGGGTTAACAAAGAAAATGTTCAAAAGAATGAACAGAGGCATTTCTATGTGAACACAACTTGCTCTTCATATGTACTATACAATACAAGTCAATAGGAAAGCTTAACAGACACCCGGAAAACGGCTGGCCATTTTTTGGAGCATTTTGGCCTAGCTTTTGCTTAAAACCTATATAGTTTCTTCATTATTCCATAACATAGAAAAAATGCCTGAAATCAATAGCAAACAAGACTGCACAAAAATCATGGACAGCCCTTTAAAAAACACTAAGGAATCAATTAAACAAACTGCACAAAAGACGCTTTAGGAAAAGGAAAAAAAAAACTCCAGAGATTCCTGAAGCGTCTTCTGCTTGAAATACTCATCGGGTTCCCCTAGTTTATAGGATATCTTGTGCACAGACCCTTACGTCCTCTGCACACATTAGAGTAATAATATTTACAGGTTTGACCAATGGTCTAATATGTATGAAGGGGCCCAAAGACTGATAATGGGAGACATGTTGATCGCCCATGTCCGATTTTGGACTGCTGATCATATTATTCTCCTTGAGAGAAACTGATTGAGAATATAAAAGCACTTGGCCGAGTTAGTGCTGCTGAGTATGGAGTATCGGATGAGATGGCGGTCATCCAAACAATTTGCCTAATGCATATGGTCTGCCTTAAGGCTGCTTTACATGCAACGACATCACTAACGCGATGTCGTTGGGGTCACGGAATTTGTGACGCACAACCGTTCTCGTTAGTGACGTCGTTGCGTGTGACACGTACGAGCGACCGCTAACAATCAAAAATACTCACCTTATCGTTGACCGTTGACACACTGTCCATTTCCCAAATATTGTTGCTGTAGCAGGACGCAGGTTGTTCGTCGTTCCTGCAGCAGCACACATCACTACATGTGACACCGCAGGAACGAGGAACATCTCCTTACCTGCGGCCGCCCGCAATGAGAAAGGAAGCAGGTGTGCAGGATGTTCATCCCGCACATTTTCGCCCCTCCGCTTGTATTGGGCGGCCGCTTAGTGACGTCGCTGTGACGCCTAACGAACCGCCCCGTTAGAAAGGAGGCAGTTCGCCGCTCACAGCGACGTCGCTAGGCAGGTAAGTAGTGTGACGGGTCCGAGCGATGTTGTGCCACACGGGCAGCGATTTGCCCGTGACGCACAAATGACAGGGGCGGGTACGCTCGCTAGCGATCTCGCTAGCGAGATCGCAGCGTGTAAAGCGGCCTTTAGAGTGGTTTCATAAATGTTGTAGAATGAATCTGACATATGTGTTTGGAAAACTCGGCGCATATTCGAAATTTATTAGCCCCCCTTTCAACCTACAGAGGTCAGAATAGCGTATTGTTTCCCACTATTTTTTTGGTGAATTTCTTTGTGTTATTTAATTCTGCAGAAGAGTGATAAACTAACCTTTAGGCAGCAAATCTATGTCTATGGCTTTCATAGGTGGTATAAAATGGGAAATCATATTGGCATATACCCCTGAAGGACATTGCAAAACAGTATGAGAGTAGATTAATTTGGCTTGCTCTGCTACAAACATTTGAATAGCTCAATTCCAGAGAATGGTAAAATCTTAGGCGGGCTTTACACGTTGCGACATCGCTAGCATCGGCTAGCGATGCCGAGCGCGATAGTACCCGCCCCTGTCGCACATGCGATGATTGCTGCCGTAGCGAACATTATCGTCACACATACCTGCTCGGCGACGTCGCTGTAACTGCCGAACTATCCCTCCTTCAAGGGGGAGGTGCATTCGGCGTCACCGCAACGTCACTAATCGGCCGGCCAATGGAAGCGGAGGTGCGGAGATGAGCGGGACATAACATCCCGCCCACCTTCTCCCTTCTGCATTGCCGTCGGGATGCAGGTAAGGAGATGTTTGTCGCTCCTGCGGGTTTACACACAGCGATGTGTGGAGCTGCAGGAACGACAAACAACATCGTACCTGCGCTCAACCCGACATTATGGAAATGAACGACGCTACACAGATCACCGATTTTCGACGCATTTGCGATCATTTATCGTCGCACCTACGATTTACACGTTCCGCTGTTGCTACCGGCGCCCCCGACGATATTTCGGAAGCGATATCGCAACGTGTAAAGCCCGCCTTAAAATCCAGATCCCAACCTAATCTACATGTTTCATATTGTAAATAATTTTCATAAGTACTAATTACTGTTCAACATATATATTTGTACTGTTTTATGATAATAGGTGGTCTTTTGGAGTTCTTCTGTGGGAAATTGTTACTCTTGGTGGAAATCCATACCCGGGTATTGCTCCAGAGCGCCTCTTTAATCTCCTTAAAACTGGCTATAGGATGGAAAAGCCAGAGAACTGCAGTGATGAAATGTAAGTAGGGTGTCGTCTAAATTTTATCTTGTAAATTTTGATCAATAAGATTGTTATTTTCCAATAGAACCTCAGACCACATCACGTCTGTGACAGAAATCAGCTGACTACAAAATGCCTAAATCATGGACACGTGAAACATACCTTATGTTAAAGTACATTTACACAACTTGCAGAGATTTTTTATTTGTTGATCGAAAGGAAGTAAGTTGCATTAATTTCGCTTATAAATTTATAGGTATAATCTTATGTTGAAATGTTGGAAGCAGGAGCCAGACAAGAGGCCAACGTTTGGTGAGATTAGTAAAGAACTGGAGAAAATGATGGTGAAAAGCAGGGTAAGTCCAAAAGGGAGTCTGGACCATATTTCTATGCTGAAGTATATATTTCTCTAATTTAGTATATACAAAAAACACAAACAGAAAGGACTGGAAGCTGTACTATGTCTATTATGTATTTAAAAATCATTTATCTAAAGAATACAGATATGATGTTGAAATGTATATTTAGCAAGACATGGTAGAAGTCAGCAGGTGGCAAGATGGGGTTGCTTTTAGAACACCTGGGGCACCATAGGCTTTATTATCAGAATAGGGTGAGGGTAGAGAACATATAGGCTATGTGCCCACGCTAGAATGTCCCTGCGGATTTTTTTGCCTGAAAATCCGCGACTTTCGCGGCAAATCCGCACCCGCGGATTTGCCGCGGATTTGCCGCGGATTTACCGCGGATTTGCCGCGGATTTTGATGCGGATTTTTTTTTTTTTTTTTCCCCATTCAAAGCCAAAAATCCGCACCAAATCTGCACCAAACAATTGACATGCTGCAGATTTTTCCGGATCAAAATCCGCGGCAAATCCGCCGCGGAAAAATCCGCAGCATGCGCACAGCATTTCCAAAATGCCATTGAAATGGCTTGGAAGTGCTGCTGCTGCAGATTTTCGGCAAATCCGCGGTAAATCCGCGGCAAAATCCGCGGTAAATCCGCGGTAAATCCTGTAGCGTGGGCACATAGCCATAGAGTCAAGCTTGAGGCATTACTCAGACTACATAATCTCTGATAGCAATTGTTCCTTCCACATCTTTTCCATGTGGTTTAAATTAGCATCAAGGCCTCGTAATCTATCACATAGCTACCAGAATTTTAACTCTTCGCCTTTACACCATATACTCCTTATGACACCTATACTCTATGACTAGTGCAATGCATAATATGATAGCCTCAAAGCCATTATTAATGTGCCTGCCTACATGCCAGGTTAGACTAAATTAGAAAGTATATACAATCAAATGGTTATGGCTGCTTACCTAGCCATTTTCCACCATATCCTCATACTACGGCCTCGTTCAGACGCCTGTGTATCACGCTCCAAGTAAAGCCGCAGGTCTCCTGATCCAAACTTAAAAGCCTCATAAATGTCTGTGGGGCTGTCAAGTTCCGGTCAGGAGAGCCATGGCCAGTCCTTCCTCTCGGACCATGGATCATAGATGTCTGAATTCCACCTAAGGACACAGTTATAATTGAATTTTAAGATTGGGAACTAAAAAACATCTATGAAGTGCCTAGTGCACTGGTTTTATAACTCCATTGGTCAGTGGTGTTTTTCCCTTTTGATGGGATAATTTTACATGGCATTGCTTTGATATTCTATGTGATTTATTGAAAGCATTTCTAACCTGAATTTTCTTCTCCACATTCTAGGATTATTTGGACCTTGCGGCCTCTACTCCTGCAGACTCCATGCTCTATGATGATGGCCTGTCTGAAGAGGAGACACCTTTGGTGGACTGTAATAATGCCCCAATCCCAAGAACTCTGCCTTCAACATGGATAGAAAACAAACTCTATGGTAGAATTTCCCATGCGTTTACTAGATTCTAGCTACGCTTTCCAGTAGGACAAATGCCATCTATCTGAACGTTTCTAGAAATCTGCTTCTCAACAACACCAGGGCTGTGTGTCTAAGAAATCAAACTCTGCTTTACAATCTGTCTACTTTGATTTTGAATCTTTAAAATTATAGATAATTTTTTTTTTGTTTTTAGCAAAATTTAAAAGCCAATGAGTAACTAATTCTGCAGTAATGTCCAAAGGAAGCATTTTCCATAAAACACATGCTAAAGAATAGGTTGGGACCTTATGTGCATAATAGAAGGCTCTAATCCTAACCAATAGCTGACATTTTCTGATGAAGCATCAATACTTAATCTATAAATTTCATAGGTTAATCCATATCTTGCCATATAGAATTATCTTGACAATAGCTACCCCATAAGAGCTTCATCTACTCTTCAGCGATCATTCCATTTATGAACCTAGTGTTAGTGTGATCTGCTTATGCATCCAGTGAGCAGTAAGGTCTAGGCTTACATAAAAAAGAAGCATGTGGGAACTACCATAGGATGATCTGACAGTTCCCACTAGGAATTTATACATCTTGTGTCATCTTATTTACATAGGCAAGTACTTTTCTTGAGCTTGGCCGATGAGAAGAAAAATGATTCATAAAATTGTACAAAAGTATCTAATGTTCTCAAGACACTGGGCAGATATCTGAAAATTATCTAAGTAGAAAAACTGTCTTTTTGCCCATAGCAACCAATCACAGAGGAGCTTTCATTCTTCAAACTTAGAATCTGAAATTAGAGCCCTGCTGTGATTGGTTGCTATGGGCCACATAGAAAATTTTCATAAATTCACCCTTTTGTTTTCACACAATATCAAAAAGTTTCAATTTAGGGCCCATGCAACTTGGAGGGAAAAAACATTATCAAAATCCTAGGGAAAAACAAATCTAAATTTTATAAAGGAGACCAGACATTTAATTTCTTCAATATATATAACCACATATATATGGTTTCGACTTTAATAGTGCCCAGGTGTATGCAAAAACTGTCTAAAACGCTCCATGGCCTAGGTGCAGCTGCTACATCTCCTAACCATATAACTCTTTTGGTTCTTGATCTTAGATATCATGAAGACTTGCTGTACATATTTGATGTTACCCTTTGTTATTTTGAAGGGTAAAATTAGTCCCAATGGGGTCTTCCAATTTTGAAGTGTTATAGTAAATAAAAAACTTTTAATAACTCCTACTAAAGCTGACTTATCCTACCTTCTTGAAGTAGGAGACCTACTTCAATTATCTACTTGATGATACCATATTATTGCACTAATAATATCTTACTATATCTTAATGACCATAAATAAAATAATTATTAATATACAGTCCCTTGAAAAAGTATTCATACTCTGTGAACTTGTAAACATTTTTCACGTTACACCCACAAACTTAAATGTATGTATTACAATTATTTGTGATCTACTAAGGCAAAGTAGCAAGTATTTGTGAAGTCTAAAGGAAATGATATCTGGTTTTCTAAATTTGTATTCAGCCCCCTGTATTGTGATACCCCTAAAAATCCTGAGTGACCCATTGCCTCCAGAAGTCACCTAATTAGTAAATTAAGTCCACCTGTGTGTAATTTATTCTCAGTATAACTACAGCTGTTCTGTTTTGTTTGAGAACTTTAGGGATCAATCAGCTTCATAAAAACCAAAGAACACTCAATATAGGTCAGGGATAAAGTTGTGAAGAAGAATAAAGCAGGGTTAGGGTCATCCCAAGCTCTGAACGTCTCACGGAGCACTGTTCAATCTATCATCAAAAAATAGAATGATTAAGGCACAACTACAAATCTACAAGAACATGGCCATCCAGCTGAACAGACATCCCAAGCAAGGAGAGTGCTAATTAGAGAAGCAGGCAAGTGGTTCATGGTCACTCTGGAAGAGCTACAGATATTCACAGTTCTAGTGGAAGAATCTGCTACCGGACAACTATTTGTTGTGTACTCCTCAAATCTGACCTTTATAGAAGCATTGCAAGAAGAAAGCCATTTTTGAAAGCAAGCCATAAGAAGTCCCGTTGTAGTTTGCAAAAAGCCATGTATCAGACAAAGCTAGCATGTAGAAGAAGGTGCGCTGGTCAGATGAGACCAGAGTAGAACATTTTGGACTAAATGCAAAATGTTATGTGTAGTGGAAAACTAACACTGCACATCTCCCTGAAAACACGGTTTAGTTCAAAGCATATTCATGTCTGTAAAAAGGCCAGTCACAGTCCAGTCCAGACCTAAATCACATGGAGAATCTGTGACAAGACTTGAAAATTGCTGTTCACAGACGCTACATCCAATCTCACTGAGCCAGAGCTATTTTGCAAAGAAGAATGGGCAAAAATGTCATCCTCAAGGTGTGCAAAGCTGGTAGAGACATACCCCAAAAAACACTTTCAGAAAGACTTGCAGCAAAAGATGGTCCTACAAAGTCCTACTCAGGGAGACTGAATACAAATGCACGTCACAATTTCCAGATTTATATTTTTAAAATATTTAGAAAACCATGTATCATTTCCTTCACAAATACTTGCTGCTTAGTGTTGGTCTATCACATAAAATCCCAATAAAATACATTTAAGTTTGTGGGTGTAATGTGAAAAAAACAAAAGTTCACGGGTTGTGAATACTTTTACAAGACTCTGTATGTCAAAACTAAAACTAGTTGGTTCATTTCATCTTTAATTAGTAAGGTTTTATTCTAAACTTGGATGTATTCATTCACTTATCATATTTCTAATCTCCTATTAGAAGGTTTGATTGTATAATTAAGTCAGAGTTTACATTACTAGCAGTTTTATTTTTGTAAGGTGCCACTGAATTTTAAGTTCTATATCGATTTGATTATGACTAGATTATTTTGCACTGGATAGTACTGAAGATCATATCCTGATCATGTATAGAAGAGAATACGCAGATTTAAGATAGACCATCTCCTAATTATAGCCATAGGACCATATTTCAAAGGGATGACCACATATTAATCCTATGAAACAGCATCAGACTGAATGTTTCAGGCTAATATCCTTAAAGGGAACCTGTCAACAGGTTTTTAGACCCTAAACGAACATCATCTATGTAAAGTATATGAAATGTTGATGACATCCATACCTTTTGTTTTCTAAAATTGTATTGGTTAGCGCACTATTGTTAGGGGGCTTGGCTGGCATGTAAACTCGATGGCCTCTATTCTTTCTTCTCCTCCCACCGCCAGCCTCTTGCTCGTGGCAGACAGGTCACTTTTTTCTGATTCCTGCTCCCGCACTCGAGATCTTGTGGAAGCACGGTCATTCCTGGGTGCAACACCTTGGTCCTCATGATGTTGTGAGAGCCACTCTCTCAATCTGCGCTGCTCCTGGAAGTATTGTTGGCTGTACAAAATCTTGTGTTTTTAAGCAGGTCACAGAGAAAAGTGACCTGTCAGTCATAGGCAAGAGGTGGCAAGAAGAGAATGTGGAAGAAAGGCTGGTGCACTACAAGTGCAGGCCAAGCTGATAATATTGTAGGAAATGGACATACAGATTTATAATACAAAGGTATGGACATCATTAATATTTTAGATGCTTCACAGAGATGTTAGTTTAGGGTCTTAAACTTGCTGACTGGTTGACTTTAAATATCCACTTTTTATTTCATAGTTAAAGGGAATTTGTCACCAGGTTTTTTGCAACTTAATCTGAGAATAGAATGATGTAAGGGCAGAGACCATGATTCCAGCGATGTGTCACTTACCAAAACGTTTGGTGAAGTTTTGATAAAACTCAGTGTTTCATCAGCAGGAGATTATTAACCCCTTAACGACTGCGGGCCGTAAAATTACGTCCTAGCGGTCATAATGTTACTGCCCGCGGTCTGCCGGCGGCAGCATGCCGCGATCGGCGCACATCTCAGCTGATTTTCACAGCTGAGATGTGTGCCTGCTAGGCACGAGCAGAATCGTTATCTGCTCGTGCCGTTTAACCCCTTATATGGCGCTGTCAATATGTGACAGCACCATTATAAACGCGATCGCGGTAAACTTTTACTTACCGCCCGATACCGGAAGTCACGTGACGCGATCACGTGACTTCCAATAGTTGTCATGGTAGCACAGGGTCATGTGATGACTCCTGTACTACACCTGACTTGCCTTCACTTTCGCTGTGCCAGCGGCACAGCAAAAGAGAAAGAAAGCGTATCTGCTGTTTACAGCCTTGTAGCTGTGATCAGCAGATACTGTAGAGAGATCGGATTGCTGATCGCAATAGCCTCCTAGGGGGACTAGTAAAATAAAAAAAAAAGTTAAAAAAAAAGTTTTAAAAAATTAAAAAAAAACAAAAAAACCTAAAAGTTCAAATCGCCCCCCCATTCGCCCCATTGAAAACTAAAGGATTAAAAAAATAAAAAATATACACACATTTGGTATCGCCGTGTTCAGAAACGCCCGATCTATCAAAATATAAAATCAATTAATCTGATCAGTATACGGCGTAGCGGCAAAAAAATTCCAAACGCCAAAACGACGGTTTTTTGTCGCCACAACTTTTGCGCAAAATGCAATAAGAGGCGATCAAAACGTAGCATCTGCGCAAAAATGGTACCGTTAAAAACGTCAGCTCGAGACGCAAAAAATAAGCCATCACTGAGCCATAGATCCCGAATAATGAGAACGCTACGGGTTACGGAATATGGCGTAAAACGTGCTCCACTTTTTTCGGACAAACTTCCGATTTTTTTGAACCCCTTATATAAAAGTAAACCTATACATGTTTGGTGTCTACGAACTCGCACTGACCTGTGGCATCACATCCACACATCTGTTTTACCATATAGTGAACACAGGGAATAAAATATCTCAAAAACCATAGTGCTATCGCACTTTTTTTGCAATTTTTCTGCATTTGGAATTTTTTTGCCGTTTTCCAGTACACTATATGGTAAAACTGATGGTTTCATTTAAAAGTACAGCTCGTTCTGCAAAAAATGAGCCCTCACATGACCATACTGACTGAAAAATAAAAAAGTTACGTCTCTCAGAAAAAGAATGGCGAAAAAAAAAAACGGAAAGCAAAAAAATCGGCCGGTCGTGAAGGGGTTAAAGGAATAATAAACGTGCTACCAAGTAGTCAAGCGTAATCATGAGCTCTGCATAACCCTGCCCCTATCACTGATTAGCAGCTTTCTATGTACATGGGCAGAAAGCTGCCAATCAGTGGTATGGGCGGGTGTCACAGGTGACAAGGGAATGCAGGGAAACCTATACTGGTTCTAAGGCTGGGGCCCCTGCTCTCACTCTAACACCCGGAGGTACCCTTGAAGGTAGGAAGGTCCGGGCCTCCAACCTAGGCCCTGTCTCCTGTCTTTCATGGAAAAACATTTTAGAGGTATAACAGGCGCTGCAGGTAACAGGGAGCCAAGATGTAAAAAAATGTCAACATTTATTGGGCACAACGCTTTTCCAGGACATTAGTCCTCTTCATCAGGTGCTAATAAAATGTCCTTACAAGGATCTTTTCATATGTTTAACATTACATCATTAATTCAACATAATTAAAACAATTGGTAACAACAAATGGTTAATAACTCAGTCCTAAAACAGCAAAATAAAAAATACAAAGAAAGCCGATTCAGTCTACAATTTACATAGAAATAAATATATATATATATATTACTTGTATCCTTCATTAATTATACAAGCATAATGCAAAAAGTTGCCCTATATATATGCCCTGTCACCTGTCTTTGTCCCTGATAAGACCCCCCTCCACAACCCACCACCGGGGGGGGATAGGGCAAGAGCAGAAATTTACAACCCCAATGGCAAATAAAGAAAAAATGGGTAACAACGACTACAACTCGTACACACAGCAACCACACACAAAGGAGCCACTAAAAGTGCACAAGGGAAAACAATATAGAAGGGGGGTAAGAAAACAGACTACTGGGGAACATCCATACCGTACAACCAGCACACCTAGAACTGCTGCAGCAAGAACCAATGCTGCAGCCCACAACGCAAGTCTCAGAGAGAGACTACCAAATTAATGAAAATAACCGGCATCCTCTAGTGGAAGTAGAGGGCATTTATAGGCTGTAGGCCGAAGAAAACACCTGACCAGAAGTCAGGAGCTACTGGAAGGTAAATTGACATTAACCCTCTCCTCCCCAAAGGAAAGGGAATCTATTTAATCAGTAGAGCCCCCCAATATAAAGTGAGATTCTGACTCAGAACCTGTCACAAAACTCTGTAACAGAGAAAAGACTGACAGGGGGGGTTATAAGAGCTCACAAAGTACTGCTAGATCTGCAGCAGATAAAACTTTGATATTATCAGAACAGCAAGCAGCCCAGCAAGTGTCCCATCACTGGACTCAGCACTACAGCAGGCAGCTCTCAGGTAGGGTAGAAAAACCTGGTCACAGATTTTCTTTAACGCATGAAAAGAATCTAAAATTACCATCTGCATGGCATAAACATGAAATAAAAATCTAAGTGTAGCATATTTCTGCCAAATTAGTTCGTATTTTCATTGTTATCCACCTTATATTACTCTAGTTTTAACAAATCAATATGAATAGATTTATTAATTTCTGTCATTAATGTCTTCTGGTGGAGAGATGACAATACATATCATTAACAGGGTTTTATGATAGTAGAGAAACATGACTGCTTGTCAGGGGCTATGTTACATTTGGATATTGCAGCTCTTCACTTTCCAAGTGTATAAGGCCTATGTGAACGAGTGTAGACAACAACAGGCAAAAGTGACACCATTTCTTCAACTCCTTCCAAACCCTTTAAACTCCACAGCTTCACAAAGAAAAAACTTGTATTCTGATGATGCCGCGTACAAGTTATTTTACATTATGTTTTGTGAAGAATTGTTTTTTATGTTGTCTCTTGAGATGTCTCTGGTATAAGTGTCTTGTTGTGTTGGTGACCTGAGACAGTAAGCATAGTTCTTGCCAAAACTCCTTAATTTTTTGCTTCTGATTTTCAGTAATGAAAGAATCAGACTTGGGATTTTCCATTATTCTATGTTCAATACCCATACACAATAAGGGGAAGAGTCTTACCAATGCGTGTAAGAGTATTAATATTGATTGACCCTGGATTATAAAATCACATACATTGGCCTCACGAAAACTCAGTCTTAATTTGCAACCTTACGTGGTGGACTTCCTCTTAGTATATTCTGGTTACTCTCGTGTTTCTAAACTGCTTCACAGACATAAGCCATTGTTGTTGCCTTGGAAATGCAAAAATGTTAATATCTTTTATTTTTAAAGGGCAGTAGTTTTAATATCCAAAATGTCTATTATACACTGGAATCCATTACCTTGTAATATTACTAACCTCAAAGTTCGTGATTTAGACTTCTTTATGCTAGGACTAGACCTTGACTTTGTGACTATACTCAATATGACCTAGTCTGTTTAATTTAGTGAGGCAGATGTATCAAAACTGGTGGGAAAGTGGTATAGTGGTCCATGGTTTCTAATTAGATCTCAACAAAATAAAAAGTACTAAGTTGAAAAGACATAGGTCCCATTCATTAAGATTGGCGCTTGGTACTTCAGTCTAAATGATTGGAGAGCTGGAGTAAGATGTGCCAAATTCATGAAAACACTACTTCATAGATAAGAGTCATCCTACAACTGGCGTCTGCCTCCACCAGAAATGTCACAACAGAAATGTACTCCTGTCCCTAACTGGGGTAAGCTGTTATACCACTAAGTTGGCGTAACTCTTAAAAAATTTGCCGATCAGGCTTCGCCGCGCCCCACCATTGCTCCTAATTTTGTCAGATCTGACCAGAACTGACGTAAACTCAACTTAGAAAAGTCACAATATTTTTTTGCAACTCTAGAGGGTGCTTTACACGCTGCAACATTGCTAGCGATCTCGTTAGCGATGTGACACGCCAGATCGCAGATAAGATTTGCCGAGATCGCACATAGGTCATTTTGTAGCGCCGGTCACACGTGCGATCTCGGCAAATCGTATGTGCAATGAGATTGCTAGCGATGTCGCAGCGTGTAAAGCACCCTTTTGTGTTTTACTCCAGACTCATAGTGCAAACACTTTGATTTGGGCCCATAATTTCCAAAGTTTGCATGTCGCCTAACTACTAATTTAATAAGAAATGGACAGTTTTACAAGGTGGAAGTGAGAGTCTACTTCATTTCATTTTACTGTTAATGGACTCAGATTTGTCCTACTGGATTCTATTTTTCACAGATGTAAAGGGCCAAGAAGTGAAAATCCTTTTTTTTTTTTTTTTTATAGCACCATGACTATTGTGAATTTTTAGCTTTTTTTTGTCAATTATGTTGTATGTCTTTGTAGCAAAATCAATGGCTTATGTTCTTTCTTATTAAAGGGAGTTTTGCCAAGGGCCTTACTGTCTGCACGTGAAGCTATTACTATATATTTTTGGTTCTTCAGTGCAGAACAAATGATGTCTTTTCATTTTTAGGCATGTCTTATCCGAACTGGCCTGAAGAGAGCCCCGTTCCAATCCCGAGATTCGATGCCAATAAGTCTGTTTTTTCAAGATATGCCAATGACTGTGTTTATTCTAATTGGATGATTCCACCCGCAACGGCAAAATTTATGGACAAGTTTGATAGCTAAATATCAATATTATTTTTCCTAGAAGGTAACACAATTCTGAGCGGGAAAGAAAGAAAACAAGTTAAAAACACACCACACAAAGAATAAATGGAAAGTCCATTGGCTGGTTCTTTGTGCCAGTGAAAAGTGGTCAAACCAACGATGCTCTCGTGTGTCAGTTGCACCAAATTTTAGCTTGACCTACCTCTAAGGCTGCTGGAGAGGGCTGCACAAGTCACTTCAATCTAATAACTACATGTGTGTCTATCTGTGTATGTCATATACATATATACACACACATACACAATAAACATGTAAATTATTGTATTACTCCCCAGCAGCAAGAGTGGGCTCTGTTATTCTTTCCTACAACATATCAGACCTGTAAGCCAAGCTCAGTAGAACCTTTTTGTATATGCTGCTGTTGCACAAATAGTCTGTATTCAGTACACTCATGTATGTGTTGCTGTGAACACAAAATATACTTATTTTTGATCATATGTTAATTTAAAAAAAAAATATTTTTAAAGTGTAAGTTAAAAATTTTATTTAATGTTTGTGGACACCTTGGTACAAGAGAACTTTCAGTCTCATTTACTGGTGGTTACATATAGAGGCAAAAACCTATGTATATGTGTACATATTGCATCTGCTGTATATGGAGGTACGAAATACACATTCAGACATACAGTGTTATATGAAAAAGACTGGATTTATTATCACTTGTACCAAATAGTTTGGGCTTCACAATTAAAATGACATATAAATTGGTTAGTTCTGGGGACTACTGGGACCTTAAGAATGACTTAGTAAAGGTCTCCTATAAATGGATATAGACAAAATTAATTATATTTTGAATATTTCTCTGAAATACCCTCTTTATGATTTTTTTTCTGTAGTTCTTCATTATAATATAGCACAGATTCACAAACCCAATCTCAGTCACTTATAGGTACATTCATACTACTGTGGAAGTATGGCGTCTTCAGAAATGATG
The DNA here is from genome assembly GCF_048569485.1 of Anomaloglossus baeobatrachus. Taxonomy (NCBI): domain Eukaryota; kingdom Metazoa; phylum Chordata; class Amphibia; order Anura; family Aromobatidae; genus Anomaloglossus; species Anomaloglossus baeobatrachus. The sequence goes on along the minus strand of NC_134357.1, from coordinate 187,214,427 downwards.
TCAAGTCTAGACAATGAAATAAAATAGACACAACACAAAAGAATAATTTGCTAGGAGAAGCCAAATAGCAGTTTACTTCTCAGTTTCCAATTTTATATTCCTTTTATATGTATTTTTTTAAGTACAGAAAATGGTATATTTTAGATATAATTTCAGTTTATTACATGATGTGTTTGAGGATTGACTGCCTACAAGGATGGCTTCTGGAAGACGAAGCAAGACATCACTTTCTAACTATGAGTCTCGTCACGCTGTACTGATTAGCTTTGCTACACTTGCCATGTTCCGCCAAGCCTGAGCCTTTCATATACTTGGGTTTGTGTCTTATACTTGAGGGGCCTTTACAAATGGTTCAGGTGCGTCTGTCTCAAAACTCAACTGTTGTTGTCAGACTGTCATGTTAAACTGTGATTTTAAATGCTGCACAGTATGGAAATATTACTATGTATCTGCTCTACCATGAACCATGTCATTGATATATTGTATTATATTGGAAATAAATCATTCTGTCACTAGAGAACTGTACCAAAGAGAGATGTTAGGTTTGATTTTAACTTGAATATTTTATTTTTTTTCTTTACTAAAACCAAACCTTACTGTCATCATTACATTGTGTTTTGTGTGATTCCAGGGAAAATCATCTACTTGTAAGTATGAAGTGCGCTCTAAACTAATTCCCTATAAAATTATCAGCCTTTAAAGACATTCTATTAAACTTTTCATTCTAATATGCACCTATTATTATTTATTTATTTTTGGGGTTTTTTAACTTCCATTAATTCCAGGGTACTTTACATCTGAAAAGGGTTTACATACATATATTACATGTCTTGCATACAAGCACAGTAGGAACAAACTTAACAGTGAAAAACTAATACAAAGGGGGAGAGAGCCTGCTGTCAAGGTCTTGCAATCTTCAGGCGTATATCGTACAGAAAGCAGGTGACAAAACGATTGCACTCGCTAAGTGTGCAACTGACTGGGGACGTGCAGGACGTTCACCCTCCATTATTTTCTACTGAATTTGTGACCTCTGACACACCTTCAGCTAAAATGTATCACGATGCAGAGAGCTACTAGCTCTCTGCACTGCAATCGCAGTAACGCCGGGGCCACACGAGGACTGGCAGCACAGCAGGAGCCGAGTGTCATGCGAATGTGACTGCGACTGAGGTCCGATCATGCGATCGGACCTCAGCTGCGGGGGACGGGCCGGCACTGAGGAGGGGCAGGATTTATCTCCCTCTCTCCTCCGTAGCCGGCTAATGCCATTCTTGCCCTGCACTCACTTCATAGACTTGAATGGGTGCGAGAGAAAGAGTCTCGTTTTACATTCGCAGCATGCTGCAATTGTTTTCTCCGTCGGATTGGGAGTGAGAAAATAATTGCTCATGTGTGCTGGGACATAGGCTAATATTGGTCCGAGTGGAATGCGATGTTTTATCGCATTCCACTCGGTCCGATTTTCATGCCATGTGTCTTAGGCCTTATTGATGCTAGCTAATCAGAGGCCGGCGGCTGATGTTGACATGTCCACCGCTGCCATCCACCACCTTTTATTGGCTATGAAGCATGAAGAGGAGTCATCTCATCGTAGGAGCGAGAGAAATAAGAACATTTATATATTTGTTTTTCTTCTAAATGTGTTGAAGAAGAGGATGGGGAACACTACAGGAAGGGTCCAGAACAGGGGACATTATGACAGGAAAGGGGGACATTATTACAGAAAGGGGCCCAGGATGGGGGCCACTAATAAAGGTTGTAGGATGTTATTACAGGACGGGGGCCAGGATGGAGGACATTATTACAGGATAGGGGCCAGTACAGGGCCCATATTTAAAGGTTGGAGCAAAATCCCACAGTTTGGGACAAGGATGGAGGCCATTATTACAGGAGCCTGACATCCCACCAACAAGCTGGTTTGGGACCCAGGTCCAAATATTGCACTGGGGCCTATAGGTCATTAGATACTCCAATGACAGGAAACCATGCAGGACTCCTAGTTGTAATGTTTTCAAATACTGGACATTAGAATACCATAGAGTTGCTTTCTGTCTAGTTTAGAAAGCAGAAAGGGAAATGAGATATATAATTATAGGTTTATATAAATATGTACCATAATTACAGCCTATGAAAAGTTTTGTTTTTAGGATTTCCTTAGTATTGCACAGGGGATGCCTTGATAATGATTTCATCACTTAGTTAATGCTAAGAAAATCCTGAAAACATGACGTGTTGGGGCCGTGAGGACTGACGTTTTCTGAAACACTGATGTAGACAGCCACATTTTATAAACACATGAAAACATTGCAGTCTATGTTGTAAAGTTAGGCTAAGACCGCACTTTGTGTTGCCCTACATGCAGTTTAGAACGCACGTTTTTGCCTTAATTGATTTAACCAAAGTTGCCTTTTCCAGAAATTTAGCGCTGAAAACGCATGCGTATTTACCGCGTTTTTGATGCGTTTTTAGCGCTGTTTACATGCTTTTTCACCTGCGTTTTGACAGATGAGTTTTGAACATGAAGACACTGCTAAATAAAGATTAAATAGTCAAAAAGAATGAAAAAAAGAGAAAAAAAAAAGGAAAACAGATATAATTTTGGAATTAATAAAGAAAATAGTTATATTTCATGAACTTATAGCTGTTTTATGATATTTAATGCTAAAATAGCAATAACATCATAATTTGCTTTAATTGTCGGACTATGTGTGTGTGTAAAGGGACATATTATTCCATTATTTTAATGTCAGAAAAGCATGCGTTTTTGAAGTCCAAAACGCGTGTTTTCTGCACCTAAAAAGCAGGTAAAACGCTGGAACTTTGAAGTTTCTTGGTTTTTGCCATTTCTCATTGACTTCAATGTTAGCAAAACGCACCCAAAATGGCAAAAACAATTGACATGCTGCTTCTTTGAACGCATGGCTTTTGCAACAAAATATGCAAATTAAACGCAGAGTTTTAAAACGCAAAGTGCGGTCTAGAAATCTACATTTTCCATAGACTATTATGGAAAAGCAAAACGCATGCCTTTTGGCATGAAAACGCTGCAGAAACGCAGGTAAAAACGCAAAGTGCAGTCATAGCCTTGTAAAATGTGCTTTGCTTAATACTATAAGAAACAATAAATATAACACAGAATTCCATATTGTCAGTGAGAAACACCATATACAAGATTAGGCTAATGCTGAGCGCTGTAATACAAACCCTTTGCAGTGTTTCTGTTGCAGCCATAAGGCTCAGATGCTACTTCTGAATGAATCCTATTTCACAAAGGTTGGGGCGTCGGTAACCTGTTTGATTGAATCTAAATTTTTCGATTTAACTCTGCTAGGAACATTATAAAGTTATTTTGCATTCAGCAAAAAAACCAAAACAAAATAACTATTCATTGTATAATGAAAAGTGCTACAATTTTGTAAAATCTATATTGTATAGTATATGAAGTATTCACTGTGTTCTCATATTTTAGTCTTAAAATGTAAATCTTCAATCATTTTCTTCTAGGGGATACAACCTTTTCTGAATGTACTGCCTGCCTAAGTGGCCGAGAGTTCTCTTGTAATTTGCCATGCAATCATTACCTTTCCAGAAGAATTCACTAATTATACAAATAAAACCTGATGGTTTACATGCAATATTCCAAGTAAAGATCTTAAAAATCACTATTTTCCTTAATAAAGAAATGTAAAAATAAATACATATTTGGTACTGCTACATCCAGAAATGTCTGATACATAAAAATATAAAATTACATAAAAGGAATCTGTCAGCAGGTTTTTCCTTCCTCATTTGAGAGTAGTATGATGTAGAGACCCTGAATCCAACAATGTATCACTCAGATTACTGGGAGCAGCTGTTGTGACACAATCAGAATTTTTAGATTTTGCATGTAGCAGAGCTGAGAAAGTCCTGTTCCGCCGACACCAAGCTCCCTTTAGAAATTGTACATTGAGAGTGAGGTGTCGATCAGGGGATGGGGTGTGTCGGACCGCCGTGCTTGTGATATCGTAGTCTGAGCAATAAGAAGTCCTGCTTCTGTTCTGCTGCTTAAACATTATAGGAAAACAACAGATCAGACATTGACAAGACTGGCATCCGTGAATTATAGGTTTAATCCTTGCAGCATGCTGTTTTCAACTTACATAGCACAAACTTGCTGACAGATTCCTTTTAAGAAGATTTGTAAACTCGATAACGAGATTAAAAAAAAATCAAATCACTACAATTGCGTTTTTTTTGTTCACTAATAAATGCAGTCAGCAAGCCCCCACACAGCTCCATTGATGTAATATAAAAAGTTGATGAGTTTCAGAAAATGGCAACACGAACCATTATTTTAACCCCTTAACGACCGTGGGCAGTAATGTTACATCCTAGCGGTCATAGTGTTAATCTCCCCCAACTGCTGGCAGCAGCTGGGGGAGGTTGGCGCATATCTCAGCTGATTTGTATAGCTTACATGTATGCCTGCCAGGCACAAGCGAAATTGCGTTCCGCCCATGCCTTTTAACCTCATAAATGGCGCTGTCAAGATGTGACAGAGGCATTATAATAGAAATCAGCATTATAACTTTACTCACAGGTCTCCATCGGAATTCATGTGGCATGATCACATGGATCCGGTGATTGTCATGGTAGCACAGGGTCATGTGATGACTCGTGTTATCACATAACTAAGGTCCTGTAAAAAACAGCCACGTACTGGCTGTTACAAGAGATAATCATTTCTCCTGGTCTGAGTGATGCTGCTCTGATCAGGAGAAATGAATGAGTGATCAGACAGCTGATCGTTATAGCCCCCTGGGGGAACTAGTAAATCAAAAAACAAAGTATTAAAAAAAGTTTAAAAAAAAACAAAAAACCCTAAAAGTTCAAATCACCCCCTATTCCCCCCAATGAAAATTAAAGGGTTAAAAAAAAATATCCACACATTTGGTTCAGAAATGCCCGATCTATCAAAATATAAAATCAATTAATCAGATGGGTAAATGGCGTAGCGGCAAAAAATGCCAAAATTACGTTTTTTGGTCGACACAAATTTTGCGCAAAATGCAATAACAGGCGATCAAAATGTAGCATCTGCGCAAAAATGTACGGTTAAAAACGTCAGCTCGAGATGCAAAAAATAAATTGTCACTGAGCCCCAGATCCCAAAAAATGTACGATATAGGTCGCGGAAAATAGTGCAAAATGTACGCCACTTTTTTCGGACAAATTTTAATACTTTACATAGAAGTAAACCTATTCATATTTGAGACATCACAGCAACACATCATTTTTACCATATAGTGAACACTGTGTTTAAAATATCTCAAAAACAATAGTGCTATCACACTTTTATCATTTTTTTTTTTCATTTGAAAATAAAGGAATCATGTCTACAATTGGTGAGCGACTTATTTTACTTAGCGGACAGCACACCACTGCAGACCAGCTCTTCACTTAGGCTGTGTCCGCACTTTGCTTTTTACCTGCTTTTTTGCTGCTTTTTCAACTGCAGCGTTTTAATGCCAAAATGGATGTGTTCTGCTTTTCAAGCAAAGTCTATGGGAATTTGGGTTTCTTGTGCGCACTATGCTGTTCAAAATGCTGCCTTTTTTGGCAGAAATTTGGGCAAAAACTCTGCTTTGCAATTCAAAACGCAAATGGCAAAAACAATTGACATGTTGCTTCTTTAAAGTGAACCTGTCATCAGAAATTTAGCTATAAAGCTAAAAGTTCCCCCCTCTGCAGCTCCTGGGCTGCATTCTAGGAAGCTTCCTATAGTTCTTGTGGCCCCTTTTATACCAAAATAAACACTTTGTAAACTTGTACCTTTTCTTATGCAAATTTCGTAAATCTTCCATGGGGGCGGGCTGCCTGGGGTCCGTTGCTGTCCTCCTGCCGATTTACGCCGCCCCCGAACGCTGAATTTCAAAGCTCAGGACGCCGCCCCTGGGTGCCCGTGGTCCCGCGCATGCGCTGTTCCACTGTAGCGGTGCCGTGCACTGTGTGCACGTGTGACCGCTGGTGACGCTTTGCGCGGGCCCAAGATTATGGGCGGCGCTGTGAGTGTCATCAGCAAGTGCCGCCCATAACCTCGTGACCGCACTTTCCCCTATTACTCCAGCGTTATGCGCAAGCGCTCGCTGGCCAGATGACCGGACGTCACCTGCTGCTGAGCAGGATGGGAAAGAGGTGACGTCCGGTCATCTGGCCAGCGAGCGCTTGCGCATAACGCTGGAGTAATAGGGGAAAGTGCGGTCACGAGGTTATGGGCGGCACTTGCTGATGACACTCACAGCGCCGCCCATAACCTTGTGCCCACGCAAAGCGTCACCAGCGGTCACACGTGCACACAGTGCACGGCACCGCTACAGTGGAACAGCGCATGCGCGGGACCACGGGCACCCAGGGGCGGCGTCCTGAGCTTTGAAATTCAGCGTTCGGGGGCGGCGTAAATCGTCAGGAGGACAGCAACGGACCCCAGGCAGCCCACCCCCATGGAAGATTTACGAAATTTGCATAAGAAAAGGTACAAGTTTACAAAGTGTTTATTTTGGTATAAAAGGGGCCACAAGAACTATAGGAAGCTTCCTAGAATGCAGCCCAGGAGCTGCAGAGGGGGGAACTTTTAGCTTTATAGCTACATTTCTGATGATAGGTTCCCTTTAAAAAGCAGAGTTTTTGCCCAAATTTCTGCCACAAAAAGGCAGCATTTTGAACAGCATAGTGCGGACAATAAACCCAAATTCCAATAGACTATGCTTGAAAAGCAGAACACATCCATTTTGGCATTAAAACGCTGCAGTTAAAAAAGCAGCAAAAAAGCAGGTAAAAAGCAAAGTGCGGACATAGCCTTATCCTAACCCAAACAGTAAGTGTTTGGGGCCACTGTCCTGCACACAGGAGGTGAGTGTATACCATACACTCACCACTACTTCCATATCCATTCCACCGAGAGCTCCCATAACTCCCTAACTGCATAGTCCACAGAACAGGCAAATAAGGAATGTGATGCCAATATTCAAAAAAGGAGACAAAAACTGATCCTATCCTGGAAATTATAGGCCAGTAAATTTAATTTCTTATTGTGGGCGATATCATTGAGGATTTTCCAACAAATTCTATCCTGGAGTATCTTAATAAAAATAACTTGTTCTATTTGACTAATCTGACCAGCTTCTATGAGAAGGTAAGCTCCAGACTAGACTAAGGTAAGGCCATGAATATATGAACATTTCAAGGTGATCGATACAGTGCTACACAAAGGTTGGTACATAAAATGAGAAGGATGAGACTAGAAGAAAATCCCAGAGCTTCCATGATGCTACCGCTCTTCTCTGTTATATACTCATTTGCAGGAATATTCATATTTTTCTTTCCATATTTAAAATCTCTGCTTCCAGTCCAACTGGGCATTTCTTCAGAGACTTCTCTAGGGGGCATGCACGTGAGACTTAAGGGTGCTTTACACACTGCAACATCGCTAGCGATCTCATTAGCGATGTGACACGCTATATCGCAGATGCGATCTGCCGAGATCACACACAGGTCGGTTTTGTAGCGCCGGTCACGTGCGATCTCGGCAGATCGCATCTGCGATATAGCGTGTCACATCGCTAATGAGATCGCTAGCGATCTCGCAGCGTGTAAAGCACCCTTAACAGTGATGGGCAGACCCGAACTTTAGTTCAAATTGAAGTTTATTAATATCATATGATTGACATTTCGCTTTACATAAAAAACAATTCAAAACAAGATACGCTCTCAAAACAAAATATAGAGCATAATACATCAAAATATTATGAATTACATAATAACTTTCTTACATGACACCGCATCAATGATAAATCTGAGTCAAGAAGTAAAGAAACAAGTCTTGAAAATGCAAGAAGTTGAGGGGGGAGAATAGTAAGGGGATGGATGGGACATGAGAGGAGAATTCAAGAAATCTTGGGAAAGTGTAGAAAGAAAGAGAGGGAAGGTAAAAACACAAGGAAAACTTAGGAGAAGGCACGACCCGATCCATCCAGCCACCGCCCCCCCATTTCCCATAAGCCACTACAAACGCTGCTCAAACCACACCTAGCAACCAATTATCCCGATCTGAAGAGTCTCTAAAAAGGACCCATGGAGTCCAAAGACTCAATACCTTGGTTGAAGTGTCAGTTATTTGTCCTAGCAATTCTTCCATTCTAAATAATGTATTCACCTCCTGCAACAAATCTTCCCGAGATGAACCAGTGTCTGTTTCCAGTACCTAGGGATCAGACATCTCGCTGCCGCCAGGACGTGACGTAGTAGACTTTTTTAAAACAAGATACGGACCAATCACATAATGACAATAGAGCAAGCTCTGGAGAAGGAGTGACCTTGCGTGTGGAGAGTAGATTAATTAGGTTGAACGCTGCTTTCCAAAATCCCTTAATAGCCTCGCATGCCCACCAGATATGTATATATGATCCTCTATCGTTTAGGCAGATCCAGCAGGTGTCTGGGGTTGAGGGAAACATAATGTGTACAGTTGTGGGGCATCTGTATAACCTATATAAAATCTTACAGCCTCTCTCCTGAGTCATGGAACTCATGGATGCTCTTTGGGTGAAAAGGAGAATCTTTGACCTGTCCGCCCCCGACAGTGGCATACCCAAGTCTACCTCCCATTTGGGAAAAAAGCTAGGGGGGCAGACCCGAACTTTAGAACTCCAGATCCGCACAGTTTAAAACTTACCCGAGTGCTGTACCTGGCCCAGATATCGATCCAGATCCAGCAATTCGGGAAAGTAAAAAAAAGGTGAAATAAAGAAGATAAGAATGAAGCAAATGCTTCATACTTGCCGAGGCGTCGCCACAGCTGGACTTTCACTTTTGGGGACGCTTCTTAGCCTCATGCATATGCACTGCTTTCCTCGCTCAACGGCATCTGTGATTGGTTGCATTCAGATGCGCCCCCAGCCTGTGTGACAGCGTCTGCCTGCAACCAATCACAGGCACTGTCTGCAGGGCTATATCGTACAGTAAAAATAAATAAAATATTTGGCCCAGTGTCCCCCCCATATTATGATACCCAGCACAGATAAAGCATACGGCTACAGCCCCGAGCCATGCGCTTATCTTAGCTGTATATCAAAATAAGAAAAACTGCATGCGACTTTTTTTTAAAATTATTTAAATAAATAATTTTAAAAAACAGCGTGCAGTCCCCCCAATTTTGATATGCAGCCATGATAAAGCCCAACAGCTGGGGGTTGGTATTCTCAGGCTGGGGAGACCCATGCTTATTGGGCCACCGACCAGCCTAAAAATAGCAGCCTGCAGCCTCCCAGTATTGCCGCATTTATTAGTTGTGACAATCCCATCACCTTACCTAGCTCTTTGGTGCGGTGGCAATAGGGCTAGTAAGGGGTTAATAACAGCACACAGCTGCCACTAAGCCCTAGTTTAGTAATGGGGAGGGTCTGAGACCCCCTCATTACTAATCTGCAAGTGAAAGAAAATAAAAACAAACACAAAAAAATCTTTCATTTGAAATAAAATACAAAAAACACCATCTTTCACTACTTTATTAACCCCCAAAACACCCCTGTAGGTCCGACGTAATCCACACGCGGTCCTACGATGATTCCAGCTCTGCTACATATCTGAAGTCACAGAGTGCAATCATGCAACATGACCGACCACTGTGGACTTCAAGCAGAGACTGAGCCGTGTAATCAGCGATGACATCACTCAGGTTATTTGCAGTCTCAGCTGGAGGTTCCCATGGTCCTCCACCTGTGACCACAGGTAATCTGACCTCAGGTGACCTCAGCAAAGTCAGTGACCTGCAATTGGTGCTGAAAATTATCCACCATATTCATGCACCCAATCTACACCAGCTACCAGCAAGCAAAAAATTGCATCACTACCACATCATACCACATGCGGTTTTGATGTGTATTTTTGCCAGGAGGTGTAGATTGGGTGATTGGGTGCATGAATATGGTATGAAAATCTCATCACCAAATCAACATTTCTTGGCCCAAAAATGTAAAAAAAAAAGAAAAAAGGTTTTGACTTCATCTTGGTGTGGTTTTCTGCCAGGAGGTGCAAATTTGGTGCTGAAATGTCTGCACAAAATTTGCACCTCCTGGCAGAAAAAACAACATTCTTTTGCATTTTTGGGCCAAGGAATGCAATTTGCTGATCAAATTTTTTCCACCTTACTGGGTATGTCATGGATCGTGTGAGGTTAATCCCCGCCCGCCCCCTGCCATGGGCAGGCGGCGGCGATCTGCGCACATATCAGCTGTTTTCAACAGCTGACATGTGTGCCTGCTAGTCGCGGGTGGAATCGCTTCCACCCGCGGCCATTAACCCCTTACATCTCGCTGCCAAAATCTGTCAGCGAGATGTATATGCGCGCCGCCATGACAGTGACTTACAGTGGTTGCCATGGTAGCACAGGGTCATGTGATGACGCCTGTAGCTAACATGAGTCACTTCCAATACAGCCGGCATTGAAAGTAAAGCACCAAATCTGCAGTTCTCAGCTCTGTAGCTGTGATCTGCAGATAGGGCAGAGCGATCGGATTTCTGATCGCTATAGCCCCCTAGGGAGACTAGTAAAATTAAAAAAAAAAAGTAAAAAAAAGTTTTAAAAAATTATAAAAAAAACCTTAAAGTTCAAATCACGCCCCTTTCACCCCATTGAAAATTAAAAGGTTAAAAAAAAAAATATACACATATTTAGTATCACCACGTTCAGAAATGCCCGATCTATCAAAATATAAAATCAATTAATCTGATCAGTAAACGGCATAGCGGCAAAATAATTCCAAACGCCAAAATTACATTTTTTGGTTGCCGCAAATTTTGCGCAAAATGCAATAACAGGCGATCAAAACGTAGCATCTGCGCATAAAATGGTACCGTTAAAAACTTCAGGTCAAGGCGCAAAAAATAAGCCATCACTGAGCCATAGATCCCAAAAAATGAAAACGCTACAGGTTTTGGAAAATGGCGCAAAACGTGCGCCACTTTTTTTGGACAAGCTTGTGATTTTTTTTTAACCCCTTAAATACAAGTAAACCTATTCATGTTTGGTGTCTACAAACCCGCACTGACCTGAGGCATCACATAGACACATCAGTTTTACCATATAGTGAACACGGTGAATAAAATATCCCGAAAACTATTGTACGATCACACTTTTTTTGCAATTTTTCCGCACTTGGAATTTTTTTGTCGTTTTGCAGTACTCTATATGGTAAAACTTATGGTTTCATTTAAAAGTACAACTCGTCCCACAAAAAACAAGCCCTCATATGGCAAGATTGACAGAAAAATAAAAAAGTTACGGCTCTCGGAAGAAGGGGAGCAAAAAACAAAAACGCAAGAACGGAAAGTGCCCGGGGGCTGAAGGGGTTAATACAGCCAATCTACACCTCCTTTTCAGCACCAAATCTGCATCTCTTGGCAAAAAAAATGCCTTTTTCTGCAAGAAGATGCAGGTGAGTTCACTGAATTTAATGAGGTCCTCTGAGGTCAGGTTACCTGCAGTCACAGGTAGAAGACCGTGGGGATCTCCAGCTGTGACCACAACTAACCTGAGTGACATCTGTGTATCATAATTGGGGGGACAACTGCACAACAGTTTTTCAAATTATTTAAATAATTAAAAAAAAAGCTGCATACGGTTTCTCTTATTTTGATACACTGCCAAGATAAGGGTACGGCTGGGAGCTGCAGCCTGTAGCCGTATGCTTTATCTGTGCTGGGTATCAAAATATTTTTATACCACGATAGACGCACGTAGCGTCTGTGATTGGAAGCAGTCAGCTGACATGCTGTCACTCAGGGTGAGGGCGCGTCTGACTGCAACCAATCACAAACACTGGTAGCAGGGAAAAGCAGTGCATATGCAATGAAGGATACTGCGCGGCCATAGAAGTGAATGAGTTGCCTGGAAGCAGTTACAGTCCTAACGGAGCTTCGGTAAGTACAGCGCGCTTGCTCCTATCTCCAATCCCTTCTACCACCATTTTTAATTGCCGGATTCTGGTCCCCATAGATTTATATAAGATACAGCAACCGGCCTGGAACCAGATTTTAAAACCAGATAACCAGGACCCACCAGTCCAGGTTATCTGCAAGTTCGCCCATCACTAGACACTTATAGACTTATAGACTTCTATGTCAACTGCCAAGCTGTGAATGGCAGCTTCTGGGGTGGGTGAAAGCATACGCTTCCAGAAAAAAACTCTGAAGACTACAAGCAGAGATGTCACATATTGTGCTGCAGAAGAAACAAATGTAAATATCTCTGCAATGGAGTTGCGCAATGCAAATGTCATAGCTGACTCTCTGCATTTAGAGACTTGTGACAGGATCAGGGCCAGTCATCTAAGATTCTTCACATTAAATGTATTTCCCTTTCCTTTGGTGCTGAAAGGGTTAATGCCAGTTTTGCTTTCCAGCAGCTTCTGACTCCTGGCCTCAGATGCATCCAGTTGGTGACCACTCCCTTCCCATATATATGGTCACATCTTGCCGTAGAGGGCATCGGTTATTCTGATTCATTTTGAAGCTAGGCCTTGAGCTGGAAGGAGCTGCTGGAGCCCTTCTGTGAAGCAGTGTGGCTGCAGCCCTGATGTCTGACTGCAGTTGTTATGTTGGGCATTATCTTTTGTTGTTTCCCCTGTCTGTCGTACCTTCCCCTCTTGTTGTATTAGTGTCAGTGGTGAAACTAGAGCTCCTCACCTGCCACCTCATTAGCCAGGTTTATTACACGGTCTCAGGCGCAGAACCTGTATAGGGACTGGCTAGGAGTGCAGGTGAGTGCAGGAAATGTCCCATCATTGCAGGAAATGTCCCATCATCCCATTCCCTATCACCAGGGCCCACCATTGTTAAATTGTCCCTGGTCTACCCTTTGTCTGTTTTGTGTCTTGCTGTGTATCAGACCTTCACCATGTCTGTGTGACAGTGAAAAGGAAAAAAGTGTAAATATCCATGTGCTGTCCTGATTCTCCAAAGAATTTAACTAAATTTTTGAGCACGTAACTGGTCCTTTGTAAATGCTTAACTAAACTTTCATGTTTTGGGGGGTTTTTTAGATAATTTTGTACAGCAGGTAAAGTTATAAAAGTTTTCAAAACCCTTTATTGGGGGATTTGCATTCATGTCTTTAAAAAATTGCATGTAAGTGTCTTCCAAATCCCTGCTTTTTCTCAGTCTGTTTGCCTGCCTTTAGCAGGATTGATAGATATCAACACATATTTATTTACAACACAGATGATAGCAGCGGGAGGGTAAGTACTTATCTTCTCCTTGGTAGTACTACTACAGCAGCTAATCACTAGAGTTAGGGGTGCTTCACACACAGCGAGCTCGCTGCCGAGATCGCTGCTGAGTCACGCTTTTTGTGACGCAGCAGTGACCTCATTAGCGATCTCGCTGTGTGTGACAATGAGCAGCGATCTGGCCCCTGCTGCGAGATCGCTGCTCGTTACACACAGCCCTGGTTCGTTTTCTTCAAAGCCGCTCTCCTGCTGTGACACACAGATCGCTGTGTGTGACAGCAAGAGAGCGACAAATGAAGCGAGCAGGGAGCAGGAGCCGGCGTCTGACAGCTGAGGTAAGCTGTATCCAAGATAAACATCGGGTAACCAAGGTGGTTACCCGATATTTACCTTAGTTACCAGCAGCTCTCACGCTGCCTGTGCTGCCGGCTCCGGCTCTCTGCACATGTAGCTGCTGTACACATCGGGTTAATTAACCCGATGTGTACAGCAGCTAGGAGAGCAAGGAGCCAGCGCTCAGTGTGCGCGGCTCCCTGCTCTCTGCACATGTAGCTGCATTACACATCGGGTTAATTAACCCGATGTGTACTGTAGCTAGGAGAGCAAGGAGCCAGCGCTTAGTGTGCGCGGCTCCCTGCTCCCTGCTCACACTGGTAACTAATGTAAACATCGGGTAACCATACCCGATGTTTACCTTAGTTACCAGTCTCCGCAGCTTCCAGACGGCGGCTCCGTGCAAGCGCAACGTCGCTTGCACGTCGCTGCTGGCTGGGGGCTGTTCACTGGTCGCTGGTGAGATCTGCCTGTTTGACAGCTCACCAGCGACCATGTAGCGATGCAGCAGCGATCCTGACCAGGTCAGATCGCTGGTCGGATCGCTGCTGCATCGCTAAGTGTGAAGGTACCCTTAGTGAGGAATATAATTTATAGTATATGTTTACATTATTAGAATTATTGATAATATAGGCAGGCCCGGACTGACCATAAGGCAATTCTGGCAAATGCTAGATGGGCCGGTTCCTGTAGTGGGCCAGTGCCTGTAGTGGGCCAGTGCCTGTAGTGGGCCAGTGCCTGTAGCGGGTCAGTGCCTGTACTGGGCCACTCTATCTGCAGTCACCGCCGCTCTGCTCAGCAATGTGCAGGCGGGGCAGCATTATTTGCCGTGCACACACTATCTGCAGCAGGACCAGGAGTCAGCGTGCAGTTCCGGCCCTGCTGTGTGAGTGTACCCGGCATGCACACACTGCTGAGGAGTGCAGCGGTGGCGGTGACCGCAGCTTCCTCCTTCCTATGCAAATGTATTTGCGTCTTTCAGACGTAAATACATTTGAACAGTGTAATGTCAGGACTGCGGCCCGCCCCAGACATGCAGCAACGGGATGAGATCAGCCCCTTGCTGATGTCATCACAGTGCTGCGGACACCACACAGGATACATCAGGCAGCGGTAAGCGCTCCATGGAGGAACCGAAGATGAAAGGTTTAATTAATGGGGATGAGTGGGGAGGGGCTGAGGACACTTAATGGGGAACATTTGTGAAGGAACACAGCTTTGTGACAGGCAGGGGTGGTTACTGTATTCCGAGGGGGGGGGGAGAGGCAGGAGTGTGTAGTGATGGGACCGTGTACTTTGTGTGTGTGTGTATTTCTGTGTGTGTGTAGGGGGTGATGGGGTGCATTGTATTGTATGAGTGTGTCTGTAGGGGGTGATGGGGGGTGCATTTTATTGTGTGTGGGGAAGGGATGATAGGTGGTGCATTGTATTGCGTGTGGTGCGGGGTAATGGAGGGTGCATTGAATTGTGTTTGGGGAGGGGGTAATGGGGGGTGCATTGTACTTGTGTGTGTGGGGGGGGATGATGGGGGTGCATTGTAGTGTGTGTGTGTGTCTGTGTGTGTGTGGGGAGGGGTAATGGAGGGTGCATTGTATTGTGTGTGTGGGGAGGGGGTAATGGGGGGTGCATTGTATTTGTGTGTGTAGGGGGTGATGGGGGGTCCGTTGTAGTGTATGTGTGTGTGTGTGTGGAGGGGTAATGGAGGGTTCATTGTACTGTGTGTGGGGGGGAGGGGTAATGGAGGGTGCATTGTATTCTGTGTGTGGGGGGAGGGGTAATGGAGGGTGCATTGTATTGTGTGTGTGGGGAGGGGTTAATGGGGGGTGCATTGTATGGTGTGTGTGGGAAGGGGGTAATGGGGGATGCATTGTATTGTGTGGGGGGGGTGCATGGGGTAATGGAGGGTGCATTGTATTGTGTGGGGGGAGGGGTAATGAGGGTGCATTGTATTGTGTGTGTGTGTGTGTGTTTGTATGTGTGGCGCCCCGGACTAGCCAGTTCGTCACAGGTAACACACCCCCCCCCCCCCCCCGGACAGTAACATTTGCCAAACACAAAACCCTTGCTGCCTCCCTCCAGGGTCTGATGTCCACACCAGGTGGGGCGGAGCCAGGCGGTTGGCCCCACCCACCGAGGAGTTCACAGGCCTGGAGGCGGGAAAAGCAGTCAGTTGGAGTTAGAGTTTGGAGGAGTTTAGTTCAGGAGGTTGAAGTGAGAGGAGTAAAGTGGAGAGTGTCTGGGTTTGTGGCCCAGGCACTGACAGCAAGGTTGGCAGACGGTGGTGGCTGTCTGCAGGAGTGGTGGATCAACGCGGAACCGTAGGACCGGGGTCGGGCGGTGGCCCGCCGGTACCGACCGGGGAGCGAAGTGAAGCTAGCACATACAGGCAGGGCCATCGGACCCCGACCAGGCTTGGAGTCACCGACAAAAGTCACATCCGAGTGTGACCGGAACCCCAGGGGTTTCCTAACAACCAAAGACCCGTTAGAAGGCAACCGTCCGCACCGTGAGGGTATACAGCCACCGCCACGGGCTAGAGACCCAAGGGCCAGCGCCTGCGGGCAAAATGGGCTCCTCCGGCATCCATACACCGAGGAGCGGACTACCGTTGGGAACCCATCGTAGTCAAGACAGTACACAAAGGTGCAGGGAAAGACAGCCGCCATCACCTGTCCGGGGAGAGACACTGCAACCGGCTGCGGGACCCGTCCATCCAGCCGTTTGGTTTACCAGAGACTTTGTGCATCTCTTGCTGAGTGAGTACACCCGTGCCATCCGGCGCCGCGCTGTCCCTGCAACCCTGCACCTCACCGACCCTGCCTCCCCGTCACACCACCGGGCCCCGGGACCACCAACCCCTACCCACGGAGGGGGGAAAACAACATCTCAGCTGCTCCCTACCATCGCTCACGGGATCCCCGTCACCAGCAGCGGTGGTGCCCATCTTCACCACAACCCGTGGGTGGCGTCACGGACTAAATCCCCAAACCAAACCACCCCCTTTTCACTCACGGGCGAGGAGCGCCGCTCGAGTCCCCGGATCCGGCCCACCGCTCGAGCCACTGAGCAGCAGCACCGGACCCGAGCGTTAGCGAGCGCAGCGCCCCGCCGCCCGCGGCATATGCATGTGTGTATTAAAAAAGAGCAGTTTGGGGGGAATATATAAATGAATAATGTTAATAAAAATGGGCAACATGGGGGGAATATTATGGAGAGAGGCAGTGTGGGGGTATATTATAAAGAGAGCAGTGTGGAGGGGACATTATGGAGATAAGCTGTGTATGGGGACATTATGGAAAGAGGCAGCATGGGGGTATATTAAGGAGCGAGGCAGTGTGAGGGTATATTAAGGAGCGAGGCAGTGTGAGAGGTATTTTGGATAAGGTCAGTGTGGGGGATATTTTGTGAAGGAAGCACAGCAATTATTTATTCAGGGACACAGCATGAGAGATATATTTATAGGGCAGTATAATGTACTTTTATTTAAAGCTGCTGTGTGGAAGTGCTGCTGAAGAATAAAAAGGGAAGGCTTCAGAGACGAGCAGTGGGCACAAAACCTCATCATGGCATCTGAACTGCGTGGAGACGAAAGGGATGGGATCTACTCAGAAGATGTCACCTATAAAGGTACCTGGATGTAAATGATTATTTGTGATATTGCCTGCGTCTTTTCAGTATTGTGGTTCCTGTATGGTCCGCAGTCTGATAACAACAACTCCCAGCATCTCCTTACCATTGTTAAGGACAAGCTGGGAGTTGTAGATTCCGGCATCTTCCGAGCCTTCCCATTGATTTGGAATGCAAGACACAGAACGTTTTCCAAGTGGAAAACACCAGAAGAATGGAGCGGTCACTTCTTTTAATCACTTGGTGGTTTTAGAAACCTGAAGGGGGTAAAAGATGCTCAAAATCCTGAACCTGTGCACAGCGAGTAGATGCAGATGGTCATTCCAGTATTTTTCATAGTAGTTTCCATGGTGGGATTTGCCCCCAAAAAATGTCATTGCACATACCCTAAGTGGTATGTGTCCAAAATGATCACCAGTGAAAACGACAGCTCCCTGATCACCTCTCTGTAGAATAGGTCATCAGTATTAGTTCAGGGAGATCTGATTTTGTATCTCTGCCCATCAGCTATGTGACCGTAGCATTATATGGAGAGCAGCATTATATGGAAAGCAGCATTATATGGACCGCAGCATTATGTGGAGAGCAGCATCCTCTTCATTATCTGCGAGACCCAGTTCTGTAGGGAAAATAGCGGCTTCACCAGGTCCTGCTACTAAGAGCAACTAAGTAGGACTGAGTTGTAATACTGGACGCAGCCATGACTGTATGTTATATGGTCGTGTTACACAATCTACAAGTGCACAAAGATATTACACATTCACCACACGAAAAGTGGGCCCGTGTGCCTCCAAATGCCAGGGCTGAACTTTAGTCCCAGTCCAGCCCTGAACACAGGGAAAGCTTAGGCTGCTTTCACACATCCGTTTTTTCCTGTGCGGCACAATCCGGCACTTTGCAGAAAAAACGCAACCGTTTTTTTTTGCCGCCGGTTGCGGGTTTTTTTGCATAGACTTACATTAGTGCCGTATTGTGCAGCATGGGCTTGCGTTCCGTCTGGTTTTTGCCGCATGCGGCAGATTTAGCCGATGCGGCCGCCGGATGGAACGTTGCATGGTACTTTTTTTGTCTAGCAAAAAAAACCGCATTGCGCCCCATCCGGCCGATGCGGCGCAATTTGCAATGCATGCCCATGGACGCGGCCTGCGTTTTTTTCCACTGCGCATGCTCAGTAGCCTGCCGCAAGCGGCAAAAACCGGACGGGCCGCATGTCAAAAACTTATGCAAAGGATGCGGTTTTGTCGCCGCATCCGTTGCATATGTTTTAGAACCGGATTGGCCGGTTCTGCTAAAACCGAAGGTGTGAAAGCAGCCTTAGACGTTTCTCAAAAGGAATCGGTCACCAGGGTTTTGTTATGTAATATGAGAGCAGTATGTAGAGACAGAGACCTTGATTCCAACTATGTATCATGTCCAGAGCTGCTCGCTGTAGTTTTTACAATTTCCTGCTGATGAAAGCATTGTTTTTATCACTACAGAACTAGTAAACTTTCTGCCATGTAGTCCAACTATGCCCCCAGCACTGATTTGTAGCTTTCTGTGTACTATGGCCATATGTTAAAAGCTGCCAATTGGTAGTGTAAACGGGGTTATACAGAGCTCAGCATTCAGAAAACTGGTAGATCTTCAGCTCAGAAAACAGGGATTTTATGAAAACTGCAGCGAATAACCCAGTAAGTAACACATTACTGGAATAAGGGTTTCTCCTCCCTCATGTTGGGAGGAGTTTAGTGAGCATAGAAAGTAGCTAACTGGTTGTTAGGTAATCATTGGAAAGCATAGAAAGGGGAAGGACCTATGGTCCACAAACCCACATGATTTAAGGGTGATGTGTGTGAACAGAGAGGAGACCATACTCAGATAGCAAGTTCTGAAGTGAACAAGGCTCAAATAGCGGACGGATTCTTTATTAGGGATGATGGAGCCGTGGAAGTTCCAATTTAACCCGGACTTAAGTTAAAAGTTTGGTTCAGGATCCGGACTTGACCCTGAACCCCATATAAGTCAATAGGCACCCGAATATCTGTGCTGTAAAATGGTTGTAGTAAGGGCTAGGAGCTGCAAAAGGTAGAAAAAAGGGGCCATTACCCTGCAAATTTGGATATGGAATAAATAAATTAAAAACAACAGTGTGGGCTTCCACCTATTTTTGATAACCAACTCAGGTAAAACAACTCTCAGCTGTGCTTTACCTTGACTGGTTATCAAAAACAGGGGGGATCCCATGCCATTTTATTAAATTTATTTAAATAATTTTAAAAAACTGCATGGGGTCCTCCCTATTTTAATAACCAGCCAAGGTAAAGCAGATAGCTGGGGGCAGGTATTATCAGGGTGCGAAGGTCCATGGTTAGCTTAAATATAGCCGGCCACTGCCTCCCCAGAAGTGGCGCAACTAATAGATGTGCGAATTCTGGCACTATGCTAGTCTCTTCCTGATTGCACTGGTGAGGTTGCAATCAGGGTAATATTTGTGGGGTTCATGCAAGCTGTGAAGTGACAGCTAACGAGTGATGAGCAGACCCATGGATAGTCGGGTTTACCGAACCAGCACAAACTAAATGAAAAATTTGGTTCGGCAAGTAAACTTGACGCCGAACAATGAAACCCATACAAGTCAATGGGGACGAGAAGTTTGGGGCTGTAAAATGGCAGTCGTAAGTGTGGCGCCCCTGAGGCTACCGTCGCCACAGAGGTACTGCACCTCAGCCAGAGGTGTGGTGCCCCATCCTGGGTAAGAAAGAGGCCATCTACCGGTTCACATGATACACTCACACAGACAGACTCATCACAACACTCCACTAAACCATAGTTAGGGCCTAGTGCAGGTGGACTTGTATAGTGGTTAGTACTGTCTCTGAAACCAGCCTGGGGGTGGAGCTTAGTGGGTGAGGTGTCTGAGGTGAGTGGGCAGAGTTAAGTTTGAAAGTTGACAGTTCATGGTGTCAGTCAGTTAGTGGTGTGGTGAGGAGGCAACCGGAGTGTAGAAACCCGGGGGTCCTACTCGCCCCAGTTGACACAGAAGAAGGGATCCTAGAGATAGGGGAGTGCTGGAAGCACCCGGGGGCTTGCTCCACAGAATACCGGGTGGAAGGATCTGGTCACACACAGGGTCCCGGTTCCTAGACTAGGAAAAGACTTCAGGACTTTCTAGTAACAATGGGAGGCCACGGTGGCTGTACCTTTAGCCACAAACAGCACACAAATCTTCTGAAAGGGGGCTACAGAAGATCAGGGAGCGGGGCGTGTCTGGGACTCCATGGAGCAGGACGTGTAAGGGCTGAGCTCCTCCGCCCAGGATACCAAAAAGCCCTTTACATAAGCTTTGCATAAGCAGGAATGGGGAAGAAGAGACCCCCAAAAACTACTAAGGACCCGGTGATTCCAGCACTGCTCACCCTGGACTCCTACCTTACAAAGGAGACGCCAGGGGAGCGGGAACAAGAGAAGGCACAGGCAGCAGGAGCGCCACAAAGCACTTACCCCGGGACAGCCGCGATGGAGGATTGTGCAGGAGGGACGGAGCGGGGATTACCCACCCGCGCCGCGGACGGAGGAGGAGGAGGAGATCGGGAGCCGGTGGATCCCGGCGGGAGCGGGCCTTCCCTCGTGGGCAAGATGGCGGCGGAGGCGGCGGAGGCGGCGTGCAGCAACTCACCAGCACAGAAGCACGAGCCGGAGCATCGCCAGGCAAGTGACGCTGCATGTCTCCGGAATGCCAGCCCAGGTGAGACGTGTGTGTTCCCCCCTGACGCGAGCACCGGTGATTTAGAGGAGATGGAGGTGATTATGCCGCCCCTCCCCCCCATAGAACTGTTGGAGCGTGGCGGTGGCTGGAGCCCGGCTGCCCACACAGACAGCGTGCAAAGGGGGTTGGAGCAGGCAGAATGGGCATATGAGGACATGGAGCTGAGGAGTGATGGCCCTGAGGAAACAAGAGATGAGGAAAGGAGCGACGGGGAGACTCTGGGGGAAAACTTGGAGCATGATAGGTCAGACCTGCAGCCTGCTGGAACCCCCCAGCTCCCAGGGGATAAAGTAAATATAACAACAAATGACATGCTCTCCCCATCGGGACCTCCAACATTACTAAATGAGGCCCTTACACCCAGACCTCAAAGAGCCCATAAACCACCCAGGGACATAGGGCTCCGGAACCCGGGCCCCGCGGCTCGATGGAGGGGAGACCCTGAGCCACCCCCTGGCCCACCTGCTCTGGAAAGCAACAAAAAAAGGCCCCCAGACAGTATGAAGGCCAGATCACTGACCACACAACCAGGGTGCCCCCCACCAGAATGGTGGGAATTTATCAAATAAGTTCCCACCAAGACAGATTTCCAAACACTCATCTCAGAAGTCAAGGACGCCTGCAAATCTGAAATAGCAGCAGTCCGAAAAGACGTTCTTTCCATCTCCAAACGAATAAACCAACTGGAGAATGAACATGGTGAAGCTAGAACAACCATCCGCCACCTCCAATCCCAAACCTCCTCTCAGGCTGACGTCATAAGAGAGTTACAGCGCCATGTTGAAGATCTGGATAACAGAGGCAGGCGACATAACATACGGGTCAGGGGCGTGCCTGAGGTCCAATCAAAGGAAGACGTCACCACAATCTTGCAAACCATATTTAATTTGCTCCTCCAACGGCCCCCAGAAAACCCAATACCCATGGACAGAGCGCATAGAGCTCTCCGCCCCAAAAATCTAAAGGGGAACCCAAGAGACATTATATGTCACATCATTGACTTTCAACTTAAAGAAGAAATAATGCTCAAAGCCCGACCGCCAAAACAAGTGATGTACCAGGGCACCAAGATCTAGCTTTTTCAAGACCTATCGTGGATAACATTACAACAACGGAGGGCTCTCCGCCCTCTACTGTCATCCTTGCAGGCTCATAAGGTTCTTTATAGATGGGGGTTCCCGTTTAGCCTCACTGCACGGTGTGGAGAAGCGTCGGCCACCCTTCGGGCTCCTGCAGACCTGGAGTCTTTTTGTCGGGTTTTTGATCTTCCTGTCCCAGACTTACCAGACTGGACTCTGCCTCAACAGATGCCGCTGCTTCCTCCAACGTGGCAACCAACGACCTCACCCCGCAAACGGCGGCCTGGGAGTTCAAGAGAAAAGGGCCCTACTTGACAGTGCCCTCCTGCACATTTATGGCTACTTATAGTCTTCAATTGGGGTTGATGGGCTCATTTTTATAGTTTTTTCGGTGATTTTTTGCCTTACTTTTGGGGGGAGGAATGTCTCCCCATTCCGGAATCCTGGGGGAGGGCGGGGACCCGAGGGACTGTTCTGTGGAGTTTCACCACTCACCCACTAGCAGAGTTTGACTAGTATAGTCGCACGTTGGTTTACAGTGCAGGTTGTACTTAGTGTGTCAGTTTCTATTTAGAGTGAATGCAAGTCGGCTCTGATACTGGGATAGTGGACGAGTGGTGTCGTTTACCATATACCTATCTCATAACTGAAAAGCTTCTATTTTTTCTGTCGAATATAGTTATGTTTTTTTCTGTTTTTCTATGTCTATCTTCTACCTACAGGTATGCGTCTCACCAAATGCAGAGGGGTTCATGGAGTGCAGTTCTTACACACACCAAGTCGAGGTACCGGGCACTAGCCTTTACATTAGAGTATGCTGAGATTTTGGGATGGCTAGGTTAATGAGCCTTAATGTTAAGGGGCTGAATTCTGATGTAAAGAGGAGGCTGGTCCTCCAAGAGATGCGAAAATCAAAGGCGGAGGTGGTGTTTCTGCAGGAGACGCACTTCACAGAGAAAGGTTCCTTTAACTTTGCCCGCCACTGGTTTCCCCAATCCTTCTCAGCCACAACCACAAAGAAGAAGGCAGGGGTGGCAATACTGATCTCTCGCACCTGCCCACTCCAAGTGAGTAAGTGGGAAGCAGATCCCTCGGGTCGCTTTTTGATCATCCAAGGTACTCTAAATGGAATACCACTAATTTTGTGTAACCTGTATTCACCAAACTCTAACCAGCTTAGATTTATTTCTTCAACATTGTCACGCCTCCCGAGGGACCGTGGGACCATCCACATCATAGGAGGAGACTTTAATACGGTATTCTCAGACAAGGCTGATAGAATGCTTGCACCTTCACATTCGGCAGGCTCACATAGATCACCACATCTATCCACTGGGTTCCGCAAATTGATCCGCAAACATCAATTATTTGATCTTTGGAGAATCGATAACCCGACGGCGAGACAATATACCTTCTTCTCACATCCCCATAAATCGCATAGCCGAATAGATTACTTTTTGGGCAATATCCTTACACTTAGAGCACTCCAACATGCACAAATTAGCAGTATCACTTGGTCGGATCACGCTCCTGTGTTGATATCTCTTAATCTGACAACCCCTCTCCTGAAACGCACCCATTGGAGACTGAACGAATCCCTACTCACTAACATCACATCTCGAGAATCTCTTCGTAAAGTCATACAGAACTACTTTTCAGAGAATTCTCAGTCCCTCCCATCTTTCCCATTAATATAGGAGGCCCACAAAGCAGTAGTTAGAGGGGAATGCATAGCCCTGTCTTCCAAACTCAAAAAAGATTCACAACAGCGGTACCGTCAGTGCGAAAGGGACCTCCGCACAGCAGAGAATCAGCTTCAAACTCACCCCACTAAAACTCGCCTGAAAAAAGTGATAGACTTGAGAACTAAACTAAAAGAGATCTCACATGGAAACATAGAAAGACTCCTGCGTTACTCCCGCCAGAAATACTATGAATACGGTAATAAGCCCCATATGATGCTAGCTAGAAAGCTTAGAGACCAAGCGATAACTAGTGCCCCATGCGCAATAAAAGATTCTACAGGCACCCCTCACTATGACCCCACGAAAATAGCTCAACTTTTCCACACATACTATACGTCGCTGTATTCTATCCCCCCGCGGTTACCAATGACACACCCGAATAGAACAAAAATATTAAATGACTATTTGACTGAATGTCACCTCCCAAAACTGTATCAGGAGGCATTGGAGGACCTTAATCGGAGGGTGGAGCCAGAGGAAATTCATCAAATTATTAAGGACTTACCAGGCCACAAAGCCCCGGGTCCCGACGGGTTTGCCTATCTATATTATAAGACATTTGAGGGGGAGCTGTCCACCCATCTAACACACCTTTTTAACCTTTTCATGGAGGGTGACACCATGCCAAACACATTCCTACACTCATACATAACTGTTATTCCTAAAACAGGAAAAGATCCTTTGGAGTGTGCGAGTTACCGTCCTATTAGCCTTCTAAACTCGGATCTTAAAATATTCACTAAACTACTGGCTGACCGTCTAAACAATTGGCTCCCACATCTGATCCATAAGGATCAGGTTGGTTTTGTCCGTTATCGCCAGGCAGGAGACAACACTCGAAGGATTTTGAATTTGGTGGACGTGGTGAATAGGGGGGGAATTTAAGCACTGCATGTGGGGCTAGATGCGGAGAAGGCTTTCGACAGGCTGGACTGGTCCTTCATGTTCTCTGTTTTGGACCATTTCGGCCTGTCGGGGCCATTTGTTTCGGCGCTCAGGGGATTGTATTCTTCTCCTGCGGCAACAATCCATCTCCCCAATGCACATTCGGGGCCCCTCCCTATCAGAAACGGAACTAGGCAGGGATGCCCGTTGTCCCCCCTGCTTTACGTTCTTAGCATTGAACCACTGGCGGCGCATATCAGACATAACGCAGATATTATGGGGATCAAAGTGCGAGAGAAATCCTTCAAAATAGCCTTATTTGCGGATGATGTTCTGCTGTCTCTGACCAACCCTGTGATCTCCCTACCAAATCTCCACAAGGTAATAGCCCAATACGCTAGGCTTTCGGGATATAAACTTAATTCGGACAAAACTGAGGCTTTACCTCTCAACATTCCGGAGGCTAAATTACAGTCCCTTAAACAAAATTTTAAGTACTCTTGGCGCACAGACTCTCTGCGATATCTCGGAGTCAAGATAACTTCTAATTACAAGACAATATATCAGACAAATTTCCCACCCTTGATACGAGAAGTTGAAAATAGTCTAAAGAAATGGTCTTCCTTGCAGATCTCTTTTCTAGGTAAAATTGCCACAATTAAAATGTCAATCATTCCTAAATTCCTGTACTTGTTTGAAACTCTCCCAGTACGAGTACCCCTAGGAGTGCTAAAAAAGGTTCAATCATCGCTCTTGCGTTTTATTTGGCACTCGGGACGACATCGAATCCCAGATTCGGTCCTATGTGCACCACGCACTAAGGGAGGCTTGTCCTGCCCGAATATTACACTCTATTACTATGCTTCACACCTACGTTGCCTGGCCTCCTGGACGACTTTACCAGCCTTCAATAAATGGACAGAAATAGAGAAGCTTTGGATGGCTCCTTTTCATCCAAGCTCTCTAATCTGGGGACGACCTGTCGAAACCCCCTCTAGAGATCTCTTGGGCCAAATGGCATTCACAAGAGACTTATGGCGACAGTGTAGGATGAAGTTCCAGTTGGCATCACAGTCTTCCCTGTTGACCCCCTTCCTGTTCACCCCACATCTAACTTCAGGTATGAACCCAGAAGTGGTCGGGCGGTGGGCAGAGGCAGGTCTCTATTGCTTTCGGGATATAGTTAATCCAACCACATTAAAACTCAAGCCATTTTCGGACTTGCGACACCAATATAAACTACCCTTCCATCTATACTTCTCGTATCAACAAATATCACACTTCTATGCGGATGTTATGGGACAGAGGGAGGTAGGCCGCCCCTCGGCATTTGAGACTCTCTGCTCAGGCCGGTCCTCGACCAGGGGACTAATCTCAGCCATTTATGCAATACTGGTGGTGGGGAATCCCTCGGACACAGTGAAGCACACATATATGAGGAGATGGGAAGGCTGGGTGGGGAGACCGTTGTCGGAGGCACTCTGGTCGGTCATATGGGCGAGGACATTCAGGTCCTCAATTAGTACTCTCTATAAGGAAAACCAAGTTAAAGTCCTTATGACATGGTACCATACCCCGGAGCTACTGCATAGGTTTAACCGTGCTTGCCCAGATGTCTGTTGGAGATGTGGGAACAGCAGGGCATCCTTATATCATATATTTTGGACATGCCCAGCCATAGAAGGTTTCTGGGGGGAGGTGGAAACATAAGCAGGGATCCGGTGGTCTACCTGTTGAATGCCCTCCCATCGTTTCTAAGTAAGCCAGAGATAAAATTGCTGCTTCATATCCTCACAGCTGCCAAGTGCTTGGTGTCATTGTTCTGGAAAAGAGTGGCGCCTCCGTCTGTCTCAGATCTGTATGCTCGAATAATAGATGTCAGAGATATGGAGAGATTAACGGCCCAGCTTCATAACACAATGGATGGGTTTATAACAACTTGGTCTTTGTGGGACACTTTTGCGAATTCATACCAGATATAGGGTAGTGAAGGTCTCTATTGTATTGGATGTTTTTGCACTATATATTAACGGGAACTGAGAATTTGCTATCGAGACCTCCAGCTTGGGCTCTGACCTCTATCTTCTCTTACTCTTATATGGGATAACAAACTGTTTACTTTCCATTTTTCTTCTGATATGCCCCTATTGCATTGTATTTGACTGCATGCCTGAGAATTATTTCTGATACCTGTGTATTTGTCTTAATTTTTGGTTGTAAAATATGTTAAAAAATCTTCTCAAAATAAAAAGTTGAAGAAAAAAAAAGAAGATCAGGGAGCAATCAGGCAGAAAATCCTTTGAAGGTCCGCGGCCCCTGGCTTAGGGCACTGTGTGCGGAGGCGCAGGACAGGAAGGCGAGAGTCCGTGCAATAGAGACGACCAGGAAAGGCACATCTGAGGGGTGCATCGGTATTGACCTCTGACCTGCCCAGGATCGGCGGAGGCCTATCACGGTGGATCCCAGCGGGTGATCGCCGGCACACTGTACATCTGAGGGATCGGTACTGTGAGTAAAGTCTTTTAACTGCAACTCCATGTGTCGTCTGTGTCCTTCCCGCACCCTTCTCATCATCCCCGGGCCTCAAGCTCTACCTGTGGGGAGCAAGATCACCTCAGCTGCGCAATTATCATCTGCCCCAGGGAACACGCACCGCAGCGGCGGCCCACATAGCCGCAAAACCACAGGTGACGTCACGAACTTTATTCTATTGTAAATATAATCATCATCATCCCCTTTATTCAAAGACACCACCAGGGTCACGGAGTCGGTTCTCACCACCGCTGACATCAGTGGACTAGTCCAGCCCGGTTCCGAATATCACCTAAGGCCCTGGGGCTTGGCATTTCATAAGCACTAGGGGGCTGAAAATGGAATTTAAATGTCAGTAAGAGCAGGATAGTTATGCATACCATGTTTCATGGAGAATCACACTGCAATCATACTCTTTTACGGGCCTGCTTATTAAGGTTCATCAATATTCACTGATTCCCCCGCCCACCCTCTGTGCCAGTGTCTGTGATTGGTTGCAGACTGCTATACACGCCCCCCACTGTGTGTCCGCGTCTGTGATTGGATACAATCAGTTTTCTGTATACCGTAGTAGTGTAAAAATAAATAATTAAAAAAAATATGACATAAGCTCCTGCCCTATTTTGATAGCCAGCGCAGGTAAAACAATAGGTGCAGGCTGCAGCCCCCACCTGTGAGCTTTACTGTGGCTGCATATCAAAATAGATGAGGAAAAAAGACCTAAGCTCCCCTCATTTTTGATATCCAGTAAAGCAGACAGGTGGGAGCTGGCATTATCAGGATGGGAGTAACCATGGCTATAGACCCCCAGCAGCCAAAAAATACCTGCCTGCCGCTGCTCTAAATTATCGAAACCATTAAATGCGATAATTCTATCTTTTTATCAGGCTCATTATGATTACCCTGGTGCAGTGACCCCCACCACACCCCTCATTATTAATCCTGTAACTGAAAAGAAATAAAACACAAAGATCAAAAAATCCTTTAATTGAAATGAAATACACACACAATTTTTCACACCTTTATTAACCCTCCCAAACACCCTTGCAGATCCAATGTAATCCATACATAGTCCCATGACGATCCCTTCTCTAGTACAAACTGAAGTCGTAGCGGACACATTAGAGACCATGACTACCCTCTTAGATTTTAGGCAGAGACTGACTGAACCGCAGCTGTGAGCGGTGATATCACTGAGTTTACCTGTGGTCACAGCTGGAGGGTCCCACGGTACATCACCTGTAACAGCAGGTAAACTCACCTCAGGTGAACACATTGAACTCAGTGACCTCACCTCAGGTGAACTTATTGAGTTCAATGAGACCTGCATCTTCTGGGAGAAAACAGCTGTTTTTTGCCAAGAGATGCAGATTTTGTGCTGGAATTTATACACTAACTTTCTGCATCTTCTGGCAGAAAATCGCACAAAAAACACGGGTTTGATGCCATATAGGTGCAGTTTTCTGCCAGAAGATGCAAATTTGGTGCAGACGTTTCTGCAACAAATCTGCATCTCCTGGCAGAAAGCCAAACCTAAACTGCATTTTTTTTTGCCATGAGATGCAGAAGTTTATACACCAAATTCATGCACCAAATCTGCATCTTCTGGAAAAAAAATGCATCTAATGTGGTTGGCTACACTGCAGCGTTTCAATAAACTTTATTAAAATACGAACAGTATCCAAACTCCGACGTGAACTTTTTAAAAAAGTTCAAGTCGGAGCCCTAGATATCAGATGTTCGGTACAAAGCCTGAAGTTTACCATTCAGGGTCGCTCATCCCTATTCTTTATCTCAGAAACGTTGGGGCCTATAGCAAGCATTATTTATGCAAGATAAATTGTTAATGTATAGCCAGACCTGAGGGTCATAGTGAAGACTGGGACACCTATTATCCTACGGAGATTGTAACAAGTGTGAACAGGTAGTATGACATACCCCATTTAACCTCACATCATCATTCCCCTGTGTGACCACCATTTACTCACTTGGTCATCCCTGACCTCTTCACGTGATCCCTCTCTTAAAAGGCCAGCACGCCACTCCGGGAAAGTGCCTCCCAGCCTATTACTGGGTATTTAGGCAAGTTCCCACTAGGGGAGTTGCCTGATCAACGTGCCAGTTTAGCTAGTCAGATTCCAGTACTCCAGCTAGCTAGTTGTCGGGTCCCTGTGTTCGTCCTGTCCTGTTAGCTTCCCTGCCTGTCAGTCCTGTCCTGTCAGTACCTGTCTACCTGACTGTCCGTCCCTCCAGCCTCAGCTATCCCAGTGGCCCTTGCCACACTGGAGACTGTGCCTGTCAACCTCGCCCGTGCCTCAAGCCTCAGCTATCCCGGTGGCCCTTGCCACACCAGAGACTGTACATGTCCATGCTAGCCGTGCCTCCAGCTTCTGCTACCTCGGTGGCCTCCGCCACACCAGAAACTGTGCCTGTCCACCCCGGCTGCGCCTCCAGCCTCTGCTATCCCGGTGACCCTCGCCATGCCAGAGATTCTGCCTGTCCATCCTAGCCATATCTCCAGCCTCAGCTACCTTGGTGGCCCCTGCCACACCAGAGACTGTGCCTATCCATACTGGCATTCCCTTCTGCCTCGGCCACTCCGGTGGTCCCAGGCTTGCTATAGACTTTGTCTGCCCTGACCATGCCATCTGCCCCGACAAGTCCTGTGGTCACCGTTTGCACTTGAGACCCAGCCCTGTCTCCTCTTTTGTCCGCCCCTGCCCTGGGGGTCAGCAGCCACAGTCTCGGTCCCTGCTCTGGGAGTAGTACCTGGCGTCTGCCTCATGGTGAGTGTGGAGACACGGGGCTCAGTGGGCGCTCTCGTCCACCAAAACCCGCCGCCTTTAGAAAGACAGCGTGGCTCAGGGCTCATCCCAACTGAACGCCGGCCTCCCTAACCGTGGGCGTAACACTACTCAGACAACACAGGGTGAGGGAACCACAATAATTAGACTTTATTGGATCCCCAAACAATTAACGGCACATAACACATAACCAGCAAAACACACAAAATGTAACAGGCAACAGAGTCTCACCCTTCCGCTGGCTCACCAGGGATTTAGAATGTCCATGCCTCACAGGTTCCAAGCTGTCTGAGGTCTGCAAAGTCTGTAACAGGTGACTGAACTGTCCCAACCTGCGTGTCCTCCTTAGGTAGTCCTGGTTTGATGATAAAATCCTGGCAGCCGGAGTCGAAATCCCTAGGCTGTGGATATGGTCTCCAACCAGGTCCGGAGTCCCTAGATTGAAGCCATAAGATATCCTGATCCTCTAGTCAGCTCCAAAGAGCTTAGACTGTATCCATCAGCATCCATCAACAACCACTAGTGGCTTAAAGAAGTCCTTTTTATAGCCACAACCTTCCACTTGGATACACTGCGTCCTCATCGATTGGTTGGACAAGATTGCTTCTCCCATTGGAGGAATTTCAAGCTGCATGGATAATGTTCATTTAAATGATGTGCATAGAAAGACTGAGGGTGTACATGTAAACTGGGAGTCACCGACTAGACAATGGCTACTAAGGTAATTACATTATCAATACACAACTACAATACAATGGTTACTGGAAATGTCTGGAGAAACAATACGTTTGGCTTTCAGTGGCCAACACAATTACATTGAGTCAACAAGAGTCTTGTAAAAACAATGAGGGACTTCTCCCCCGTCTATAGACAATCTATCATGCTGTCTGGCTGGATTTTAAGAAACTTTAACCCATGAGAGTCCATGTCGTCACATTCCTCCCCCTTCTTAATATTAGCCAGACATGATAGGCTTCCGATCATCCTTCTCCTCTTGACGGCATTGTCCTTTTTAATGGTGAGGTCAGCAACAGAGGCTCACATCTATACACCTCCCCCTGATTACCTCCCCCAAGTTGAGCAGCCATATGGTGGACAAGCACTAAGGTGGGGTCCATGAGTTGGGCCTGCACAAATCTGCCACTATCAATCCTCCCCCAGTCAATAGCCACAGTGTGGTTAGGCTTACTCACGGTTCTTGGCTCAGAAGTGGATGATGGAGACCGGGAATGCAAACCATCCCTGGAAAAGATGTTAGAAAGATCCACATCAGGGTCCTGCTTGGCTTGGAGGTGGGTGATGGCTTCTTCAAACTGACTGGATAGTCCTTGTCCTAGGTCATTCTCCAAAATGACTGGTGTGAGCAGGTAATTCACAAGCCCCACTTTCACTTCCCTTTGAGTGGTATCCGAAACAACAGGCTTGGTGGGGCCATCTATGAACCCCACTTCAACTTCCTCCTGGCTAGTCCCCGAAACAACAGGTGTGGGGAGGCTGTCCATAAACTCCATATGGACCTCTTCCTGGTCAGACCCCAAAGTAACTGGTGTGGGGACGGTGTCCATAAGCTCCACATCAGCCTTGCTCTGATTAGTCTCCACAATGACAGGTGTGGGGAGGCTGTTCACAAGTCTCACATCAACCTCTCCCTGGTCCTTTCCCGAAATAACTGGTGTGGGGACGGAGGTTAGCTGGTGTACGGTGTCCGGCCTGCCGTAGGGTGTGGACTGGATAAACCACTTCCTCAGCTATTGGTGTTTCTCGGGAGTAGCATTCCTCAGGTCTCGTTGGTTCATCTCGGCATATGTTGACTGGTAGACGGGCTCCAGGCATGGGGTCCCGGTTTTGTAGACACTCTTTGGCCATGTGTCCAAGGCGCCCACACGTATAACAGCGCCGTGGGTTAGACAAGTCACCCACCCTGTTGGTAAACCTTTGTCTTGTTGGGGCTTCTGTGGGGTAACGAGTTAGTCCAGCACGTGAGTCTGGGGGTCGCTTGGATCCATGGTTGAGGGACCTATTGGGCCTCCAGCTGGGTCGGTTGGCTGTAAATTCGTCAGCCAATCGCGCTGCTTGCTCTGGGGTGTCGGGCTTCCTGTCAGCTACCCATTCTCGGATTTCCGGGTCCATCTGCACCAGCAGCTGCTCAAGCACTATCACATCACGGAGGGCAGCAGCGGAGTGGGCAGCCCGTCCATCGAGCCAGCGATTACAGTGTCGTCGGAGTTGACTGCCAAATTCGACGTACGAGACACCCTGGCGAGACATAGTCCGGAACTTAGTGCGATGTCTCTCGGGTGTTATGGTAAAAAGGGCCAACAAAGTGTCCTTAATAATTCCGTAGTCCAAGCAGTCCTGAGGCCCAAGTGATCGGACAGCCTCCTGGGCCCGGACCGGCAAGCTTGTCCACAGGTATTTGGACCACTCATCTGTGGGCACCTGGTGCATACGCATTAGCATCTCAAAGTTTTGCAAGTGTTCATCTATCTCAGTGCTGGAATCATTAAACACTGGCACATCCCTGTAGCGAAGATGACTTCCTTGGTGGTGGTCTATCCTGGAGGTAGGTGCTGATGGTGAGGAAATTGGAAATCCAAACACAAATTGCAGAACACCAGCCCTCTCTTCCCTTGAAGCTTCAGGCCCCAATGCAGTAAACAATTCCTTGACTCGGTCTGCTTGGGTTTAGTTTGTTTCCAGACTGTCACTGGATCTAGGATGAGATACAGGGTTTACCTCCTCTGATACCACAACGGCAGTGTCCTCATCATCCTCTGCATCATTCTGGGCATCCCAACAGACTAATTTCCGGATCAAGTCTGACCGAGTGTCAGTGTTCCTGTAGTCAATCTTTCGCATCTGGCACAGATCCTGTAGCATCCATTTACTGCTGCGGTCGTAACTCCTCTCTGGTCCTTGTCCCATGGCTGAGCTGGTGGGGTTGGACATGGCAGCGTCCGAAACCTGAATGCCTCCCCTATGGCCTGCTGGGTATGCTTATGTGCCTCCCTGGTTGTTGAGCCCTGGACGGTGTCCGAAAACACCAGTCCACTGCAGCTCCCCTGGGTAAACCAGGCTGAGTAGTATCCCACTGCTGCCACCAATTGTGGAGACACGGGGCTCAGTGGGCGCTCTCATCCACCAAAACCCGCCGCCTTTAGAAAGACAGCGTGGCTCAGGGCTCATCCCAACTGAACGCCGGCCTCCCTAACCGTGGGCGTAACACTACTCAGACAACACAGGGTGAGGGAACCACAATAATTAGACTTTATTGGATCCCCAAACAATTAACGGCACATAACACATAACCAGCAAAACACACAAAATGTAACAGGCAACAGAGTCTCACCCTTCCGCTGGCTCACCAGGGATTTAGAATGTCCATGCCTCACAGGTTCCAAGCTGTCTGAGGTCTGCAAAGTCTGTAACAGGTGACTGAACTGTCCCAACCTGCGTGTCCTCCTTAGGTAGTCCTGGTTTGATGATAAAATCCTGGCAGCCGGAGTCGAAATCCCTAGGCTGTGGATATGGTCTCCAACCAGGTCCGGAGTCCCTAGATTGAAGCCATAAGATATCCTGATCCTCTAGTCAGCTCCAAAGAGCTTAGACTGTATCCATCAGCATCCATCAACAACCACTAGTGGCTTAAAGAAGTCCTTTTTATAGCCACAACCTTCCACTTGGATACACTGCGTCCTCATCGATTGGTTGGACAAGATTGCTTCTCCCATTGGAGGAATTTCAAGCTGCATGGATAATGTTCATTTAAATGATGTGCATAGAAAGACTGAGGGTGTACATGTAAACTGGGAGTCACCGACTAGACAATGGCTACTAAGGTAATTACATTATCAATACACAACTACAATACAATGGTTACTGGAAATGTCTGGGGAAACAATACGTTTGGCTTTCAGTGGCCAACACAATTACATTGAGTCAACAAGAGTCTTGTAAAAACAATGAGGGACTTCTCCCCCGTCTATAGACAATCTATCATGCTGTCTGGCTGGATTTTAAGAAACTTTAACCCATGAGAGTCCATGTCGTCACAGTGAGCACTTAGTCAAGCCCCTCCCAGTAAAACGGCAGGCTGCAGTACCACCACCCGGCAGCAAGCATGACAGCTGTGTATCAACATAAGAAGGGCATGCAGCTTTTCTTAAAATTATTTAAATAAATAATTTAAAAAAAAATGCATGCAGTCCCCCCAATTTTTATACCCAGCCAAGATAAAGCCCGACAGTTGGGGGCTGGTATTCTCAGGCTGGGGAGACACAGGGTTATTGGGACCCCCCAGTCTAAAAATATCAGCCCGCTGCCTCCCAGGAATGTAGGATCCATTAGGCTATGTGCGCACGTGTGCGTAATTCATGCAGTTATGCTGCGCTTTGTAGCGCAGCGTAACTGCATGCGTCCTGCGTCCCCTGCACAATCTATGGAGATCTATGGAGATTGTGCAGGGGCTGTGCGCACGTGGCATATTAGAACGCAGCGCTTCGGCTGCTGCCCGAATCGCTGCGTTCTAAGAAGTGACATGTCACTTCTTCCGTGCGCTTTGCCGGCAGCCCCTGCTCTGTCTATGGCAGGAGCTGCAGGCAGAGCGCACGTTCTCGCCGGCACCATGCGCTTCAGAACGGAGCTTTTCAGCTGCGCTCTGAAGCGCACCTTTTAGGTGCCGTGGAGAGCGCACACGTGCGCACATAGCCTTAGATATGACAGTTCTGGCACTTTACCTGGCTTATCCCAATTGCCCTAATTCGGTGGCAATCGGGGTAATAAAGGGTTAATGTCAGCTCACAATTTCCACTAAGCCCTAGATTAGTAATGAGAGGCATCTATGAGACCCCCCACTATTATTTATTTATTTGTCAGATTTGTATGCCGCCCTTCTCTGGAGCGTCGCTACACGGGTTGCTGGTGAGCTGTCACACAGGCAGATCTCACCAGCAACCAGTGACCAGCCCCCAGCCAGCAGTGGCGCGTGGAAGCGATGCTGCGCTTGGTAACTAAGGTAAATATCGGGTAACCAACCCGATATTTATCTTGGTTACCAGCGCACACCGCTTAGCACTGGCTCCCTGCACTCCTAGCCAGAGTACACATCGGGTTACTTACCCGATGTGTAGTCTGGCTATGTGTGCAGGGAGCCGGCACTGACAGCGTGAGAGCGGCGGACGCTGGTAGTGAAGGTAAATATCGGGTAACCAAGGAAAGGGCTTCTTGGTTACCTGATATTTACATTGGTTACCAGCGTCAGCAGAAGCCGGCTCCTGCTCACTGCGCATTCAGTTGTTGCTCTCTTGCTGTCACACACAGCAATGTGTGCTTCACAGCGGGAGAGCAACAACTAAAAAATGGTCCAGGACATTCAGCAACAACCAGCGACCTCACAGCAGGGGCCAGGTTGTTGCTGGATGTCACACACAGCAACAACGCTAGCAAGTCGTGCCTCAGCAGCGATGTTGCTAGTGATGTTGCTTAGTGTGACGGTACCTTAAGTTGCAGCCACAGCTAGAGGTTTCCACGATCCTCCACCTGTGACCACAGGTAACCTGACCTCAGGGGACCTCGATGAACTATCAGTGAGTTAACAGAGCGCCCAGCAGACGGCTTTTGAGATCGCCCGGCAGCCGGATTTTGAGAGCGCTCAGCTGATCGCCCGGCAGCCGGATTTTGAGAGCGCTCAGCTGATCACCCGGCAGCCGGATTTTGAGAGCGCTCAGCTGATCGCCCGGCAGACGGATTTTGAGGTCGCTCAGCTAATCGCCCGGCAGACGGATTTTGAGAGCGCTCAGCTGATCGCCCGGCAGACGGATTTTGAGAGCGCTCAGCTAATCGCCCGGCAGCCTGCTTTTGAGAGCGCTCAGCTGAGCGCCCGGCAGCCGGGTGATCAGCTGATCGTTCACAATAGTCTGCTGCCAGTAAAACTGTAAGAAGAAGAAAAAAAAAGCTTTACGTTGTTTTGTACGATCCGTTGCATCCGTTGTGCCTATATATGCAATGCATCCGTTGCATCCGTCACAAAACGCAATGCAACGGATGCCATTCAACACAAGTGTGAAACTAGCCTAAACAGCTTTGTTTCAAGCATGTAATGCTTGTTCAAACAAGTATGGGCAGTAACAGGTGTGGGCCATATGAGAATCACACCTGAAACCAGATAAAAAGGGGAGAAGTTGACACAATTTTTGCATTGTGTGTCTGTGTGTGTGACATTAAATATGGAGAAGAGAAAGATGAGAAGAGAACTGTCTGAGGACTTGACAATCAAAATTGTTGAAAAATATCAATAAACTCAAGGTTACAAGTCCATCTACAGAGATCTTGATGCTTCTTTGTCCATAGTGCGCAATATAATCAAGAAGCTTACAACCCATAGTACTGTAGCTAATCTTCCTGGACATGGAAGGCAGGGAAAACCTGATAAAAGGTTGGAATGCAGGATAGTTTGGATGGTAGATATGCAGCCCCAATCAAGTTCCAAAAGAATTCAAGCTTTCTTACAAGCTCAGTTTGCATCAGCACAACGTGATCTGTCGTCATTTGAATAAAATAAAGCACTATGGCAGGAAACCCAGAAGGATCCCACTGCTAACAAAGAAACATAAAAAAAGCTAGACGGCAGTTTGCCAAAATGTACTTGAGTAAGCCAAAATCCTTCTCGGAAACTGGTTTGTGGACAGATATAATCAACATTTTGGTAAATCATTCTACTGTTTACCAAAAATGGAATAAAGCCTACAAAGAAAAGAACACAGTACCTACAGTCAAATTTGGTGGAGGTTCAAAGATATTTGGGGATTGTTTTGCTGTCTCTGGTACTGGGTGCCTTGACTGTGTGCAAGGCATCATGAAATCTGAAGATTACCAAAGGATGTTGGGTTGTAATGTATTGCCCGGTGTCAGAAAGCTGTGTTTGCATCCTAGATCATGAGTCTTCCAGCAGGACAATTATCCCAAACATACATCAAGAAGCACCCAGAAATGGATGGAAACAAAGCGCTGGAGAGTTCTGAAGTGGGCAGCAATGATTCAGGATCTAAATCTCATTGAACACCCGTAGAGAGATCTTAAAATTGCTATTGGGAGAAGGTGCCCTTCAAATATGAGAGACCTGGAGCAGCTTGCAAAAGAAGTGTGGTCCAAAACTCCAGTTGAGAGGTGTAAGAAGCTTGTTGATGGTTATAGGAAGTAAGTGATTGCAGTTATTTATTTCAAAGAGAGTGCAACCAAGTATTAAGCTGAGAGAGTGCCAACAATTTTGTCGAGGACATTTTGAGGGTTTTGTGAGATATTATGTCCAATTTGCCTTTTTTTGTGTTGTTCCTATACACACAAAGGAACATATATACCAGGATAGGGCTATATATGCCAGGATAGGGGCATATATACCAGAATAGGCCCAGGATCTGGACATATATACCAGGATGGGGACATATATACCAGGATAAGGACATATAAATACCAGGATGAGGGATATATATATATATATATACCAGGGTGGGCCCAGAATGAGGACATACTTAACAGGATGGGCCCCGGATGAGGACATTAATTCCAGGATGGGCCCAGGATGATAGACATATATATCTGAATGGGTGACATATATACCAGGACAGGCCCAGGATGAGGACATATATACCAATATACCAGGATGAGTCCTGGATAAGGACAAATATGCCAAGATGGGGTCCATACAGTTTATACTAGGATGGGGAACATATGTGCCAAGATAGGGAATATACACCATGTGCAGAATTATTAGGCAAGTCATATTTTAGAGGATTTTTTTTAATATTGATCATCAACTATGTTCTCAGTCAACCCAAAACACTGATAAATATCAAAGCTTAATATTTTTGGAAGTTGGAGTGGGAGTTTTTTTTAGATTTGGCTATCTTAGGAGGATATCTGTTTGTGCAGGTAACTATTACTGTGCAGAATTATTAGGCAACTTAATAAAAACCAAATATATTCCCATCTCACTTTTTTATTTTCACCAGGTAAACCAATATAACTACACAAAATTTAGAAATAAACATTTCTGCCATGCAAAAACAAAACCCAAAAAATTTAGTGACCAGTATAGCCACCTTTCTTTATGATGGCACTCAACAGCCTACCATCTATAGATTCTATGAGTTACTTTATCTGTTTACGATCAACATTGCGTGCAGCAGCCACCACAGCCTCCCAGACACTGTTCCCAGAGGTGTACTGTTTTCCCCTCTGTAGATCTTACATTTTATGAGGGACCACAGGTTCTCTATGGCGTTCAGATCAGGTGAACAACGGGGACATGTCATTATTTTTTCATCTTTTAGACCTTTACTGGCCAGCCACGCTGTGGAGTAGTTGGATGCATGTGATGGAGCATTGTCGAAAATCATGTTTTTCTTGAACAATACAGACTTATTCCCAAACCACTGCTTGAAGAAGTTGTCTTCCAGAAACTGGCAGTAGGTCTGGGAGTTGAGCTTCACTCCATCCTCAACCCGAAAAGGTCCCACAAGTTCATCTTTGATGATACCAGCCCATACCAGTACCCCACCTCCACCTTGCTGGCATCTGAGTCGGAGTGGAGCTCTCTGCCCTTTACTATCTGGCCCATCAAGAGTCACTCTCATTTCATCAGTCCAGAAAACCTTTGAAAAATCAGTCTTAATATATTTCTTGGCCCAGTCTTGACGTTTTATCTTATGTTTCTTCTTCAAAGGTGGTCATTTTTCAGCCTTCCTTATCTTGGCCATGTCCCCAAGTATGGCACACCTTGTGCTTTTTGATACTCCAGTAATGTTGCAGCTCTGAAATATGGCTAAACTGGTGGCAAATAGCATCTTTGCAGCTTCACGCTTGATTTTCCTCAATTCATTGTCAGTAATTTTGCACCTTTTTTTGCCCAACACGCTTCTTGCGACCCTGTTGGCTATTTACTATAAAACGCTTGATTGTTCGGTGATCACGCTTCAAACGTTTGGCAATTTCAAGACTGCTGCATCCCTCTGCAAGACATCTCACAATTTTGGACTTTTCAGAGCCCGTCAAATCTCTCTTCTGACCCATTTTGTCAAAGGAAAGGAAGTTGCCTAATAATTAAGCACAACTTATATAGGGTGTTGATGTCATTACATCACACCCCTCCTCATTACAGAGATGCACATCACCTGATTTACTTAATTGGTAGTTGGCTCTTAGGCTTATACAGCCTTGGAGTAGGACAACATGTATAAAAAGTGTCATGTGATCAAAATACTCATTTGCCTAATAATTCTGCACAGTGTATATACCAGGATGAGGAACATATGTACCAGGATAGGGACAAATTTACAAGGAAGTGGCCCAGAATGGGGCCATTACTACATAATAAAGGTTGAGGGCTGGCAAATCATATTTATAGGATTTAGAAGTCTACAAGGGCCAATCCATCTGCCCAACATGCGGGAGGCATCGGACCAGTGACGCTGCTGGATGTGAGGCATCTGTGTGTTGTTGATGTGCGATCAGTGGCCCAAAGTAATGTAACAGTGTAAATCCATTCGTTCCTTATTTGAAGCAATGAGACTTGTCTATGCACTTTGATGCCGGCTCTAATGTCCAGCACGGAGTGAGCGGATTTTGCTGTGGATCCAGTGTGACAGCAGGGGCTCAGTCGTTTAACCCTTTGCTCACACCCTTCAGAGCCCACATGGCTGTCCATTTCTGTGCCACTTGTATATGTTTTGTATCTCCTTCATGTGTATCTCCTCTGGGCTCCGCACTGCATTGTATTTGTTCATTATTAAAATAAATATGTTGCTGACCAAGAAAGTGCAGAATAGAGCCGTCTTCATTCTCATCAGTGCAGGAGATGAGGCGTCTGCAGCCTCCAGCGGGGCGGACGGGCTGTACATGGCAGGGGATGGGCTGCAGCGGCTCTCTCCTCCTCCACTGTCTCATTTCCTCGGTCACAGGAAGTGTCGGCACTAGAGAGGCTGTGCTTTGTGTGCACGGTGTGTGGATGGTGGCTGCAGCATGTAGTCAGTGCACACACAGTGCTCCCTGCAGACAGTGTGCACCGATCACTCAGGAGGAGGACGCCTGCCTCAGGTAATGGCACTGCCCATTCTATGCCCGGCTGATGGACTGGCATGTTACTGAGTTCCTGTCCTCACTCTGGTATTTGCTTTTTGGACGTGTGATTGTGGC
This sequence comes from Anomaloglossus baeobatrachus, assembly GCF_048569485.1. Taxonomy (NCBI): domain Eukaryota; kingdom Metazoa; phylum Chordata; class Amphibia; order Anura; family Aromobatidae; genus Anomaloglossus; species Anomaloglossus baeobatrachus. The sequence goes on along the minus strand of NC_134357.1, from coordinate 187,174,218 downwards.
TGGTATTTCTTGATATTGTTAGAGTTCTGATCAGTAACGATCGTTCTGCTTTCTTTCCACACTGTACCTTGTAGTATATGTTCTAGGAGACGAGGGAGGCTCAGGCTTCCTATTTTCCTGCCCTCTTCTTTGTAGCAGTGATATATGGGCAGGCTGTGAGTGCATAGTCTGTAGGTAACATCCCTTATTGTAGAACTGCTCATCGACCTGAGCTGCAAAGGTGGAATCTACAATCCATGGACCATATTTTTATTTAATAAAGGGGGACACTATAGAGTGTGCGGTGATGTTCCAGTGCTTTGTCACAACCTCCTAAGTAGTGATGAGCGAGCTCTACCATGCTCAGTACTCGTAACACACAATTGAACACTCAGAGGCGCGATTCGTGTACACAGTATATAATGGAAGTCAATGGAAACTCCAGCGTTTCTCTACATCTTCCGGAAAAATTGATTGCATTCTCCATTGATTTCCATTATACTCAGGTACTTGAGTCGCACCCATCCGAGCGTCCAACTGTTCTTACAAGGACCAAGCACCTGAGCATGGTAGAGCTCAGACATCACTGCTCACAAGTAAAAAAAAAACAAAGCGCTGAAGATCTTTTCTTTTTTCTTGTTGGGAGTATATTGACAAATATGGCATACGATAAGTGTCAGATTTAAGAAACCTATGACATAACCTTGTGTTTAAAGGGAACCCGTCACCAGATTTAGTGACTATAAGCTGCGGTCACCACCACCGGGCTCTTATATACAGCATTCTAACATGCTGTCTATAAGAGCCCAGGCCGCTGTGTAGAACGAAAAAATGACTTTATAATACTCAACCTGAGGGCTGTGCGGTGCAGACCAGTCGGATGGATGTCTCCGTTCTCCAGGGTCCGGCACCTCCTCTTTCAGCCATCTTTGTCCTTGTGAAGCCTGGGTGCATGACATGTCTACATCATGCACACAGACTGGCATTGAGGTCCTGCGCAGGCGCACTACAATACTTTGATCTGCCCTGCTCAGGGTAGATCAAAGTGTGCCTGCGCAGGACCTCAATGGCCGCCTGTGCATGACATAGGACGCGTCATGCACCCAGGCTTCACAAGGAGGAGGACAAAGATGGGCGAAAAAGGAGGCGCCGAACCCGGAGAACAGCGACACCCATCAGGTGAGTGTTATAAAGTGATTTTTTTATGTTCTACTCAGTGGCCTGGGCTCTTACATACAGCATGTTAGAATGCTATATATAAGAGCCCACTGGTGGTGGCTGCAGCTTATAGGCCTCAAATCTGGTGACAGGTTCCCTTTAGAGAGAATGTGGTCCCACTTTTTCTTTTTCTTCCCGCTGCTCTCCTTAGTATGCTTTTTTTTCTTCATATGGTTCCAGAGATGAGGACTTTTTATATAGTGTACATATTGACAGTCTTTACAAGGCCCATGCTCGCAGGAATCTCTGGGGTTGTGTCTTCACCCTGCTCTATGTTCTTACCCTGTGACCCTGTGAAATTGGAGTAACTGAGCAAAATCTGACCTGACAACAGGTGCTCCTTTAGGCTATGTGCGCACACTGCGTCTTTTTGACGCTGCGTTTTTGTGCGTTTTTGGCCGCTAAAAACGCACAAAAACGCACCTGCGTCGAAAAAACGCGGCAAAAAACGCACGTGTTTTGCCGCGATTTGGTGCGTTTTTTTGCTGCGTTTTGCTGCGTTTTTGCTCACTGCATCTTTATGCGTTTTTTATCAGTGAACAAAAAAAAAAGGTCTGATGTCATTTCCTTCTTCAATGTGTTCTTCATTCTCCACTAGTGTATGCAGAAGAGCAGACAGCTGCAGAGCTACAAGGCTCAGCATACTCCATCCAATAGTGTATGCAGGAGAGCAGACAGCAGCTGCAGAACTACAAGGCTCAGCATGCTCCATCCAATAGTGTATGCAGGAGAGCAGACAGCAGCTGCAGAACTACAAGGCTCAGCATGCTCCATCCAGGACTATATGCTTGAGGGAGAGTCAGGGGGAGCAGACCTACAAGGCTCAGCATCCTTCTTCCAGGACTGTATGCAGGATTTCTTTGCCCCCCCAAACAAAAAAAATGACGTGGGCTTCGCCATATTTTTGTATGCTAGCCGGGTACAGCAGGCAGGTACGGGCTGCCCCCAACCCCCAGCTGCCTATTTGTACCCGGCTGGGAACCAAAAATATAGGGAAGCCCTTTTTTTTTAAATTATTTCATGAATTTCATGAAATAATTTAAAAAAAAAATGACGTGAGCTTCGACCAATTTTTGAGTCCAGCCGGGTACAACTAGGCAGCTGGGGATTGGAATCCACAGTGCAGGGTGCCCATGCTTTCTGGGCACCCCCGCTGTGAATTGCAGTCCCGCAGCCACCCCAGAAAATGGGGCTTTCATAGAAGCGCCATCTTCTGGCGCTGTATCCAACTCTTCCAGCTGCCCTGATGCCGGGTGGCCCACTGGGTAATAATGGGGTTAGGGCTAGCTGTATAGCTGGCCCTAAGCCCGAAATTCATGGTGTCACGCCAATATTAGACATGGCCACCATGAATTTCTAGTAAAGATAAAAAAAAACACAACACACAGAAAAATATTTTTATTAGAAATAAAACACAACACAATTAGTGACTCCATCTTTATTGAAATAAAGAACCCCCCCTCCGCAGTAATCCAGGGTCAGGGTCCCGCGCCGTCCAATCCGGATCCAATATCATCTGATCGGTTTGCTGGAAGGCAAAGCGATCAGATGATGTGTCAGGTTCTAGGGGCTGAATCACATCACACATCAGCTGATTGTATAAAAGCCGATTATACAATCAGCAGATGCATCAATAGAAAAAAAAAAAAAAAATACTCACTTATGTGCTGATTACCGGCAGCTCCTGCAGCGATGGGGCGGGAGTCTGATCCCGTCCGATCGCTGCAGCAGCTGCCGGTAATCAGGGATGAAGTCTCCTGACGCATCCGCTGATAGCTTAAACCGGTCCTGCATCCATCGGAGGTTTCCCGGCTGTCTGCACACAGCCGGAGCGGCGATACCGTGAGAGGAGATGGGAGCGGGCATGGCACCGGGAGTCTGCAGACAGGTGAGTATAACTTTTTTTTTTTTCTACTGTTAACTTTTGTTTTCGCAGCCGCTTCCACCTCCCGCCCAGACATGGCGCCGCACGGCAGCAGACATGCACAGTACGGGACGTGGAAGCGGCGGTGACGGTACCGGGAGGATTCACGCTTCTGTATATACTGACAGAAGGAATCCTCTTCCTGTACACGTCACTTTACTACCCACCTCCTGCGTTTATAGCTGCGTTTTTGGTCTTAGAAACGCACCAAAACGCACCAAAACGCAGCTATTTGCGTTTCTCATTGTGTCTTTCAACATCCCATTGAACTCAATGGATGAAAAGCGCAGTGAAAAACGCGGGAATAATTGACATGCTGCGTTTTTGTGGCACCACAAAAACGCAGCTGAAAAAAAACAGATGTGTGCGGACAGCAAAAATTAAAACTCATAGACTTTGCTGGGGAAGCAAAGTCCTGCAGTTTTGAGGCCAAAAACGCACCCGAAAAACGCGCAAAAACGCCGCGAAAAACGCACTGTGCGCACATAGCCTAAGACTCACTTGGAGAAAAATGATTTTCTAACAGCAGGCACCATCTTGTTTTGCTTTTTTCCTATGCCAGATTGGTCAACATGGTATGTGGCCTTTTGATATGTTTGCATGCTGTCCTGCGGAAGGGACTGGCGCACCCCTTGTGTCCTAATCCCTTATTGATACATTTTCCCCATTAGGCCACATTCACACTCAGGTTTTGGTCAGTATTTTAAATCACTAATTGTAAGACAAAATCAGGAGAGCAACAATGAAAGGAAAAGAACTGCGTTGTAGCTGTGTTCTGACCCACATCATTGATTTCAATTTGGGGAGAACGCAGCTACAACGCACAAAAGAAGTGACATGCTGCTTCTTTTTCCGCACCGATTTTTGGCATCCAGAACGCTGCGTTTAGATACGCAGCGTGTGCATTGATTTTTCGGCTTTCTCATAGACTTTGCTGAGGAAGCTGAACACATGCTATTTGGCACTGAAACGCTGCAGTTCTAAACGCAGCATTTCCGCGGGAAAAAACGCAACGTGTGCACATAGCCGACCTCGTCCACACATTGAGTATTTGGTGAGGCCAAAACCAGGAGTGGGGAAACATACATACGTGGTGCTTGTGGATCTTATAATTTTCCTCTGATTGTTCCTCTCCTGGTTTGGCTACAAATACTGAGGTAAAAACCTCACCAAACATTCATTGTGTGCACGAGGCCTAATGGAAACACGTCACCACTTTGGCATTTTTCGCCCATTCCTGGTTGTGGCTTACAAATACTGAGGTAAAAAACTGACCAAACACTGAACATGTGAATATGGCTCTAGGCTGAGTATTACAGAAAGTGAGCTGGAAATTATGACAATTATTTGATTTTATGTGAGCAGATTGAAATCCTCCATGCACGTGCAGTGTGATATCCATATGTTTTTTCTATACAAATGGTGAATCAACATGCCTTGCTGATGGCCCCCAGGTACTAAAGGGTAAATGTGGAAACAGTGACATGCTGCAGGTCTGAATTACACCGAACTAGCCTCTGTAGTCAGTATACTTGAAATATTAGCAATATCAAGGATGATATGTGCAGTGATGAAATGCACTTTTTCTTTTGTCTGCTGCTCATGTTACTGTCAGAAATGTTTCAGTGTTTGTGTTTTACAGTCAGAAATTTTAGTGTAATAAAATACCGTAATTACTGGCATCCATAAATCCTCCTAGGAAGATCCATTCTACTAATATCACCAGGTAATAATTGCATACATAATAAAAAAAACAAACTATCACGGGGCCTTTGTGGAAGAAAAATAATATCTTATTAAAGGGAACCTGTCACCACTTTTTTGGCATATAAGATGCGGCCACCACTACCGGGCTCTTATATACAGCATTCTAACATGCTGTATATAAGAGCCCAGGCCACTGTGAGAACATAAAAAACACTTTATAATACTTACCTAACGGTCACTTGGTGGGCCTAATGGGCGTCTCCGTTGTCCGGCACCGCCTCTTTTGGCCATCTTTGTGCTCCTTCTTCTCTAGCCACGGTGCATGATGAGTCCGACATCGTCCACAGTCGCCGGCATTCAGGTCCTGAGCAGGCGCACTTTGATCTGCCTTGAGCAGGGCAAATCAAAATATTGTAGTGCGACTGTGCAGGATCGGCAAATGTGTATGACGTAGACGCGTCATGCACACAGGCTTCAGAAGGAGAATGAAGATGGCCGAAAGAGGCGGCGCCGGCATCGGAGAACGGAGACGCCCATTAGGCCCACCGAGCGACCGTTAGGTAAGTATTATAAAATGTTTTTTATGTTCTCACAGTGGCCTGGGCTCTTGTATACAGCATGTTAGAATGAAGAATCCCATAGCAACTAGCGGGGGATTGCCATGATCACACGGGCCCTGGGATAATTCTGCCTAGTAACGTGGGTGTGTGGCCTGGGGCCAATCAGCACACTGCGCGGGTGTTTACAAATATTTTAGCAGACTCTGAGGTATTCTGCTTAGTAACGCGGGTGTGTGGCTGGCGACCAATTAGCACACCGCGCGGGTGTTTGAAGCATTTTTATTGGTGGTATCAGTTGTGTGGGATAGGATTTTTGATATAAAAAGGGTGGTTTTGGTCAGCTGTGCCATTCACAGCTGAAGAGCAAAGAAGAAGTTGTCATGGAGTCCCTGCTGGAGCAGCTGATTCAGAGGGCTGGCGAAGAGGACGGCGTTCAGTGGATGCGAGCCTGCCTGGGCGGAGGCGCCGCTGAAGTATCGGAAGACCGGGAGAGGGGAGAAGTGTCGGGGCCGGTGGTTCCTGTAGCGGCGACAGAGGATGGTGTCGGCATCGCGCGGAGGGCGAGGAAGAGAAAGGAGAGCTACTCACCGCCAGCGTCGGAGATGAGGTCCAGGAGCGGCAAGTCTGGAGCGGCGTCGGCAGGTGTCCGGAAGAAGGCGGCGGCGGCAGCGACTCAGTCATCGGCATCGCGGAGCCACGAGGGTGTACGAAGATCCGGAAGAAGCGGAAGCTGCGGTTGTGGCAGCGGTCGCGCGAGATCGGCGCGGGCCGCGTCAACAGTCTCGCGAGATTTCGAGAGGTCGGCGCGAGACTTCAGGAGATCGGGTCATCAGGAGGCGCCCGTGGTGCCGGAGGTCGTGTGAAGGGCTGCCGCTGTACAGAGTGCCGGTGAGGGGGTTGTCGCGGGCAGTAGCATGCCGCCGCTGCTGCAAAAGAGCTCCCTTGCAGTGGCGGCGCTACAGGCCTGGACCTCCGATGACTCGGTCAGCGACGGCGGTGAAGTCTGTGGCGATCCTGGGCCTGCCGCCGTAGGACCATCGGTCGCTGCCCCCCAGCTATCGGATGCCAGCGGCAGGAGGGAGAATCGGGACTTCAGGAATGGTGAGCTTTCCTTCTCACATTCTCCTTTTGCTAACCTAAGTGTAGGTAGTGTAGATAGTGTTAGGGACCTTATATACAGTATTTGTACGGAGTTTATGCAGACTGGTGCTAGATCAGCTACCCCCCAGCCAGTGCTGCCTGTAGATTTACATGAGCCTTTGGTTCAGGGTATCCCCCAAACTTGTTATAAGGAAGCGTTGACATGTAAATCTTCTCCTTTGGGGTTCCATTTGAGTGGAGCCGTGAAGGAGAAGATTTGGAAAAAAGAATATGTTGATGTTTTTTCACTTTTGCCAACTGGTAGGGAGTCACGGATTGTGGGGTCTGAGGTCAGGGGTGATTTGGACGGTGATAAGAAAAAGATTTACAAGTCCTTTCATAACTGGCTTCAGGCGTTCACAATCTATGCATCTGTCTTGGGTGAGCGGTTTCCTGGAGATTGTAGTGGGCTGTTCCAGCATATTGATGCGATATTGGAGGCCTACCGCAATTTTGGGGGAACCGCATGGCTTGTCTATGACGAGTCATTTAGGCAAAAAATGTCTGTGCATGATAGTATGAAGTGGGGGGAGAAGGACGTGGGTTTGTGGTTGAATTTAATGTTACCACAGAGGAATATGGTGGCAAAGCAGGCTCCTAATCTGCAGTTGAAGAAAGGAGTCTGCTTTGCTTTTAATGAATCAGCTTGTAAGTGGCTGAATAACTGTAGGTTTAGACATGAATGTTCTAATTGCGGTGGTGCACATCCCATGGCGAGATGTTTTAAACGTAATGCGCCAGCTGGTCAGCAAGCAAACAATCCGCGGGAGCTTTTTCTCAAAAGCACAGACTCCTGTGATGTTGGGAAAAATGCTTCCGTGGTTAAAACGGTACCCAGACAGGCTGAAAGCCAGCATAATAGCTAATGGCTTTGAGCATGGTTTTTTCGTACCGCCATTTTTGGGTCAAGGATGCGTTTTGGTTCGCAATTTACCTTCTATTAGGCCGCATATTCAATTTGTCTCTGAGCACATTCGGAAGGAATTGCTTTTGGACAGATTGGCGGGCCCATTTTCTTCTCCTCCGTTTGCAGATTTCCGAATTTCACCATTGGGTATAGTGCCAAAAAAGGAGGCTGGCAGTTTTAGGGTGATACACCATTTATCGTTTCCAAAGGGGGGGTCTCTTAATGACGAGGTTGATTCCAGGGATGCATCTGTTCATTATGCATCATTTGACTTGGCAGTTGAGCTCCTTCGACGGTTTGGTCGCGGAGCTCTGCTGGCAAAGTCTGATATAAAGTCGGCATTTCGATTACTGCCTGTCCATCCTTCTGGATTCAATTCCTTAGGGTTTTATTTTAATGGGGATTTTTACTTCGACAGGTGTTTACCAATGGGGTTTGCTTTGTCATGTTTTTATTTTGAAAGCTTTTCGTCATTTTTACATTGGGTAGTGCAGGATTCCGTGCCATCTGGCGGGATCCTGCACTACTTGGATGATTTCTTGTTCGTGGGCCACAGGGATTCTGATTTGTGTGGGGAATTGCTACAGAGGTTTTTGATGTTTATGAATCATTTTGGGGTCCCTGTGGCCAGCGAAAAGACAGTATCCCCTTGCCAGAGGTTAGATTTTTTAGGTATTACAATTGATTCGGCTTCATTAGAATGCAGCCTTCCAGCTGATAAATTGAGGCAGCTACAGGATTTGATTGATAGCATTGTATTCAAGGAGAAGGTCACTCTTCGTGAACTACAATCTTTGTTGGGATCGCTCAATTTTGCCCTTCGTATCATTCCCATGGGAAGGGTGTTTTGCCGCAGGTTATATGACAGTATGAAGGGTCTTAGCTCTCCTATGGCACATATTCGGGTATCAGCTGAAATGAGGGAGGACTTAGTGGTTTGGAAAAGATTCCTGTGTGAGTTTAATGGTATTAGTTGTCTGCAGGAGCAGTTTTGTTCGTCGGAGGAGTTAGGTCTTCTTTTTTGTACAGATGTTTCGCATGGTTTTTTAGTTTCTTTAGGGAATGTCTGGTCGGCGGATGCCTGGCCCAAGAAATGGTCAGCTGTTCGCTTGACGGACAAAAAGGTAGTTTTGGAGTTATTTGCGGTTTTTGTGGTAGTTTCCCTGTGGGGCGATGCTCTCGCTAATAAAAGGATTTGCCTTAGTTCCAGTAGTAAAGGCCTTGTTTTTGCTGTTAACACGCTCTCTTCCAAGTGTTTTTGGTCAGCCAGGTTGCTGAGGCAGATTGTTTTGCAATGCTTGAGAGCTAACATCTGGTTGAAAGCAGTGTTGGTACAGGAACAGGCCGTGGTTTCATCTCTATCTTTTTTGCAGCGGTTATCTGGGTGGAGAGAAGGAACACGGAAGGGGCAGGTAGAAGTGGCTTGTCCGGAGCACTTTTTCCAGATTCTGGGGATTTAATCTCGGGTTGTATAAAGAATTCTCTGGCTCCGAATACATGGGCAGCTTATGCTGCTGCATGGAACAAGTGGAAGCAGTTTTGTGATGCTAGAGGGTTTGATAGTCACAGGGGTGAGTTGCCCGCAGTTTGGGCTTATATACACTTTGAGTTATTGGGAGGGAGTAGTCATTCTGCATTACACAAAGCCTTGTCAGGTATTTCATTTTTTCTGAAAATATGGGGTTTTCAGTCGCTTTTTTCTTTTTTCTCCATTCGGCAGTTTTTTAAAGGGCTTAAGAAAGGGTCAATCCAGGCTGATGCCAGACGCCCGATCTCAATGGATTTGTTAGAAGAATTATGGGTTGCGCTGGCGTCTGTTTGTTTGAATAATTTTGAGACATTGTTGTTCCGGGCTGCTTTTGTTTTGGCCTTTTTCGCTGCATTGCGGATTTCGGAGTTAGTTTCTCATAGTAAGAAGGTTGTTAGTGGGTTAATGTTTGAGGACGTGAAGGTTTTTAGAGCTCATTGTTTTATTTCTGTTAGTAGCTCAAAAACTGATCAATTGAGGAGGGGTCAATTAATTAAGCTTTCGTCCATTGCTAATTCTCGTCTGTGTCCAGTTTTTAACCTTAGACAGTGGTTAGGCGTTCGCCCTCCTTTGGCTGGAGCTTTATTTATTCATAGCTTGGGCGACCCGGCAACAAAATTTCAGTTTAATTTAATTTTAAAACGTTGTCTGTCATTTTTGGGGAAGAGTGATGTGAAGATATCTTCGCATTCTTTTAGAATTGGGGCCGCCACAGTGGCAGCCAGCCTGGGACTAAAAAAAGGAAAAATTATGAAGTTGGGGAGATGGTCCTCAGGGCGGTATCAACTGTATGTCAGGCCTCATTTGCTTACCTAATCAATTTTTGTTTTCAGAGCCCCTGACTGTCTGGATTATGGGCCACTCGTTTGTTTATTGGGCCCAGAAGCGCGCCGCTGCTCGGACATATACTGAGAACCTTGCATTTGCTCATGAACAGGTTAACATTTTCTGGCTTGGCAGCCGGGGTATGAAATGGGAGCACCTTTTGGCTGAGTTGAGGAGGAGAGCAGCGTACTACCCATCTCCTGATTTGTTAATCATTCATATTGGAGGGAACGATATTGGGAAAGTACGAACTCTTGATTTTATTGCTCGAATAAAAAATTGTTTTGGTTAAAAATATTTTTCCTTCAGCAGCGCTGGTGTTTTCTGAAATCATCCCCAGGTTGGTTTGGTGTGGATCCCAGTTTTTATTTATGGAAAAGATTAGAAAACGGATTAATAGGGTTTTATCTAAATTTTTCTTTTCTATTGGGGAAGCGTCCTTTAGACATCTGGATCTAGAGGGTTTTGAGCATGGCATATATAGGTCAGATGGGGTACATCTATCTGATATTGGTATAGATATATTTAATCTGGGATTGCAGAGTATGGTGGAAAATTGGCTTGTTGGTCGTGTGGGGGGACGCTAATGAGGCATTAGCGTCCGTGTGGGAAAAATCGCCCAGAGTATCTGGGTGGATTCTGGTTATTATTTTTGTGAAGTTTTGGTATGGTTTTTATATGGTAATGTTTTGTTATGGTTTTTATATATTTAATTGTTTGGTAACCCTTAATAATAAACAAATGGCCAATTTATTCCAATCCATACTCTGTAGTCTGTCTCAGTTTTATTTGTATGTGAATGTATGGGTCTTGTGTGATCATGAAGAATCCCATAGCAACTAGCGGGGGATTGCCATGATCACACGGGCCCTGGGATAATTCTGCCTAGTAACGTGGGTGTGTGGCCTGGGGCCAATCAGCACACTGCGCGGGTGTTTACAAATATTTTAGCAGACTCTGAGGTATTCTGCTTGGTAACGCGGGTGTGTGGCTGGCGACCAATTAGCACACCGCGCGGGTGTTTGAAGCATTTTTATTGGTGGTATCAGTTGTGTGGGATAGGATTTTTGATATAAAAAGGGTGGTTTTGGTCAGCTGTGCCATTCACAGCTGAAGAGCAAAGAAGAAGTTGTCCCGCCCTCCCGCCCCATATTTTATTCTTTAATTTTTTCTTTGTTTTTAATTTTGTCATTTGTTTATATTAGAGGGGAAAAATCGCCCAGAGTATCTGGGTGGATTCTGGTTATTATTTTTGTGAAGTTTTGGTATGGTTTTTATATGGTAATGTTTTGTTATGGTTTTTATATATTTAATTGTTTGGTAACCCTTAATAATAAACAAATGGCCAATTTATTCCAATCCATACTCTGTAGTCTGTCTCAGTTTTATTTGTATGTGAATGTATGGGTCTTGTGTGATCATGCTGTATATAAGAGCCCGATGGTGGTGGCCACACCTTTATAGGGCAAAAAAGTGGTGACAGGTTCCCTTTAAGGGGATTATCCGGAACTTTTTCTTATCCTATGGCACTAGGCACTTATCAGCAGGTAGTTTCTAACTCCCTGCCTGTTCTGCCCTGCGGCATACTCTCCCGGCTCAGAGCAATCATAGACCAACCAGGTGACTCTCCTGCTGACTGTGACGTCACATAGACAGAGCAGCTAACTCTCACATCACGAAAAGGACAAAAATAGAATCCATTAGAGAAGTTGGGTCAAAACAGAGATGACAGCAAGGCACAAAATCAATAAGCAGGAGAAGTGTCAGAAAAACAGACCGAGGTCAAAGTGGATGAGCAGAGCCCATGCTGTGCAGAGTTTCTGGCTCTAAGGCCGGGGCCACACGGGGACTACTGCGATCCTCGCTTGACACTTGGCTCACGCTGGCAGCACAGCAGGAGCCGAGTGTCATGCGATTGTCACTGCGACTGAGGTCCGATTATGCGATCAGACCTCACCTGCGGGGAATGGGCCGGCGCTGAGGAGGGGAGAGAGGGATTTATCTCCCTCTCTTCTCCGTTGCCGGCTATTGCCATTCTCGCTCTGCACTCGCAGTACACCGGTGTACTGCGAGTGCAGGGCGATCTTTCTCTCGCCCCCTTAGACTTGAATGGGGGCGAGAGAAAGAGTCTCGCATTACAATCACATCGTTCTGCGATTGTTTTCTTGGTCCGATTGGGGCCGAGAAAGTAATCGCTCATGTGTGCGGACACACAGGCTATTATTTGTCCAGGTGGAAAGCAATGTTTTATCGCATTCCACCCACATTTTCATGCTGTGTCTTAGGACTAACTTATCCTCTGTCACCAGCACCACCTACAGACTGAATACGGCGGTGCCTGATGAAAGAAGCAGATGTCGCAGAGAAGTCTCTGGTGGAGATTTGATAGCTACATACTGTCATTTCTCTAGTACAACCACCGTTACCTGCATTCAGTGTAGAGATAGCGGCTTTCCGAGCAGCAGCATGTCAATCCTTTGTTGTGAAGTCGCAAGCGTTCTCCGCAGGGAGAACACAGCGAGAGACCACATCGTCCCAAACCCTGGTTGTGGGCAGGAGCAGCTGTGGCCTCCTGCGGAGAAGACTTGCTGCCCCGCAGGTCAGGACCCACCGTGTCCAGGTCGCAGCAGGTCCAGCTCATGGGTACATACCCTTAGGGTATATGCATAAGATCAGTGTTTGTTCAGGCTTTCACACAGCTGAACTTCCGCATGAAACCAGCACATCTGCTCACTTGTGGGTTTTTTATGCAGTTTTGTATGTGTTTTGCTGCATGGATTTTTGGCACATGCGGTTTTATCTCAGTATAGTTGGCTGAATGACATGAAGGAGAACAAACAGGAAGTTGACCAAAGTAATGTCCCCCCCCCCACCCCACACACACTACAGATTGTATACTTGCACCATTTAGTCCCTTTCATGTGGCACTAAAGTGTGTGTAGCATGGTTTCACCTAATAGATATTAAAAAACAATGTGCGATCCCCCTTATCTTTGATAACCAGCCAAGGTAAAGCAGACGGCTCCGGGCTGATATTATCAGACTGAGAAGGTCCATGGATATTAGGCCCTTCCAATCCTAAAAATACCAACCATCAGCCTCCCCAGAAGTGGCACATCACATTAGATGCACCAATTCTGGCACTTTGCCTGTGCTCTTCCCAATTGCCCTGCAGTCGGGGTAATGCTAGATGGGCTTGATGTCAGCTGTGTAGTGTCTGCTTGCATCAAGCCCTGGTGTCAGTAATGGATCAATCAGACACCTTACCTTCTTTACAAGCCCAGTAAGTTAAGACACACACACACACACACACACACACACACACACACACACACACACACACACACACACACACACACACACACACACACACATTTTATTGTTCACTAATTTTTTTAAAAAATAAGCCATGCAGATGTGAAGTTGTCGATCGAATGCAATGTAGCTAACAAATGGAAACCTGAAAGACATAAAAAGATAAAATAAGACAATGTCCCTCATTCACCAATTTACTAAGAAAAACAAAAAAAACTTCACAGCTCCGATGTAGTTCATAGTTTACCACGACGTCCACTGATTTCTGTACTAAGACCTATGTGGCCTTCTTTTGAGAACGATGCTTCATCGGTTACTCCTGGTCTCTCTGCACTCTGCGATAAGTGGAAGCGTTACTGACGTCATTACCTCTCGTCACATTCACCGGGTATCGCAGGGTACAGCCTGACCTGGAGTGACCTATGAAGCGTCGGTCTCAGAACGAGGCTCCATAGGTTGTACTACAGAATCATTGTAAATCGTGGGAATGCCATTGACTACATCGGAGCTGCGGGGATTATTATTTTAATTGGTGAATGAGGGAGAGTATCTTGTCTTTCTTTATATGTCTTTCAGATTTCTATTTGTGGAGTACATTGGATTCGGTGAACTACTTTGCATCTGCATGGCTTTTTTTTTTTTTTTTTTTTCTTTAAATAAACTTGTTAACCAGTCCAGGGCTAAAGTTTGGGTATGTTGTTTAAAATAAAATATTGTTGCGTCTCCTTTTTTTTTTTCTCTTTACTGGGTTAGTAATTGGGGTGTCTAATGGACACCTCTCCTTTGACGCATCTTATGTGATGTGCCACTTCTGGAGCAGTTGCGGGCTGGTATTTCTAGGCTAGGAAGGACCCAATAACTATGGACCTTCCCAGCCTATCAGCCCCCAGCCATCTGCTTTACCCTGTTGAGGTCCCCATGTCGTGTTTATTTTTTTTTATTTTTTTATTTTAAATAATTTAATTATTAATTAGGTTAAACCAGGCTAAACACCCTTTAGAACCACATAAAGGGCACTAATGGTTGCAAGTGTATAATTTGTAGGGTGGTAGAACATTACTTTGCTTTGGTCAATCTCCTGTTTGTTCTGCTTTATGTTTTTCAACCAATTTTATTGACTTAAGAACGCATGCGGAAAAAAAAATGCATAAAAAACGCAAAGAAAACCGCAAGTGAGCGGAGGTGTGCGATTCAAACAGATTTTCAGATAGTTGAAAATCGTTACAAATGCTGATCGTGTGCACATACCCTAAGGTGTGGAGGAGGCAGTGTTTTATTTTTTTGTAATTTTGCTTTATATACAAGTCACTATAAAGGAAAGAATATTTAACATTATTTCCTGTAAAATCCATTTTATCCTCGCTTTTGTATGTTTTATTGTCAGTCTGTGAAAGTGGCGTAATACACTGACAACATTATTCCCAGCCATCTTCCTCATGTTGTTCTCATTCCATTTGAGCTGTTTCCATCCTCATCAGCTATTTTCCTCCCTCCCTACCCTCCTGTTAAGATCTTCCGGAAAAATGCTCAAGTTTCCCATTGACTTCCATTATACTCTGCACTCAAGTTAAGCCCTTCCGAGCGTCCAACCTGGTCGATTCGATCTCTGAGCACTTGAGCATTTTCGTGCTCGCTCATCACTATTGTAATTCCTAAACCCTTAATTAGGATTTGATGAAGGCTGCTTTCACACTACGTTTTTTTAACATGCGTCCTGAACATTTTTTTTGCTGCAAAAGCGGATCCAGTACAAATGCGTTCTCATTTCAATGCATTTGCAATGGACTTGCGTCAACATGCATTTGCGTGCAGTTTTGTCAGAATCCAGCGATTTGCAGTTTAACATTGTTTAAAAATGCTACTTGTAGCGTTTTTGAGCTGCGTCCAAATACTGCAAGTCGCTGGATCCTGACTAAACCGCATGCAAACGCATGTGAACGGTGGTATGCTGATAAACAGGAGCCTGCTGGTTGTACTGAGCATGCCCAGAAACCACAGAGTGAGTTTGTTTGTTTTTCTTTATTTCTCTTTCGCGCTCTCTCTTTCACGCTCGCTCTTTCACGCTCGCTCTTTCGCGCTCTCTCTTTCGCGCTCTCTCTTTCGCGCTCGCTCTTTCGCGCTCGCTCTTTCATGCTCTTTTGCGCTCTCTCTTTGGTGCTCCTCTTTTCTTTCCCCCAGTGTCATCTGAATTTCCAGTCTGTCATGTTCAGTTCCACTGACTCCCGATCACATGACTCCAATGCCTGTCCATAAACTTCAAGTGACAGGATCCTGTCAAATAACACTTGCGTTTGCATGCGTTTTTCTTTAGAAAGACTGGATCCGCTTTTGCAGCAAAAAAATGTTCATAACGCATGTTAAAAAAACGTAGTGTGAAAGCAGCCTTACTTCAAATTAAAGCTTAGTGTCTGCACCTTAAGCCCATATTGATTATATAACTGTACCTTGAATGTTATTTGGTAAACAGCTAAAATGCCAAAGCTTGTGTCACTGTCCAATTATTTCTGGACCTACCTGTAAATGACATGAAGGATCAGATGATTTATCTGCTGCTGCACCTATCAGATGCACATACACAGACGTACTGTGTGAACAGCCAGGTTAGGCTATGCCTACACTGCGTCCTGTGATAAAACTGTGGAAAAAAGAACGCAAAATAGGGTCTTCCGGTATGGGAATTAGATCTAGTGCTAAAAAACGCACTCACCTGATGGAGTTGTGCCAGTCACAACCACTTACTGCACATGTATAGGTGGTGGTCAGCAGCGGCCCCGAAGTGTAGCAGTGAAATAGACGGAGAAGAGGAATACGGGTATACGCCGCGCTATAACCACATAATCCAGAAGATTTTATTAAATCCCTTTTTATTTTCACAGGTCAATGCGTTTCAGAGATATATCAAAGGTCAACGCATTTCAGAGATATATCATTGTTTGTCCTGATGAAGAAAATGGATTTATCTATGAAATGCGTTGACCTGTGAAACTAAAAAGGGATTAAATCAAATCTTCTGGATTATGTGGTTATAGTGCGCCATATACCCGTATTCCTCTTCTCCGTCTATTTCACTTTCTCCAGCACAGTGAGCCCTGATGTCATGGACTTCTGGATCAGCTGATTGGATCGGTGGCAAGAACTAGTAGAATTGCCATGAGTGTACTGGCTTGTCCAGACTCCAGTTTTTGTCAGAGAAGGTAGTCGCAGCAGAAAGTGGCTTTCTCACACCCAAGTAGACTAGATTTTCCACTGCAAATATGGTAAATTTCTCAAAATGAATCCAGCATGGATCATTCACTTACGGTTCATGCCAATGATTTGTTTGAGCGCTTCTTTGGCTTGCCTATTGTGTTGTATTGATGCCAATATTTATGTTGCTCCACACATTGGCATCCCCTGTCACTTCATGTTCTATCTGTTCTGTACTGCTGCCTGTGCTAGCCCTCTTCAGCCAGACATCTCCTTATGTGTACCACCATATTCTATACTGAGCCGTTGCTTCTACTGCCAAATAGCCAGCTTCACATTTTCTTGTCTGTGCATTGTTCTCTAGCTGTACTGCTGGGAACCCTGCTCTGTACAGTGTAAAGAAACGTATTGTAGCAATTTTTCCCCAATCTTAGTTTACCCAGAAATAGAGTTGAGCGAGTAGCTAACTATTCGTACTCGCTATACTCATAACGAGTACTGTCTAATATTTGTGTATTCATTCCGAATAGCGTGTGCAATGCAAGTCAATGGGGAAAAACTCGCAAAGTAACGAGTAACCGGAATGCCGCAGTATTCGTGCAAGTAGCGAATAGTAGTCATTACACTGCAAGTTTTTCCCCATTGACTTGCATTGCACACGCTATTCGGAATGAATACACGAGTATTAGACAGTACTCGTTATGAGTATAGCGAGTATGAATAGTTAGGTACTCGCTCAACTCTACCCAGAAACTTAAAATTTGGGCTAGTTCAGATTTGTGTCTGATCTGCCTTTGAAAATCTCATCAGATTCGACAGGGGAAATAGTGATGTGTACATAATCTAATGGTGGCGACACCCCCAGATACCTGTAAATTCACTTCTTCTTTCAGTAGCATACACAGTTTATACACATGACCTTGGCCGCAGTCAGTCACTGGCATGAGCAATATCATGCCTGTATGTATGGCACCAGATCTGAGGGCAGTGATCGGGTGCTCTGCTCTGCTTTGGACAAGCCCTTTAATTTTTAAATCTAAAAGACAACCCAACATAACAAGATTGTTGTTCTGGAAATTCAGAATTCTTCTCCGAAGACATTGCGTCACCATTAATGATGGTACATGTCGGTTACTCCCTCCTTATTTTTTAGTTTGAGAAGTGTCACTTTTGGCTCCTGATCCCATTCTATTTTATGTGTTTCCTCTGAGCTTCAATGTCTGCACAGTATTCGTGGTACGGAAGTACAAGTCCTAGGGTTTTCTGCTTGAAGATGTGCAAAATCTGCAGACGTCTATACATATAGATCTGATTCTAATCTCCAGTTCTGGCGAGATGCTGAGACTCATAGGGGCTGTTCTGTTATTAATAAAAAAAGCAAATTTAGGCTATGTTCACACACTGAGTTTTTTACCTGCGTTTTTGGTCCGTTTTTGCTGCAGAAATTTCTTGAGAAATTCTTCTAACCTTTCTGCAGACATTCCCCAGCAAAACCTATGGCAAAAAAAATTAGCTGTGCGCACACTGCGTTTTTTTCTTAAGAAAATTCTTTCAGTAGATTTTCTTAAGAAAAAGAATGAGCATGTCACTTCTTTTCTGCAGCTAACTGCGTTATTTGCCATAGATAATTGGCACAATAACGCAGGGAGCAACCAGTGGTAAAAACACACCAAAAACGCACCAAAAACGCGGCAAAAACGCAGGTGCACTAATCCTTCACACTTAAGAAATTTCTTAAGAAAAATCATTTTTCTAGTGTGAACATAGCCTTAGGCTGTGTTCACACACTGCGTTTTTTACCTGCGGTTTTGGTGCGTTCTTGCTGCAGAAATTTCTTGAGAAATTCTTGTAACCTTTCTGCAGACATTCCCCAGCCAAACCTATGGCAAAAAAAATTAGCTGTGCGCACACTGCGTTTTTTTCTTAAGAAAATTCTTTCTGTAGATTTTCATAAGAAAAAGAATGAGCATGTCACTTCTTTTCTGCAGCTAACTGCGTTAGTTACCATAGATAATGGCACAATAACGCAGGGAGCAACCAGCGGTAAAAACGCACCAAATCGCGGTAAAAATGCAGGTGCGTTTTTTAACGCAGGTGCGCTAATCCTTCACTCTCAAGACATTTTCGTAAGAAAAATCCTTTTTCTAGTGTGCACATAGCCTTAAAGGGGTATTTCGGTTAGGCCCCTTATCCAGCCATCTGTCACAGATAGGTTTTATTAGATCCCCATAGATTTGTTCCCCAGTATAACTTATGTATTTATTCATTTATTGCAGTGTGCTAATGTATTTAGTATAAAGTGAGTACATCCCTTACATTTTTCTAAGTATTATATCTTTTTATGGGACAATCATTTTGATACAATGTAAAGCAGTCAGTTCCCAGCTTATATAACAGTGTAAATTTGGTGCCCTTTAAATAACTCAATGCACGGTTATTAATATCTAAACTGCTGCCAACAAAAATAAGTACCCCCCTAAGTGAAAATGGACCAATTGTCCCCTCCCCAAAGTGTCAATATTTTGTGGCCCCCATTATTTTCATGCACTGTCGTAACTCTCTGGAGCATGGAGTCCAGAGTCGCCGAGCCTGCACAGCGCAGCGTAACCTGAAAGTGGCTCTTAGCATAGCCAATGGAGTGTCTAATTATGTAGTGTATTAAAGGGAGCCTGTCACCAGTTTTTTCAGTATTGAACCAAAAGTCTCCCCTTCTGCCGCTCCTGGCTGCATTCTATGAAGGGTCACCTTATTCCCTGACTCCCCTTGCAGACCCCAGAAATAACTATAAAATGTGACCACCATGTATGCAAATGTCCTGTTCTAGTCGGATAAGGAGAGAGGAGTGCACTACAACAGCATATATATATAGATATAGATATAGATAGATAGATAGATAGATAGAAGGGTGCTGGAAATTATAGATAACACCAGAAGAAAAAGACATTGCACAAATCCGCACAACCTGATTATACAATAAACTACCAAATCTGGCACCCACAAATATTATGGAAGGATCAGCTTATAAACATGCAGTTTAAATATATACTGCAAAAGTAAAAAAGGCCCGCAGCCACCTATTGAACAACTCCGTATGTGAATTACAGTACATGTAAAAGGTCACATATACAGACAGTAACAGTACGGGTGTTATAGCTAGTAACAGGTTCTATATAACATAAGGGGCTAATCTGCTGGAGCATAGAAGGGGCTCACATTCAAGTACATAACAAAAAATAGTAGTACTACCCCAAGGTATCATGTAAAGACAGCCAATTGGAACTTGAGCCAAATCAGACCCATGCAATTGTTAGATATTGCATAGCTCAGTCCCAAATCAAGAAGGTGGCCAATAGTCCACCCAGGACGATTTTACCCAAGTGGGGTTAAAGTAGAGAGTGAGACCTGTAGGGAAGCTGGTGGAGCAGGCAGCCACAGACCATAACAATTAGAGCGTGGGTGCGCAGGAGTTCCCACGCGTATCGCCGCCGCTGCGGCTTCGTCAGGGAAAGGAGAAGTGAAAGTGCACTGAACACAAGGATATTTAAAGGTAAGTACAGTCACCTGTGTCATGACGCTGGAGCGGTCCGAACCATGTGTGTCATTCTGAACGCGGGCGCATGCGCAGTAAGCATGGACAGCAAGTCAGGAGGGTCATAAGTAACAGCCAAAGCAAAAAACGCTGTGCCTACGGGCACATGCGTGAAACCTGAATAGGTGAAAAGAGGCACACTATAATGCCATGGACTGGCATGCCAGGTACCAACGCTGCATGTGTATGTTAATAAACAGCAACAAACAAAAAGAACGCTGCTGATACAGTCAGGCCAAGCGCGTTGGGAGTGGGGGGAAAAAAAAGAAGGAAAGGGGGACAATAGAGTTTGGGACAAGGAAGACAAGAAATACCCTTGCCAACCTTAGTAATTAGGTAGGGTAAACCTATAATAACCTAATACTATCCATGGTCCCACACTATCCTTGTCTGGTTGATCATAGTGTGAAACATGGCCAATTTTAACAATTACCTCGCTGAGGACCATTAGGGCACATCAAAAATTGATGCATATTTTTCCCAAAAACATATAAATCAAGGTTCCTAGAAAAACGGAGCCTGTAGAAAGTAATGTTTACAATCACGCATGCAGTCAATGTCCATCAGGACACTGTCCCGAGACCCACTGCATGCATAATTGCAAAATTCCCACAAGGATAAGCATTGCACAGAGACCCCTGAAAGGGAATATCCAACCTCCGTACAGTAATTTAAGAGACATCAAAGTGCAGTTCCAGGACTCAGAATTTTTCAACAATCATATATAGGGAAATAGGCAAAACCAATGTCCTTTGATATAAGTCCATAGAATCCTTTCTTACAATAGTGATGAAAAAAACAGAAACAGTCCAAAAAAGAGGCAACCGAGAAGTGTACCCAATTGGAGATTATGTATCAGGCAGGTCCCAAGATCCTGAGAAGTTGTGACAGATGTTGCAAAAAGTCTCCAGGGGATCCATACTGCCAAGGAAAAATTCTGAAGAAACATCAAGATTCCGGCACTGTGGGGGACACTCCATGAAGCTAGGACAGTAGTCATCCGCTTTGAGCCATATACCAAGCGAGACATGTGCAGAATGAAAAATGAATGCCAATTAGATGAATAGAAGAATCAACAGCAACAACCACCAAGGAGATCCTAAGGCCAACAATTCCAGTTGTAACAGATGTCGCAGAAGCCTCCAGAGGATCCATGCTGCCAAATAAGGTTCTGAGGGAACATCCAGACTCAGGTACTGTAGGTAACACTCCATGAAACCGGGACGTCCAAGGTGCCCAAAGGGGAACTCTATAGGCATATAAGGAAAGTCACTGTTATGTATACATATATGCATATATATATATATATATATATACATATATACATGGTAATCATTACCATAAGATCCTGACACCAAAGGGATAGCAAAAAGTGGTCTAGACCCTAAAGAACACACAGGAATCCCTTGTATATGTTAATCAAAAAATTGTAGGATGTTAATTCTATTTTTATAGTTATTATATTCTTATTCCAAAATGAAATGGAGCCTATGCATATATTCAATATACTAACCAAGGAATCCTGTGAACAGCAACTCCTCATTGAGGCCTGCCGGAGAGACAGAGTGCAAATTGAAAATCCATTTAGATTCCTGTTGTAACAACCATTTGAGACACGTACCCCCCCTGCCATTACCAAAGTATTTCTGCAACCCAAAAACACGTATGTTCATTGTGCTGCTCCGATGGTGTGTCATAAAATGAGAGGCAACTGGGGTAATAGATTTACCCTTCCTTACATCTGATGGTGCAAGGTTGATCGTCGAGAAATGCTTTTTGATCCTCTTGCGGAGTTCCTGCGTAGTCTGTCCCACATACACCAGATCACACGGGCATATCAAACAGTAGATTACGTTCCGCATTTTACAATTTATGTACCCAGTGAGGGCATAGTTCTTATTATCTTGTGGGTTGCTAAAATAATTGGACGTAGGGCGCATGTGGCTGCAGATGTTACATTCGCCACATGGAAATGACCCTCTTAAAACAACACCACGATTGAGCCTAGTCAAAGGTCTCACCAAGTGACTTCTTGTGATTAGATCCCTCAAGTTCGGGGCCTGTCGTGCTGTGATCTGGGGGTATTGGTGTACCATGTCTGATGTTTGTGTGTCCAGAGTTAGCACTGACCAACGATTTTGCAGTATACTCCTAATTTTTCCCCACTGATCATTAAAGGTGGTAATGAACCTCACATTACCATCAATGCGCTTCAAAGTGGTCTTAATCAGGGAGGCTTGTGTCTCAGATGAAGCCCGTTGGTATGCCCTGGACAACACTCCCCTGGGATATCCATGGGCACGGAACCTGTTGGTGAGTAATGCCGCCTGTTGATGAAAATCCTGGTCCTCTGAGCAATTACGCCTAATGCGAAGATACTGACCCATTGGTACACCATTCTTCACATGATATGGATGGAAGCTATGGAATTCCAGAAGGCTGTTCGTGGCCGTTTGTTTTCTGTATAGGGTCGTCATGAGATGGTCTCCCTTAATTGAGACTAGTAGATCCAGAAAGGGCACTGTAGTGGGCGATACATGGTGGGTCAAAAAGATGTTGTAAGAGTTCACATTCAGAGATGTAATATAATCATCACATTCTTCCTTTGTCCCCAACCATATAAAGAATATGTCATCGATATATCTATACCAATGACTGACCTTGCTGCGAAAAGTGTCCAAGGGAAAGACCTGTGTGACCTCCCAACATCCTAAAAATAGGTTGGCGAAGGCCGGCGCACAACGAACTCCCATTGCAACGCCTGACACTTGTCTGTAAAAATTTCTGTCAAATAAGAAATAATTGTGTTTGAGCAGGAAGTCAAGTAGGTCAATGAGGAAGGAATCATGCATGCGGTCTGAACGTGCCTGGTTGTCCAAAAAATAGGAGACCGCATGCATTCCATCCTCATGCCCAATGTTGGAATATAAAGACTCCACATCGCAGGTTACCAAAAGTGACCGCGATGGGAGTCTGATCTTCCTGCAGATATCTATAAAGCTGGAAGTATCCTGCACAAATGAAGGCAGTTGGGTGGTCATGGGCTGTAGAAAAAAATCCACATAAATACTAGCCTTCTCACAAAGGCTGCCTATGCTAGCAACAATAGGTCTTCCGGTGGCGAGATGATAGATTTATGAATTTTGGGCAGCATTTTGCTTTGGCTGTTACTTATGACCCTCCTGACTTGCCGTCCATGTTTACTGCGCATGCGCCCGCGTTCAGAATGACACACATGGTCCGGACCGCGCCAGCGTCATGACACAGGTGACTGTACTTACCTTTAAATATCCTTGTGTTCAGTGCACTTTCACGTCTCCTTTCCCTGACGAAGCCGCAGCGGCGGCGATACGCGTGGGAACTCCTGCGCACCCATGCTCTAATTGTTATGGTCTGTGGCTGCCTGCTCCACCAGCTTCCCTACAGGTCTCTGCTTTAACCCCACTTGGGTAAAATTGTCCTGGGTGGACTATTGGCCACCTTCTTGATTTGGGACTGAGTTATGCAATATTTAACAATTGCATGGGTCTGATTAGGCTTTATTTGGCTCAAGTTCCAATTGGCTATCTGTCTTTACATGATACCTTGAGGCAGTACTACTATTTTTTGTTATGTACTTGAATGTGAGCCCCTTCTATGCTCCAGCAGATTAGCCCCTTATGTTATATAGAACCTGTTACTAGCTATAACACCCGTACTGTTACTGTCTGTATATGTGACCTTTTACATGTACTGTAATTCACATACGGAGTTGTTCAATAGGTGGCTGCGGGCCTTTTTTACTTTTGCAGTATATATTTAAACTGCATGTTTATAAGCTGATCCTACCATAATATTTGTGGGTGCCAGGTTTGGTAGTTTATTCACGTTTTTAATTGTTTTTATTGCGTATAAGTGTTGTATTGTATAATCAGGTTGTGCGGATATGTGCAATGTCTTTTTCTTCTGGTGTTAACTGTTCTAGTCGGATGGCTGTGCTCTTTTTCAGCTCCTGTCCTCCCTCCTGCCGCTGTTTGCTGTCCTCAGTTGATGATTGATGTGTCTGACACCTCAGTCATCATCCATGTAGCGGGGCTGAATCTCGCGTTTGTGCAGAGTCATTCCTGGGTCATGCAGGCGCAATTCGCCCTATTGCCGGCAGAGACAAAAACATAGGTGCGCTTGTGCGAGCTCTCTGCATAGACGTGAGATTGTGAGTGAGCGCACGGGCTCGCTCACCTATGTTTTCGGCTCTGCCCGCAATGGGGCAGAGCGAAGTACGCCTGCATGAGCCGGGAATAACTGCGCGGTCGTGAGATTCAGCCCAGTACGTGGATGATGATGGAGGCGTCAGACGCGTCAATCATCAAAGGAGGATGGCAAACAGTGGCAGGAGGGGGGACAGGAGCCGAAAAAGAGCACGCCCATTCGACCAGACCAGGTCATTTGCATACATGGTGGTCAGATTTTATAAAGTTATTTCTGGGGTCTGCAAGGGGAGTCAGGGAACAAGGTGCAGCTTGATAGAATGCGGCCCAGGAGCGGCAGAAGGGGAGACTTTTGGCTCAATACTGAAAAAACTGGGAACCTGTTGCCACTCTTTTGGCGTATAGGCTGCGACCACCACCACCGGGCTCTTATATACAGCATTCTAACAAGCTGTATATAAGAGCCCAGGCTGCTGTGAGAACATAAAAAACACTTTATAATACTTACCTAACTGGAACACCTTGCCGTGGCCATCAGAAACCATTCCAGTATCCACGGGATAGGGGTGAGGGGTGGGAATGCAAGGCAGCTCTTTACGCAGATGATCTACTTCTGTTCATCTCGCAGCCTCGCCTTACCTTCCCCTCACTTATTCAAGAGTTTGAAAAATTCAGCCACTTCAGCAACTTTAAGGTCAATTACTCCAAATCCGAGGCATTAAACATATCTCTCCCTGATGCTGAGGTGGATCATATCAAGAAAAATTTCCCCTTCAAGTGGCAGGACTCCGCCATTACTTACTTAGGGATAACAGTCTCCATGGGTCTCTCAAAACTATATTAGCTTAACTACCTTCCCCTTCTCAACAGGACAAGAAAGGATCTTACCTCATACAATAGTAAAAGACTATCCTGGTTTAGACGAATAAATGTTATCAAATGGATGTTTTGCCTCTCTTTTTTTACTTTTTTCAGACGGTCCCCTTGGTTCCTCCTGCGGCCTTTTTCTCCAGCCTGCAGTCAGTTATCACGCGCTTCGTGTGGGGAAGTAAGCGCCCGAGGATAGGCTTCACTACCCTTTGCAGACTTAAAAGCCAGGGGGGGCTGGATTGCCCAACTTTAAACTCTATCATAAAGCGGCTCTACTGATGCGATTACTAGATTGGCATGGGGCCACAAAGCAGTGGGTAAGCCTAGCAGAAATGGACCACGAGATCCCCTTGTGTTAACTCCCTTGGATTAGCTCGGGCTCCAGGGGCCAGCCTCTCGCTGAGGCTGATCTCTTGAGGGCGACATTGAGGACGTGGGATTTAGAAATCAAAAGGGGCCGTTTGTCCAGGGGGCGCGGTCCCTTCTCCCCTATCTTTTCAAACCCAGATTTTGCCCCGGCAGTTGGGGCCGATGTTTTCCTGTGTCAGAGGAGGAGCGGGGACGTGCGCTTCTTTCACATACTTCAGGGATCCCCATTGCCCACATACGACTTGCTCTCTGCCTCTGCCTTGGGAGGGGCCATGTCCTGGTTTGAATACTTCCAGATCAGGTCTTTCTTGACCGGATCAGGCCGGGAGGCAGTTTATGCTGCCCCCCCCTTTTTGTTTGAAAAGCTCTTTCTCTTGGAAGAGGCTCCGGGACATACCCTGTCCCTTATCTACAACCTTTTGATCCAGAAGGGGGATGTGGACGAGCTCAAATTTGTGGTGGGATGGAGTAGAGACTTGTGCGTGACTATCCGGGTTGAGGAATGAAGGACCGCTTTTCTCTTCACCCACAAATTTTCTAGGGCTTGTTCGGTCCAGGAAAAAGGTTCTAAAATTCTCACCCACTGGTACCGCTGCCCTCATACCCTAGATGCAATCTTCCCTTTAGTGTCAGACAGATGTTGGCGGTGTAATTACGAGAGGGGGGATATGTTGCATATATGGTGGAGCTGTAGCCTCATTAAGCCTTTTTGGAGTGGGGTCTTCTCGGCATACAATAGCATTAGCGGAGAGGCCCTCTCTGGTTCTCCACAAATCGCTCTCTTATCTATCCTACCAGGGTCTGTTAAATCTCAGAAAATGGGACTATTGCGGTTTTGCCTAGCGGCTGCCCTAGCCGTGATCCCCAGACACTGGAGGTCCACCCGTGCCCCCGCATTGGATGAGTGGCTTGGGGAGATGGTCTCCCTTTACAGAATGGAGAGTCTCACTGCTGAAATTAAGGACGCTACTGAAAAATATATCAAGATCTGGAATCCCTGGGTCATTTTTTTTGATTCTCCGGACTTCAGGTCCCTCTTTGGGGCGAGTTGAGACTCTACCTAGATTTTCCCTGCTAGTTATTCCCGGCCCTTCCCCATGATCCTTTCCCCGTCATCATTCACTTTGTCTACTTCTTTCTTTCTTTCTTTCTTTCTTTCTTTCTTTCTTTCTTTCTTTCTTTCTTTCTTTCTTTCTTTCTTTCTTTCTTTCTTTCTTTCTTTCTTTCTCTCCGATATTTCTTTTCCTTCGACTGACCATTATGTGCCTCTATGGTATGAATGGTAAATCTTTGTTGTTTATGTTATAGTTTATGGATTTTATACTTTTTATAACGGTTCAAGCCAGATTGATATAAATGTTCTTAAATGATCTTTATTGTAACAAACTGTATATGGCTACAACCATGCAAAGCCTTTCATGTTTCATTGCATTCTTGTTGGTTTTTTTTTTTTTTTTTTGTCTCTATTTGGGGGTCTGCCTTGGTCTGCAGCCCTGCTTATTGTAACCAACCTTAATTTTTCAATAAAAAAGAGATTAAACATAATACTTACCTAACGGTCGCGCAGTTGGCCATATGGGCGTCTCCGTTGTCCGGTGTCGGCGCCGCCTCTTTTGACCATCTTCGTCCTCCTTCTACTCTAGCTGCGGTGCCTGAGCAGGGCAGATCAAAGTATTGTAGTGCGCCTGCGCAGGATTGGCGACTGTGTATGACGTAGACGCGTCATGCACACAGGCTTCAGAAAGAGGACGAAGATGGCCAAAAGAGGCGGCGCCGCCACCGGAGAATGGAGATGCCAATAAGGCCCATAGTGCGACTGTTGGGTAAGTATTATAAAGTGTTTTTTATGTTCTCACAGCGGGCTGGGCTCTTATATACAGCATGTTAGAATGCTGTATATAAGAGCCCGGTGGTGGAGCTTATAGGGCAAAAAAAGTGGTGACAGGTTCCCATTAAGTAAAAGAAAAAAAATCCTTTTGTTCAGTACAGCCTGCACATCATTATTCATCCACTCTAGTCACGTATCTCCTGAAGGATTGATCTCCCAACCATGGGGCAGCGGCTGATATTTCTGTTTATGCCTATACAGGAGTTGTGGCTTTCACGACATTCTCAGATGATCACAAACTACTGCACCCATACTATCCTCCTTTAGGGTCTCAGGCTAAGGCTATGTTCGCACGTTGCGTTTTTTACCGCGTTTTCGCAGCGTTTTTAGCGGCAGCGTTTTTGCGCTAAAACGCAGGCGTTTTTGTTTTCCAGCAAAGTCTATGGGAAAAGCAGAAATCCTGTCTGCACTTTGCTTTTTTTTCTACAGCGTTTAATTTGCATATTTTCGGTCAAAAACCATTCTGAAAAAGAAGCAGCATGTCAGTTGTTTTTGCCATTTCTGCAGCGTTTCCTTAACATTGGAGTCAATGAGAAATAGCAAAATGCAACCAAAAGCACAATTCCTGCGTTTTTCATGCTTTTTACCTGCTTTTCCACTGCGTTTTTGGCTCCAAAAACGCATGCTTTTCTGGCCAAAAATTAAAGGGTTCTAATGTTCCTTTACACACACACAATAACCGAAAATTTAAATGCTAAAAAATAATAAACTTTACCTATTTTCCAGTTAAAATGTGCATAACCACTATTATTTCATTAAAATTGATAATTTTTCATATAGTTTTATTAAAAGTTAATTTTATACTTTTTTTCTCTTTTTTCATTCTTTTTGACTATTTTAACTTTATTTCTCAGTGTCTTGATCTACAAAACGCATCTGCAGAAACGCAGGTGAAAACGCAGGTAAAAAGCGCTGAAAACGCACTAAAACCGCGGTAAAAACGCATGCGTTTTTAGTGCTGAAAAATGGCCAAAAGCCATTTGGTCAAAAACCAAGGGAAGGAAAATGTGCAGAATAAACTGCAGGTACTCCGACGCAACGTGCGCACATAGCCTAAGTGCGCTCTGTTCCTGTTACAGCTTAATCAGAACTGTATACTGACTATGACAATGTGCTTATAAAAGGGAATCTGTCATCAGGTTTTTGCCACCTAATCTGAGAGCAGCACAATGTAGGGGCAGAGAACCTGATTCCAGTGATGTCACTTACTGGGCTGCTTAATGTAGTTTTGATAAAAGCACTGTTTAATCAGCAGTAGATTATCATTACAGGACTATTTGGCATGCTGTCAGGTAGTCCAGCATATTCATGAACTCTGTATAACTGCTAGATCTGCTGCAGAGAAAACATTGATTTTATCAAAATGACAGCAAACAGCTCAGTAAGTGACACATCACTGGAATCAGGGTCTCTGTCTCTACATAATGCTGCTGTTAGATGAGATAGCAAAAACCTGGTGACCAATTCCCTTTTAGGTTAATATTATCGGAGTGCTAGCCTTATTGATATTATTATTATCATTATTATTATTATTATTATTATTATTATTATTATTACTTTGTAGTGTCCATGTGGTGGGTGAAGCAAACCCCTGGGCCATGTGCCCTTACCCAACCATCTTTCACAGACAGGTTTAAATAAGATCTAAGCTTGGATTCTATCTCTGTTTTTGAGGTGCCGATGCAGGAGGGGGTGTTAATTTTTTATTTGTCATCGGTAACTATAGCATTTAAGAAAGGGTCCCCAAAGAGTGGACAGCCCCTTAAATACCTGCTTTCACCTTTTTCTAAGAAGGGGTAGAACTTATAAAATGCATTTGAAAAGCATGGCTCTTAGGCTATGTGCGCACGTTGCGTATTTGCATGCAGTTACGTTGCGATCTGCACCGCAGCATAACTGCATGCGTCCTGCATCCCCAGCATAATCTATGAAGATTATGCAGGAGACATGCGCACGTGGCGTATTAGAGCGCAGCACTTCGGCTGCTGCCCGAAGCGTGCGTTCTAAGAAGTGACATGTCACTTCTTTCATGCGCTCTGCCTGCAGGTCCCGCTCTCTCTATGGGTGGGGCTGCACTTAGAGCGCATGGAATCGGCTTTTTTTTTTTTCTTTCGGCAGCGATTTGAAGCGCACATGTGCTGTTCAAATCGCTGCAGAAATTTCTGCAGGGACAGTACGCAACGTGCGCACATAGCCTTATAGTTCCTGCACAAAACAGCTGTATGGTAATTGGTTGTGTGCCATTGTCTTGTGCCGGTTATTCACTCTGTGCTGTCCAGATCAGGTGTATCACAGACTTTGTTATATTTGCTTGTTTTATTGACTTATGCAAAATTTGTTGAAATGACAGTGACCATGTAAAATCTATTAATAGTGCTGCAAATAGCATTAGCGTAGCTCTAGTCCAGGACTAAGGGCCGATTACATGAACTGAGCAGCGGCACGATACGACCGCTGTTTGGTAAACCTTTAAGGCCCAGTCACACTAAACAACTTACCAGCGATCCCAACAACGATACAACCTGATAGGGATCGCTGGTAAGTTGCTAGGAGGTCGCTGGTGAGATGTCACACTAAGCGACGCTCCAGCGATCCCACCAGCAACCTGACCTGGCAGGGATCGCTGGAGCGTCGCTACACGTGGAAGCATGCTGCGCTTGGTAACTAAGGTAAATATCGGGTAACCAACCCGATATTTACCTTGGTTACCAGCGCACACCGCTTAGCGCTGGCTCCCTGCACACCTAGCCACAGTACACATCGGGTTAATTACCCGATGTGTACTCTGCTACATGTGCAGGCAGCAGGGAGCTGGCTTCTGCGGACGCTGGTAACCACGGTAAACATCGGGTAACCAAGAAGCCCTTCCCTTGGTTACCCGATATTTACCTTCGTTACCAGCGTCCGCCGCTCTCACACTGCCAGTGTCGGCTCCCTGCTCCCTGCACACATAGCCATAGTACACATCGGGTTAATTACCGGATGTGTACTCCAGCTACGTGTGCAGAGAGCAGGGAGCCGGCACTGACAGCTGAGAGCGGGGACGCTGGTAACGAAGGTAAATATCGGGTATCCAAGGGAAGGGCTTCTTGGTTACCCGATATTTACATTGGTTACCAGCCTCCACAGAAGCCGGCTCCTGCTGCCTGCACATTCAGTTGTTGCTCTGTCACTGTCACACACAGCGATGTGTGCTTCACAGCGGGAGATCAACAACTAAAAAATGGTCCAGGACATTCAGCAACAACCAGCGACCTCACAGCAGGGGCCAGGTTGTTGCTGGATGTCCCACTAAGTAACATCGCTAGCAAGTTGTGCCTCAGCAGCGCTGTTGCTAGCGATGTTGCTTAGTGAGACGGTACCTTTACTGATCGGTGGTTGTGTAATAGCCTGTTTACTTAGGGAATAGGCAGATGTAAGTGAATGATACCCATGGAGCGATCTGTATTGGATGGATCCCTCACGGTGTATAAGCTGTATGGTTCTAGAGTGATCAGATATGAATCAGTGGTTTATTTTTTTTCTTTCGCTGAGCAAAAATTTCACCCAATGGCCGAGCGTTTTGCCAGTGTCAATGCAACATAAAGGGGTGTCCAGTCTAAAATAAGTCTACAGGAAATCCATGACTGCAGACTTAGATATCCACCAGGCGCACACTGTGCCCTGCAAGGATTTGCAAGTTTCTGAGCTAGGAACGGCATATTCCTGGCTAGAACCTGACTAGTGGGTGCAGCCTCACTAGTGTATGGAATGGGTGCATCCGACTAGTAGGCAAGGCCTTGCTCAATACACTTGAGGGAGTCTGCGCCCACTAGTCGAGTTCTGGCCGGGAACATGCATATCACACAATTGCAGTCATGTGACCACCATTCTCATTTCCAGAAATCAGTGAATCTTTGCCGCGCTCTGTGTATGCGCTGGGAGGATTTATAAGTTTGCTGTCACATAGTGACTACGGACTTATCATTTTTGACCGGATATCCCCTTTAAGGATATGTGCACATATTAGGTATCTGGTCCATATATTTCTACATCTTACGGCAGGAAAAATGCTGCTTAAAATGTGTTCCTTTTTTAGCGCCTTTTTTTTACATGAGTTTTTGGTGCATTCCCCCCCCACCCACTCATTAGTATGGGTGGAATCTGAAAGGATTGACACGCTGCTGATTTATATTTGCCAGTAAAAATAAGCAACGTGTGCATGAGGCTTCAGGATTCTCATTCACTTTGCTGGCGTTAGGATTCCCTTCAGGTTTTGTGACAATTGCGCAGAAAAAAAACGCAACAAAAAGCAGTGTGTGCAGCCGGGGTCTGCAGCTTACAGAAGGAGCACCACAATTGTCCAGGAGCCGTCTGACATTTTAATTTTACATTTTAGGCTTCTGAAGCTGGGGTCATTTAGTCGTGGACATCCTCTATAGCAGTGTTTCTCAACTCCAGTCCTCAAGACCCACCAACAGATCATGCGCTATAGCCTTCTTGCAGTTTGGACCCTGTGGTGGTCTTTTTAGAATGTGATCAATGCTGATTAGGGAGAGACTGCTCTGCGTTACCGGGTGTTGGATTAGGATCTTTATTTTTGTCATTGGTTTCATTAAACATAAAATGTTTTATTTGTCCCAGTTCATGAAGGCTGATTGCTACGAAAGCTCCAGACCTCCTTGTAAAGCTTGGAAGCACTTAGAAACCCAAGTTTGTTGTGGTTTGTGTTTGCTTAGCTTCCGTTTCTAGTGTTTGCATGTAGGGAAGCTGAGAATTTCACAAGTCCTTGCACAGGCGACATGTGCAGCTTCTTTAGGCCAAGTTCACTGTGTAATTTTGAAGTATGAAAATTTAGTACATTTCTTCAGTATTATTTAGGTGTCATATTCTTGTGGATGACAGACACCTCATTGTCTAGAAGTGAGGTGACTCATGCGCGAGGTTAGGCGGCACAAACTCATCACGGACATTTTCCTATGGAGAAATGAGTAATCTTTGTGCTTGGTAACAATTCTTAAGGTGCACATCTGGTATGTCTAGAGCCTGTCCCATCTGCAGTCATGGTGCTGTAAAGCAGGAGCTGAACAGATGATGGGAAAGGTTCCTCCTCACCAGATCATGGCC
This sequence comes from Anomaloglossus baeobatrachus, assembly GCF_048569485.1. NCBI lineage: Eukaryota > Metazoa > Chordata > Amphibia > Anura > Aromobatidae > Anomaloglossus > Anomaloglossus baeobatrachus. The sequence goes on along the minus strand of NC_134357.1, from coordinate 187,141,920 downwards.
GGCTTAGATAACCTTCAGGGCGATTTTAGATGCCTGTGACACACAGCCATCCTATACAAGGCGGCTGAGCTTGGCTTTGGAGACCTGCAGCCAGTCCATACATCACGGTCTGGTTACACAGTCTAAATTCTGCCTTTTGGGTTTTGTTTTGTTTTTGTTTTTTGTTTTTTTTTTGTTTATTGGAAATATCGACAATGTTTGTTTCATATCGGACTCTATATTAAATATTCTAAATCTTGCAATTTTCACCCTGGCCAATTTTTTTAAAGGGTTCAACCCCATGATCAGACTTCCTGGCATTCTGGACACAGCGTAATTTCTCATGCGAGAATGCTAGTGTCCTGTGTGGGAGAACGCAGCATCCGAGCCCACGATCAGGATTCTGGGTGCAGCAGATTTTCGCTGTGCTCTCCCACTGAGAACATTCGCCTCTCCGCAACCATAAACTTTACAGCTCTGAAAGCCACTCTGCAGGTCAGTATATGGAGCGTCTAAAAGAAGCACAGTTTGGAGGAGATTTCTATAAATCCATCCAGTGTGCTTGTGTTGTACAACTCTCTTAGACTTTAACGTCACGCTGTTAAGGAGAATACACAAATACGGTACATATGCTAATAAGCATGTGCAAAGGCCTTTGTGAAGGGAGAAGGGAGCAGGTCAGCTGTGACATCACCTCATCTGATTGGTGGATCCCGTGCTATTAGCTGTGTCATGGCGGTCCTCCTATGAACGCCAGCTTATGACAGTCGTTCATAGGAGACCGTGATATATATATATATATATAATTTTATTTAAAACATCTGGAAAAGCTGCATTGATATAAAATATAAAAAGACTAAACCACAAAAACTAATTTTGAAAAAAAAGGCGCAAATTGTTTATTTTGTTGCAAATCAAAAAGTCACTAACTGAGAGGCAAAATGCAATAATGACTCAATAGAAAGTCTGTAGGTCCTTACACTGCGAAGCCCCTTAGTTTGAGCAGTCAGTGGGGTTTCAAGACCTGGCACCCACTGTTCAACATTACCGAACCAGAGCCATAATATATCCAAAAATATTTCCCTTTAGATCCAGGACTATTAACTATATAATGTCCTCTCTGATTTACACCATTTATTAGCCAAATCCATCTAGTAGGGTGTAAACACAAAGTGTATTGAGGAGGTAGACGTGCTAGACATCCGATCTCCTAGTGTCGAAGACTTGGGTATTCATTATGCTTTTGAGGTTTGGTGAAGTGTCAGATCCCAGTGATTGAGCAATGACACCACTGTGCTGCTTGTATTTCATATGGATATGCTAAGACGGCTCGTATCCAGTAGCTCTGTATATTATCCTTCGCATCTGTCTGCAGATTCTTCTAGGATGCAGAAGTCAAAGCCAAGTGTCACATGTGGGGTGCAGCTGTCCAGGGCAGTGTTTGGAGAACAGTGGCTGTATTCTTCATCCTAATGTCTGCCCATTCCAGGATCTACTGTTTACATTGAAGTCTCCCTATAGAATTTTTCACAATACTTTCTTTTTAGGCTAGGTTCACACACTGCGTTTTTTTGACGCTGCGTTTTTGTGCGTTTTTTGCAGCAAAAAACGCACAAAAACGCACCCGCGGCAAAAAAACGCGGCAAAAAACGCGCGCGTTTTGCTGCGATTTGGTGCATTTTTTGCTGCGTTTTGCTGCATTTTTGCTCACTGCGTCTTTATGCGTTTTTTATCAGTGAACAAAAAAAAAAGGTCTGATGTCATTTCCTTCTTCAATATGTTCTTCATTCTCCACTAATGTATGCAGGAGAGCAGACAGCTGCAGAACTACAAGTCTCAGCATACTCCATCCAATAGTGCATGCAGGAGAGCAGACAGCAGCTGCAGAACTACAAGGCTCAGCATGCTCCATGCAGAACTGTATGCTGGAGGGAGAGTCAGGGGGAGCAGACCTACAAGGCTTAGCATCCTCCATCCAATAGTGTATGCAGGAGAGCAGACAGCAGCTGTCGAACTACAAGGCTCAGCATCCTCCTTCCAGGACTGTATGCAGGAATTCTTTGACCCCCCCAAAAAGAAAAATGACGTGGGCTTCGCCATATTTTTGTATGCTAGCCGGGTACAGCAGGCAGGTACGGGCTGCCCCCAACCCCCAGCTGCCTATTTGTACCCGGCTGGGAACCAAAAATATAGAGAAGCCCTTTTTTTTTTAATTATTTCATGAATTTCATGAAATAATTAAAAAAAAAATGACGTGGGCTTCGCCTAATTTTTGTGTCCAGCCGGGTACAACTAGGCAGCTGGGGATTGGAATCCACAGTGCAGGGTGCCCATGCTTTCTGGGCACCCTCGCTGTGAATTGCAGTCCCGCAGCCACCCCAGAAAATGGCGCTTTCATAGAAGCGCCATCTTCTGGCGCTGTATCCAACTCTTCCAGCTGCCCTGATGCCGGGTGGCTCGCTGGGTAATAATGGGGTTAGGGCTAGCTGCATAGCTGGCCCTAAGCCCGAAATTCATGGTGTCACGCCAATATTAGACATGGCCACCATGAATTTCTAGTAAAGATAAAAAAAAAACACAACACACAGAAAAATATTTTTATTAGAAATAAAACACAACACAATTAGTGACTCCATCTTTATTGAAATAAAGAACCCCCCTCCGCAGTAATCCTGGGTCAAGGGTCCTGCGCCGTCCAATCCGGATCCAATATCATCTGATCGGTTTGCTGGAAGGCAAAGCGATCAGATGATGTGTCAGGTTCTAGGGGCTGAAGCACATCACACATCAGCTGATTGTATAATCGGCTTTTATACAATCAGCTGATGCATCGGGGAAAAAAAAAAAATACTTATGTGCTGATTACCGGCAGCTCCTGCAGCGATGGGGCGGGAGTCTAATCCCGTCCGATCGCTGCAGCAGCTGCCGGTAATCAGGGATGAAGTCTCCTGACGGCAGGATCAGCTGATAGCCGGCCGGGCGCCCGTGTCACCGCGATACTTACGATCACCTGATGCGTCAGGTGACTGCATCAGGTGATTCATCGCCAGGTCCTGCATCCTGCAGGCATACGTACCCGGGGAGACTGCACACACCCGGAGCGGCGGTACCGGTAGGAGGATCTGTGAGCGGGCATGGCACCGGGAGTCTGCAGACAGGTGAGTATAACTTTTTTTTTTTTTCTACTGTTCACTTTTGATTGCCGCTTCCATCTCCCGCCCAGACATGGCGCCGCACGGCAGCATACATGCACAGGACGGGAGGTGGAAGCGGCGGTGACGGTATCGGGAGGATTCACGCTTCTGTGTTTACTGACAGAAGGAATCCTCTTCCTGTACACGTCACTTTACTACCCACCTCCTGCGTTTATAGCTGCGTTTTTGGTCTTAGAAAGGCACCAAAACGCACCAAAACGCAGCTATATTTGCAATTTGCGTTTCTCATTGCGTCTTTCAACATCCCATTGCACTCAATGGATGAAAATCGCAGTGAAAAACGCGGGAATAATTGACATGCTGCGTTTTTGTGGCACCACAAAAACGCAGCTGAAAAAAAACAGATGTGTGCAGACAGCAAAAATGAAAACGCATAGACTTTGCTGGGGAAGCAAAGTCCTGCAGTTTTGAGGCCAAAAACGCACCCGAAAAACGCGCAAAAAACGCAGCGAAAAACGCACTGTGCGCACATAGCCTTAAGGCCCCGTCACACTAAGCAACATCGCTAGCAACATCGCTGCTAACGAACAACTTTTGTGACGTTGCTAGCGATGTTGCTGTGTGTGACATCCAGCAACAACCTGGCCCCTGCTGTGAGGTCGTTGGTTGTTGCTGAATGTCCTGGGCCATTTTTTAGTTGTTGCTGTCCCGCTGTGAAGCACAGATCGCTGTGTGTGACAGCGAGACAGCAACAACTAAATGTGCAGGCAGCAGGAGCCGGCTTCTGCGGAGGCTGGTAACCAATGTAAACATCGGGTAACCAAGAAGCCCCGTCCTTGGTTACCCGATATTTACCTTTGTTACCAGCCTCCACTGCTCTCACTGTCAGTGCCGGCTCCTGCTCTGTGCACATGTAGCTGCAGGACACATCGGGTTAATTAACCCGATGTGTGCTGTAACTAGGAGAGCAGGGAGCCAGCGCTCAGTGTGCGCTGCTCCTTGTTCTCTGCACGTGTAGCTCCGTGCACTGGTAACCAAGGTAAATATCGGGTTGGTTACCCGATATTTACCTTAGTTACCAAGCGCAGCATCTTCCACGCGGCGCTGGGGGCTGGTCACTGGTTGCTGGTGAGCTCACCAGCAACTCGTGTAGCGACGCTCCAGCGATCCCTGCCAGGTCAGGTTGCTGGTGGGATCGCTGGAGTGTCGCAGTGTGACATCTCACCAGCAACCTCCTAGCAACTTACCAGCGATCCCTATCGTTGTTGGGATCGCTGGTAAGTTGCTTAAGCTGGGTTTACACACTGCAACATCTCAAACGACATCGCTGTAACATCACCGGTTTTGTGACGCAATAGCGATGTTGTTTGCGATGTTGCAGTGTGTGAAACCTATCAGCGACCTGGCCCCTGCTGTGAAGTTGCTGGAAGTTGCTGATCGCTACAAGTCGTTCAGGACCATTCCTAGCCGGATCGCTGGTAAGTTGTTGGCCAGGTTTGCCGGTTTGACAGCTCACCAGAGACTTAGCAGAGACTTAGGGAGGTCGCTATTGCGTCACCAAACCGGTGACGTTATAGCGATGTCCTTTGCGATGTTGCAGTGTGTAAACCCAGCTTTAGTGTGACTGGACCTTTACTAAGGTACACAAAACTTTGGGGATAAAACAATGGGGCTCATTTAAAAAGCTTAAAAACAAACAAAAGGAGCCTAGGAGCTGCATTGTACAGAGATCTGAAGCTGATTAGGAGTATTCTGAGATAAGTGGAGATGTGCCCACCTTGTGAGGAATACTGCCATGTATATAGTCCGCAAATCTGCTTCCGCTTTTATAGAGGGTAACAGAAAAGAACAAAAATAAATATAAGTGCAGCACCCTGGGATATGCTACCCCAGTGATCTGCAGGATCCTAAGGCTTTCTGGAACACCCTGTGCTGACAACCCACACCTCACACACAGGTAGGGGCACATTCCCTGAGACCTAGGCGCAGCATGTAGAGGGATAACAGTGGTCAGGTGTGAGAACCAATCCCTTAGCTGTTAGCCTGGGAAAGGGGTGTGGCTTGTGGGAAGCAACAGGTGTTGCTAGGCAGAGTTGGCAGAGAGGAAAAACGGCAGTTGAAAGGAGCCAGAGAGTGAGAGGGGTGTGAGGATTGTGAGGAGACCCCCAAAAGGCGACTAGGAGGTAGTAGCCTGAGGGTAGACAGATCCCAGGCACTACGCACGAGGGGGTACTGGACCCCAGAGTAGACGACAGCTGCAGGCGGTCTGCTGATCCAGCCGTGTGTGGTAACTTCAAGGGTACCACACCACCCATAGGCTCAGGGACACAGCCTCATATATAGGACCCGGGAGAGGGCACAGAGAAGTAGCCTACCCCACAAGGGACCGCGAGGCCTGTCATACTGGGCCCGGAAAGACAAAGGAGCGGAGCGCCGCAGGTCACCAACAGCTTCAGGCAAGGGGACCATCAGCTCTGCATGTGCACGGAGGGCTCAACTGGGACTCACGTCAGCACTGGGACAAAGGAAAGTGGGTTGACCAGCCGTGCCAAACTGCACTTGCAACATCTAGTGAGTAAATTACCAGTTAATCTGCAAGAACTGTGTTGTCTATTACTGGTGCACCACAAGGCGCAGCACACCTACATGGGACTTAAGCCCCTACTGGTGGAGGGTGCGAACACACTTGCTGCTATACCATCTGTCCCTAAAACCACAGCAGCGGCAGGACATCTTATTACCACAACCCGCCAGTGGCGTCACAAGTGACATACAAAATAACCCTGTTAATGAGCGCCCCCCCCCAGGTAACGGAACCGGGCACGGCTACCTGTGATGGCGATCCCCATTATCCATCACCCGGAACCGAGTATCCCAAGGGCCTGGGGTGTGGCAGCGCTCTACATAAGCAAAAGCGGAGATAACTAGAAATTAGAATCATTTTAAAAGCAGCTTTAACAAAAACAAACTAACAAACAAAACCCCAAAATAACAAATAAAGCAGAATAGTAACAGAAGTAAAGACCGTCACAGAATGGGGTTTAATATAGATACACAGCCCACACGTTTCAGTACTGAGCCAGCGACTTCCTCGGACCATGAGATAAACACTGGTTCGGTGCAGAAATGTATAGCCTTCCACATTTATACATTAACTCCTTCTTTGGATGTCTTTATCGTTACTAGGTTTATTTATTTATCTAATTTTTTATTATTTTTTTTTATAGATTTACAAAGACTGTGTTACTTTTTAGCTGTAAATATTTGTGACTGTAAAGGCCCCAAACACAGACTAAAGGCAGCAGAATGTACTAGGATGGGCCGACAGTCTGTGTATGGGGCCTCCCAGCCCTCAGACGTATGATGTTGGGGATGAGGATCCTCTTGCACTTAAAGATGGGGTCACACATAGCGATGCAGCAGCGATCACGACGGGCGACCTGACCTTATCAGGATCGCTGCTGCGTCGTTACATGGTCGCTGGTGAGCTGTCAAACAGGCAGATCTCACCAGCGACTAGTGACCAGCCTCCAGCTAGCAGCGACGCATGGAAGCGTAACTAAGGTAAATATCGGGTAACCAAGGAAAGCACTTCTCTTGGTTACCCGATATTTACCTTAGTTCCAGCGTCCGCCGCTCTCACGCTGCCAGTGCCGGCTCCCTGTTCCCTGCACTCCTAGCCAGAGTACACATCTGGTTAATTACCCGATGTGTACTCCAGCTACGTGTGCAGGGAGCCGGCACTGGCAGCATGAGAGCGGCGGACGCTGGTAACTAAGGTAAATATTGGGTAACCAAGGAAAGGTCTTCCCTTGGTTACCCGATGTTTACCTTGGTTACAGCTTACCGCAGGCTGCCAGACGCCGGCTCCCTGCTCCCTTCAGTTTGTCGCTCTCTCGCTGTCACACACAACGATGTGTGCTTCACAGTGGGAGAGCAACGAGCAAAAAATGAAGCAGGACATTCTGCAACGACCGGCGACCTCACAGCAGGGGCCAGGTCGTTGCTGGATGTCACACACAGCGACAGCGACAGGACATCGCTGCTACGTCAGAGAAAATGGTGATGCAGCAGCGACGTTCTTGTCGTCGTCGTCGCTGTGTGTGACACCACCTTTAGATTTCAGTGGTTGATCCTTTTGTTTTCTGCATGATAAGACACTGCCAAGCCCTCTGTCAGTGACTCTCACAGAGAACACAAGCAATGGTCGGGGGAGACGTCTTGTGTATGGGGGACATAGTTGACCGCCCAATGAACATTCTATTGACTTCTATTTAAAAAGAACTTGTCATGACGCCAGCTCTCTTCACATCTTTGCCTACTCAGCGATGCACTCCGCATGTACTCTACCAAGGTACATTGGCGCACTGCAAATGCCCAGAGACGCAGGTACAGCCACGTCGGAGACTCTCAGCAAAATCTGCTTGCTTTGTTCTTATTTTCTTTTTTTTATTTTTTCATTTCCCGAGTTGTCGGGTAAAGGTTTTATCATTATTCGGTTTATAACCAGAGTTGCCAGAGAACTCCAGGCCCGACACTTGGGTACTTTTGAAACCGTGCGGATCCATACTTTTAGGGTCAGCACACACAGCGAGTAATACCGAGCGAGTGGAATGCGATAAAAAATCGTAATCCACCCGGACAAATATTACTCTAATATTATTATGGGGCAGCTCCCATGACCGATTTTTTTTTTTTTTTTTTTTTCTTCAGCCCTAATCGTACCGAGAAAACAATTGCAGCATGCTGTGGATGCAATCCAATTTGTTATCACTTGAACCCATACAAGTCTATGGGTGCGAGAGGAACATCGCAATGCACTCGCATTACAGCGGAGTGCAATGCGATTCTCGCACCAGTCCGCAACAGAAGAGATAGGTAGATAAATCCCTCCCCTCCGCCCTCCCCCCTCCACAGCTGTGGTCTGATCGCAGGATCGGACCACAGTCGCATGACACTTGGCTCCTGTTGTGCTGCGAGCATGAGCCAAGTGTCATGCGAGGACTCGCACTGATCCCCGTGTGGCCTCAGCCTTACAGGCCACGTCCACCCATCATTACTTGCAAGGCTTTTACTGCAGCTGACTTAAGTTGTTGCTTATTTATGGGTCTTTCTGCCTGAAAAGGAACCTGTCACCAGTTTTTTGAGTTATAAACTAAAAAAGCACCTTGTGCGGCCGGGCGCTCAGCTGAGCACTCTCACATGCCGGCGGCCGGGCGCTCAGCTGAGCGCTCTCACATGCCGGCGGCCGGGCGCTCAGCTGAGCGCTCTCACATGCCGGCGGCCGGGCGCTCAGCTGAGCGTCTCACATGCCGGCGGCCGGGCGCTCAGCTGAGAGCTCTCACATGCCGGCGGCCGGGCGCTCAGCTGAACGTTCGGCCACCGAGAAACAAAATAAAGTTTCTGTGATTTTAAAAAAAAAAAAAAGCATGCGCAGTGAAAAATAAAGGTTTCCGCCGCTCAAAAAAACGTTACGTGCTGCATTCCTTCCGCCCGACGCAGCGTCAAAATAACAACGCTGCGTCATCCAGTGGATGCAACGCTGACACTTGCGTTACAGTGCGTCGTCCATACAAGTCTATGGAGAATAGTGCAGTGCGTTAACGGACTGCGCTATTCTCCATAGTGACGGACTCCGCTGAACGCAAGTGTGAAAGTACCCTTAGTTTTATCTGTCCAAAATTAATGCTTTTCCAGAACTGGCCTGTCTTCTTTAGATGTTTCTTGGTAAACTTTAATCTTGCCTTTTCATTTTTAAGACTAATGGTTTGCATTTGGTGTCATGAATTTCTCTTTTTGGTAGACTTGGATACTGAAACACCTACTTTCTGGAGTGTTGTTCACCTGAGTGGATGTTGTGGAAAGGATTCTGCCATCATCCACCACTGTTTTGTGGACTTCCAGACTTTTTGATTTCCCAAGCTGACCAGTGGACTTTTTTTTTTTTTTCCCTGAATGGATTTTTTTATTTTTTTAATTTTTTTTTCTATTTTAAACCAAAGGATGTGTTTTGTTTTTTTTTTTTTTCTTTTCTTCCAGTGAGCGCTCCTTTTGACCACATGTTGTGGGTTCACAACAACAGCTTCCAAATGCAAATGCTACTCCTGTAATCAGCACCAGACCTTTTATCTGCTTAATTGATTATGGATTGAGGGAATAGATCATGCAGCCCATTACAGAGCTTTCAAGATAATTGTCCAGTTGCCTTTGGTCCCTTGAAAAAGAGGCATCTACAGTAGGTACGGAAAGTATTCAGACCCCTTTACATTTTTCACTCTGTTTCATTGCAGCCATTTGGAAAATTCTAAAAAGTTCATTTTTTTTTTCTCATTAATGTACACTCTGCATCCCATCTTGACAGAAAAAAACAGAAATATAGAAATTTTTGCAAATTTATTACACAAGAAAAACTGAAATATCACATGTTCATAAGTATTCAGACCATTTGCTCAGTATTGAGTAGAAGAACCCTTTTGAGCTAGTACAGCCATGAGTCGTCTTACGTTTTTCCACACCTGGATTTGGGGATCCTCTGCCATTCTTCCTTTTCAAATCCTCTCCAGTTCCTTCAGGTTGGATGGTGAACGTTGGTGGACAGCCATTTTCAGATCTCTCCAGAGATGCTCAATTGGGTTTAGGTCAGGGCTTTGGCTGGGCCAGTCAAGAATAGTCACAAAGTTGTTCTGAAGTCACTCCTTTGTTATTTTAGCTGTGTACTTAGAGTCATTGTCTTGTTGGAACGTGAACTTTCGGCCAAGTCTGAGATCCAAAGCACTCTGGAAGAGATTTTCTTCCAGGATATATCTGTACTTGGCCTCATTCATCTTTCCTTCAATTGCAGCCAGTCGTCTTTTCCCTAAAGCTGAAAAACACCCCCATAGCATGATGCTACCACCACCATGTTTCACTGTTGGGATTGCATTGGGCAGGTGATGAGCAGTGCCTGGTTTTCTCCACACATACCACTTAGAATTATCACCAAAAAGTTCTATCTTTGTCTCATCAGACCAGGGAATTTTATTTCTCGTAGTCTGGGAGTCCTTCATGTGTTTTATTTGCAAACTCTATGTGGGCTTTCAAATATCTTGCACTTAGCACAGGCTTCCGTCCAGCCACTCTGCCGTAAAGGCCCGATTGGTTGAGGGCTGCAGGGATAGTTGACTTTGTGGAACTTTCTCCCATCTCCCTACTGCATCTCTGGAGCTCAGCCACAGTGATCTTGGGGTTCTTCTTTACCTCTCTCACCAAGGCTCTTCTCCCACGATTGCTCAGTTTGGCTGGAAAGCCAGGTCTAGGAAAAGTTCTGTTGGTCCCAAGCTTAATCGATTAAAGGATTATGGCGGCCACTGTGCTCTTAGGAACCTTGAGTACTGTAGAAATTCTTTTGTAACCTTGGCCAGATCTGTGCCTTGCCACATTTTTGTCTCTGAGCTCCTTGGGCAGTTCCTTTGACCTCATGGTTCTCATTTGGTCTGACATGCACTGTGAGCTGTGAGGTCTTATATAGACAGGTGTGTGCCTTTCCAACTCCAAGTCCTATCAGTTTAATTATACACGACTGGACTCCAATGAAGGAGTAGAACCATCTCAAGGAGCATCACATGGAAATGGACAGCATGTGACTTAAATATGAGTGTCTGAGCAAAGGGTCTGAATACTTATGACCATACAATATTTCATTTTTTTTCTTGTTTAATAAATTTGCAAAAATTTCTACATTTGTTTTTTTTCTGTCAAGATGGGGTGCAAAGTGTACATTAATGAGAAAAAAATGAACTTTTTTGAATTTACCAAATGGCTGCAATGAAACAGAGTGAAAAGTTTAAATGGGTCTACTTTCCGTACCCACTGTACATAATAAAGAGCTGCCATACCTAAATTCTTAAGCTTTGTTCCTATGATGAGCTTTTGCTGAGTGTTGATGTTGCAGAATTTCCTCACCTATTATGTAAATTAGGTGTTGCATTTTTTTCATTGCGTTTTTTAAACTTCGTTCTTTTTGCCTGTGTTTGGTACGTTATGCTTTAAAGCTGCTTCGGTATTTATAACTTCTTGGTATTTGGTTTTAATAAAACTTCATTGTCATTCTTAGGTGCGGACTACATGCGATTTTGATGTTTTTTACCTGTGGATTTTCCGCATCTAATGCAAGTCTATATTGAAAATTTGCACAGAAAACTCAGCGTACCCGCTAGAGAAATTGCCATGCAGTGAATTTGAAAACCACTCTGCAGTTCAGTTTACACAGTGTAAATATGAAGCCCAGTGGACATGAGATTTCTATTAATCCCGTCCACTTTAGGCCTCTTTCACACGTCCCTGAAAATCACGCACGTTTTTCACGGACGTGTCAGAGGTGCGTATTGTCCTCGGTGAGCTGTATGCATGGCACACGTGTGTTCTCCGTGTGTTATCAGTGATAACACACGGAGAACAGGAACTTTCTGCTCACCTGTCCCTGGCGTCGTTGTCTGTGGTGCTGATTTTCGGTCTCCGGTCCTGCCGACTCCCCGCTGCTGCTGCTTCCGGCCGCAGTGAAGTGAATATTCAATGAGCATAATGAGCGGCGGTCGGCAGCAAGTGACAGCAGCGGCAGAGACAGGATGGCAGGAGAAGGTGAGTAATGTTATTTTTCTCGCTGACACATGTCACACATGTCCGTGTGTATTACGTGTGACACGTTTGCATTCCGTGTGACACCCGTGATGCCGGAAAAAAAACGGACAGGTCGGCGTGAGAAACACACGGACACACGTAAGTACGTAATGGACACGTGTTCCGTTCGAAAATACTTACGTGTGTCCAAACCATTAGGAATATATAGGTCCACGTGTGTACGTGTCTCCGGTACGTGAGAAAACTGCCAAACACGTACCGGAGACACGTACGTGTGAAAGAGGCCTTACTGGAACTGTAAAACGCTGCGTTTCTGACTTTGTCAAAACACGCAGCGTCAAAAACTCACCAAAAGCTCATCGTAGGAAAGTAGCCTATACTCCAATTAGCATGTGAAGGCTTTCAAATTAAAGCTTAGCGTCTGCGCTTGAAGCATGTATTGATTATGTAACTGCATCTGGAATATGTTTTGGCCAACAGATAAAATGCGAAAACTGTCTTTCCTAATATTTCTGGACCTAATATTTCTGGACCTATCTGTATATATTAGAAGAAAAAAATTATTTTCTTACGTTACTTATGAGAATACTGTAGATGGCAATGCAAATTCATCTAATGTAAACTGTCATATTTCATATATATTTTCATTTAAAAGGAGTGTCACCAGGTTATTGCCACCTAATCTGAGAGCAGCATAATTTAGAGGCAGAGATCCTGATTCCAACGGTGTGTCACTTACTGGGCTGCTTAGTGTAGTTTTGATAAAATCACTGTTTAATCAGCAGTAGATTATCAATACAGGACTATTTGGCGTGCTGTCAGGTAGTCCAGCATATTCATGAGCTCTGTATAACTGCTAGATCTGCAGCAGAGAAAACATTGATTTTATCAAAATGACAGCAAACAGCTCAGTTAAGTGACACATCGCTGGAATCAGGATCTCTGCCCCAATATTATGCTGCTCTCAGATGAGGTAGCTAAAACCTGGTGACAGATTCCCTTTAATATTCATTAATAAAAAGCACATATATGCACTTGATAACTATTTACACAGCACAATCTGTCTGGCAGCAGCTCTCATAGACAACACAGAAGAGCTCGGGTGATTTTTTTGGGAGATATTTAAAGTATGTAAGGAGGCTTTGCTTGAAGCTAAAGCCATATTCTCTATATGAATGCTACAGTATGCCACAAAAGTGAGTACACCCCTTACATTTTTGTAAATATTTTATTATATACTAGCTGTAGTACCTGGGCGTTGCCCGGGATAGTAACTGTCTCTCTGTCTCTCTCCCAGTCTGCCTGTCTGTCTGTCTGTCTTTCTGTATCTGTCTCTGTATGAGTCTCTCTGTCTGTCTCTATAGGCCCCTTTAGACACTGCAACATTGCTAGCAATATCGCTGTAACGTCACCGGTTTTGTGACGTAATAGCGACTTCCCCAGCGACATTGCAGTGTGTGACACGCAGGGCCGGCGTCAGCACGCGGCATACCCGGGCAAATGCCGGGGCCCTGGAGAGCTGGGGGGGCCCACTCGGCCTCGTCAGTTTTGCTGCCCCCGGGCCGAGTTCCGGGGACCGCAGTCCTTGGCACTGGAAACTGTGGCTGCCGGCCCTTTAAGGCTCGCAGACCACAGCGTTCACTGTCTGTGTTCTCCTGCATTGAGCATCATCTGTGGGCGGAGCTACCGCCCGGCGTCCTGCTTGGTTGCACAGATGGAGTCACAGTGCCAGCCGACCCCCAGCACATCGCTTCCCTCCAGCGCTGTGTGGGCCCATCTGCATCGTGACCTGATCAGTATGTGGGACATCACTCCCTCCCCGCCCCTCCCTGTCCCCCCCGTGCGTGTGTGGGCCCCCCAGAGCCGCGTGTGTGGCCCGCAGAGCCGCGTGTGTGGGCCCCGCAGAGCAAGGTGTGTGTTTGTATGTATGTATGTATGCATGCAGCAGAGCAGTATGCATGGCTGTTTATATGTATGTATGTATGTATGTATATATGCAGCAGAGCAGTATGCGTGTCTGTATGTATGTATGTATATATGCAGCAGAGCAGTATGCGTGTCTGTATGTATGTATATATGCAGCAGAGCAGTATGCGTGTCTGTATGTATGCATGCAGAGCAGTATGCGTGTCTGTATGTATGCATGCAGAGCAGTATGCGTGTCTGTATGTATGCATGCAGAGCAGTATGCGTGTCTGTATATATGCAGCAGAGCAGTATGCGTGTCTGTATGCATGCAGAGCAGTATGCGTGTCTGTATGTATGCATGTATGTATGCAGCAGAGCAGTATGCGTGTCTGTATGTATGTATGTATGTATGCATGCAGAGCAGTATGTGTGTGTCTGTCTATATGTATGTATGCAGCAGAGCAGTATGTGTGTGTCTATATGTATGCATGCAGCAGAGCAGTGTATGTGTGTCTGTCTGTATGTATATATGCAGTAGAGCAGTGTGTGTGTGTGTGTGTCTGTCTATATGTATGTATGCAGCAGAGCAGTGTGTGTGTGTATGTATGTATGCATGCATGCAGCAGAGCAGTATGTGTGTGTCTGTCTATATGTATGTATGCATGCAGAGCAGTATGTGTGTGTCTATATGTAAGTATGTATGTATGTAGCAGAGCAGTATGTGTGTGTCTGTCTATGTATGTATGCAGCATAGCAGTTTGTGTCTCTATGTATGCATGTATGATGTGTATCTATGTATGTCAGTGTATATGACTGTATAGATTTGTCTGTTTATATGTATTTTTGTGAGTTTGTCTTTAAATATGTATATGTACGTGTATGTATCTGTGTATGTGTGTGTGTCTGCGTGTTTATGGGGCCCACTGGGACTCTTCCGCCCGGGGCCCACAAAAACCTGGAGCCGGCCCTGGTGACACGCATCAGCGACCTGGCCCCCGCTATGAGGTAGCTGATCGCTACAAGTCGTTCAGGACCATTCTTTGGTCCTTTGTTTTCCGCTGCGCAGCATGTATCGGTGTGTTTGACACCGTTACAACGACATCGTTAGCGACCCAGCACATAGGCGAGCTAGCGTTCCCATTCCAGCGAGGTCGTTCTGCAGGTCCGTATCGCTGCTGCGTTGTTGGCCAGATCTGCCTGTTTGACAGCTCACCAGCGACTGTTAGAGACATTCCAGCGATCCCGGCCAGGTCGAGATCACTGGTGGGATCACTAGAAAGTCTGAGTGTGTAAAGGGGCTTTATCTCTGTCTGTCTGTTTCTTTCCCCATCTGTCTGTCTCTCTCTGTTTCTTTTCCTGTCTGTCTGTCTGTCTCTCTCTATCTGTCTCCCTACCGACATCTTACCTCACACATAAGCTTCTTATACTAACAGTTTATTTTGTTCCTATATCAACCACTGACAGTTGGTATTAATAGCCTGTAGCTCCCACCTCCATTAAGTTTAATGGAGGCAAGTTTTTTGGAGAGTAACTGTAAAGTGCAGGGTTAAATTTTCCCATCAAAACATAGTCTATGATGTTCCCTGAGTCACATGGAGTGTCTGTGCAAAATTTCATGATTGTAAATGCGACGGTGCGGATTCCTTTAGCTAGCGGACGGACACACACACACACACACACACACACACACACACACACACACACACACACACACACACACACACACACACACATATACATACATACATACATACACTCTGTTTTATATATTAGATTTTCACAGGACAACACTGAAGATCTGACACTGTGATACAATGTAAAGTAGTCAGTGCACAGGCTGTATAGTGTAAATTTGGTGTATCCTCCAAATAGCTCAACACACAGTCATTAATGTCTAAACCTCTGCCAACAAAAATGAGTACACCCCTAAGTGAAAGTGGCCAAATTTACAGTTATACAAGCTGTACACTGACAATTTTACATTGTATTAGTGTCATATCGTTAGTGTTGTTCTGTGAAAAGATATAATAAAATATTTACAAAAATGTAAGGGGTGCACTCACTTTTTTGACATACTGTATGTATTTTGCTACAAAACTGGGTCAGATGCTGTAAGATGCACAGGTAATTGTATGAAATATCTGTATAATAGTGTTGTGCATTGTCATTTGTTAGGGTACCGTCACACTTTAGCGATGCAGCAGCGATGACACCAGCGATCTGACCTGGTTAGGATCGCTGCTGCGTCGCTACATGGTCGCTGGTGAGCTGTCAAACAGGCAGATCTCACCAGTGACCAGCCCCCAGCCAGCAGTGACGTGCAAGCGACGCTGCGCTTGCAGGGAGCCGGCGTCTGGAAGCTGCGGACACTGGTAACTAAGGTAAACATTGGGTATGGTTACCCGATGTTTACCTTAGTTACCAGCGCACACCGCTTAGCTTAGCGTGTGCAGGGAGCAGGAGCCGGCACTGGCAGCGTGAGAGCTGCGGAGGCTGGTAACGAAGGTAAGGCGGGCTTTGCACGTTGCGACATCGCAAGCCGATGCTGCGATATCGCACGCGATAGTCCCCGCCCCCGTCGCAGGTACGATATCTTGTGATAGCTGGCGTAGCGAACATTATTGCTACGCCAGCTTCACATGCACTCACCTGCCCTGCGACCGTCGCTCTGGCCGGCGACCCGCCTCCTTCCTAAGGGGGCGGGTCGTGCGGCGTCATAGCGACGTCACACGGCAGGCGCCCAATAGCGGCGGAGGGGCGGAGCTGAGCAGGATGTAAACATCCCGCCCACCTCCTTCCTTCCGCATAGCCGCCGGCAGCAGGTCGCTCCTGCGGCGTTATACACAGCGATGTGTGCAGCCGCAGGAGCGAGGAACTACATCGTACCTGTCGCTGCAGCATAATTATGAAAAAGTCGGAGCCTGCAACGATGATACGATAACAACGCTTCTGCGCTTGTTAATCGGATCATCTAGCATTTACACACTACGATCTCGAAAGTGACACCGGAAGTGCGTCACTTTCGATTTGACCCCACCGACATCGCATGTGCGATGTTGCAACGTGCAAAGCCGCCCTAAATATCGGGTAACCACCTTGGTTACCCGATGTTTACCTTGGTTATAGCTTACCGCAGGCTGTCAGACGCCGGCTCCTGCTCCCTGCACATTAAGGATTGTTGCTCTCTCGCTGTCACAGACAGCGATGTGTGATTATCAGCGGGAGAGCAACAATAAAAAAACGAACCAAGGCTGTGTGGAACGAGCAGCGATCTCACAGCAGGGGCCAGATCGCTGCTCAGTGTTAAGGCCCCTATACACACTGAAACTTTCTAGCGATCCCACCAGCGATCCCAACCTGGCCGGGATCGCTACAAAGTCTCTGGTGAGCTGTCAAACAGGCAAACCTGGCCAACGACGCAACAGCGATCCGGACCTGCAGAGCGACCTAGCTAGTCATTGGGGATGTTGTAAAGCAGCTTTTTGAAAGGGAAGTCGCTGTAAAGTCCCCTTTACACACTAAAACTTTGCTGCACAGCGGGAAACAAAGGACCAAAGAATGGTCCTGAACGATTTGTAGCGATCACAACTTCACAGCAGGGGCCAGGTCGCTGATGTGTTTCACACACTGCAATGTCGCTGGGGAGGTCGCTATAACGTCACAAAACCGGTGACGTTACAGCGATGTCGTTTGCGATGTTGCAGTGTGTAAAGCCACCTTTACACACAGCGAGATCGCTGATGAGGTCACTGGTACGTCACAAAAAACGTGACTCAGCAGCGATCTCAGTAGCGATCTCGGAGGCCATTAGAAGTGTAGGTGGGTGACTTGCATTACAAAGGCCCGGTATCACCTTGTGTTTGCAGTGTTGTGCTATCAGCTGGCCAGTATGGCTCCACCAAAGAGGACTGAATGAGGAGTGCAAACAAAGGAAAATCTGGATGTTGTACAAGGCACTGACCTCGGGATGATAAGACACCTTGATTCTTTGTCTGTGTAATGGACTGGATGAATAGAGGTTTATGGAAGACAATTCTTTTTTTTTTATAAGGTGAGACAGAGTGTCTCCAGGTTGGAGGGGGAAGTGCACAGCTGGAGACCCAAAAGGGTATAAAAGACCCAAGTCACAAGGTCACAAGGAAGGGTAGTCCAGGGGCTATACCTGGAGAAAAGAAAAGGCATCTCTAGGGGCAAGCTGACTCCAGGAACTTGGATCAAGCCTGGTAACTAGATCCATGGTTCTTCATTATTACATTGTTGTTTTCTCTTGGTTCTTAGGCCTGATGTTTCTTTGGGTTTGCTTTTCTCTTAGTATTGGTGTGTTATTTTAGATTTGGGGTGTTACCTGGTGTTTTTCATCATATATTTTATCTTGGGTGTTGGGGTAATTTTTCATAGACTATTGTGTAATGTCTCATGGGTGTAGTTATTGTTGGTATCATCACGTACTCTCTCAGTATAGCATTGCGTTATTTTTCTGTATGTCCATTGTGTTCTTTGTTTGTTTTATCCATGTCGGGCAGGGTTCTTGTAGACCTGACTAGCTCCATTTGCTCATGGATACAGGCGCTGCATTCTACTGATCTGTGATCTGGTCCGGATTCCAGAATACTACCTTCATGCTTCGTTTTCTTTCATTTGTATGTGGCTTGGAATGAGGGAACCAAAGCACATGAAAAGGGTTAAGTCTCCCAGCCCTGGTCTTTGTGGTCATGGTCTGTGTGCTGGAAGAAATGCTTCACACAGCACTTTTCTTACTTTACTGTAGAGTTAAATTACAGAAACAGAAGCCACTGCTGTGATCCAGGCCAGAGTTATCTCCTCCTGCTCCACAGCACTAATGAGCCGCTCATTGTACAGAGGGAGTCCTAGCAAAGAAGGTAAATGGGATGGACGCTATTAAATGTGCCACCTGTGGCTGCGTAGCCTTGTGTGTGAGGTCACGGATGACCCCTCATGTGATCGCTCTTGTTAATTTGGGGTAATGAGCAGCAGTGCTTAGGAAAGTCTGCCATTCATGAGTCAGATTCTGTCTTCATGGGATTCAAAAGTCTGATGTGCGTTAGCGTGTGTTGCAATCCGCTTGGTTATCACTGAGTTAATCTTTACTTGGGCTCGGTAAGCATTGCAATACGGTAGATGGTTTGCAAGTTTTTGGTGCAAAGGTTGTTTTAGTCTGTATGCAATGTCCATGTAGGCAGGGGCTCTAGTAACAGGCTTTAGTGTATTGACTGGTCCTCTCATTCCCATATGGAAACCTCATAAAAAGAAGTCCGCTCACCCTTTCCACCTTCCTGTGAGGACTACTGGGATCCGCACAGAAAGGCCTGGGTCTGGGCCAGTTTGCTAATGTGATGGAACAAGAAAAATTCCGGTGATGAAGAACAGACAGACAGACAAAGAGATAGAGAGACAGAGAGATGACAGACATTATAATTACATTTCTATCTATTTGTTTTGTGGTTTTTGTGTGCAGAATACATTTTTGTTAATACATTCTATGTTAACAGCCGTTATTAACCCGGGCGAAGCCGGGTAGTACAGCTAGTCTTTAATAAATCCCAACCATGTGTGTCCAATGATTAAGGCCAAGTCACTGGCATTGCCGAAACGTGTAGGTTTTAAGGGGTGCACCACGGCAACGTGCCTGTATTTTTATTCTACCACTGTCTCTTTGGATTGCTTTAACGTTGGGATGTATTAAAGTCGATGATTTCTACATCTTCAGTACTGGTTCTCCTTCATCGCAGGAGTTTTTCTTGTTCCTTCTCATGCCACGTTCTGCACAGCTCTGTTCCATGCCGTGTTATGTTCCCTAATCGATGGAGAACAATGTATACAGGGGAGGGTAACACCATAATGCAGACTGCGCTCAACCCTGCTATAACTTTTATATGTCCGTTTATTTGATGAAACCTACCAAGATAGAGCTAAAAGAAAAAGGTGTATATGTGTCTAAGCATGACACTCGTACACAACAAATCCGTGGCTGTGCATAGGACACTGGTCAGTGTCCCACACTATCTCCTACTCTGTGGCTGCATCAGCTGTGACGCCTCCTGAATGACAGTAATTATCTGCTGAGCAGCGCATCTAATTTTCTTATGTCAGATATTTGGGTGCCTGATGAAAAGATCTAAGCAGTCTCCAAAGCTTGCTTTGTAACATCACTTATTTTTATTTTTGTTAGTCATTAAGAAGTATCATAAATGAAAGATTATTAATTTGTTTCTCCACCTGAGAGCAATTAATCTTTCTACTGTGATCTGAGCACTGCAGCCACAATGTAATGACTGCTCCACTCAGAGCTCTGTAAAGATTGTTGAACAGCGCAGAGGCATCTAAGGGTGCTTTCACACCGCATTCCCATTCAGTGGTCCTGTTGGGGCTTCCGTCCGAACCCCACGCAACTGGGAATTCAGACATATGGGGCCATTGACTATAATGGTGCAGATGTTGTCAATATGTGCTCGGTCTTACACAATTTTCGGGGGGTATACGCTTACTGGAGGCTGACTCCCACACACAGTCTACTACGTTGGTGTGGGAGAACATAAACTGGGCTTCATTGCACGTGACCAGGAAGACAGAACATCACGTTCATGCGTGAGATCTTCATGTATCGGATCGTAATGTCATTGATGTGCTGATGTAAGTCACTGCGGATTCGTGAACACCTGTGGACTAGATCAAGTCAATTTATAGTGCAGGGGAGACTTAAGGCCCCGTCACACTAAGCAACATCGCTAGCAACATCGCTGCTAACGAACAACTTTTGTGACGTTGCTAGCGATGTTGCTGTGTGTGACATCCAGCAACAACCTGGCCCCTGCTGTGAGGTCGTTGGTTGTTGCTGAATGTCCTGGGCCATTTTTTAGTTGTTGCTGTCCTGCTGTGAAGCACAGATCGCTGTGTGTGACAGCGAGACAGCAACAACTAATGTGCAGGCAGCAGGAGCCGGCTTCTGCTGAGGCTGGTAACCAATGTAAACATCGGGTAACCAAGAAGCCCTGTCCTTGGTTACCCGATATTTACCTTTGATACCAGCCTCCTCCGCTCTCACTGCCTGTGCTGCCGGCTCCTGCTCTGTGCACATTTAGCTGCAGCACACATCAGGCAATTAACCCGATGTGTGCTGTAACTAGGAGAGCAAGGAGCCAGCGCTCAGTGTGCGCTGCTCCCTGCTCTGTGCACATTTAGCTGCAGCACACATCGGGTTAATTAACCTGATGTGTGCTGTAACTAGGAGACTGGGGGCTGGTCACTGGTTGCTGGTGAGCTCACCAGCAACTCGTGTAGCCACGCTCCAGCGATCCCTGCCAGGTCAGGTTGCTGGTGGGATCGCTGGAGCGTCGCAGTGTGACAGCTCACCAGCAACCTCCTAGCAACTTACCAGCGATCCCTATCGTTGTTGGGATCGCTGGTAAGTTGCTTAGTGTGACTGGACCTTTAAAACATTTTTAGTACATGTAGTTTGTTTTAATGCAATAATAGGCTTATGTAAAGTTGCGGTGGTAGTATAGGAGGGTAGAGGAGATGACTTCTAAAGGTAATCTGCCAGCAGGTTTTTGCTATGTAATTTGAGGACAGCAGTAGATGGAGGCCGAGTCACTAAATTCATCTTTTTGTCATTTCTTGTATGAAAACAGCACAAAGCCAAATAAGTGTTTTATCACCAGGAGATTATCGCTGCTAGATTATACCTCAGCACTTGCTAGACCCACCATGTCCCCTCCTCTGATTAGCAGCTTACTGTTAATATACAATGTACACAGAGAGCTGTGGTGTGGATGGGGTTAGTTTTCTGAGCTCTGACAGATTTCCTATAACATAGGTCGTTTTAGTAATACTGATGCTTTTAGAGAATACTTCCTTTTATGCCTCAATATACCATCCTGGGTACAGTACCCTCTCCTTCCCTAGCATGCTGTATAAGGCCACATCCCCGTAATTTTTGGCCAGTTTTTGACAGTACTTGTTTTCGCTGTGTAACAAATGGAGCGTCTTACAGTTCCAAAGTGGATTGGATTTCTAGAAATCTCATGTTGGCTGTGCTTCACTACGTCAACTGATATGTGGTGCAATTTAGAAATCCACATCATGTGACTTATGAGTTTGCTTTTTATGAGCAGATTGTCCCCATAGAATTGCATTAGATGCAGAAATCCACAGATAAAATAAAATAACGCATATACGGGAACGCACTTAAAACACTTGTAATCCTCGCATGACTGTATCAATAAAGGTTTGGCAAAGCCAAATACAAGGAAGCATCAAACACAAAGCGGTTTTATTTAAAGCATGACATACCAAAAAATAACAAAAAAGTGTGGTGTTCAAAAAAAAAGCGCAATAAAAACGCATGTAAAAAAAACACTAAAAGCCACATGTGTAATAATTTACCGAATAGGTGCAGAAAATCTGCAGTATCAAACTTGCAAAATACTCATAGTGGGAATGTAGCTCGCTGATATGCTAAGTATGTGTCAGGACTGAATGGGTTAAACCATTGGATGTTGCCCCTCTGCTTCCACTCATTAGATTTCCAGTGCCTATTCTCTACCTCAGCCAGCGTATCTCCTGGACTAATGGCCACTCCAGAACGGCTATGTCATACTTTCCTTTTTTATCCCACAGGGAGGCGTAATCCATCTCTGACTTCCTTGGGTTCTGGGGTTCTTTCCTCAGACTCCCACCCTTCCCTGTACGGGGAGGCCAGTAATTGAGAACAGATGGCGCTGCTCCTTTATGCTAGACATCCCTGGCCACGTATCTGTGCATCCTCTCACAATGGCAGAGGGTTACGTGTGAATGCTGAGTCACCAGCCGTCTTGTTGTTTGGAATCTCCTAGGAGCCATTCAATGTTCTTACAGCTTTTTGATTGGAACGTGTTATAGGCCTAAGGCATTCAGGGTCTCAAGTACAAAGCGATTCGGGTGGGATATGTCGGGGGGGGGGGGGCTTTATGGCTTTTTAGCATAAATGTAGTTTACACTTTTGGCCACAGCTGCCGGAGACATTTGATGTGGCTGTCGATGTAAGGCCTAAGACACACTGCATGCCAATCGGAGCGAGTGGAGTGCGTTAAAACATCGCATTCTACTCGGACCAATATTACTCTTCGTGCCCGCTCCCATGAGCGATTATTTTCTCAGCCCTAATCGGACCGAGAAAACAATCGCAGCATGCTGCGGGTGTAATGCGATCCAGGTTTCTCTCGCACCCATTCAAGTCTATTGGGCGAGAAAAAAATCGCACTGCACTCGCAGTACACCGGTGTCTCGCGAGTGCAGGGCAAGAATGGCAATAGCCAGCTACGGAGGGGAGAGGGAGATAAATCCCTCCCTCCCCCTCCTCAGCGCCGGCCCGCGCCCCCGCAGCTGAGGTCTGATTGGACCTCAGTCGCAGTGACACTCGCATGACAGTCTGCTCTCGCTGTGCTGCCAGTGTGAGCCGAGTAAAACAAGGAAGCCGCGGAGACACCATCACATGTTTCTCAACGCTGGCAGGTAACTAGCCAGGTCTTTCACCGGGAAGGAAAAACCACGGGAAGGGCAGTCTCCAGTCAAGGAAACCACCTATGCCAAAACATGGCATCCATCCACAGACAGCTGTTTCGGGGTATTTGCCCCTCATCAGTGTGGAGTAGGAAACTGGCTAGTGGGAGCAATGCCTAGTAGAAGACTATATAGGTAAGGATGGTTGACCTTAGGGAGATCAACATCCAGCACCGCGGAGCGACTAGCCAGGTCTTTCACCGAAACAGCTGTCTGTGGATGGATGCCATGTTTTGGCATAGGTGGTTTCCTTGACTGGAGACTGCCCTTCCCGTGGTTTTTCCTTCCCGGTGAAAGACCTGGCTAGTTAACTGCCAGCGTTGGGAAACATGTGATGGTATCTCCGCGGCTTCCTTGTTTTGCATATTTCCCAGGGGGCATTGCTCTAGAATCACTGCGTTGAGAAAACACGTGTTGGTGCTCCGCGGTGCTGGATGTTGATCTCCCTAAGGTCAACCATCCATACCTATATAGTGTGAGCCGAGTGTTATGCGAGGATCGCAGTAGATCCCCGTGTGGCCCCGGCCTTAGGGTTCGGTTCCACTTGCGCTTTGCACAGATGAGTGCAATCCGATAAAACATTGGACTGCACTCACACCAGTGTAAAACTATGGGGCAGTGTCCATCTGTGATTGATTTTCTCATGCTATATCAGCCTGAGAACTTAGCATGGTGTGTTTGGCAGATATTCTCGGCTCACGCACCCCCATACAAGTCTATGGGAGCGTGTGAAACATCCCACTGCACTCGCATGTCATCCGACCACAGTGCGATGTATGCAGAGACAGACAACGGAGGAGGTGGGAGAAAGTGCTACCCTCCCTCTTCTCCGCAGCTGTGATCCGATCACAAGATCGCATCACAATTGCATGACCCTTGGCTGACTTTCGCAGCAGAGGATCATTAGTGTATCGCTTCCGATGCTCTCACATCGAAAGCTATGAGCAAGGGGAACTCGTACCCTTACATGAAGTATACACTGCGATCTGACAAGGGCAGGCACAATGAGTTCAGCATGGCCGTCGACGGAGTATACAG
Organism: Anomaloglossus baeobatrachus; assembly: GCF_048569485.1. NCBI lineage: Eukaryota > Metazoa > Chordata > Amphibia > Anura > Aromobatidae > Anomaloglossus > Anomaloglossus baeobatrachus. Next base: position 187,117,666 of record NC_134357.1, on the reverse strand, counting down.
ACTTCTTTTTTCAGCATTCTCAATATGGACATGACTTACTGATGACACTGCTATGGCAGCTACTGCGCGTCTATAAATATTGACATGTCTCATCGGCACAGGGAGATTTACTGTGAATAATGAACTTTTCTCACCAAATAACTGGAAGATGCATCACTTGATGTTTTTTAGACATTTATCACCATAGGGAGGAGTTTTTACTGGAAGAAATGAGACCTTATATGCCATGTGCATACTAATGAGCCATAATTGTGGTGAAAATGTCTGGCACATTTCTTCTTTTTGTAAACATTCTGCCTATGATCTCGACAAGATATTCCTCCTCCCCTCACCTCAATCACAGGGCCAGGTGGCACAGTGGCAAAACATGAAGCTTTTGTGATCCCTTTCACCCCCAGACATTTTTCATTTTTCGTTTTTTTTTTTTCTTATATAATATTATATTTCTCATAACTTTTTATTTTTCCATCAATCTTGCCATATGAGGACGAGTTGTACTTTGAATGAAACCATTAGGTGTACGAAATAGTGTACTGGAAAACAGGGTAAAAAACTCCCAAGTGCGGTGAAATTGCAAAAAAAGTGCAATTGTACGATTATTTTGGGGTCTTTTATTTACCATGTTCACTATATATTTAGTGTCATGTAAGTATGATGCCTCACGTTAGTGCGAGTTCATAGATACCAAACCTGTATACTTTTACTTTCATCTAAGGCAGGCGTCTCAAACTCAGCTGGGGGTGAGCCGCACATAGAAAAAAAAGCTGAGAGGGTCCGCATTCCTTGCAGGACAAAGTGACATTTTTAAAGATTCTATGTTTTTTTTTCTATACACCTTTTGGATCATTATTTTGAACATTTTTTGCTTGATTATAACAAACCTGCACCTTTTTGTGTGTATATATAATATACAATATATATATAGATAGAACGATAGAGCGATGCAGGTTTGTTGTTATAATCAAGCAAAAAATGTTCAAAATAATGATCCAAAGGTGTATAGAAAAAATAGAAAAAAAACATAGAATCTTTAAAAGTGTCACTTTGTCCTGCAAGGAATGCGGACCCTCTCAGGTTTATATATGTATATATATATATCTCATTTTTAATGGCAAAACATGTCATGCTTTATTTTGAATATTTATTTTTTTTACATTTTATCCCCTTCTTCTAATATTGTACAATTAGCAGCATCATACAGTCATCTTAGCCAACATCTTGTAGTAATATCTCCCATCCCGTACTAATGTCCCCCTTCTGTCTTGTATAATATGCACATCCTTGTGTCCTGTAGTTATGTCCCCCATACTGTAGCAATGTCCCCATGCTTGTGCCCTGTAGTAATGTCCCCATCCTGTCTCCTGTAGTAATGTCTCCCATCCTTGTGCCCTATAGTAATGTGCACCTTCCTTGTACCTTGAGTAATGTGCCCATTTGTGTGCCCTGTAGTAATGTCTCCCATCCTTGTGCCCTGTAGTATTGTGCCCATCCTTGTGGTATTGTCCATACTTGTGCCCTGTAGTATTCTGCCCATCCTTGTAGTATTGTGCCCATCCTTGTAGTATTGTCTATCCTTGTGCCTTGTAGTACTGGGTCCATCCTTATGCTCATCCTTGTAGTATTGTGCCCATCCTTGTAGTATTGTGCCCATCCTTGTAGTATTGTGCCCATCCTTGTAGTATTGTGCCCACCCGTGTAGTATTCTGCCCATTCTTGTACCCTCATCATCGTCCCGTATTACCTATTATGCCGCTCTTCACAGACGCCAAAAAAAAATATTCTTCTCACCTTTCCTCCCGTTCCCTCAGGGCTGCGTGCTGATCAGTGTTTGCAGCGTTTTGGAGGCAGCATGTTTCAGCTGCGTCCAGAGTGCTGGGTTGTACAGTATAAGCAGAGTGGATGGGATTTCTAGAAATCCCATCCACTGTGAATGTGCAGCCCGCAGCAAACACTGACCTGCGATGCGGCTTTCAGAGTTGCAAGTGTCCTCCGTGCTGAGAATACAACGAGGAGACCGCAGCGTCCCGAACCCAGATCATGAGCAGCTGCGAGCTCCTGTATTCTCCTGTGGAGACTCACGGCCCCGCAGTCAGGAACGCGCCGCGTCCAGGAGGACACAGCGAGTCCTGATCATGGGCACATACATATCTGCTGTTTGCGGCCTGCAAAGTGCAAACCCCATGACTATCGCAGTTCTATGCTGGGAGCCGGCAGGTACAGTTGAATTATATGCAGTGCCATGCAGAGGAGCTCTGAGTACTAAAACAATGGCCAATCAGATGCAAGGAGGTGACCTCATACAGCGACATCACCTCCTTGCATCTGATTGGCCGCGTCATCCATTGGTGTAGTGCAGACAGCTGCTCTGCGCGGCACCGCAAATGATTCAACTGTACTGTGCCTGCCGACGCCGGCTCCCGGCATAGAGCTGCGATCATCACTGGGTCTGCGGGCTGCAAAAAGCAGCCTCAGGGGCTGCATGCGGCCTGCGAGCCACGTGTTTGAGACAGCTGATCTAAGGGCTAAAAAAAATTCTAAAATTTGTCCAAAAAAAGAATTACGCTTTTGTCGCCATTTTCCGATACCCATAGCATTTTTATTTTTCAGGATCTGGGACTCGGTGATGGCTTATTTTTTGCGTCTTAAAGGGGTTATCCGGCTTCTTTGACATTTTTTTTTTTTATTTCCCTATTGGGCTACATTGGGGCAGGTAAGTAGATAGAGACCACTTACCTGCCCTGCTGTCAGCCCCTCTCCCCCGGCTCAGAGCGGTCATGTGACCGCTCCTGCCGCGATTTTGCTGCTTCCAGTCATTTCATGTCAACATGGGCAGGGCCATGTTGACATGCAAATGTGGAAACAGCATGTCGCCTCCCTGCTGGGTGTCTCCAGTGTGATGAGCCCCGCCCCCTTCCCTGCACCCTCCCACACATTCCCCCGCACCTCTTTTACTCTCCAGTAACCTCCCCCTGCACTGCTGTGGGATCCGTGAGCTGGGGGCGGGGCCTGGCGGCAGCTGCCATGATGTCAGCTCCAGCACCGGGCCCCCTGCTCAGGATCACACATTCAAATGTACCGGCATCACAGATCACCGATGCCGGTACATTTGAAAGTGCTGATGAGAAGGAGCGCAGCGCTGCTTCTCATCACTATCCCTCCCGCTGTCTGTGCTCTCTTCAGCACAGCGGTGACGTCACTACTGTGCTGAAGAGAGCGTCACTACTGTGCTGATATGTCCAGAGCACAGACAGCGCGCGAACGTGCAGGAGCGGCGGGGACCGAGGAAGGGTGAGTATGTATTCCACATGTGTTCCCGATGGGGATGGGGATGGGGGGTTGCAGAGCCATAAGTGTGCGTGTGCAGAGCCATGTGTGTGCGTGTGCGGTGCAGAGCCATATGTGTGCGTGTGCAGAGCCATGCGTGTGCGGTGCAGAGCCATATGTGTGTGTGTGCGGTACAGAGCCATATGTGTGCGTGTGAGGTGCAGAGCCATATGTGTGCGTGTGCAGAGCCATATGTGTGCGTGTGCAGAGCCATGTGTGTGCGGTGCAGAGCCCGATGTGGGGCTGTTATTTGCAATGCTGTAGTGATAACAGGTCAGGTGCTGGGGAAGAATACTGACAGGGAATGTGTGTGCAGGGGGCGGGCAGGGGTCGAGGCTGGACACTGGTGTGGGTGGTGACAGCTCTGACTGAGGTTCAGCACAGGAAGTGGTCATGTTTGCTGGAGCTGAATGTAAACAAGGTGCTGCAGAGAATAAAGGGATAATTCAAGAGGAACAAAAGTTAGAAAACAAAAAATAACAATGTATGTGTGATTTATATGACAATACAGCACAGATAAACTCAAACATTTTTGTTAAGCTAATGTCGGACAACTCCTTTAAGCTGACGTTTTTAATCATACCATTTATGCATAGATGCAACATTTTGGTTGCTTGGTATTGCATTTTAATGCATTCTTGTGATGACCAAAAAACGTAGTTTTGGCATTTGGAAGTTTTTTCTCGCTACGTTGTGTACCGATCAGATTAATTGATTTTACATTTTCAATGGGACAAAAGGGGGTGATTTGAACTTTTTTTATTTTACTAGTCCTCCTAGGAGACTTAATGCCTGCACAGTCCAATTGCCTGTGCATTTCTACTGATCACTGCCTCCTTGCTGCCCATACTGTTTTCTTAAATTACCCCTTCTCGCTCCCCTTACTATGTCTGTATACATGACCCACACGCCTTCCCCACATACTTGTTCCGGTGCCAACCCATTAGTTGTGTTGATCAGAGCGAAGCTGCAGCATCGCCTTGATCAGCGAAAATGCACTGTTCCTGTGAGTGCTGACACACTGTTGGCTCTCACAGGAAATATGTCATGGTATCCTCACAGGTCATCAGCTGACTCTGCATTATCATGGCAACACCATGGCACCCCATGATCATGTCACGGTGTCGCCGATGGTGGCGGGGAAAGGCACGATCCCCGCTGCGGCCATTTAAATTGTGTTGTCAGGTTTTGACAGCACAATCTAAGTGGTAATCAGGCGCATGTGGATCTCGGGTACACCCACGCCTGTTAGCCGCACATGTCTGCTGATCGGATTGGAAGATGTGTGGGAATTACCCCGGGCTCCCCTCCAGAGCCCGTGGTATTCAGGGGGACATGACCTAGGCCATATATATGTCCATGGTGAAGGGGCCATTTTAAGGGAATTTGTCATCAGGTTTTTGCTATGTAATCTGAGGACAGCATGAGGTAGGGGTTAAAACACAGAATTCAATAACGTGTCACATGTCAAGCTGTTGTAGTGTTTACTTAAACTGAAGGCTTTATCACCTTGTGATTAACATTGCTGTCACTAGCTGTGCCAAGTAATCCAACTCGGCCCCCTTCTTTGATAAGCAGCTCACTGTGTATAGACAATGTACATAGACAGCCTGGTGTGGGTGGGGTTAAAGGAAAGGTGTCACATTTTTTATTTTCGTATTATTAATAGTGATTATGAAATCAAGTATTTTTAATACAAAATTAAACTCACTGTTTAGTTAGTTTTTATTTCATTCTAGTTTTACTGAAGCACTGGGGGCTGCCATCATGGATTTGGTGTTTGTAATGACAGTTACTCACCTCCTTTATGGCAGCCCCCTGGGCATAGAAGACCTTTGCTGGACTCCAACCCTATACTGTAACATAGAGAAGGCGTCTGCTGTGAAATGGACGCGCCGTCTGGGCTGTCGAGATCACAGCAGAGGGAGGAGATAGGCGCCATCTTTGTGCAGCTCACAGCATATGGTGTATGCTGCACTTTCCCCCTGTCACCCATTCGGCTTGTGTGAGTACCGGCGCCCCGCCGCCGCTGCTACTGCCATCTCCAATGACACCCCCTGCGCCGCCGCTACTAACCTACCCCTTGCTCTCATTGCCACAGCTGCCCTCATGCTGCTCGTTCACACACACAGTGTATACACACAGTACACACAATATATAATATATACACACACTGGCTCCGCTGCCCTCATGGTTATCGGTCACACACATACAGTATATACGCACAGTATATAGTATATACACAAACTGACTCCACTGCCCTCATGCTGCTCAGTCACACACATAGTATATACACACAGTATATACACACTGGCTCCGCCTCCCTCATGCTGCTCGGTCACACACACAGTATATACACACAGTACACGGTATATAGTATATACACACACTGGCTCCGCCGCCCTCATACTGGGTGCTCGGTCAGACACACAGTATATACACACTGTACACACACTGTGTGCATGTGGCAGAGCATTGCGGGCGGGCGTGTGGCAATGCATTGTGTGTGTGCGTGCATGTGGCAGAGCATTGTGTGTGTGCGTGCGGCAGAGCATTGCGGGCGTATATGTGGCAGAGCATTGCAGGCGTTTATGTGGCAGAGCATTGTGGGCATGTGGGCGTGCATGCATGGCATGTGGGCGCGCATGCATGGCATGTGGGCGCGCATGCATGGCATGTGGGCGCGCATGCATGGCATGTGGGCGCGCATGCATGGCATGTGGGCGCCCATGCCTGGCATGTGGGCGCGCATGCCATGGCTTTTCAAAACAGTAAAAGCCGCCGGAGCAGTGTGAACGCCGTGCAGTGCCGGGGATCGGGGATTGGTGAGTATGAGAGAGGGCTGCTCAATTCACTTACTCAGGAGTTTAGCGGTCACCGGTGAGTCCTTCACTGGTGACCGCTAATCAGGACGCGGCATAGACAGAGCCGCAGCATGACAATGAAGTCGGGTGAGGTTCACCCGAGTTCATTCTGACAGTGCGGCTCTGTCTGTGTCTGCTGTCAACTACCATTCAGCTCTGCTACATGGCTGTCTGAGTCTGCTGTTAGCGGCCATGTAGCAGAGCTGAATGGCAGATGACATAGTAAAACCGCATCCCTACACATTACACACGCTTGGCAAGTCAATAAATAAAAAAAAAAAAAAAAAAGGTGCCCAATGCATACGTCACAGAACACATGATCTAAAGGATCGCACACAAAATTGATCAATTTAACATAGACTACTAACGCACGTGTGACAGCAAATGAACGACCTACGTGCAATCTCATAAGATCCCGCATGCAACCTGGGCGTGTCACATCGCAAATGCGATTGTACAACTAATTGCAACGTGTAAAGTGGGCTTTAAACATTAGGGGGAGCAGCTGCTGTCACTGAGGTTACCCGCTGTCACTGGATCCAGAGGTGGATGCAGCGGTGGCCGCGGGTAAGCTCAGTGACTGCTCAGCTGATCGCGCTACTCACCGCCGCTCCAATCACCTCCACGCAGCAACTGAGGTGAGTAGCGCGATCACCTGAGCTGTCACTGAGGTTACCCGCGGCCACCGCTGGATCCAGTGACAGCGGGTAACCTCAGTGACAGCAGCTGATCGCGCGGCTGTCTTCATTACCTGCGTGGAGGTGACCGGAGCGGCGGTGTCTGCAGCAGCTCCGGTCACCTCCATGCAGCAGCGCTGGAAGCGACGCTGGAGCATCCTGGATTACGCCGGACATGGAGGGCTTTTTGGGGCTGATTAAAGTGGTGAACCAGGGTATATGTTTGTGTTTTTTATTTCTAATAAAGGATTTTTTTCGGGTGTGTGTGTTTATTTACTGTAATCTACAGATTAATCATGGAGGGTGTCTCATAGACGCCTGACATGATTAATCTAGGACTTATTGGCAGCTATGGGCTGCCAATAACTCCTTATTACCCCGATTTGCCAACGCACCAGGGCAAATCGGGAAGAGCCGGGTACAGTCCCAGAACTGTCGCATATAATGTATGCGGCAATTCTGGGCGGCTGTTGGCTGATATTGTTAGGCTGGGGGCTCCCCATAACGTGGAGCTCCCCATCCTGAGAATACCAGCCTTCAGCCGTATGGCTTTATCTGGCTGGTTTTAAAATTGGGGGGGACCGCACGCCGTTTTTTTTAATTATTTAATTATTTATTTCACTACACAGTATAGACACGCCCACCGGCTGCTGTGATTGGGTGCAGTGTGACACCTGTCACTCAGAGTGGGGGCGTGTCTCACTGTAACCAATCATAGGCGCCGGTGGGCGGGGAAAGCAGGGAATACGAGATTGTTTAATGGGCGGCCGGCTTTTTCAAAACAGTAAAAGCCGCCGGAGCAGTGTGAATGCCGTGCAGCGCCGGGGATCGGTGAGTATATGAGAGAGGGGGATAGACTGACAGGGACAGAGAGTGAGGGACAGAGATAGTGACCGACTGACAGAGATTAGTGAATGACAGACATTGTGAGGCGCTTCAGAACGCAGCTTTTCAGCTGCGCTCTGAAGCGGACCTTTTTTAAGCTGCGGTGCAGAGCGCACACCTGCGCACAAAGCATCAGACACTGAAATCGTATGAGGGATGTCACACGTTACAATTCACTAGGTTCGTGCAACAAAACGCTCAATTCTAGAGAATGATACGATGTGTTTGCGATCAACGGTTTTGCGTTCAATCCTGATCGCAAGTAGATGTCACACGCAGATACCTCACAAACGATGCCGGATGTGCGTCACTTACAACTTGACCCCAACGACGGATTGTGAGATATATTGAAGCGTGTGTAGCGGGCTTAAGAGTAGAAAATCTAATTTTTAATTTTTTTTTATATTTTGCTCAATTAAAACCAAATAATAATATTTAAACAAAACATTAAAACATTAATACGTTACATTTTTTTCAATTATTGAGGTTTTGTTTGTTTTTTTTTGACGACACCTTCCCTTTTAACTTTGTCAGCTCTGCTGCATTGCTAAATCTTTAAATTCTGATTGTGGCAGTACCACTGCACCCAGTAAACTAAGTGATACATCGTTGTAGTCTCTTGGCCTAAGTCAAGCTGCTCTCACATTAGGTAGAGGGAAAAAAAAACAGTTAAAGTCTGCAACAGGACCACCAACTATCACATGACTTTAATGGTATTTTTCTTGTCATATGGGCCATTTGGCCCATGGGTCAGCCTCTGGGTCCTAATTGTACAAATGCAATTTCTGCAACCCCAATAAGTAATCAAATGCTTTAAAAATTTTCTGCCTCGAGATGTTTAACTATTTCTAGGACCAGTCATCAATTGCAGATCAGTGGCATCTCACACCAGATGCCCCAAAGAGGCAAAATGGGTGCGGACACAGTATGGAGAGCGAGGGGTGGAATGGGTGCGGACACAGCGAGGGGGTATACGTGGACACTATATGAGGGGCAAGGGGGTAATGTATGCCATCGCAATATGGAGACTGAGGGGGAGAATATATGCGCACTATGAGGGGGGATGGGTGCGAACACAGTATTGCTCTTTAGCAAGGGGGAATGTATGCGGATACAGTATTGAGGGGGGAATGTAGGCTGACACAGTATAGAGAGCGAGTGGAGGGAATGTAGTCGGACATAGCATAGAGTGCGAGGTGGTGTGGGGAAACACAGTATGGAAAGCAAGGCAGGAATATATGCAGATTCAATATAGAAGGGGATGGGTGTAGACACAGTATGGTGAATGAGGGGTAGATGGGTGTGGACACAGTGTGATGAATGAGGGGGAATGGGTGCAGACACTCTGGAGAGTGTACCTATCACCCTCATTCCTCATATGTCCGAATGCATTCCCCGCTCAGACACAGCATGGAGAGCAATTGGAGAATATATGCGGGCACAGTTTAGAGTGAAGGTTTATAATGTATGCGAACACCTAAGGAATGAGGGGGGATAGGTACGGACACAGAATAGTGAGCGAGGGAGGGATGAGTGTGGATACAGTATCTTAAGCGATGGGGTTGAATGTATGGAGACACAGTATAGAGGACGAACGGGGGAATGTAGGCAGTCACAGTATGGAGAGTGAAGGGGGGTGGGTGCAGACACAGTATGGTGAGTGAGGAGAGATGGGTACAGACAAAGTATGAGGAATGGGTGTGGACAGAGTATGGTGAGTAAAGGGGGATGGGTGCGGATCCAGTATGAGGAATGAGGGAGAATGATACAGCAGGGTTCCCCAACTCCAGTCCTCGAGGGCCGCTAACAGTGCATGTTTTCAGGATTTCCTTTGCATTGCATGGGTGTTGGAATCATCAACTGTGCAGGTGATTAAATTATCACATGTGCAATACTAAGGAAATCCTGAAAACATGCACTGTTTGCGGCCCTCGAGGACTGGAATTGGGGACCCATGTGATACAGTATGGTGAGCAAGGGGGATGGGCGTGGACACGGTATGGGGAGGGAAGGGGGGAATGTATGTTGATAAAGTATGAGGAATGAGGTGGGGATGTTTGCGGACACAATATGGTGAGCGATGGGGATTGGTGTGGACACAGTATAAAAGGCGAGAGGGGAGAATGTATGCAGACCCAGTATAGAGAGCGAAGGGTGGAATGTAGTCAGACAGTATGAAAGGGTATGGGTGCAGACACAGTACGGTGAGTGAAGGGGGATGGGTGCGGACGGAGTTTGAAGATTGAGGGGGAATTTGTACAGACACTATGAAAAATGAGGGGGGAATGTGTGCGGACACAGTATGAGAAATATGGGGGGGATGCGTTCGGGCACAGTATGGAGAGCAAGGGGGGAATATATGCGGACACAGTATAGAGTGTGAGGGGTTTGAATGTATGTCGACACACTATGAAGAATTGGGGGGGAAGGGGGCATGCACAGTATGGTAATTGAGGGGGGATGGGTACAGATACCTTAAAGAGCAAGGGGGTAAATGTATGTGGACACACAGTATGGAGGGTGAGGGAGGAATGCGGACACAGTATGGAGAGCCTGGGGGAATGTATGCTAACACAGTATGAGGGGGGATGGGTGTGGACACAGTATAAGGAATGAGGGGGGATGCGTGCAGACACAGTATGGTGAGTAGTATGGGGTTGAAGGTGCAGACACAGTATGGTGAGCAAGGGGAGAAGGGTGCAGACACAGTATGGGGAGCGAAGTGAGAATGTATGTGGACAGAGTATGGGCTATAGGCGCGGAGACAATATGGTGAGCGAAGGGGGATGGGTGCAGACACAATATGGAAAGCGAAGTGTGAATGTATAAGTACGCAGTATGGAGAGCAAGGGGAATGTATGTGAACACAGTATGAGGAATGAAGTGGGTATGAGTGCAGACACCGTATGATGAGCAAGGGCGATGGGAGAGAGCGGACACAGTATCGAGAGTGAGCCAGATCTGTAAATCAAAGAAAGAGGTGCTAACCTTACCTCTTTCTTTGATTTACAGATCAGAGGAAAAACAAGCAGTTGGGGAAGGTGAAGATAAATAATTGGCAAAGCCATGATGAACTGAGCTCGGGGGACATGGAGCGGGGCAGCCAGATGATGTTCCCTCCATGGGTAGGGGAGACCCTGGGACTCTAGAGAATTGGTGGAGGATGGCGTGGTGCGGGCTGTGTGGGCAGACAGGACGCAGGGAGAGAGCAGTGTACTCAGTTAGACTGTGTGTATGTTGGTTCAACCATTAAGCAGACTCTGACACTGTTCGTAAACAAAGTCTCTGGGTGCCTCTGCCATTCTGGGGAGCTCATCCGGGAATCTGTCCCCGCTGGTATTGTTAGTGGTCTGGAGCCTGCCTCCATGCACAATTGTAGAAGTTCCTAAGTGACCTTTCGGCCTGAAGCTGTCAAGGTCCCGCTCCCTATATTAGAATAGTGGAGCTATGCTCTCGATGGCTGACACTTGGGATTTCTGTAGGTCGCATAAGCTGGAAAGCCCTATTCCCCTCGTTCTGTTGGTGCACTTGATCTCTGAGCTCTTGGGGAAGGTTCATAAAAAGACTATCCTCCACAGGTGGATTATCAGGTTGCGTAAAGCTACTCCCTGATCTAGGGTCCTGTACCCTGCCGTGCTCGTTACCGGTTCGGTTACTTGTCTTTCCGGTGCCGACCTTTCTCCAAAACTTAAGCGGGCTTTACACGCTGCGACATCGCTAATGCGGAGTCGTTGGGGTCACGGATTTTGTGACGCACATCCGGCCGCATTAGCGATGCCGTTGTGTGTGACACCGATGAGCGATTTTGCATCGTTGCAAAAACGTGCAAAATCGCTAATCGGCGACATGGGGGTCCATTCTTAAAATCGTTACTGCAGCAGTAACGAAGTTGTTCCTCGTTCCTGCAGCAGCACACATCGCTCCGTGTGACGCCGCAGGAACGAGGAAGCTCCCCTTACCTGCCTCCCGGCCGCTATGAGGAAGGAAGGAGGTGGGCGGGATGTTACGTCCCGCTCATCTCCGCCCCTCCGCTGCTATTGGGCGATGGTTCAGTGACGCTTCAGTGACGTCGCTGTGATGCCGCACGGACCGCCCCCTTAGAAAGGAGGTGGTTCGCCCGTCACAGCGACGTCGCCGGACAGGTAAGTATGTGTGACGGCTGTTGTGCGGCACGGGCAGCGATTTGCCCGTGTCGCGCAACTGATGGGGGCGGGTACCCACACTAGCGATATCGGGACCGATATCGCAGTGTATAAAGTAGCCTTTAGTCTGGGCACCCTTCTCCAATACCCTGCGACTGGGTCTCTGACTCCTCTGGTCCCAGACCACCGTCTGCGACCTAACCAAAGTCTCCCAGGGAGCTACAACTCCCTCCACAGCTCCTCACTCTCTGAAGGCCACTTCTGAACTGACTATGTCCCTCCCACCAGTCTGCCTGACCCATAGGTGGGTGACCTTTTTCCAGCTAGACCACCCACTGGTGTGCCTGACAGGGTGTGGTGTGAGGTGTGGTTAGGATTTGAGTGCTGATGGAAGCAATACCAGAGTTAGGCTATGTGCGCACTAGGCCGTTTTACCCGCGGATTTACCCGCGGTTTTGCTGCGGAAATTTCTTGAGAAATGTTTGAAATCTTTCTGCAGTCATTTCCCAGCAAAACCTATGGGAAAAAAATAGCTGTGCGCACATTGCGTTTTTTTCTCGAGAAAATTTTTTGTGAAGATTTTCTTGAGAAAATTTCTTGAGAAAATGTGCATGTCACTTCTTTTCCGCAGGTACCTGCGGTATAGCCCCGGTATTTCACTCCATTCACTGTAATGTAATCGCGAAATTCCGGGGGTATACCGCAGGTAGCAAATGATGTGCGGTATACCCCCGGTATAGCCGCGATTTACCTGCGGTCATGCTCATCGCTGCCTGCGGTTTTGCAGAGAGTGATGTCATTATGACAGAAGAGGAAGCGGAGCAGACTAAACACACACGTCACACTCCCTGGACGCCGCACAGAAGCACTTCCGTGTGACCTCCAGGTGCCCGTGCAGTCTGTGTCCCGCTCCGACCCCGTGGATGCCTGCCCTGCAGTGTGTCAGTGTCTGCCCGCAGTATCTGCAGCTTGTCACCCTGCAGCGCAGGCAGACACTGACACACAGCAGTGCGTACAGCCACAGGGATGACGAGCGCTGCTGTCAGGAGGTGAGATGAGATCATTACCTGCTGTGACGATCTCCTGCCTCCTGACGTCACCGCTGCGCTGCCGTCTATGCCCGCGGCCCGAGACTGTCACTAGCGGGGACGTAACGGGCTCTCGCGATACTGCTGACAACGCGGCAGGCATAGAAGTCAGTGACAGCGCTGATGGCAGGACTGCAGGAGATCATCACAGCAGGTAATGATCTCATCTAACCTCCTGATGGCAGCGCTCATCATCCCCTGCAGTGACCTGGGTTGACCTATTGATGTTGGCTCAAGTCACTGCACTGCTCTCCCAGCCAATGGGGAACATTCTGTTCTTCACTTACTGGGACAGTGACTATGGTATGGATCATCGTGGGACCTCCCCCCCCCTTATTGGATTACGCCGGACCCGGATTTGATTGATCTTGTCAATAAATTGGTGAAAAGGGGAATGTGGGGAGTGTTTTTTCAAATAAAACTTTTTTTGTTGTCTATTTTTTATTTCTTACTGACTGGGTTGGTGATGTCAGGTATTTGATAGACGCGTGACATCACCAACCCCAGGGATTGATGCCAGGTGACATTACACATCTGGCATCAACCCCATATATTACCCTGTTTGCCACCGCACCAGGGCAACGGGATGAGTTGGGCGAAGCGCCAGGATTGGCACGTCTAATGGATGCGCCACTTCTGGGGCGGCTGCGGCCTGCTATTTTTAGGCTGGGGAGTGTCCAATAACAGTGGACCTCCCTAGTCTGAGAATATCAGACCCCAGCTGTCCGCTTTACCTTGGCTGGTGATCCAATTTGGGGGGGACCCCACGTTTTTTGTTTTAAATTATTTATTTAATGTAAAATAACAGCGTGGGGTGCCCTCTGTTTTGGATTACCAGCCAAGGTGAAGTTGCCAGCTGTGGTCTGCAGGCTGCAGCCGTCTGCTTTACCCTAGCTGGCTACAAAAGATGGGGGGGGGATGTCACGTCATTTTTTTTTTTTTTTAATTATTTATTTATTTTTGGCTAAATGCAAGGCTAGGCACCTTTTTAGTGCCACATGAAAGTCACTAAAGGGTGCCAGCTTAGAATATGCAGGGGGGTGGAACATTATATAGGTCTTTCTTATCTATCTATTCATCTATCCATCTTTCCCTCTATCCATTATCTGCCTATCTATCGATTATCGATCTATTATCTATATTATTTATTGCAGTTCAGCATAAAAAAACCCACAGGGATTAACCTGCGGCAAAAACGCATGCGTTTTTCCCTCGGTTTTGGTGCTTTTGTTTACCGCAGGTGCGGTAATCTTCAACTCCCAGAAGTTTCTCAAGAAATTTTCTTGAGATAAATCACTTTTCTAGTGCGCACATAGCCTTAAGCTGGTGTCACACATAATGACAACGACGTCGCTGCTACGTCACCATATTCTGTGACGTAGCAACGACCTCAACAGCGACGTCGCTGTGTGTGACACATAACAACGATCAGACCCCTGCTGCGAAATTGTTGCTCGCTCCTGAATGTTCCAGGTCATTTTTTGATCGCTGCTATCCCGCTGCGCCATGCTGATAAGCTGATAATCCTTGTGTTTGACACCGCAGCAGCGACGATCGCTACGCTACGCTACGTCTGAAACCACACAATGACCGTCGACGTCGCTATGATCGCTGCTCCGTCGCTGCTTTATATAACATGTTTGACAGCTTACTAACGATCATCTATGGTCGCTGCTACGTCACAGAATATGGTGACGTAGCAGCGACGTCGTTGTCGTTATGTGTGACACCAGCTTTAGGATCCCAGAACCATAGAGGATTAGTTCTGCACCATAAAGCTGGGTTTACACACTGCAACATCGCAAACGACATCGCTGTAACGTCACCGGTTTTGTGACGTTACAGCGACCTCCCCAGCGACATTGCAGTGTGTGAAACCTATCAGCGACCTGGCCCCTGCTGTGAAGTTGTGATCGCTACAAATCATTCAGGACCATTCCTAGGTCCTTTGTTTCCCGCTGTGCAGCAAGCATCGCTAGCAAGTTTCAGTGTGTAAAGGGGACTTTACAGCGACTCTGCGGCTCTGTCTGTGTAGCGTCCTGATTAGCGGTCACCGGTGAAGGATTCACCGGTGACCGCTAATCCCCCGAGTGACTGAAGTGTCCCCCCCTCTCTCATACTCACCGATCCCCGATCACCGGCGCTGCACGGCGTTCACTCTGCTCCAGCGGCTTTTCCTTTTTTGAAAAAGCCGTCCGCTCATTAAACAATCTCGTATTCCCTGCTTTTCCCCGCCCACCAGCAAATATGATTGGTTGCAGTGAGACACGCCCACACGCTGAGTGACAGCTATTTCACTGCACCCAATCACAGCAGCCGGTGGGCGTGTCTATACTGTGCAGTAAAATAAATAAATAAATAATTAAAAAATCCGGCGTGAGGTCCACCCCAATTTTAATACCAGCCAGATAAAGCCATACGGCTAAAGGCTGGTATTCTCAGGATGGGGAGCTCCACGTTATGGGGAGCCCCCCAGCCTAACAATATCAGCCAGCAGCCGCCCAGAATTGCCGCATACATTAGATGCGACAGTTCTGGGACTGTACCCGGCTCTTCCCGATTTGCCCTGGTGCGTTGGCAAATCGGGGTAATAAGGAGTTATTGGCAGCCCATAGCTGCCAATAAGTCCTAGATTAATCATGTCAGGCGTCTCCCCGAGATACCTTCCATGATTAATCTGTAAATTACAGTTAAAAAACACACACCCGAAAAATCCTTTATTAGAAATAAAAAACACTAACAAATTCCCTCATTACCAATTTATTACCCACAACAAAGCCCTCCTTGTCCGGCGTAATCCACGGTCCTCCAGCGTCGCATCCAGCTCTTCTGCATGCAGGTGACAAGAGCAGCAGAAGACACAGCCGCTCCTGTCACCTGCACGCAGCTAATGAAGAGAGCCGTGTGATCGGCTGAGCTGTCACTGAGGTTACCTGGATCCAGCGGTGGATGCAGCGGTGGCCGCGGGTAACCTCAGTGACAGCTCAGCTGATCGCACTACTCACCGCCGCTCCGGTCAGCTCCACGCAGCAAATGAGGTGAGTAGCGCGATCAGCTGAGCTGTCACTGAGGTTACCCGCGGCCACCGCTGCATCCACCGCTGGATCCAGGTAACCTCAGTGACAGCTCAGCCGATCACACGGCTCTCTTCATTAGCTGCGTGCAGGTGACAGGAGCGGCTGTGTCTTCTGCTGCTCCTGTCACCTGCATGCAGCAGAGCTGGATGCGACGCTGGAGGACCGTGGATTACGCCGGACAAGGAGGGCTTTGTTGTGGGTAATAAATTGGTAATGAGAGAATTTGTTAGTGTTTTTTATTTCTAATAAAGGATTTTTCGGGTGTGTGTTTTTTAACTGTAATTTACAGATTAATCATAGAAGGTATCTCGGGGAGACGCCTGACATGATTAATCTTGGACTTATTGGCAGCTATGGGCTGCCAATAACTCCTTATTACCCCGATTTACCAACGCACCAGGGCAAATCGGGAAGAGCCGGGTACAGTCCCAGAACTGTCACATCTAATGTATGCGGCAATTCTGGGCGTCTGCTGGCTGATATTGTTAGGCTGGGGGGCTCCCCATAATGTGGAGCTCCCCATCCTGAGAATACCAGCCTGCAGCCGTATGGCTTTATCTGGCTGGTATTAAAATAGGGGGGGACCGCACGCCGGATTTTTAATTATTTATTTATTTACACGGCACACAGAGCCGCGCGGCATTAAATGAAGTTCACCTGCTTTTTTGACACGTCCCCAACGACCAGCTAGTCGCTCTGCAGGTCCGGATCGCTGTTAGGTCGTTGGCCAGGTCTGCCTGTTTGACAGCTCACCAGAGACTTTGTAGCGATCCCGGCTAGGTTGAGATCGCAGGTTGGATCGCTAGAAAGTCTCAGTGTGTAAACCCAGCTTAAGACAAAATGAGTGCAGTTCCCTGTGAAACCCTGATAAGGTCAGGGGCGTCACACAAACTTCTAGAATCTGTCAGACTCGCTCTACACCCTGGATGATTAAAGCTCACATTGCGGTGCCTTTATCTCTAGTTGTACAAAGCATGCATCCCTTCTTTTTCAGGAGACACAGAAACCTCTTTTTTTCTTTTCTTCTAAGGCTATGTGCCCACGCTGCGGAAAATGCGCGGATTTTGCCGCGGATTTCTCGCGGAAAAGCCGCGGATTTCCCAAAAATCTGCAGCTCAGACACTTCCCAGCCATTTCTATGGAATTTTGGAAATGCTGTGCCCACGCTGCGGATTTTTCCGCAGCGGATTTCGTGCGGATTTTGATCCGGAAAAATCTGCAACATGTCAATTATTGTTGCGGATTTTCATCCGGATTTTGGCTTTAAAATTGGGAAAAAAAAAAAAAAATCCGCATCAAATCCGCACCTTTGAAAAGGTGCGGATTTTGCGGGAAAGCTGCGGATTTTGATGCAGAAAAATCCGCAGCTACATTTTCCCGTGGACACATAGCCTAAAGGTTTGTCTCAATAACTGGAAACTATAAATGCAGGGTATGATCAAGATCAACAATGCTGTAGTAAAAATTAGTGGCAGTACAATTAGTAAACCATTTAATTCTTGCAACATTTAGGCAAGGGTACTGTTCATTCCTAGCTAATTGGTTCTCCAACAATTGCTTTGATAATAATGAGTCTCCCCACCCAAGTTTTCTCTATCCGCTGGCTGCTTGCATTGTTCTGAAGGAATCCTATATCACATTTACATACAAGTCTTCATTCATTCATTCATTCATTCATTCATTCATTCATTCATTCATTGAGTATCGCCAATATACTAATGTGGACAGTCCAAGGATTGATGAGCTGTTTCTAGCTCTTATTGCAGCAAATAGATGCTAAGATGCAAAAACCTGGAATCTGCAAAAAGCTGATCCTAACAACGTATCATCAATTTCTAAGTCCTGCACAATACATTTAATGCATACTGTTGGGAAGTATTTGTGAGGGATGGACAGGATTTTGAGAAGATTTTTTCTTTAGGCTGTTACCACAGTTCTTTGGGCAGACTCTAATGTTGCTCTTTAAGCCAAATCCAGGAATGGATTCAAAGGAAGTGGGGAATATAAAGTAAGAACTTCTTATTTTTGCTGGTTCTACTTCTGACATTGGTTCCAAAAGTGAAATATAAAAAATACATGTGTATTTCCAGGCGGAGACTTCTATCTTGGTAGTAATTTGTGATGCAATTTATGGTAACAAGAGAATGGAAACGACTTGTGGAGAATGATGGAAAAAACGTTTACATAAACATATTAACAACCTATATAAAGAAAAGGGATGAGCGGACCAATGGATGTATGGGTTTGCCACGTTCAGCCAAACATTGGTTAAAAGTTCAGTTCGGTACCCAGACTTGACCTTAGATTCCATATTAGTCAATGGGAACCCAAACATTTGTGCTGTAAAATGGTTGTATTAAGGGCTAGAGGTCTGCAAAAAGAAGCAAAATGGGGGTTGAGCAAGACAATTGCCCTGCAAACAAATGTGGATAGAGAATACATTTTAAGAAAATATACTTATGCAGCTTCGATAAAGGACAAGAACTGTCTGAAACGCGTTGCTGGTTTCTATGATCATTTGCCCACCTTGAGGTTTTTTATATTACCTTTGTAAGTCTGCCTTTTTTTATTTTGATTTTTGTAATAAAGCCTTGGAAATGTTACTGAGCACATGGAGCTGGATCCTTTCTGCTTTTTCTACTGATGTTCACACCGGACAGGGTGTTTTCCGAGCTCCAAGGAGATGGGGGTAAAGGCACAGGTGAGCTGGCTTTTTCTCTGTTTCTGCTTGAGGGCTGGTATCAGGCTAAGAAGGCCCATGGTTATTGGGCCCTTCCCTACCTAATAATAACAGTACGCAGCGGCACCAGAATTGGCACATCACATTAGGTATGCCAACCCTAGTGCTTTGCCAATCTCTTCCCTATTACCATGATTCAGAAGCATTCAGGGTAAAACTTTTGGGATTGATATCAGCTATGAAATGACAGCTGGCATCAAGACCTGGGTTAAGTACTGGAGAGGTGTCTATTAGACACCCCCATTACTAAACTCGTAAATGTAAGGAAAAGATTAAAAAAAACTTAATTCAATGGTGTAATATCCCGCAAAATCCACTCCTGGGATGGCTGCAGACTGCTATTATTTAGTCGAGAAAAGGCCAAAAAAACTTGGGCCTTTTCAGCCTGATAATGCCAATCCCCTGCTGTTTGCTTTACCTGCACTAGTTATCAAAAATAGGGGGGACCCCCAATTTTTTGTTTTTGTTTACAGCAGCGTCCAGGCAACTTCAACAAGCTTTTGGCATAGGGGATTGGCTGAGCTGCCTTTCAACAAACTTTATTCAGCATCCGAATTCTGACACGGACATCTACAAAAAGTCTGTTCATGTTTGGATTTAAGCCGCGGAAACTAAGTGTCCGGTATGAACCCTGAACTTTACAGTTCAGTTTCGCTCATCCCTATTTATGAGCTTTTGCATTGATTCTGTTTAACGGGTGAAATGCTTATGAGGCATCTAATTATTTAATAGATACAGCACAAGCTTTTCACGTAGAATACATTAGCAGGCACCTTTTACAGCCTGAGATATATGCTACTGTTAGGCATTCATTACAGATATCCATTAAATTGAACCTGTCAGGTGCAATATATACCTAGAACCACGAGCAGTTCTGTGTTCATAATTCTAATCCCTGCCTAACAGTCACTGTATAAACTAGCATAGCTTAGCTAAAGGGTTTTTAGAAAAAGTATTTTTAAAAATCTTTTATCTTATGCTAATGATCAAAGGGACTAGTTCCAAGGGCGTTATATGCCCCGACTATACTGCGCATGATCAGACGTGCCCGACATTCAAAAGCACGAGCAGAGGTACGCGCGTCACTGCTAGTGATGCTGAATTGAGTAGCATGTTGGTACACCCCTGTGGCTGTACTAACATGTTAAGGCTATGTGCGCACAGTGCGTTTTTCGTGGCGTTTTTGCGCATTTTTCGGGTGCGTTTTTGGCCTCAAAACTGCAGGACTTTGCTTCCCCAGCAAAGTCTATGAGTTTTCATTTTTGCTGTCCACACACATCTGTTTTTTTTCAGCTGCGTTTTTGTGGTGCCACAAAAACGCAGCATGTCAATTATTCCCGCGTTTTTCACTGCGCTTTTCATCCATTGAGTGCAATGGGATGTTGAAAGACGCAATGAGAAACGCAATTAGCTGCGTTTTGGTGCGTTTCTAAGACCAAAAACGCAGCTATAAACGCAGGAGGTGGGTAGTAAAGTGACATGTACAGGAAGAGGATTCCTTCTGTCAGTATATACAGAAGCGTGAATCCTCCCGTTACAGTCACCGCTGCTTCCACCTCCCGTCCTGTGCATGTATGCTGCCGTGCGGCGCCATGTCTGGGCGGGAGGTGGAAGCGGCTGCGAAAACAAAAGTTAACAGTAGAAAAAAAAAAGTTATACTCACCTGTCTGCAGACTCCCGGTGCCATGCCCGCTCCCATCTCCTCTCACGGTATCGCCACCCCCGCTCCGGCTGTGTGCAGACGGCTGGGAAACCTCCGATGGATGCAGGACCTGGCGATGGATCACCTGATGCAGTCACCTGACGCATCAGGTGATCGTAAGTATCGCGGTGACGCCAGCACCCGGCCGGTATCAGCGGATGCGTCAGGAGACTTCATCCCTGATTACCGGCAGCTGCTGCAGCGATCGGACGGGATCAGACTCCCGCCCCATCGCTGCAGGAGCTGCCGGTAATCAGTACATAAGTATTATTATTTTTTTTTTTTTTTTTTTGCACCGATGCATCAGCTGATTGTATAATCGGCTTTTATACAATCAGCTGATGTGTGATGGGATTCAGGCACTTGATCCTGACACATCATCTGATCGCTTTGCCTTCCAGCAAACCGATCAGATGATATTGGATCCGGATTGGACGGCGCGGGACCCTGACCCAGGATTACTGCGGAGGGGGGTTCTTTATTTCAATAAAGATGGAGTCACTAATTGTGTTGTGTTTTATTTCTAATAAAAATATTTTTCTGTGTGTTGTGTTTTTTTTTATCTTTACTAGAAATTCATGGTGGCCATGTCTAATATTGGCGTGACGCCATGAATTTCGGGCTTAGGGCCAGCTATACAGCTAGCCCTAACCCCATTATTACCCAGCGAGCCACCAGGCATCAGGGCAGCTGGAAGAGTTGGATACAGCGCCAGAAGATGGCGCTTCTATGAAAGCGCCATTTTCTGGGGTGGCTGCGGGACTGCAATTCACAGTGGGGGTGCCCAGAAAGCATGGGCACCCTGCACTCTGGATTCCAATCCCCAGCTGCCTAGTTGTACCCGGCTGGACTCAAAAATTGGGCGAAGCTCACGTCATTTTTTTTTTTAAAATTATTTCATGAAATTCATGAAATAATTTAAAAAAAAGGGCTTCCTTATATTTTTGGTTCCCAGCCGGGTACAAATAGGCAGCTGGGGGTTGGGGGCAGCCCGTACCTGCCTGCTGTACCCGGCTAGCATACAAAAATATGGCGAAGCCCACGTCATTTTTTTTGTTTGGGGGGGCAACGAAATCCTGCATACAGTCCTGGAAGGAGGATGCTGAGCCTTGTAGTTCGACAGCTGCTGTCTGCTCTCCTGCATACACTATTGGATGGAGGATGCTGAGCCTTGTAGGTCTGCTCCCCCTGACTCTCCCTCAAGCATACAGTCCTGGATGGAGCATGCTGAGCCTTGTAGTTCTGCAGCTGCTGTCTGCTCTCCTGCATACACTATTGGATGGAGTATGCTGAGCCTTGTAGTTCTGCAGCTGTCTGCTCTTCTGCATACACTAGGGGAGAATGAAGAACACATTGAAGAAGGAAATGACATCAGACCTTTTTTTTTTGGTTCACTGATAAAAAACGCATAAAGATGCAGTGAGCAAAAACGCAGCAAAAAAACGCACCAAATCGCGGCAAAACGCGTGCGTTTTTTGCCGCGTTTTTTGACGCGGGTGCGTTTTTGTGCGGTTTTAGCGGCCAAAAACGCACAAAAACGCAGCGTCAAAAAAACGTAGTGTGCGCACATAGCCTAAAGGTCCAGTCACACTAAGCAACTTACCAGCGATCCCAACAACGATAGGGATCGCTGGTAAGTTGCTAGGAGGTTGCTGGTGAGATGTCACACTGCGACGCTCCAGCGATCCCACCAGCAACCTGACCTGGCAGGGATCGCTGGAGCGTCGCTACACGAGTTGCTGGTGAGCTCACCAGCAACCAGTGACAAGCCCCCAGCGCCGCGTGGAAGATGCTGCGCTTGGTAACTAAGGTAAATATCGGGTAACCAACCCGATATTTACCTTGGTTACCACCGCACGGAGCTACACGTGCAGAGAGCAGGGAGCAGCGCACACTGAGCGCTGGCTCCTTGCTCTCCTAGTTACAGCACACATCGGGTTAATTACCCGATGTGTGCTGCAGCTAAATGTGCACAGAGCAGGGAGCAGCGCACAATGCTTAGCGCTGGCTCCTTGCTCTCCAAGTTACAGCACACATCGGGTTAATTAACCCGATGTGTGCTGCAGCTACATGTGCACAGAGCAGGAGCCGGCACTGACAGTGAGAGCGGCACTGACAGTGAGAGCGGAGGAGGCTGGTAACAAAGGTAAATATCGGGTAACCAAGGACAGGGCTTCTTGGTTACCCGATGTTTACATTGGTTACCAGCCTCCGCAGAAGTCGGCTCCTGCTGCCTGCACATTTAGTTGTTGCTGTCTCGCTGTCACACACAGCGATGTGTGCTTCACAGCAGGACAGCAACAACTAAAAAATGGCCCAGGACATTCAGCAACAACCAACGACCTCACAGCAGGGGCCAGGTTGTTGCTGGATGTCACACACAGCAACATCGCTAGCAACGTCACAAAAGTTGTTCGTTAGCAGCGATGTTGCTAGCGATGTTGCTTAGTGTGACGGGGCCTTAAGAGTACGAACTAGTTGGGGGGATATAATTCCCTTGGGACTAGTCTCTCCGCTCATTAGCATAAGATAAAAGTTCTTTAGAAATACTTTTTCTACAGATCTCTTTATCTGTGCTAGTGTATACAGGGACTGTTAGGTAGGGATTAGCAATATGCACCCAGAACTGCACATGGTTCTGGGTGCATATTGCACCTGACAGATTCCTTTTAACTAGGCTTTGACTGCATATGATGTGTAAATGTAATTGATGCTGTACCCATAGGCTGTGATGTCTGTGGGATGAAATATCAGAGTCTCCTTTGTTATTCCATACTTTTAATGTACTGAGCTGAAGTACAGACTACTGGGGTCCAATAGGCATATTTAATGTGTGTCAGGAACGTTCTGGGCATTCATGGCAAAGGCAAACTAAAAATGTGTAGTGATCAGGCACGTAAACTGCTTCTGTGGTAGGTGGAGCGTTGTGTTCAATGACCTCAGGGGCTGAGTAAGGCCGTAGGGCCTAATGTTTTTAGACGTTCGATCGGGTTCACACACGTAATGTGTTCCGAATGTTGTTCCGTGCCTTTTCTTGACTTCTGGTAATGTGATTTAATTTCCCATGTGACTTTTTCTGGGTTTCCGTACATTTGAGTGTTGCTTGTCTGCCCATGATTTTGGGTGAGTGCCATGTACTTGGCTGACCAGCCATCTGTGGAGACAATTAATAAAACTGCATAAGGCTATGTGCGCACGTTGCGTCGGAGTACCTGCAGTTTATTCTGCACGTTTTCCTTCCCTTGGTTTTTGACCAAATGGCTTTTGACCATTTTTTAGCGCTAAAAACGCATGCGTTTTTACCGCGTTTTTAGTGCGTTTTTAGCGCTTTTTACATGCGTTTTCACCTGCGTTTCTGCAGATGCGTTTTTGAGATCAAGACACTGAGAAATAAAGTTGAATTAGTCAAAAAGAATGAAAAAAGAGAAAAAAAGTATAAAATTAACTTTTAATAAAATTATATGGGAAATTATCAATTTTAATGTAATAATAGTGGTTATGCACATTTTAACAGAAAAATAGCTAAAGTTTATAATTTTTTTACATTTACATTTTCGGTTATTGTGTGTGTGTAAAGGAACATTAGAACCCATTAATTTTTGGCCAGAAAAGCATGCGTTTTTGGAGCCAAAAACGCAGTTGAAAAGCAGGTAAAAAGCATGAAAAACGCAGGAATTGTGATTTTGGTTGCTTTTTGCCATTTCTCATTGACTCCAATGTTAAGGAAACGCTGCAGAAATGGCAAAAACAACTGACATGCTGCTTCTTTTTCAGCATGGTTTTTGACCACAAATATGCAAATTAAACGCTGCAGAAAAAAAAGCAAAGTGCAGACAGGATTTCTGCTTTTCCCATAGACTTAGCTGGAAATCAAAAACGCATGCGTTTTTGCGCAAAAACCCTGCTGTCAAAAACGCTGCAGAAACGCGGTAAAAAACGCAACGTGCGAACATAGCCTAAAAAATGGTCAAAAGCCATTTGGTCAAAAACCAAGGGAAGGAAAACGTGCAGAATAAACTGCAGGTACTCCGACGCAACGTGCGCACATAGCCTAAATGTGGCATTAGTCGCATTGGGTAATGTTTGCATTGGTACTTTGAAGTCTGTAAGGGACTTTTGAGTTTTTTCAGCAGCCTCACATTGCTTGTGAGATGAATACTGAGAACATGGTTATGTTAACGAGCTCCTTATTTTTTGGGCCAAAAGACTATATATTCTTATCATTTACAGAAAATGTCATTTGGAGAAGTAGACTAAGAATCTGCCAAGTATATGTCATTAAATAAGATCTATTGTTACTGCGAAGATGAAATTTTGTATAAAATGTATTACCGTATATGTATATGGGGTAAATTTAGAAGTCTCAATAACCCCTTTAAAAACTAGTGAGTTTCTATTATCGGTTGTGCTCAGTCTAATTTCATGATGTTTGTGTTGAATGTAGTCTGTATGAGATATTTGGTGCGGTGTGGGGGTATAGTGGGGGGGTGTACAATGCTTTTGCCATGGAATTACAGAAGCTCTTTGAGTTTGAGTACTACATATGGACTAATAGATGGCCCTCTTTCTAAGATAAGAAAACTTTTTTTTTTTTTTCTTCAAAAAAAACAATTCCACTTCTGCATGGGATGTGTGTAGTATTGGCCATCGGCCTTATTCAAGTGAACGTGTGCGGTTTGTAATTTCAGTCCTAAGGCATGAACAGTCTAAAGGCCCCTTTACACACCCACACCCTTTACCTCCCCAGCGCGACATTGCAGTGTGTGACACACATCAGCGACCTGGCCCCCGCTGTGAGGTCGCTGATCGTTACAAGTCGTTCAGGACCATTCTTTGGTCCTTTTGTTTCCCGCTGCGCAGCATGTATCGGTGTGTTTGACACCATTACAACGACATTGTTAGCGACCCAGCCCATAAGCGTGCTAGCGTTCCCTTTCCAGCGAGGACGTTCTGCAGGTCCGTATCGCTGCTGCGTCGTTGGCCAGATCTGCCTGTTTGACAGCTCACCAGCGACTGTTTAGAGACTTTCCAGCGATCCCAGCCAGATCGAGATCTCTGGTGGGATCGCTAGAAAGTCTGTGTGTAAAGGGGCCTTAAAAAACAAAAGCCCTCCTTTTGTAATTCTGAAGAATCACTTCACACATCCATTGTTCACATCTGTGCGTTTAAACAGACCACCCATAATATCATTGATCTTTTAAAAATGGATCCACATGTCTGATTTGTGAGTATTTCCTATTTTCATCTGTTCTGCACATCAGACTCTGCAATTAAACAAATTCTGTAAAACCCCCATCCCCCACCCCAAAAAAAACCAAAACAAAACCCTGAAATTGAACTACTGTATTTAGACCTTCACATAGAGAACTTATCCCATATAAAAATCATACTGATACTGTATATTTTAGTAAATGTGCTTAGGAGAAAGAAAACATTATTTTATTACATATGACATAGAGGGGCTTCGGTGCACTTTCCACTACCTCAGTTACAGTACTTACCTCTTTCCCTTTGGTGATTGATTGACCGCACTTACTGTAGAGTGCTGCCTGGTCTAAATCCCCAGACCTGCACGGTCACTGCAGAAGCCTAGCGCAGCAAACAAGGGGTCAGTGGGTGCATGGACCAAGTCCTGACCCCCCTCTACTGTATCTATGGAATGGCTGCTGCTGAGAGGAGAGGGAGATAAGAATGTGCACACTGCTATGTGCGCACGCTGTGTTTTTTGTGACCACAAGGATGCAGCGTTTTTACCCCCAAAAAACGCACATAAATGCATAAAAAGACGCCTGCGTTTATGTGCGTTTTGATGCATTTTTTTGCTGCGTTTTTTGCTTTTTCTCCATTCAATTCAATGGGTGAAAAACGGAGGGAAAAACGCAAAAAGGCTACATGCGCACGCTGCTTCTTTTTCGTGTTCACAAACTGCAGCCAAAACTGCACCTTGTCAGAGAGAGCCTGGAAATGTCACAAAAAATGTAGGTGCTTTTTTGGTGCGTTTTTGCTGCTTTTTTGCTGCAGTTTTGTCAACAATTGTTTCATGTATTTTTTCAGTTCAAACAAGCCCATAAAGCTTGTTGAATTGAAAAAAAAAAATTAGAAATAAATAAATAATTAAAAAAAAACTGGCGTGCGGTCCCCCCCCAATTTGCCAGCCAGATAAAGCCATACGGCTGAAGGCTGGTATTCTCAGGATGGGGAGCTCCACATTATGGGGAGCCCCCCAGCCTAACAATATCAGTCAGCAGCCGCCCAGAATTGCCGCATACATTATATGCGACAGTTCTGGGACTGTACCTGGCTCTTCCCGATTTACCCTAGTGCGTTGGCAAATCGGGGTAATAAGGAGTTAATGGCAGCCCATAGCTGCCAATAAGTCCTATATTAATCATGTCAGGCGTCTCCCCGAGATACCTTCCATGATTAATCTGTAAATTACAGTAAATAAACACACACACCCGAAAAATCCTTTATTAGAAATACAAAACACAAACACATTCCCTCATTACCAATTTATTAACCCCGACAAAGCCCTCCATGTCCGGCGTAATCCAGGATGGTCCAGCGCCGCATCCAGCTCTGCTGCATGGAGGTGACCGGAGCTGCAGCAGACACCGCCGCTCCTGTCACCTCCATGCAGAAAATGAAGACAGCCGCGCGATCAGCTGAGCTGTCACCGAGGTTACCCGCGGCCACCGCTGGATCCAGCGGTGGCCGCGAGTAACCTCGGTGACAGCTCAGCTGATCGCGCTACTGCGTTGAGCTGACAGGAGCGTGGAGGACGGGACTTTCAGCGGTGGCGGTGAGAGGGGTCCATCATCTCCCCTGTGCGGGGACAGCGGTACTTCGGGGAACACGGGGAGGACGGGACTATCAGCGGCGGCAGCAAGAGGGGGATGGACATTGGCAGCTAAAAACATTGATTTTTCCCTCTCGCTGCCGCCGCCGCCGCTGATAGTCCCGTCCTCCACATCATCTCCCCTGTGCGTGCACGCTGGGGACAGTGGAACTTCGGGGAACACGTGGAGGACGGGACTATCAGCGGCGGCAGCGGCAGCGAGAGGGGGATGGACATTGGCAGCTGAAAACATTGATTTTTCCCTCTCGCTGCCGCCGCTGCTGATAGTCCCGTCCTTCACATCATCTCCCCTGGGGACAGCGGTACTTCGGGGAACACATGGAGGACGGGACGGGACGGGACCACTTGCCTGACCTCACTTCCTGACAAATCACCTGCGTTTTTGGTACCAAAAACGCAGGTAAAAGGCAGGTAAAATGCACCACTTTTGATTAGCATGCATTTTTCCTGCGTTTTTGATGCCCTCATTGATTTAAATGGGTGACAAATGTTGACAAAAACGCAGGAAGAATGAACATGCTGCATTTTTTTTGTCACAAACTTTTGACAAAAAAACCGCTGACAAATAAACTGCAATGTGCGCATGACAAATCTGACTTCTCATAGACTTTGCTGGGAAGTCGGATGTCAGAAAGTTCTGCTGACAAAACTGCAGCCAAAAAAGCAGCAAAAAAGCAGCAAAAAAAGCAGCGTGTGCATGTAGCCAAAGAATTGACATGTTGCATCTTTGTGGTCACCACAAAAACGCATCTAAAAAAAACTGCACTGTGCAGACAGCAAAAATGAAATCTCATAGACTTTGCTGGGGAAGGAAACTCATGCAGTTTTTAGAGCAAAAACGCAGCGTGTGCACATAGCCTAAAGGCCGCCTTACACGCAACGACATTGCTAACGAGATGTCTTTGGGGTCACGGAATTTGTGACGCACATCCAGCCTCGTTAGCGACGTCGTTGCGTGTAACACATACGAGCGACCGCTAACTATGCAAAATACTCACCAAATTGTTGATCGCTGACACATCGTCCATTTCCCAAATATCGTTGCTGATTTTGGACGCAGGTTGTTCGTCGTACCTGAGGCAGCACATATCGCTACGTGTGACACCCCAGGAACGACGAAAAACACCGTACCTGCGTCCTCCGGCAATGAGGTGGGCGTGACTTTCATGCAGCTGCTCTTCACCCCTCCGCTTCTATTGGACGCCTGCCGTGTGACGTCGCTGTGACGCCGCACGAGCCCCTCCCTTAGAAAAGAGGCTGTTTGCTGACCACAGCGACATCGTTAGGAAGGTAAGTATGTGTGACGGGAACTAGCGATATTGTCCGCCACGGGCAGCGATTTGCCTGTGACCCACAAACGACGGGGGCAGGTGCGAACGCTAGCGACATCGCTAGCAATGTCGCAGCGTGTAAAGCCCCCGAGAGAGCTGAGGGCACGCGCACACACTGACATACTGCACATTCTCATATCCTTTTCCCATCAGCATCATTGGTTTTCTGCTTTATGATCTTGAGTGTAGCAAGTGGCTGCTGCACCACCCTGGAGAGGGGAGATGAGAATACAACAATTGTGGTCGCAACTGGTGCAGGAAGGAGGTGTTCTAATCACAGTGCCTACTTTGGCTGGATGTGTGTGCTGATGGGTATTGTGATGCAGAGACTTACTGGGTCCCTGCTCTGCAATACACACCGCCAGCCAATCAGAGGCTGGCAGATGATTTCTGCTTCCCAGGCATTACATAAATGTTTGTTTGTTTTTATTCAGTAGAGAACAGCAGCAGATCGGAGGACATATATACTAGGATGGTCCCAGAATAGGGAATACACATCCCAGGATGGGGCACATAAATACCAGTAAGGTGCCCAGGATGGGGGAACTGTAAATCAGGAAGGGGCCCATTGTCGGGGACATATATACTGGGGCCCAGGATGAGCCGTGTTTTCCCAAAAATAAGACCGCTATATGTCTTATATTTGGCATTGATATCAGTGATTGGGTCACCCGTTAAGGAAAAATTAATATTCACTCTCTTCCCCCGCACAACCCTCTGTAAAGACGTCAATGTTTGGAACATGTGTTAATTGCAAATTAATATTCTCCTATTCTCCTACCCATAATTCCACCCACCCCTCTGTGCTGGCCAGTCCAAGCATTACAATGCGATCCTCTCGCAGTAGTAAGTCTGACTGAATCACTGAGGCTGGCACAGAGGTGGGCGGGATTATGTGCGGGGGATGGGGGTGAATATTCATTTGCCATTAACACACAATCCAATCACTGATGCCAGATCAGAGGGGGGGGGGGGGAGGAGTGAATATTAATTTTCCATTACTAGCTGGCATGTAACTATAAACTTATAACAGCAACACAACGGGGCAGCATATACCAATAAAAGTTACATCTTAATAGTATAACTGCCTCATTTTCTGGCTGTGTTCTCCTCCCATCTGCTCTAGGCTGTTTTTAATTTGTGCTGGATCTTATCTGCCCTTAAATTTGTAGACTTAAGACCAGGAGAGGCATGAAAATGTTAGGGTTCCATCAAAGAAACATCTTGATTGATGGTCTCTCATGAATTGGCCAATTTATGCACCAAGTGTCTTCATTTTTCTGATTATATTCCATATACAGTGCCTTGCGAAAGTATTTGGCCCCTTGAATTTTTCAACCTTTTCCCACATTTCAGGCTTCAAACATAAAGATAAAAAATTTATATTTTATGGTGAAGAATCAACAACAAGTGGGACACACTTGTGAAGGTGAATGATATTTATTGCTTATTTTAAATTTTTGTAAAAAATAAAAAACTGAAAAGTGGGGCGTGCAATATTATTCATCCCCTTTAAGTTAATACTTTGTAGCGCCACCTTTTGCTGCGATTACAGCTGCAAGTCGCTTGGGGTATGTCTCTATCAGTTTTGCACATCGAGAGACTGAAATTCTTGCTCACTCTTCCTTTGCAAATAGCTGGAGCTGAGTGAGGTTGAATGGAGGGCGTTTGTGAACAGCAGTTTTCAGCTCTTTCTACAGCTTCTCGTTTGGATTCAGGTCTGGACTTTGACTTGGCCATTCTAACACCTGGATACGTTTATTTGTGAACCATTCCATTGTAGATTTTGCTTTATGTTTGGGTTCATTGTCTTGTTGAAAGATAAATCTCCGTCCCAGTCTCAGGTCTTTTGCCGACTCCAACAGGTTTTCTTCAAGAATGGTCCTGTATTTGGCTCCATCCATCTTCCCATCAATTTTAACTATCTTCCCTGTCCCTTCTGAAGCAAAGCAGGCCCAAACCATGATGCTGCTACCACCATGTTTGACAGTGGGGATAGTGTGTTCAGGGTGATGAGCTGTGTTGCTTTTACGCCAAACATATCGTTTGGCATTGTGCCCAATAAGTTCGATTTTGGTTTCATCTGACCAGAGCACCTTTTTCCACATGTTTGGTGTGTCTCTTACTGGGTGCTTAGTGTAGTTTTGATAAAATCACTGTTTAATCAGCAGAAGATTATCATTACAGAACTACTTGGCCTGCTGCCAGATAGTCCAGCGTATTCATGAGCTCTGTATAACCCGTAGATCTGCAGCAGAGAAAACATTGATTTTATCAAAATGATAGCAAACAGCTCAGTAAGTGACATCACTGGAATCAGGATCTCTGTCTCTACATTATGCTAGTCTCAGATGAGTTAGCAAACACCTGGTGACAAGTTCCCTTTAACCCCTTTATGTCCAAGGACGTACCGGTACATAGATGTGACTTTAATAATTTTAATAGGCATTAGGAGGGTTTACTTGGTCTGAATAATAATGGTTGCGCAGGAAATAAAAATATCAAAAACTCCCTGAACTTTGGCCCTTTAATCTGTAACAGATTTATTATTTTGGCTTATCTGGATATATTGCCCCATTTACAAGTTCCTTGTAGCAGCTTTATATTGCTGTTCTCTTATGTCACTCATCTGTACAGGACCTGATGAAGGCACCTCTGTTCTCCAAGAGCTTGTCAATATACTTATTTTTTAATCTTTTTAGTTAGCCAACAAGTGGATCACTAATATAAAACGTTTGTTCCTTTCTCGCCTTTTCATTGGGGGACACAGGCAGTGGGTATTATGATGTCTCCAGGGGAGGCGTGACGCTAGATTTAAAAAAGTGTTAGCTCCTCCCCCCACAGCATATACCCCAGCTAGGCCGGAAACTAGCTCAGTTTTTTTCTAGTGTCAGCAGGGAGGCTGACACGTCTGGCCTGAGCCCCAGGCCAGCTTTATATTTATTTATTTTATTTTTTATTCATTCTATTTTTGATTATGGGGCAATACCAGGGTGCCTTGCCACCCTCGTTCTCCCCGCTTACGGGCAGAGGAAACCTGGCGTGCACACGCCGTCAGTCTTCCCTTGCGCTCAAGTGGTCGGGTCTGCGTACCCCTCCAGGCTCCCTGGAAGCACCTCACACCAAGGTAGCTCCAGAGGGCTAAGCAGAGCCGAGGACCTGCTTCAGCCTGATGCGTCCCTGAGATCCCCGCATCCCTGGACCGACACGTCTTCAGACGGAGCCAGGAGCAGGTAGGGAGACGACGACTCCTCTGTCCCCTGCATCCAAACTGCGCCTGAAACGGCGCCGGTGGGGCAATGCAGGCCGTGATCCCGGGGAGCCTCATTAATTTAGCCCCCGGCGTCGGCCTGCATTCTAGCAACGCCCCCTCTCTCTGCTCTGGAAGCAACTCCCTCAGTCAGCAGCGGCTCTCCCTTCCGATTGGCCGTCACGCTTAGTCCCAGCCCTGGGACCAATCAGCCTCCGGGGGCCGTCTCTCCCCTCCATGCTGCCAGAAACACTGGACGCCATTTTCCACGTGGGGAGCACGGGTGAGATCGCCTCCTTGGCTCTGCACTTCTCCAGCGCTATATACCGCTGCTCAGCGGTATATCGCTGTCTCTCTCTAGCGGTGTGTGCATGGTGGCTAGCGGTGTATATCAGCTGTTAGCGGTATATACTGGCTCTGCCTGCAGGTATATACCGACTGTTTGACAGTATATGCCATTTTGCTATCGGTATATGCCGGCTGTGCATAGCAGTCACTTTATAATACTGCTAGTGGCTCCTCACTCATAGTAAATAACCCTATAGAGCTGTAGGATTCTGTTGCTGACATGCGTAACCGCAAGGGTGATAAAGCTTCCCAGGCGTCCTCTACGGACCTGTACTATGCTTGTACCACCTCTGGACGCTCATTTTCTAATGGCCGAAGCTATCCACTATGCCGGGGCTGCGATGCCCCTACTACCATGTCACAACAGACCCCGTTGCCGGACCAGGAGGCCATGCAGTCTTTGGATGCTGTTCCGGCCACCAGCCAGGCAGCACCCCCGTCTGATGACGTTATTCCTGCATGGGCTCTTCTAATGTTTTAAAGGTTAGATGACCTTGCCTCTCAGATTTCCAAGCCTTTCACAGGCTCCCACAGCCTCCCCCTGGTGCAGCTCCCTCAGAGGAGCTCGCCTTCTTCGTCTGGTCCCTCTTCCGCAGAACGAAAAAAGGCTGTTTCCAAAAGGCATCACGACCTCTACGCCTCATCCGACTCGGACGATGGTCAGTCTGAGCCAGGCTCCGTGACTTTTAGTAGTCAAGACTCTGGCTCTGATTCAGATGTCCCTTCTGAGTCTAGGCATATAGAAGACACACTAATTTCGGCTGTCAATCACTCTGTCGATTTCTGATCAGCCTCCGGACGCGACTTCTCAGTCGGCAATCAAGCGGGCCAAGAAGCCTAAGTCCTTTGCCCAGGATCCGGTTTTTCGTCAAATCATATCTAAACGGTGGGATCACCCCGATAGAAGGTTTAATAGAAAACCCTTCACTTCATTCGCTTATCCCTTTCCATCTGAAAAAGTTAAGACCTGGTCAGTACCCCCCGTTGTGGATCCACCAGTATCCAGACTGGCTAAATACACGGTCATGTCTCCTTTCAGACAACGTGTCTCTCAAGGACTCGTTCGACCGCGCAGTTGATGCTGCGGTCAAATCTATTTTCCAGGCTTCTTGCTCCTCTCTTCGCCCTCTGTTTGCCTTGACATGGGTCGCGAGAGCTATGGGTGTGTGGAGTAGGAACCTGCACAGGATGCTTCGCTCTTGTAATGTTCCTCCGGAGGCTTTTGAGATCATTGAATTGTTCTCTCTAGCCTCTAATTATTTTCTTCACGGCTCTCTTGATGAGGCTAGTTTGTCAGCCCTAACGGCAGCCAATGCTGTCTTTGCCCGCAGAGTCCTTTTGGCTAAAGATATGGAAAGCGGACAGTGCCTCCAAGAAATCCCTGTCCACACTCCCCTTCCATGGCCTTCGTCTGTTTGGAGAATCACTGGACAAACTCATATCTGAGACGACGGGTGGTAAAAAGTACCATTCTACCACAAAAGCGGCCTGTATCCAGGAATTTTAAAAAATCTTCTTGGCGCAGGCAGTCCTTTCGGCCTGCCCCCCCAAAAACCATCAGCCCTAGGATCGTCCCAACGCTCAGAGCAAGGATCCGGTCCCTCAAGGGGCTCCTCCTAGCGTTCTCACTCCAAGCAATCTAAACCCAAAGGAACTCGTCCTGTACAGGCCCCCTCTGCATGACGCCAGGTTTCCGTCAGATCCGACTCCTGTGGGAGGGCGGCTTCTGCTTTTTCGGGATATCTGGCTAGACCACACTCACGATGCTTGGGTTCGAAAAATCGTCACCTCAGGTTACAAGATCGATTTCCATTCCCTGCCGGCCAACAGGTTCTGCGTTCTCGTCTTCCAAAGTCCAAAACGCAAAGCCAGGCCTTATTCAGGCCATAGCCTCTTTACAGAAAGCAAACGTTATCATTCCAGTGCCCCTGGAACAGCGCAGCAAAGGTTTCTATTCAAACCTTTTTGTCTTTCCCAAAAAAGATGGCTCTGTCCTCCCTATCTTGGACCTCAAAAGGCTGAACAGATCCGTACAGATTCGGACCTTCCGAATGGAATCATTGAGAGCAGTGCTAGCAGCCATGGAACCGGGAGAATTCCTAGCTTCCATAGATGCTCAAGATGCTTATTTACACATTCCTATATGTGTAGCTCATCAACAGTTCCATCGTTTTGCTGTAGGACACCGTCATTTCCAATTCAGGGCCATCCCGCTTGGACTGGCCTCTGTGCCTCGGGTCTTCACAAAGGTCATGGCGGCCGTCATGTCCATTTTACACCCCAGAGACGTCCTGGTCGTTCCCTATTTGGACGACCTACTTGTCAAGGGGAGCTCTCTTCAAGTTTGTTTAGAAAGCGTGCAGATTTGCCTAGACACACTGTCAAGGTTAAGGTGGCTTATCAAAGAGTGTTAGGCAAGATGGTGGCAGTCATGGAAGCCGTGTCTTTTGCCCAATTCCATCTGCGCCCTCTACAACTGGATCTTCTATCCTCCTGGGACAAGAATCCAGCTTCTCTAGACCGGTCAGTCCGCCTTTCTCGGACTGCGCGCAGCTCCCTCGTCTGGTGGACTCAAGCCTCATCCCTATCTCAAGGGAAGTCCTTCCGCCCTGTCCACTGGCAGGTAGTCACGACTGATGCCAGCCTGATAGGCTGGGGGGGCGGTGTTTCTCCACCACACTGTTCACGGACGCTGGTCTTCTTCCGAGCGCTCCCTGCACATCAACGTTCTAGAGATCAGAGCCATGTTTTTGGCCCTTCAGAATTTTCAACCCTTCCTATTTGGCCTCCCTGTTCGGATCCAGTCAGACAATGCCGTGGCTTACATCAACCGTCAGGGAGGAACTCGCAGCAAGGCAGCGATGAAGGAAGTATCCAGGATTCTTCTTTGGGCAGAGATGCACATTCCCATTATTTCAGCTGTCTATATTCCGGGGGTAGACAACTGGGCCGCAGACTTTCTCAGCAGGCAAGGTCTAGCGGCAGGGGAATGGTCCCTCCACGACGAAGTGTTCCAGCAGTTCGCTCTTCGTTGGGTACTCCCAGATGTGGACCTCATGGCTTCTCAGATGAACGCCAAAATACATCCCTTCATATCCCGGTCGAGAGATCCGCTAGCGATCGGCTCCGACGCTCTAGTCTTTTCGTGGGCGCAGTTTCGCCTACCCTACATCTTCCCTCCGTTTCCTCTCATTCCGAGAGTAATCAAGAAAATCAAGGCGGAGGGAATCCCGGTGATCCTCGTGGCCCCGGATTGGCCCAGGAGAGCCTGGTACCCAGAGCTTCTCCAACTTCTCGGCCGAACGCCCGGATCTTCTGTCGCAAGGTCCAATATTCCACCAGAATACAGCACAGCTGCATTGACGGCGTGGCTCTTGAATCCTTGATTCTAGCCAAGTCAGGTCTTTCTTCTAATGTAGTTCATACCATGCTTAATGCTCGGAAGCCCTACTCCGCCAGTATCTATCACAGGACCTGGAAGACCTATCTTTCCTGGTGTGACCATCATAATCGGTCACCCCTTATCTTTTTAATCCCTAATGTTCTTTCCTTTCTGCAAGCCGGTCTGGACTCGGGACTGGCTCTCAGTACCCTTAAGGGACAAGTTTCTGCCTTGTCAATATTCGTCCAGAAGCAGCTGGCTTCTCGTCCTCAGGTCCGTACCTTTCTTCAAGGGGTAGCGCATTTGGTCCCTCCTTATCGCCACCCCTTAGATCCATGGGATCTAAGTCTGGTTCTCGGCGCTCTTCAGCTTCCTCCTTTCGAACCTCTAAGACAAATCTCTCTTCAACGACTGTCTTGGAAGGTTGCCTTTTTAGTCGCCATTACCTCTATCAGGCGAGTGTCCGAACTGGTGGCCCTCTCCTGTCGTTCACCTTACCTGATATTCCATCATGATAAGGTGGTTCTTTGGCCTTCTCCCGCCTTTCTTCCGAAGGTCGTATCTTCTTTCCACCTAAACAAGGACATTGTGTTGCCATCATTCTGCCCGGCCCCGGTCCATTCCTTTTGAAAAAGCCCTTCACACTCTAAATCTCGTCAGGGCTCTGCGGATCTACATCTCCAGAACAGCGCCGTTGCGCAAGTCCGATGCCCTCTTCGTCCTCTCAGAAGGACACGAAAAGGGCAACCAGGCTTCTAAATCCACGATTTCTTGATGGATCAGGTCTGCCATCTATGAGGCATACAAAGCACGAGGTTTTGTTCCCCCTCAATCTGTGCGGGCCCACTCTACGCGAGCAGTGGGTGCTTCCTGGGCTATCCGCCATCAGGCTTCGGCGGCCCAACTTTGCAAGGCCGCTACCTGGTCCAGTGTGCACACGTTTACAAAATTCTACAGAGTGCATACGCATGCCTCCGCGGATGCTGCTCTTGGAAGACAAGTCCTTCAGGCGGCAGTGGCCCATTTATAAGTGGCCACTGCTCGGTTTTCTGACAGTGTTTTGATATATGTTGACTGCAGTTGCACTCGTTAGTCAGCTCTTAGTCTGATGTTATAAACTATTAATAGTTCAGTTCCCACCCAGGGACTGCTTTGGGACGTCCCACTATCTGTGTCCCGCAATGAAAAGGTGAGAAAGGAAAGGACATTTTTGTGTACTCACCGTAAAATGTCTTCCTTGGAGCCTTTCATTGGGGGACACAGCTCCCACCCTTGTGGTTTTGGTTGTCTTTCTCCTACTGCTTTA
The DNA here is from genome assembly GCF_048569485.1 of Anomaloglossus baeobatrachus. NCBI lineage: Eukaryota > Metazoa > Chordata > Amphibia > Anura > Aromobatidae > Anomaloglossus > Anomaloglossus baeobatrachus. The sequence continues at coordinate 187,080,691 of NC_134357.1, read as the reverse complement.
CACCAAACTGAGCTAGTTTCCGGCCTACCTGGGGTATATGCTGTTGGGGGAGGAGCTAACACTTATTTAAATCTAGTGTCACGCCTCCCCTGGAGATATCATAATACCCACTGTCTGTGTCCCCCAATGAAAGGCTCCAAGAAAGACATTTTACGGTGAGTACACAAAAATGTCATTTTTTTGTATATAAAAAGTATTTCCAGTTACGGCTCTTTCAGGTTGACAGATGTGTGGCTGCAGAGCTGAATGCGGCCAGCAGTTTCCTCCCCGGTCCTCTTATATATGTTGTGCATGTTGTCAGATATGCTTGCACACACGTTGTGCATCATACATCATTGCCAAGTTAGGCTACATGCGCACGCTGCAGTTTTGTAGCGTTTTTTTCCTCATTCAAAACAGTGTGTTTTGAGATTGAGAAGTTAATGGGTGGAAATGCAACCAAAATGCAATGAAGTGACATGCTGCTCTTTTTAGGCAACGATTTTGACAAAAGCGCAAGAAAAAACGCAACGTGTGCACATGGCCTTATAATGTCTGTGTGGCTGTGAAGTGCAATGCTCGGCTAGTCCCATAGATGATGAATGGAGAGGAGCACGCATATGTTCATCATATTCAGAGCTCCGTACTCAGGATTGCAGTGGTCGGACCACAAGCGGTCAGCAAGTTATCCCCAATCACACGGTTAGGAGATTACTTGTTTTCTTTTGTGAATAATTCTTTAATCAAGGTTTGTAGTTTTTGACTTCCAAAAATGTGTTCTGCTCCGTTTCTGTTTACTGCCGACATTGCTCCATCCCTGTTTGGGGTGTCAGATATAAAGTACATGTGGCGTAGCCTGTTTCTCGGTTAGCTTGTGTATTTGTAACATTTACTTGTTCTTTTGATAATTTATTTTACAGCAATAAAAAGATCTTTTAGTAGAACATTTCAGTCTGTAGTGTTTTGGGTTTGTTTTTTTTTACTTATTCTGTATAGGTTCACTAAAAGTGTACAGGTATAAGTCTGACTTTACTACTTGCTTTACTGCAGTAGAATGAATGTAAACTATGATTAACCAACCCACCAGAAAAAAGATGCAAAATAAGACGACTTTCCTACAATCCAAACAAATATTTCAAGGGAACCAACCAGCAGGATTTTCATATATAAAGTAAAGCTAATACTATATGGCGCTAGGATGTTGAATCCAATCATACCGTTAATTGAGAGATTGGATGCTTGATTGCAGAACAATGCGTAATCAAAGTTCCAGAAAGCACTGATTGTTTGAGTGGCGTTTGCATGGGGCGGGACTGGACTATATGGTTATTGCGTTGTTATTCCGCCCCTGTATGCTTGCCGGGCCTTTTTCCCCCTCCTCCCACGCACACAGTAGCACTTACCATAGAAGTATTTCAGGAACTCTTCACCTCTTCACTAAGATGGTGTCTAAGTCGGTGCCTGCGCACAGCTCTATCTCTGGCTCCATTTTATTGAGCTCGCTGTCCTCCTGCTTCGGACTTCTTGGATGGTCGTACCATGGGTGGCGCATGCGGTCTCGCATCCTCTTCTCGCCAACACTGCGGCATGAGCCTCTGAGAAGTCATTTCAACCCAAAGAATTAAAATTTTAATTGCTAATCGTGTGATCATCAGCCTGTTCAGTCTTTACTGTACAATTATCATGAAACAAGCATTTCTAGGAACACTCGTTCCTGATAATCAAGCAGTGTAAATGGACCTTCACTCCCTATTCTTTAAGTAGCCATTTTTGACCTGTTCTCACTTTTTAGCTATAACCCCATCTCCACACACTTTGTTTCAATTTTCTGAACAAACTTTAAAGGGGTTATCCGGCTTATTTTGAGTTTTTTTTCATTATTACCCTATTGGGCTACATTGGGGCAGGTAAGTAGATAGTGACCACTTACCTGCCCTGCTGTCAGCCCCTCTCCCCCGGCTCAGAGTGGTCATTTGACCACTCCTGCCGCGATTTTGCTGCTTCCGGTTATTTCATGTCAACATGGGCAGGGCCATGTTGACATGCAAATCTGGAAACAGCATGTCGCCTCCCTGCTGGGCTGTACAGTGCGATGAGCCCCGCCCCCATTCCCTGCACCCTCCCACACATTCCCCCGCACCCCATACTCTGCCCACAACCTCCCCCTGCACTTCTGTGGGACCCGTGACCTGGGGGCGGGGCCTGGCGGCGGCTGCCGTGGTGGTGGGCCCCCCTTCTCAGGATCGCACATTCAAATATACCGGCATCACAGATCATAGATGCCGATATATTTGAAAACGCTGATGAGAAGGAGCGCAGCGCTGCTTCTCATCACTGTCCGGCTGTCTGTGCTCTCTTCAGCACAGCGGTGACGTCACTACTGTGCTGATACAGCCAGAGCACAGACAGTGTACGAACGTGCAGGAGCGGCGGGGACCGAGGACGGGTGAGTATGTACTCCCTATAGGGGGGGTCGGTGCACAGCCCGGTGTGTGTGTGTGTGTGTGTGTGTGTGTGTGTGTATGCGGTGCACAGCCTGATGTGTGTGTGTGTATGCGGTGCACAGCCTGGTGTGTGTGTGTGTGTGTGTGTGTGTGTATGCGGTGCACAGCCTGATGTGTGTGTTTGCGGTGCACAGCCTGATGTGTGTGTATGCGGTGCACAGCCTGATGTGTGTGTGTGCGATGCAGAGCCCGATGTGTGAGGTGCACAGCCCGATGTGGGGCTGTTATTTGCAATGCTGTAGTGATGAGAGGTCAGGTGCTGGGGCAGAATATACTGACAGGGAATGTGTGTGCAGGGGGCGAGGCTGGACAGTGAGGCCGGGTGGTGCCAGCTCTGACTGAGGTTTTGCACAGGAAGTGGTCAGTTTGCTTGTGCTGAATGTAAACAAGGAGCTGCAGAGAATAAAGGGATAATTCAAGAGGAACAAAAGTTAGAAAACAAAAAATAACAATATAGGGGTGTTTTATATGACAATACAGCACAGATTAGCTTAAACTCAAAAATGTTTGTTATGTCGGACAACCCCTTTAAGTGTATTCTCGTTTTCGATGGCAAAACCAAAGAAATGAACTGGAGCATAAGTGGGTGTATGTAGGATGACATTCACACTGGCCATTTCACAGACAAAATGTGCATATATGCTATAGTAAATAAATAGTAATAGTACATATAAAATGACATGGGGTGCTTGCATAACATGAGTTTGATAAAAAAAAAAAAAAGCCAACCTACCGCGACAAGGTTTTCCCAATCCGGACGGTCCCATCATGTCTCTAGTATTAAAACCTCACCTTGTGTCTTCCTACTGCAATATAAATAAGGGCAGAATAGAATACAAGCCCAACTTCTCAAACACATGCCCACTGGAGGCTATATAGGTGAAATGCCTAGCTCAAAGAATGGGAGCCACATCCCTATTTGTACCGAATACAAGAAACTACAGCAAAACCAAAGAAATGAGCCAGGGCATAAGGTGGTATACGGGCACAGTGTAGGAACATGTTCACACTCGCCATTTCATAGAAAAATTAAAAACAAAATGAGCATATACTATTACGGTCTACTTACTGTAAGGTATATGCTCATTTTATTTTTTTTCTTGGGTTTCATCTTAGGTGGGTAAAATTGCCAAGAGTTTTCAATTCATGCAACTTTGCAGTTTTCTTCTTCTTAAAATTCCTATCCATTCTGAAGGAGGATGTAGTTTATTTGACACTTTATGGCTAGTTGTCTAGGGAACCCATCACCGCTGCAGTCAAGCAGTGGTAGCCAAACAAGCACAGTGCTAGTCAGGATCAGAAAAGTGGATACTCCACCAGGTTAAGTGCGAATATGCTCCTCCAATATAAATAGCAGGATCAGAGAGGGCCAATCAGGCCAATGGCAAAGAGAATTTTACTGGTCCAAACTGTCAATCAAGCAGGAATGCAATTTTGATGCTTTCAAACCCCCTCATTCAAACTTAGGCCCCAATTCAATATTTGTGTTTTTTAAGTCACTTTCCTTTTTTGTCTTTAGGGATTTCCTGACTTCTTGCGCCAAATTCATTAAAATGGTACACACAATTCAAGAATTTGATGAAAAATAACAAAAAAGGCTGCTTTACTGTCATTAGTTATTTTCACCACTTTTTGAGCAAGAAGTTGCATCTTTTTCAAAATGCACAAGATACGACTTTTACAAAAACATGTATAAAACTTCACCAGGGGCATTGGCGTTAGGCCTCTTTCACACATCCGTGAAAAACCACGCACGTTTTTCACGGACGTGTCAAAGGTGCGTTTTGCCCGCCGTGAGCAGTGTTTATGGCACACGTGTGTTCTCCATGTGTTATCCGTGATAACACACGGAGAACGGGAACTTCCGGCTCACCTGTCCCTGGCTTCGCTGTCCGTGGTGCTGATCTTCAGTCTCCAGTCCTGCCGACTCCCCGCTGTTGCTGCTTCTGGCCGCAGTGAAGTGAATATGCAATGAGCATAATGAGCGGCGGTTGGAAGCAAGTGACAGCAGCGGCAGAGACAACAGTGCTGGAGAAGGTGAGTAAAGTTTTTTTTTTTTTTATTATTATTATTTTCTCAGACACGTGTGTTTTCTCTGGCGCGTGTCACATGGAACACCTACGTGTGGTCCGTTTGCGTTCCGTGTGACATCCGTGATGCTGGAGAAAAACGGACATGTCTACGTGTGGAGCACACGGGCACACGTATGCTCCACTCGTACACATGGTCCATGGCAGAATAGGCACGTGAGCACAGACCCATTGATTTAAATGAGTCTACGTGTGCCCGTGTCTCCGGTACGTAAGGAAATGGACCAAACACGTGCCGGAGACACGGACGTGTGAAAGAGGCCTTATGCAAAATTTTGCAGCAACTTTTTTTTACTTTTTAAAAAGGTACAATTGATGAGTTAGTGAAAAACTTCAGGAATCATTAATCTCCCCTCACAAAGTGGGAAATAAAAAACAGGCGAGCAGATCTAAAATAGTTCAAAAAGGTGCAAATAGAGTAATGAATTGGGTGCAAAAAAAACTGTACCAAAAGCTGGCACGGCACAGAGGCGATGATGAATTGTGGCCTTGCTGTGTCAACAAAAATGCCAGTTCGTGTCCAATCCGGACTACTGAAACCTCTTTTTCTGTGGTTTCCCACTTATCATTCTAACAACACTGCAATCCACCCTCAACTTCGCTGCCTGTGTAAGATACTTCTCTCCTCTTTTCAGTTTTTGGCCTCCCCTTCAATGGCGGGCAGTTGCTCAATTCTCACTATTATCACTTGATTTACAAAACTCCAAAACCTGTCTCCTCCTTACAAATCCATCCTGATCTTCCAATTCACCCACAATCTCCTTTCTTGAAAAGATCACCTTTTTTGTTTTCTTCCTTGCTCTTCATATCTTAACCTGAATAATTGATCCGTTTTCTTTTCATTGTTCATATTTCATAAAATGACTTGAGCTACTTTTTTGTATACTTTTTAACCTTTATGGCTGTTTTGTTTCAGGTTGAAATGTACGCTGGATCAACAGAGTGAAATGTACAGTCTCTTCAGCAAGCACAAGGGTATCCAGCAATGTTTCATTAGCAGGCGGCATAGTCACGTGTTGTCCTGTCTTGAAGGAAGCATACTTTTTTGTGATGGAAAGAACAAACTCCACTGAATGATTCTCTACATTGTCTTCATGTACAAGAAAAATACTGATTTCCAAGAGAATGCCCAGGAGAGGGTTGTATCTCCAAGGCAAGACCCGATGGTTATTTGTAGGACTTGCCCTGGTTTTCAGCCTAATGCTTCTCACATATCTTCTAGAATGTGCCCCTACGCCGGAGGGAAATGGCTCTCTTCCTGGGATTTCAGGAGAAATGTACAGCAAGGAATATTACCAAGCTCTTCTTCAAGAACAAGAGGAGCATTACAAAAGTCGAGCAACAAGCCTCAAAAGACAGATAGCTCAACTCAAAGAGGAACTTCAAGAAATGAGTGAGAAGCTGAGGCTGGCACATGAGAAGAAACAATCAGCTGGCAATGGTGCAGGGCACCAAGGCACCAAAGAACAGCCCTCTAATGACCTACTTGAGTTTCTACATTCACAGATTGATAAGGCGGAAGTTGTAATGGGTGCTAAACTTCCCAGTGAATATGCAGTTGTGCCCTTTGAAAGTTTTAATTCCATGAAGGTTTACCAGCTAGAGATGGGGTTAACACGCCATCCAGAGGAAAAACCAATTAGAAAGGACAGGAGAGACGAATTGGTTGAAGCTATAGAAGCTGGCCTGGAGGTCATAAATAATCCTGATGAAGATGATGAAGAACAAGACAATAAAGCATTGGAAAAACTGCTGTTCAGTGAATCTGATTTTGTGGAAGGTATGTTCTGTTTGATATCCTATTTCACGCATTACTATATTTATCAGTAGGTGTGAGAACGACGTCAGAAGAAAAATGTTCACAAATGAGGAGATAATGTGTAAGTTGGATTAGAATGACTTTACCTATTTAGCATCCTTTCTTCACGCTTCCTCTTCACGAGTTGCTGCATCTGAATGGTGTGAGCAGGGGCTCGATAGTGAGGTCACCTACTTGGCTTTTCCATCTTCTTACTTGACTTAAAACTGTGCTGATCTCTATTACAGACTTCAGCACAGTCTTCTACCACTTTGGCACTGGTGGGAATCTGGAGATCATGGTAATGTCTGCTGTTGCCAGGATCACCGCTGGGCTTACAGCGAGCAACTAGCACATTCATAGTGAACCAAGGATGAATATAGTTCTTCAGCTCTTACCTCATATCTAAAGTAACGGTCACATTGGACAGCTAGTTAAACACTTTTTTTTCTTTCCTTAAGTTCTTCTACATTTAGGCTAGGGCTACCCAGCGACTTTGGCCAAAACACATATTGCAGAGTTGAATTCCGCTATGGTGACACTGTAACTCCATAATGAAAGATTTCCTACAACAGTGACTTGTAAGGCACCAGAAATCCGATTCTGATGAACCGTTGTGGCAACTTGCTTGCCCCAATGGAAACACATTTGCTTTCATAATAATGCAGTTTGCACATATGTCATAGCCAAAGTTGCTTTGTATCCCCAGCCTCAAAGGGATTGTCTGGGACTGTTACATTGATGGAAAAAGCTTAGAATAGGACATTACTATCTCATTGGTGGTGGTGTGACACCCAGCACCTCCACTGATCAGTGCCAGCGTTGGTTGGTTGTGTAGTTCGCAGCTCCATCGGGTATACAGTATAGCGTCTGCGGCCAGGAACTCTACCTCCACACCCTGTTAGTAGGAGCAAATGTACAGAACCTGGCTGCAGCCACTATGCAGTTGATGGACCTGTGCTGTGCAGCTCCACAACTGAGCAAATCTAGCTGCAGCTGGCACCAGAAACAGCTGATCGGCGGGAGTGTCGTAGTCACGCCCCCACCAATGAGGTAGTAATGACCTACTAGGCCATCAGTATAAAAGTCCAGGCACACTCTTTAATGTGACATTCATAGATTATTTTCTATAACTCCCTGATAATCCAGAATATTTCCCATTGCAGAAGAAATCAGGCCCTACTGATACAGGTTGACAAGAATTTGAAGTTTTATTATTTTTTTAAGTCTAATTTGAGACTCATATTGTTTTCTGCCTTTTATCAATATTAGGCTATTATCGAACTGAAAGGGATAAAGGATCCCATTATGAGATGTTCTACAAAAAATCAGAATCTGAGAGTTATCACCATATCACTTTATTCAGACCATTTGGTCCACTCATGAAAGTCAAAGTGGAAACACAGGACATCTCGAAAACAATTATTAACATCATAGTCCCATTGTCCGGCAGGACAGAAGCCTTTGTACAGTTCATTGAGAACTACAAGTAAGTTCCTTTTATTTTTGTTTCATTAGTTGTGCAGATACGCAAAAAACTGAAACTGTTCCGGGAGGTGAGTGTAGGATTTTTTTTTTACATGGTGCAATGTAGCATTTAGCAGGGCTTGTGTTTGTAGGTACATTTTTTTTTTTTACAGGTCCGGGAACGCTATGCTACGTTGCACCACCAATCTTCAGTGAAAGGTTTTCATTAATGTGCATTACAGGTTAAAAGTTCCTTAGTCTTGTCAACATCATTACCCAAGTTTTGTCAAGACACAATTTTTTTCTGTTTTAAGGTGGCTTTACACACTGCAACATCTCAAACGACATCGCTGTAACGTCACCGGTTTTGTGACGTTACAGCGACCTCCCCAGCGACATTGCAGTGTGTGAAACACATCAGCGACCTGGCCCCTGCTGTGAAGTTGTGATCGCTACAAATCGTTCAGGACCATTCTTAGGTCCTTTGTTTCCCGCTGTGCAGCATGCATCGCTAGAAAGTTTCAGTGTGTAAAGGGGACTTTACAGCGACTTCCCTTTCAAAAAGCTGCTTTACAACGTCCCCAACAACCAGCTAGGTCGCTCTGCAGGTCCGGATCGCTGTTGCGTCGTTGGCCAGGTTTGCCTGTTTGACAGCTCACCAGAGACTTTGTAGCGATCCCGGCCAGGTTGGGATCGCTGGTGGGATCGCTAGAAAGTTTCAGTGTGTAAACCCAGCTTTAGACTGACACATTTTTGGAAGAGGTGAGAGCAGTTTTGGATGTTGGTCTTCCTCACTGGGGGTTGATCCAGCAGGTCTGCCATATCAAGGCCCCCTGCAGCCATGGGTAATTAGATGCTTAACGTAGAGTATAAACCCCTTTTGATCATTAGCTTCTCTGAATGGCAAATTAAGAAACTTTGTAAATGGTCTCCATTAAAAGGTGGGCACTAGAAAAGCATAATATAATATACATGAAATGAGCGCACTGAAATTGATAGGGCCACGTCCCCTCCATGGGTAGATATTTAATATGGGCATATCAAATTAAATGGTGCACAATTATGAACACACAGGACATATCAATTTTAGAGTAACAAGTAAAATTAGAGCAGTTAAAAAAAGCTCGGTGGCTCAGTGGTTAGCACTGCAGTCTTGCAGCGCTGGGGTCCTGGGTTCAAATCCCACCAAGGACAACATCTGCAAGGAGTTTGGATGTTCTCTCTGTGTTTGCGTGGGTTTCCTCTGGGTACTCCGGTTTCCTCCCACACTCCAAAGACATACAGATAGGGACTTTAGATTGTGAGCCCCAATGGGGACAGTGTTCCTGATGTATGTAAAGCGCTGCGGAATATGTTAGCGCTATATAAAAATAAAGATTTTTTTTTTTATTATTCCTTATTTATTTTAAGTTTTTTAGTACAATTTTCAATTTTTATTAGTTGCAAAAAATGCTGCCAAATAACACTAAATTATGAGATACCTATCAATCAGCATTGTCCTCACTTATGACTGGCGCCCCTTTTCCTTGTTTGTATGGGTTTCCTTTCTCGCCTTTTCATTGGGGGACACAGACAGTGGGGTTATATGTTGTCTCCAGGGGAGGCTTGACACTAGGTTTAAAAAAAGAGTTAGCTCCTCCTCCCACAGCATATAACCCCAGCTAGGCGGGAACTAGCTCAGTTCTTTTTAGTGTCAGCAGGGAGGCTGACACGTCTGGCCTGAGCCCCAGGCCAGCTCATGTTTTTTGTTTATTTCTTTTTCTTTGTGATTTTATTCTATTTTTGACTATGGGTCAATACCAGGGTGTGCTCATCCTCGTTCCCCCCCGCTTACGGGCAGAGGAAACCTGGCGTGCAAAAGCCGCCAGTCTTCCCTCGCGCCCAAGTGGTCGGGTCTGCGTACCCCTCCAGGCTCCCTGGAAGCACCTCACAAAAGGTAGCTCCAGAGGGCTAAGCAGAGCTGAGCACCTGCTAGCCTTGAGCCGAAGATGCGTCCCCGAGATCGCCGCATCCCAGGACCGACGCGTCTTCAGACTGAGCAAGAGCAGGTAGGGAGATGACATGTATCCGTCCCCTGCATCCAACCGCCGCCTGAGGAGGCGCCGGTGGGGCGATGCAGGCCGTGTTCCCGGGGAAGCATCATAAATTTAGCTCCCGGTTTCGGCCTGCATTCTTAGCAACGCCCCCTCCACTGCTCCAGAAGCCGCTCCCTCTAGTGGGCCGTCTCTCCCCTCCATGCTGCAAGAGAACGCTGGACGCCATTACATGTGGGGAGCAGACACGGGTGAGATCGCCTCCTTGGCTCTGCAGCACTATATACCGCTCTGTTCAGCGGTATATCGCTGTCTTTCTAGCGGTGTGTGCCTACTGGATGGCGAGGTATATCAGCTTTTAGCGGTATATACTGACTGTGTCTGCAGGTATATACCGACTGTTTGGCAGTGTATGCCACTTTACTATTGGTATATACCAGCTCTGTATAGCAGTCCCTTTCTAATACTGCTAGTAGCTCCTCACCCACAGTAGAGTAATACTGCTAGAGGCTCACAGTACTAATTGTACGTTTGTTGCTGACATGCTTAAAAACCGCAAGGGTGATAAAGCTTCCCAGGCATCCTCTATGGACCTGTACTATGCTTGTACCACCTATGGAAGCTCGTTTCCCAATGGTCGAAGCTGCGATGCCCATACTACAGTGTCACAACAGGCGGTGCCGGACCAGGAGGTTGTGCAATCTGTGGGTTCGGCCCTGGTCACCATTCAGGCAGCACCCCCGTCTGATGAGGCTATCCCTGCATGGGCTCTTTTGATGTCTAAAAGGTTAGATGACCTGGCCACTCAGATATCACAGCCTTCCACAGGCTCCCGCAGCCTCCCCCCGGCTCAGCTCCCTCAGAGGGGCCCGCCTTCGTCTGGTGTATCATCCCCAGTACGTAAAAAGGCTGTCTCCAAAAGGCGCCATTGCGACCGCACCGCCACGTCTGACTCACACGATGGTCAGTCTGACTCAGGCTTCGTGACCTTTAGTAGTCACGATTCCCGAGACTCTGACTCTGATTCAGATGTCCCTTCTGAGTCTAGGCATATGGAAGACACTTTAATAGCGGCTGTCAATCACTCTCTGTCGATTTCTGATCTGTCCTCGGACCCGACTTCTCAGTCGGCAATCAAGCGAGCCAAGAAGCCTCCTACGTCCTTTGCCCAGAATCCGATTTTTCATCAAATCATATCTAAACGGTGGGATCACCCTGATAGGAGGTTTAATAAAAAATCCTCTTCTTCATTCGCTTATCCCTTTCCTCTGGAAATGGTTAAGCCCTGGTCGGTACCCCCCATTGTGGATCCGCCAGTATCCAGACTGGCTAAACACACGGTTATGTCTGTTTCAGACAACGCGTCTCTCAAGGACTCGTCCGACCGCACAGTTGAGGCTGCGGTCAAATCTATTTTCCAGGCTTCGGGCTTCTCTCTGCGCCCCTTGTTTGCCATGACATTGGAGGCAAGAGCTATGAGCGTGTGGAGTAGGAACCTGCGCAAATTGCTTCGCCCTTGCAGTATTCCTCCAGAGGCTCTTGAGATTCTTGATTTGTTCTCTCTCGCCTCTAATTTTCTACACGGCTCCCTAGATGCAGCTAGCTGGTCAGCCCTAAGGGCAGCCAATGCTGTCTTCGCCCGCAGGGTTCTGTGGCTAAAAATATGGAATGTGGACAGTGCCTCCAAGAAGTCCCTGTCCACACTTCCCTTCCAGGGTCTTCGTCTGTTTGGTGAATCCCTGGACAACCTCATATCTGAGGCGACGGGTGGTAAAAGTACCATTCTACCACAAAAGCGGCCTGTAGCCAGAAATTTCAAAAAATCTTCTTGGCGCAGGCAGTCCTTTCGGCCTGGCCCCCAAAAACCATCGGCCCAAGGACCGCGCCAACGCTCAGATCGAGGATCCGGTCCCTCAAGGGGCTCTTCTTGGCGTTCCCACTCCAAGCAACCTAAACCCAAAGGACCTCGCTCTGTACAGGCCCCCTCAGCATGACGCCAGGTATCCCGCAGATCCGACTCCTGTGGGAGGGCGGCTTCTGCTTTTTCGGGATATCTGGCTAGACCACACTCACGATGCTTGGGTTCGAGAAATCGTCACCTCAGGTTACAAGATCGATTTCCATTCCCTGCCGGCCAACAGGTTTCTGCGTTCTTGTCTTCCAAAGTCCAAAACGCAAAGCCAGGCCTTATTTCAGGCCATAGCCTCTTTACAGAAAGCAAACATTATCATTCCAGTGCCCCTGGAACAGCGCGGCAAAGGTTTCTATTCAAACCTTTTTGTCGTTCCCAAAAAAGATGGCTCTGTCCGCCCTATCTTGGACCTAAAACGGCTGAACAAATTCGTACGGATTCGAACTTTCCGAATGGAATCATTGAGAGCAGTACTAGCTGCCATGGAACCTGGAGAATTCCATAGATTCCATAGACGTTCAAGATGCTTATTTACACATTCCCATATGTGTCTCTCATCAACGGTTCCTTCGCTTTGCCGTAGGACACCGTCATTTCCAATTCAGGGCCCTCCCCTTTGGGCTGGCCACTGCGCCTCGGGTCTTCACAAAGGTCATGGCGGCCGTCATGTCCATTTTACACCCCAGAGGCATCCTGGTCGTTCCCTATTTGGACGACCTTCTTGTCAAAGGGAGCTCTCTTCACGTTTGCTCAGAAAGCGTGCAGATTTGCCTAGACACGCTGTCAAGGCTAGGGTAGCTTATCAACTTCAACAAGTCAACCCTCATTCCTCATCAGCGCATCACCTTTCTAGGTATGCTGATAGACACGGCTCAGTCCCGGGTTTTTCTTCCAGAGGGCAAGAGGTCTTCCCTGATCCGGGCCGCCCAATCCCTCCGCTCTCGCCGTCACACATCCCTTCGGAATGGAATGAGTGTGTTAGTCAAGATGGTGGCGGTCATAGAAACCGTGTCCTTTGCCCAATTCCATCTGCGTCCTCTACAACTGGATCTTCTATCCTCCTGGGACAAGAATCCAGCTTCCCTGGACCGGTCAGTCCGCCTATCTCGGTCTGCGCTCAGCTCCCTCGTCTGGTGGACTCAAGCCTCATCCCTATCTCAAGGGAAGTCCTTCCGCCCGGTCCACTGGCAGGTAGTCACGACGGATGCCAGCCTGATAAGCTGGGGGGCGGTGTTTCTCCACCACACTGTTCAGGGACGCTGGTCTCCTTCCGAGCGCTCTCTGCACATCAATGTTCTGGAGATCAGAGCCATATTTTTGGCCCTTCAGAATTTTCAACCCTTACTATTGGGCCTCCCTGTTCGGATCCAGTCAGACAATGCCGTGGCTTACATCAACCGTCAGGGAGGAACTCGCAGCAAGGCAGCGATGAAGGAAGTATCCAGGATTCTTCTTTGGGCAGAGAAGCACATCCCCATTATTTCAGCTGTCCATATCCCAGGGGTAGACAACTGGGCCGCAGACTTTCTCAGCAGGCAAGGTCTAGCGGCAGGGGAATAGTCCCTCCACGACGAAGTGTTCCATCAGATCACTCTTCGTTGGGGACTCCCGGATGTGGACCTCATGGCGTCTTGAATGAATGCCAAAATACGTCCCTTCATATCTCGGTCGAGAGACCCGCTAGCGCTCGGCTCCGACGCCCTAGTCTTTCCATGGTCGCAGTTTCGCCTTCCCTACATCTTCCCTCCGTTTCCTCTCATTCCGAGAGTAATCAAGAAAATCAAAGCGTAGGGAATCCCGGTGATCCTCGTGGCCCCGGACTGGCCCAGGAGAGCCTGGTATCCAGAGCTCCTCCAACTTCTCAGCGACACTCCCTGGCGTCTTCCCGACCGCCCGGATCTTCTGTCGCAAGGTCCAATATTCCACCAGAATACAGCACAGCTGCATTTGACGGTGTGGCGCTTGAATCCCTGATTCTAGCCAAATCAGGTCTTTCTTCCAGGGTAGTTCATACCATGCTTATTGCTCGGAAGCCTTCCTCCGCCAGCATTTACCACAGGACCTGGAAAACCTATCTTTCCTGGTGTGACCGTCATTTTCGATCGCCCCTGACCTTTTCAATCCCTAATGTTCTTGCTTTCTGCAAGACGGTCTGGACTCGGGTCTTGCTCCCAGTACCCTTAAAGGCCAAGTTTCTGCCTTTGTCGATTTTTTTTCCAGAAGCAGCTGGCTTCTCGCCCTCAGGTCCGTACCTTTCTTCAAGGTGTAGCGCATTTGATCCCTCCTTATCGCCACCCCTTAGATCCCTGGGAACTGAATCTGGTTCTGGGAGTCCTTCAACTTCCTCCTTTCGAACCTCTGAGCGAAATCTCTCTTCAATGCTATTACCTCTATCAGGCGAGTGTCCGAACTGGCAGCTCTTTCCTGTCGCTCACCTTACCTGATATTCCATCATAAGGTGGTCCTTCGGCCTTCCCCCGCCTTCCTTCCGAAGGTCGTATCCTCTTTCCACCTGAACGAGGACATTGTATTGCCGTCATTCTGCCCGGCCCCGGTCCACTCCTTTTGAGAAAGCCCTTCACACTGTAGATCTTGTCAGGGCTCTGCGGATCTACATCTCCAGAACAGCGCCGTTGCGCAAGTCCGATGCCCTCTTCGTCCTCCCAGTAGGACACAAAAAGGGCAACCCGGCGTCTAAATCCACGATTTTTCGATGGATCAGGATTGCCATCTGTGAGGCATAGAAGGCACGAGGTGCCGTTCCCCCTAAATCTGTGCGGGCCCACTCTACATGAGCAGTGGGTGCCTCCTGGGCTATCTGCTTTCGGCGGCCCAACTTTGCAAGGCCGCTACCTGGTCCAGTGTGCACACGTTCACAAAATTCTACAGAGTGCATATGCATGCATCCGCGGATGTTGCTCTTGGAAGACAAGTCCTTCAGGCGAAGAGTGGCCTATTTATAAGTGGCCACTGCTCGGTTCTTGACAGTGTTTTGATATGTGTTCACTGCAGTTGCAGTTGTTAGTCAGCTCTTAGGGGCACTTTGCACACTGCGACATCGCAGGTGCGATGTCGGTGGGGTCAAATTGAAAATGACGCACTTCCGGCATCGCATGCGACATCGCAGTGTGTGAAGCCTGGATGATACGATTAACGACCGCAAAAGCGTCGTAATTGTATCATCGGTGCAGCGTCGGCGTAATCCATGATTACGCTGACGCGACGGTCCGATGTTGTTCCTCGCTCCTGCGGCAGCACACATCGCTGTGTGTGAAGTCGCAGGAGCGAGGAACGTCTCCTACCGGCCTCACTGCGGCTTCCGTAGGATATGCGGAAGGAAGGAGGTGGGCAGGATGTTTACATCCTGCTCATCTCCGCCCCTCCGCTCTGATTGGCCGGCTGCCGTGTGACGTCGCAGTGACGCCGCACGACCCGCCCCCTTAACAAGGAGGCGGGTCGCCGGCCACAGGGACGTCGCACGGCAGGTGAGTGTGTGTGTGAAGCTGGCGTAGCGATAACTTTCGCTACGCCAGCTATCACCACATATCGCTGCTGCGACGGGGGCGGGCACTATCGCACTCGGCATCGCAGCATCGGCCTGCGATGTCTTAGTGTGCAAACCCCGCCTAAGTCTGATGTTATACACTGTTAATAGTTCAGTTCCCACCCAGGGACTGCTTTGCGACGTCCCACTGTCTGTGTCCCCCAATGAAAAGGCGAGAAAGGAAAGGACATTTTTGTGTACTCACCGTAAAATGTCTTTCTTGGAGCCTTTCATTGGGGGACACAGCTCCCACCCATGTGGTTTTGGTTGTCCTTTTCCTACTGCTTTTACACCAAACTGAGCTAGTTCCCACCTAGCTGGGGTTATATGCTGTGGGAGGAGGAGCTAACTCTTTTTTTAAACCTAGTATCAAGCCTCCCCTGGAGACAACATATAACCCCACTGTCTGTGTCCCCCAATGAAAGGCTCCAAGAAAGACATTTTACGGTGAGTACACAAAATTTTAACCCTTCATTGGTCTCAAAATATCAACCATTTTATGAATTAATTTGGACAATTGAGTCGGTTTTTCCTCCTCGCTCTTGTATTGGCTTTTCACCGACCCAACCTTGGTAGCCATTTTTCTGTTCTTTGCTCTGTCTATACACCATGCTACACTTCTTTATAATTTACCATTAGTGATACTTGGCCTGGTGCACTGACGTGTCACTCTATTCAGTTATTGGTACTAGGTAGTAGAATATGAAGAGGTTAATAAGTCCTTAATGGCTGCACATAGTGTGATAACGTGGTAGTTATGAAAGCTGAACCATTGTGCTGTGTAATTTCCTCTATTATTTTGTCACTGTTAATATCTGTGAAAACAGATGGTACAAATTTCCTGACAGGGTTTTGAAACCCTGACAACACAAGTATAGAATCTTCTTATAGGGTTATTTGTTAATAAAAGGGCATAGAGGAATATGAAGGAACAAAGAGATGTACGTACCACAAAATGGTATAATCCTTGCCGCACTAAAAATGGTAGCAGGTAGCTTTAAAAAAAAAAAAAAAAATTACCAAAGCATAGTTGGTGTATGTGCAGTAGTAATGGCACCTTCACACTGTGGCCATTTAACAGTCACAAACAAAGATTTTAAAAAACACAAAATGAGCATATGCCCTGTAGTAGGTAAATAGTAGTAGTAAATGTACAATGAGCAAAATGATAAGAATGTTTCGAACTTTTGACTTTCAGGCTCCATATCTCACCATCCACTACAGCTTTGAGCATGAGACTACCTTTATTTTATAGACAATCATCTTGGCTATCTCATACATAAATTGTACTTGCAGCTATTTAGCATATGATTAGTTATGCAGATTCTTGTCATGCCACTTCATTGTTACTGTTTTGCTCCTGGTGTTTTGAAAACTGTTTTTCCTCATGTACACTACAAATTGCAACCTGTTCTCCCATTCCCTAATAGCTCAGTGTGTTATTAGGTTGATTCCTAAGTGAAAGGTCTCTGGTTCGAATGGAGGAGCAACCATGAAGATTTCCCAAGAAAAGAGGAACAGCATCATCCAGCTCATCAATAGCGGTGTCTTGCACAAGCTAATTGATAAACTGCATCATGTGAGCCCCATGACAGTTAAAAGAATACGAATTGAAGTCTATTAATCTATTTTTAAAAGCCAAGAGGTGGACGTTCAAGCAAAATATCAGGGTCCTCACAAGGTCTATCAGTTGCGGTGCAACAAACACTGCAGAGGAGATGGCTCGTATGCTTCATAATAGATCACAGACGTCCATGCAAACACCTTACAACCTTGTTACAGAAATCTGAACTGGTGGCCCAAAAAAAAAGGGGAAGAAGCCTCGACAAAAGTCAAAAGACTATGCTCTGATGGATGCAAATGGGTCTGGAAGAAACAAGGTAAAAAGAGGCTAACTGCTCAAGAAATTGAAGAAACTGTGAAGTTCAGTGCAGGAAATTTGATGATATGAGGTTATTTATAGCCAAAGGCATTTGATGCTTCACCAGGATCAATGGTGGACTCAATATTGAGTTATATGTCCTTATCCTAAAGACGAGTTACTTTGTACACTCGAGTACTCTGGGTATGAAAAATGACGATATAGTATTCCTACCGTACAATGACCAGAAGCATACGTCGAGATTGGTGAAGAAATGGTTCCTTGACAATGAAGTAGACATGCTGGATTGCCCCCCACAATCCCGAAATCTCAACCCAATCAGACATCTGTGAGTAGAGTTGTAGAAAAAGCTGAATACATACCCAACTGAGTTGACCAGTATACACAAACATTGGGAGCATGTAGAAAAGACGTGAGAGCAGATTTTGGTCTAGACATACGTGATTCTGATTGCCCAGAAGGATTCAAGCAGTGTTAAAAACCAAAGGTGGATTTACACATACTAACAAAATAATAAAAATGTAAATTTAGATTTTTAGGAGCAAAACGATAATTATGCAGTGACATGACAAGAATCTGCATACCTAACCATATGACAAATATATGCAAGTCAGATTTATGTATGAGATAGCCAAAATGGTTGTCTATAAAATAAAGGTAGTCTTGCACTTAAAGCTGTAGTGGATGGTGAAATATAGAGCCTGAAAGTCAAAAGTTCAAAACACTGTTACCCTTTTGCTTATCAGTGTAAATAACATGGTGTATTTGGTTAACGCTGTTTGGTAAAAAAAGCGTAAAAGCCATCCCACCCCATCAAGGTGTACCCAGTCGGGACGGTCATTCTTATAACACCTTTCTTTGTTTCAATGACATCAGTGTGAATAATGGCAAGAAGGAGAGGGCCCAACTGCAGCCACCTGTTCATGGGACGCTATATAGAATGCTATATAGATTAAATGACTAGCTCAGAGAGAGGAGGACGGCACCCTTTTTTTTTTTTTTTTTTTTTTTTTTTTGTACAAGAAATACAGAAAAAAACAAACAAACCCAGTAGCTATGTAAAGAATTCCCATGGGGGGGGGGGGGGGAACCCACAAATATATTAAACTATAAGTGAACAGATAAAATACACTGCACAGTGAATACAATAAGAGAAATAAAACACCAAAAGAAATAAAACAACAAAAAAGTAAATTTGTAGCATAATGAAAGTTGCAGGATAGGTGGACAAGTTACTGAAATGCAAATAGTGGAAAAATGGAATCAACATTTCAAAAACCTCTCAGTTTCTTCAGATCTGAGTAATGAGCGCTGCGTGCAAATGTACATTCACTTCTAAAGGTACCGTCACACTAAGCAACTTACCAGCGATCCCAACAACGATAGGGATCGCTGGTAAGTTGCTAGGAGGTTGCTGGTGAGATGTCACACTGCGACGCTCCAGCGATCCCACCAGCAACCTGACCTGGCAGGGATCGCTGGAGCGTGGCTACACGAGTTGCTGGTGAGCTCACCAGCAACCAGTGACAAGCCCCCAGCGCCGCGTGGAAGATGCTGCGCTTGGTAACTAAGGTAAATATCGGGTAACCAACCCGATATTTACCTTGGTTACCACCGCACGGAGCTACACGTGCAGAGAGCAGGGAGCAGCGCACACTGAGCGCTGGCTCCTTGCTCTCCTAGCTACAGCACACATCGGGTTAATTACCCGATGTATGCTGCAGCTAAATGTGCACAGAGCAGGGAGCAGCGCACACCGCTTAGCGCTGGCTCCTTGCTCTCCTAGTTACAGCACACATCGGGTTAATTACCCTATGTGTACTGCAGCTAAATGTGCACAGAGCAGGGAGCAGTGCACAATGCTTAGCGCTGGCTCCCTGCTCTCCTAGCTACAGCACACATCGGGTTAATTAACCCGATGTGTCCTGCAGCTAGCTACATGTGCACAGAGCAGGAGCCGGCACTGACAGTGAGAGCGGCGGAGGCTGGTATCGAAGGTAAATATCGGGTAACCAAGGACAGGGCTTCTTGGTTACCTGATGTTTACTGTGGATACCAGCCTCCGCAGAAGCCGGCTCCTGCTGCCTGCACATTTAGTTGTTGCTGTCTCGCTGTCACACACAGCGATCTGTGCTTCACAGCGGGACAGCAACAACTAAAAAATGGCCCATGACATTCAGCAACAACCAACGACCTCACAGCAGGGGCCAGGTTGTTGCTGGATGTCACACACAGCAACATCGCTAGCAGCGTCACAAAAGTTGTTCGTTAGCAGCGATGTTGCTAGCGATGTTGCTTAGTGTGACGGGGCCTTAAATGTTCACTGCTATCAGTGAGGTTATTAATGGTTGACTGAGGACCATTCTGCCAGTGTGAATGCACTTTTGCACCAAATCCCCAAGATCTGCTGCTGGCAGCTCCCTTTGTAAATGCTGCCCAGTCCCCAGATGTGCCAGATGGTAGACATGTCTGGAGACTCTGCAGACCATGGGAACATGTTTAGGCCACAAAGACTGCTCACAGGAACACAAGCAACGTGTGCAGTATGGTGTTGTAACGTCAAAAAACTGCTGGGGCAGTGAAGGGAATTTAGTGAGCATATTGATAGTCACAGCAGACTGGGTATTATGTATCTTGAATAGTAATTGTAGAAGATTAGGTTAATTAATAGGACATCTACAAAATGGTGTGAGCTTTGTATTTAAAGTGGATCTTTGGCCTATGATATTAAAACCCTGCACCCCACCGATCAGCTGAAGAATAGGAGCTGATGCGCAGGCAGCGGCTCTTACATATTGAAAGCAGTTAACATCTGACTGCTGCCGGAACTAATAGCTGATCATTGTGGATGCCGTATGTTGGACCCCCACCGATAGGATATAGATTATCTATCCAGTGGATAGGTAATCTGTATCCTATGGTGGAGAACCACTTCAAAGAGGATTTCCTACTTATTAATTTACTTATTCATAAATTAGACCATGGTAAGCAAATTACAGAAAATAACGAAAGACCCCTCATATGCCTAATAAAGACACCCCCAGTCCACCACCACAATTGATGGGGTGTGACATTGAGCAGATTATAGCTGCTATATTGTTTGCCTATATTAAATGGGTTGTCCACTCTAGAATGAAAATAACTGCAATAACTTGTTTTGACTGCAGACTTGTGAATCCTCCCAGCCCACGCATGAATCCTCCGCACACCTGCTCCAATAAAGCTATGTATCTGTGGCCTGCCCCGGCCAGGGTGTGTAGCACTTACAGCAGCCTTCAGAGTCACCCCCATCATCCTGCTGACGGTCCACGTCGGAGACGTAGCAGGGCCACACATGACATACAGTTTTTCTCATCAAAGAATCAACAGGAATTTTTTTATTCTTGGTACAAGTTAAAGGGAACCAACACCAAGAGTTTCGTATATAACCTAAAGCCAGTGTTAGTGCCAGTATATCGGGCAGATTCTCTACATACCTCTAGTGGTCAGCTCCGATGTTTGTTTAGGTCTTGAAATCCAAGAACGTAAAGTTTTTATAAAATCAGCAGCGTCTTGAGTGACCGCAGCTGAGGATCAGATAATATCTGGGGATATGCATAGTTATCCCCTCCCCTGTTAGAATTAGCATAAGTATTGTACAATCGATTCACTTTGACTTGCAGGACCTGTGTGAGGTCATACACATGTGACCAGAAGTGGCCTGAGCCAACAAAGCTGATATCAGGAAGCAACATTTTTCTGTTGGCTGCGCCCCGCCCCTCTGGTCACATGGGTATGATCTCACATAGGTCCTGCAAGTCAAAATTAAATCGATTGTATAATACATATGCTAATTCTAACAAGGGGAGGGGATAAATCTGAATACCCACCCAGATATTATCTGATCCTCAGCTGCTGTCACTCAAGACGCTGCTGATTTTATAAACTTTACTTTCTTGGATTTCAAAACCTAAACATCCAAGCTGACCATTACAGGCATGTAGAGAATCACCCAAATAGTGCCAGTATAGCACTGGCTTTAGGTTATAGACGAAAATCCTGGGGATTGGTTCCCTTTCATCAGGACAGACATGGCCTTTACCATTCTGCTGCCGCTGTTTCCGGGGGTACTCTTGCTTCTAGCCCTCACTCTGGGAATTAGCCCTCCAGCAGTCGAGACAACTCTGTAATTCTTCCCCGTTCCTTGTCTTTGCGGCAATTGTGTCCCAAACACAACCCCGGACAACTCTCTAGTTCCTGACCGGTACAAGGATCCGCCGATGGCGCTCTACCTCGACATCGTACTGATCCTGCAACGCTCTTCAGCCAGATCCTTGAGGTGAGCCTTAGGCTCTTGACACAAGGGAGGTTTCCTCCCGTTTCTTTGACAGGCAAAAGCTACAAGGCCCCGTCCGTACTCCTGGAAACACTCTGCAGAACTCCACTCCCTTTCTGGCTTGTCTGCCTAACCAATCCTTTGCCCCTCCCTCTGTCTCTTAAGTCTAATAGGTTACCAACTGTATCAAACTCTAGGCCTACCAGCTCCTGTCTACTGCTGTACTAACAACTATCTACCACTTACACCCCCTCCTGCACTCTTGGTCCCTATGTTACACTAAATTGTAACCTAAAACATTCTTATTAATACTTGTTACTCCTATATATACTTTACATGACTCTCTAAACTGTGACTCCCGCCTGACACAGCTCGTTAGCCTGAATAATATGTACTGGCCCATCTCATACATTACACATTCTCTAAAATGCACAATAGCAATAAACTCGATATGCAATAAAAAAAAAAAAACTATCGGCCGCTAGAAGGCGTTGACTGCTGCACTGCTCTGGCTCTGCTACATTGCCAGCAGCCGCACTAATATACATTCAACATTAAGTACATTTATATCACAACAGTGTACAATAGGGGAAACACTGCTTAGTAGGAGTGGGAGCGAATCAACAACTACCTCCTACAAGCACTGTGCGTTGCGACGATTTGTCTGTGCCCGGAGTAGTGGTGAAGTATGCGATATGCAGACTCCTGGCCAGAATCTGACCAGTGGGGCGGCCTGAATCAGTACATTTGTATTGAGGGAGGCAGCCCTCACTGATCGGGTTCTGGCCAGGAGCATACTTGAGTGACTGAACATTTTTCACTCTAGACTGTGCAACCCCTTTACAGCTATACAAGCCTCATAATAGCTTCACTGTTGCTTGGCCGCCACTTTGCGTCACCCATGTCTGTTGTGGTTAGACGACCTCATCAGAGGTTACATTGAAGTGGTTTTCTGCTTTTGTAAAAAAAGCCATTTCCACAGTAGTTTATTTTAACAAATAAAAAACTTAAACAAAAAAAATCTGTTCTTTACTCCCACTTTTCAGGTTCAGCGCTGAGCTTCTGCTGCTGCTCCTTGTGACTTATTGTCTACAATGCTGCTTTCACATCAGCAGTGCAGCAAACAATCAGTGGCTCTTAAGGCCACTTTACATGCGGCAATTTATCGTGCGTTCGCATGTGCGATCGCACCCGCCCCCATCGTTTGTGCGTTACGGGCAATTTGTTGTCCGTGGCGCACAAAGTCGGTCACCCCCGTCACACGTACTTACCTCCCGAACGACCTCGATGTGGGCAGCGAACATACTCTTCCTGAAGGGGGAGGGACGTTCGACGTCTCAGTGACGTCACACAGCGGCCGCCCAATAGAAGCGGAGGGGCGGAGATGAGCGGGACGTAACATCCCGCCAACCTCCTTCCTTCCGTATTGCTGGCGGCTGCAGGTAAGCTGCAGTTCATCGTTCCCGAGGGTGTCACATTGAGCGATTGTGTGCTGCCTCTGGAACAATGAACAAACGGCGCGCAGAAGGGCGATCGTTTGTTTTTTTTTTTTTTGAAAATGAGCGACGTGTCAATGAGCAACGATAAGGTGAGTATTTTTGCTCGTTCACAGTCGCTCGTAGCTGTCACACGCTACAATATGTGAAACGATGCCGGATGTGCGGCACTAACGACGTGAGCCCGACGGCATATCGTTTGATATATCGTAGCGTGTAATGGGCCCTTTACTCGTGCCGCCAATGTCTGCATTGCAGACTATAGCCGCCATCGGGAGCAGCGGTGGAGATTCGGGGATTAACCGGAGAAGGATGAGTAAAGTGGCTTACGTGTCCATGATCAGACACGCAGAGTTGCCCTTAAACAGATAAATAAATGTGGTTTTCAAATTAGTTTAGAACATTACAGGGGTTTTAACTTTCTGGGAGATATAAGTAGCAAACATTACATGTCAGGGTCTCCCTCAATGTTCTATTGAAGGTGGTCAACCATCCAACCCCGAGCAAGTGACCTGCATGTGTCCTATTCTAAACAGGACTGCGCACAAAATTATCTGCTATCCTTTTTATTTATATGGCCAGCGGGTCTTTGGCTGCAATGCAAATGCACCTAGGTTGCCCACATGCTATCCAGCTACTGCACCATCACAGATCAAGTCAAAGACAGAACACATTGCTTCATATCCCAGAACGGTGTAATAAATATAGACTTAAAGGGAATCAGTCAGTTTGATCAGCCTCTTAAGGCTAGTTTCACACACCCGGCTTTTTGCCGGATTGTCAGATTCGGCGCAGTCCCGTACAGTGTATACAGTATAATGGCAGCGCGAGACGCCCCGGTCACATGCTGTCATGTGACCGGAGCATGTGACCCGGAAGTTGTCGCAATGCCATTTTACTGTATCACATTGTACTGGAGTGCGCCGAATCCGGCAATCCGCCGAAAAACTAGATGTGTGAAACTAGCCTAAGCTGTCTATATGGGCATTTAGGTTATAGGCAGCTAAATAAAATGACACCTTCATATCTGCGATCTTGTTCCAGAGAAATCAACTGCACTTATCTTATATGAAAATTTGCTGTTAAGATCTCTGGGCCGGACACAGATCTCCCTGAGAATCTGCCTCCAAAGCTTTTTGTAAATGAAAGTCATGCAGAGGGATAGTTCACAAGTATTCATATCACAGTGCTATGTTGAGTCTGTGATCTTGGGCCTGGTTTCAGGCATATAGGCCCAAGGCCGATTCGCCATTGCCTGCTTTTCTTCTCTAATTTTCTGTGCTTTGTGCCCATTTTTCGCTTGCACCCAATTCATTTTTCTATTTGCATTTTTTTTATTCCGTTTCATATGTGATCACCTGTGTTTTTACTCCACTCTTTGGGTGGAGTCTTTAGCGATTACAGATGTTTTTTGTCTGATGCATCATTTCAGCTTTGTAAAAAGTCACAAATTTTACCACAAAATTCTTACTTCAACCAGGTAGCTTTTTTTTCAAAAGGGTATCAGGAAAAAATGCACTAAAGAATTTATTGTGCAATTTCTCCTGAGTACGCTGACACCTCATATGTGGTGGAAATCAATTGTTTGGGCGCACAACAGGGCTCGAAAGAGGAGCGCCATTTGACTTTTCAAAATGCACAGATGCCGAGCAGTGATGTTCATTACTGATTAGTGGCTGCAGGACGCACGGACGGATGAGGTGCAAAAGCAATGCGAACGCAAAAAAAAAAAAAAAAAAGCCCTACCCAAAATTGAGCAGGGATGCCAATCCATAATGTGCATCCCGATTAGCGCTCGGATACTGCAGGACGCACAGATGGATGAGGTGTGCAAAGTGACGGGGGATACAGATGCAAAAAATAAAATTATACTCACATGGCCAGAGAATTAGCAGGAGGATCACTGAACAGAGGAACTGCAGGAGTTATAGCAGGCGGAAAGATGGACGGCTTATTACAGGAGCAGGCAGTAAGAAGACAGCCCTGCGAGGACCAAGGGAAGACCCAGCAATGGAGGCAGATGGGATCGGACGTCACACGCAGAAGACCACGGACGACCCAGTGGCAGCAGGCAGAGGACGTCTGAGGTGGACAGCAGAAGCCGTGGTGAGGGATCGCACCGACCGCAGGAGAAGAGAACGCAGAAAGGCAGATCGGCAGGTGTCTAGAGCAGATCGGTGAGTGGGTGGGGCAAATCGGTGAGCGGGTGGGGCAGATCGGCGAGCAGCTGGAGCAGGATGTCAAATCGGGAGCGTACAGAGTCAGCATGGGAGCACACACGGGCAATACTTACAGCGACACCAAGATCAGGGCCGGACACAGATCTCCCTGAGAATTTACCTCCAGAGCTTATTGGAAATGGAAGTCATGCAGAGGGATAGTTCACAAGTATTCATATCACAGCGCTATGTTGAGTCTGTGATCTTGGGCCTGGTTTTAGGCATATAGGCCCAAAGCTGATTCGCCATTGCCTGCTTTTCTTCTATCATTTTCTGTGCTTTGTGTTTATTTTTTGCTTGTACCCAATTCATTTTTCTATTTGCGTCTTTAAGTTTGTTTCATATGTGCTCACCTGTGTTTTTATTTTTTCCACTTCTTGGGAGGAGTTTTTAGCGATTTCAGATGGTTTTTGTCTGACACATCATTCCAGCTCTGTAAAAATTCACAAATTTTACCACAACTCCACTCCACTCCCCCTGGAGTGATGTCCTGCACTTTTTTCAACAAGTCTCTTGCACCATTTTGAAAAAAGGTGAGACTTATTGCTGAGGGAATCTCAAAAATAAGCTATAGTGGAAAACGCAAAAAAATGTTGACTTTGCACCAAATTGATCAACCACGTGCTCCATGATGAATTTTTTCGCAGTCCCTGATTTACATTTGCAGTTTTGTTTTGTTTTGTTTTGTTTTTTCTTCATTATTGCACAGT
This sequence comes from Anomaloglossus baeobatrachus, assembly GCF_048569485.1. Taxonomy (NCBI): domain Eukaryota; kingdom Metazoa; phylum Chordata; class Amphibia; order Anura; family Aromobatidae; genus Anomaloglossus; species Anomaloglossus baeobatrachus. The sequence continues at coordinate 187,054,742 of NC_134357.1, read as the reverse complement.
ATTGCAATCTGTCATTGTGTGTAACCTATGAACTAGAAGGAGATCCATATATTGTTATATTGTCACTGCAGTATGTTTTGATGCATATCTAATCATCTCCTACATATTCTGTTTTAGAGATATATGTATTCAACAAGATAAAAGGACTTACCTGACTGTTGTCTACTTCGGTGATAAAGGATTTTCAGAGGTGGAAGATATCCTTAAGAACCTAGAAATGTAAGTCCGGCCTACTAAACCCAGGTTGAAAGTTGTATGCTTTAGGCTATGTACGCACCCAGCGTTTTTTTGACGCTGCGTTTTTGGCTGGAAAAATAAACACCAGAAAAAACGCACGCGTTTTTACTGCATTTTGGTGTGTTTTTGGCTGCGTTTTGCTGCTTTTTTTATCACTGCCTTTTGCTGCGTTTTTCCAATGCATTGCATGGGTGAAAAACGCAGTAAAATGCAGGAAAAACTTGACGTCCATTTTTTATTTTTTATTTTTTTTTGCTCAAAAACGCAGCTAAAAAATTTTTTATGCTGACAGCAAAAATGAAAAGTCAGACTTTGCTGGGGAAGCAAAGTCATGCAGTTTTGAGGCCAAAAACGAACAAAAATGCACCCGAAAAATGCGCAAAAACGCCACGAAAAAAATGCCTAGTGTGCACATAGCCTTATTAGCATTATTAGGCCATGTGCACACTGCATTATTGATGTGTTTTTAGGTGCAGAATTTTGTCATTTTGTCACAAATCTGCATACCTATCCTTATGCCAGCAAAGTCAATGAGAATCCTGAAGTCCTGTGCACGTGTTGCTTATTTTTCCCTTGCAGATCTGGTGCAGAAAATAAAGTGCAGCATGTCAATTCTTTCAGTATTTTTGTCAGCATTTTTCCAGACAAAATGCATGAAAAACGCAGCAAAAACACACTGCAAAAAACATGTGGGGTTTGTTTGTTTTTTGTTTTTTTTGCTAGGAGATGCAGATTTGGTTTAGAAATTTCTGCAATGTGTGTAAATAGCCTTAAAGGTGTTGTCCAGGTTTACCAGGAAAGATTCACACATCTGTAGTCACAGTCACTGCAGACTTTCATGCACACCTGGACAACCCCTTTAACATTAGATTCTCAAACTTTATTCTGGCAAACTAAGATCTAAGGCAAATCTCCATTGCCTACGCTTGCACAGATGCTGACTGACAGCCATAAATACAGTAGCCTGTAGTTATTGAAGCAGTGACCATCACAATGGTAGCAGCTCTGACATGATCTAGATCAGATTACTAAGGCTGCTTTCACACATCCGGTAGGTGCAGAGCCGGCCAGTCCGGCTCTAAAACCTATGCAACGGATGCGGCGAAAAACCTATTTTTGGTAGGAAGTTAGGAGGTTTTAAAGTTTATCAACAACTCCTCATTTTTCCAACAAGAATTACAGAAATTGATTTTGTAGGGACCACATCACAATTGAAGTGACTTTGAGGGGCTAGGCGACCCAGAAGAGACACCATTTTAGAAACTGCACTCCTTAAAGGGCTCATAACCACCACATCCAAGAATATTGTTCACCCATTAGGTTCTTTACAGGAACGATAGCAATGTGGAAGAAAAAATAAATAACTTTTTCCACAAAAGTATTGCTTTAGCCCCAATGTTGCATTTTCACAAGGGTAACAGGGTTCAATGAACCATAAAATTCGCTCTTCAATTTCTCCTGAGTACCCCATATGTAGTGGAAAACTACATTTTGGGTGCACGGCAGGCATTAGAAGGGAAGGGGCACCATTCTATTTTTGAAGCCCAAAAGTGGCTGGAATCGGCAGACTCCATGTCTAATTTAGAGAGCCCCTGACGTTCCAAAACAGTGTAAACCCGCACAAAGTGACCCCATTTTGGAAACCACACCCCTGGAGGACTCTATTTCGGGGTGTGCTGAGCACCTTGAACCCGAGATGCTTCACAGAATTTTATAACACTACGCTGTGAAAATGAAAAAAGACATTTTTCTCAGAAACTTGTTGCTTTTGCCCAAAGTCAAATATTTCACTTTCACAAGGGTAACAGGAGAAAATACACCACACAATTTGTTGTGAAATTTCTAGTGCGTATAACGATACCCCATATGTGGTTGAAAACTACTTTTGAGGCACAGTACAAAGCTCTGAAGGGAAGGAGCGCCATATTATAGTGCAGATTTTGCTGGAATGGTTTTGGGGCGCCATGTCACATTGACAGAGCCCCTGAGGTGCTAAAAAAGCAGACACCCCCCCCCCCAAAAAAGTGACCCCATTTTACAAACTACAATCGGGGTACAGTGATCATATTGACACCACAGGTGTGTCACACAATTATATACTATTGAGTGGTGAAGAAAAGGTAGATCACAAAAATTAGAAATTTTGTAATAGATTTTAATAGAGAAATCTGCTTTTTTCTCCTCCTGAATTGGTCTTTTATTTTCAAAATTCTCAGTAAATTGTCCAGTAAATACAGACTTTCCCATTACTGAGAAAGGAGATGCCAGTATGTGCTATTAAGGTTCTATGGAATAACTGTAATTTCAGGAGAACTTGCAGTACAAGGTCCGTGTCTGCCTCTAGCTCACCATCTCCATGAAATTTTAAAAGTACCAACTGTCATCTCCTATCTCCGTAATGTGAATATCAGTTTTCATTTAGAACAGATTTTACTCATGAATTGAGAGTCACAGATCAATCCAGGAGGAGAAAGGAGCAGATTTTTCTGATAAAGATATATTACAAAGTTTCTTATTTTAGTGTGTACTATAGATTTATGAAATAAATTAGAATGATAGTTATTCTTTAAAGGGAACCTGTCACTTGGAAAAAAACGCTATTAACCTGCAGATATGGGGTTAATCTGCATGTTAATAGTGTTCGAAACCTGATAAGTGCATGCACATTATACCCTGCTGCCGGGAAGAAATGAACATTATACCCCGCTGCCGGGAGGAAATGAACATTATACCCCGCTGCTGGGACTGGGAGGCAACGAACATTATACCCCACTGCCGGGAGGAAATAAACATTATACCCCGCTGCCTGGAGGAAATGAACATTATACCCCACTGCCTGGAGGAAATGAACATTATACCCCACTGCCGGGAGGAAATGAACATTATACCCCGCTGCCTGGAGGAAATGAACATTATACCCCACTGCCTGGAGGAAATGAACATTATACCCCACTGCCGGGAGGAAATGAACATTATACCCTGCTGCCGGGAAGAAATGAACATTATACCCCGCTGCCGGGAGGAAATGAACAATTTACCCCGCTGCCTGGAGGTAATTAACATTATACCCCACTGCCGGGAGGAAATGAACATTATACCCCACTGCCGGGAGGAAATGAACATTATACCCCGCTGCCTGGAGGAAATGAACATTATACCTCACTGCCTGGAGGAAATGAACATTATACCCCACTGCCGGGAGGAAATGAACATTATACCCTGCTGCCGGGAGGAAATGAACATTATACCCCGCTGCCGGGAGGAAATGAACAATTTACCCCGCTGCCTGGAGGTAATTAACATTATACCCCACTGCCGGGAGGAAATGAACATTATACCCCGCTGCCTGGAGGAAATTAACATTATACCCCGCTGCCGGGAAGAAATGAACATTATACCCCGCTGCCGGGAGGAAATGAACAATTTACCCCGCTGCCTGGAGGTAATTAACATTATACCCCACTGCCGGGAGGAAATGAACATTCTACCCCGCTGCCTGGAGGAAATGAACATTATACCCTGCTGCCTGGAGGAAATGAACATTATACCCCACTGCCGGGAGGAAATGAACATTATACCCCGCTGCCGGAAGGAAATAAACATTATACCCCGCTGCCGGGAGGAAATGAACATTATACCCCGCTGCCGGTTTCCGTTAAGGGGGTGGTGCTGGCTCTTGTTCAGTCACCGCTCTGTGTATGGAGAGCAGCGGCTGTAACCATACCCCCCACACTGACAACTCCCTCTTAACGCAGCAAGGGGTGTGGTTACAGACATTGCTCTCCATACACAGAACAGTGACCTTCTTCAGCACTGACACCATGACTGAAACCGGAATTTTTTTCAAAGCAGGGGGGGTTTAATGTGCAGATGCTGGGTAGGTTCCAAATGCTATTAACCTGCAGATTAATTCCATATCTGCAAGTTATTATCGTGTCTCCACGTGACAGGTTCCCTTTAAAGAAATTATACAGAATTTATAAAACAAACAAACCATGTTTGCGTTTTTTCATGTTCTGCACTAGCCCTTTTCTTGGACTTTATCTGGTATCCCAACTTTGACCTTTTCTTATGATTGAAGATGACCTCCAATATTAGACATGGCCTGTGAACAATGGGGGCGCTGTTTCAGCCCCTGTTTGAACATAGTGGCAGTAAAACATAATTGATTTGAAGTTTTCATTTGTTGTGCTTGTGTTCTGGTGATCAATGTGCCATGGTGAGGACACCCTATCCCATGATATATGTTGATAGAAGGAACACCAGTTGAGATGCTATACAAACTTTGCGTTTCATTACGTAATGTTATAATCTGATATATGGGTAATAATGCCAGGTTGTCTTCTGCCCCAACAGTGAAACAAACTTCCATAATTACACCTTAATCCCACTGAAGGAAGAGTTCAGCCGGGGACGTGGATTAGAAGTAGGAGCTCGAGCCTGGGATAAGGGTGATGTTCTGCTTTTCTTCTGTGACGTTGATATCTATTTCACACCGGGGTTTCTGGACACATGTCGACTCAATGCAGAAGCTGGTGAGTATACAAATTTGTCTAAAAATTAGAAAGGACTTTCCAAAATAAAGGAATACAAGGATCACAAGTATCCGTTAGTCTCTTGCACTCCACTACTCCCACCAGGCTTTGCTTGCACCCTTCCTAATCCACCCCAATACTTATTGTGGGGTTTGAGCAGTAAGAAATAGGTGGATTATTAGTAGTTTTATTTTCCTTCTAAGGAATTTGTAAATGTATCGTAACTATATCCACCACCCACCATAGTCCTAATTCCTTGACCGCCTAGGGGGGTTGTTGGGGAATCTGTTGTAGTATTCTCCTTGCTCTGCACTAATTGTAGTCATCACTTATACCATCCTAGTACCACGTAACGGAAACAAGGGACAGTACTGCCATCTGAGGAGGTGAACAAGCTGTTTTGTTTTTTTTTTATATGTGAGAACCATGGAAGCTGAAATTAAAGACTATCTTCTAAATCATGAGAAACGTCCATAAAACTACATAGTGCACAGGTGAAAAGAAAAATGTAAGATGTTCAGTGACCACAGCAAGCTTTTCATACCGTTAGGTCCAGAAATATTTGGACAGTGACTCAATCTTTGTGATTTGGCCTCACCATGCCACAATTTTTCTTTATTTTTTTTTTTTAATTTTCAAATGAAATCAGGGAGATGTGATTGAAGTGGAGACTCCAGGTTTAATTAAAGCAGTTGAACAAATATGCTATGAAATGTTAAGGAATTGCGACTATGTTTCTACAAAGCCTCCTCATTTCAGGGGCTCAAAAGTAATTGGACAAATCACCTTTATCATAAATAAAATGTTCATTTTTAATACTTTGTAGAGAATCCTTTGCAGGCAATAACTGCCTGAAGTCTTGAAGCCATGGACATCTCTAAACCCTGGGTATACTCCTTTGTGATTCTTTGCCAGGCCTTTACTGTAGTTGCTGGTTTGTGGGGCTTTCTACCTTAAGTTTTGTCTTAACCATGTGAAATGTATGCTCAATAGGGTTCAGGTCTGGTGATTGACTAGGACATTGCAGAATATTCCACTTCTTTGCCTTTAATAATCTCCTGGATTGCATTCACAGTATGCTTTGAGTCATTGGATGGCACTTCACAGTACAGATAGACAATCAACCTTGCTGCATTTCATTGAATCTGAGCAGAAAGTACAGCCCTATACACTTCAGCATTCACCCATCTGCTTCTGTCTTCAGTCACATCATCAATAAACACTAGTGACCCAGTGCCATTGGAAGCCAGTGGATGCAGTGTGCCGATCATTAGCCGTCCCAAGCCTTCTTCATACTTTCTTCTTCCCATCACTCTGGTGCAGGTTGATATTCGTTTCTTCTGTCCAAAGAATGCTCTTCCAGAACTGTGCTGGCTTCTTTATTAGATTTTTTTTGGCTCTTCTATTTTAAAGGCTGATTAATTAATGTTTGCACCTTGTGGTGAACCCACTGTATTTGCTCTTATGAAGCCTTTTCTTTATGGCAGACATAGGCACTAAAATGCCTATTTCCTGGAGAATGTTCTTCACTTGGGTGGATGGTGCGAAGGGGTTTTTCTTCACCATGGAAAGTATTCTGTGATCATGCACCCGTTGTCATCCATGGACATAAAGGCATTTTTGGACCCCCAAGCTCACCATTGCGCTATTTTTTTTTTCTCCGTATTGTACCAAACTATTGTTTTGGCCACTCCTAACATTTGTGTTATCTCTCTGATGGTTTTCTTCTTTTTTAATTTTTCAGGCCAATAATGGTCTGTTTTCTTCCATTGAGAGCTCCTTTGCACATGTTTTCGGTTCACAATGGTAGCTTCGAAATGCAAATACCACCCCTGGATTCCACTCCAGACATTTTATCTGCTTAATTGATGATGGATTAATAAGGAAATAGCCCATGCAGCCTATTAGGCCCTGTACACACTAGAAAATGGAATTTTCTTAAGAAAATTCAGCACCCTCTGAAAGATTACCGCACCTGTGGCAAAAAACTGCAGCAAACCGCACCCAAAAACCGCATGCGGTATTGCCGCGGTTTTTCTGCTGGTTGGTACCTGGTTTTTTTTATGCCTTCAATGCAATAGACGCTGCCATTACTAATCTTGGACTTAGTGGCAGCTATGGGCCGTGCTTATAGCACTCATCTCAAGGGAAGTGATTCTTCTTTATGGTCTATTATGACTAATATGCTTATCTGGCAATATGGTGTATATTACAGTTTTCTGGAGTTAAGGGGGGGTATTTTGAGCTGATGTGCTATCTGTTAGGCTATGTGCGCACGTGTGCGTATTACATGCAGTTACGCTGCGATCTGCAGCGCAGCGTAACTGCATGCATCCTGCGTCCCCTGCACAGTCTATGGAGATTGTGCAGGAGCCGTGCGCACGTGGCATATTAGAACACAGCAATTCGGCTGCTGCCCGAAACGCTGCGTTCTAAGAAGTGACGTGTCACTTCTTCCGTGCGGTTTGCATGCTGTCTATAGGGAGAGGCAGCATGCAGAGCGCACGAATCTGCCGGCACCATGCGCTTCAGAACAGAGCTTTTCAGCTGCGCTCTGAAGCGCACCTTTTAGGTGCGGTGCAGTGCACACATAGCCTAACTATCAGTGGAGCCATTCACTTTATTGCCAGGACATTGTATACATTTGTTTACCTTTGGTATTTTGTCCCTGTGTAAAGTATACAACAATTAAGGGCTGTGAAAAGGCATTATTATTTGGTCACGTTAATAGAGGACTGGGACCTAAGCTATATCTTTCAAGGTGACAGCTTTTTACTGTTATGCATGAACATTAGCAAGTAGTCTCTGTATAAGAGACACAATTACCCCACTCCAGAATAATTAATATCTGTCACTATTGTATGTGGTTGGTGTTTTTTTTCTATGTTGGTAGGGTGATCCAGGGGTGAGTGAGGGTGAGCCGACGTGGAACGGGGGCACTCAGATAAGTTAGAGTGTCATACCCTTCGTTGGTAGGCAGGGGCTATAACAGGGAAGCAATAGAGAAATGATAGTCCAATATTAATTGGCACTTACCCTACTGCCCCAGCCTCAGAAGGTTTCGGCTACCTCACATCACATTGTGTCCTCCTTATTTTTTGGTATTTATCTGTTTCCCCGGGCAATTTTAATTCCACTAATAAAGAAATGTTTTATATGGATATGTTATGTACTGTTGTTAATTGGCTTTGAGTATTCCAAGATTATTGGCTTTGTGAACCCAGCTATGGGCTGTCATTAGCTCCTTATTACCCCAATTGCCACTGCATCACGGCAATCGGGAAGAGCCGGTAACACGCTGGGACTGTCGCATACTGGATGCGACATTCTCTGGGCAGTTGTGGGCTGATATTCTTGGCTGCGGGAGGGGGGGGCATTAACCATGGCCCTTGCCTTCCCCAGCCTGAGAATAGCAGGCCTCCGCTGTTTGCTTAACTTGGCTGGACGATAAAAATATGGCGGAGCCCACGTTTTTGTTTTTCGTTTTTTAATTTTAATATGTACGTTTCTGATTTCTATGTGTCAGTGCATTACATATGTATGCGTCTGTGTGTGTGTGCGTGATATGTGTGTGATTACTCTGCTCAATTTTCTCTTCCTCTCCTAATGACATCACTTCCTTGCAAAACTCAGGGTAGTGATGATCACTAGGTTCCGAAAAACGCGAAATACCGTGCGTATAACGCAATGAAACGCACATAATTTGCTATCTGCAATATTCCCTGCGGTATTTCATGATTACATTAGTCAATGGAGTAAAATACCGCAGGTACCTGGGCAAAAGAAGTGACATACACATTGATTCCACAGCGGAAATTCCGCAGCAAAACCTGTTGGTAAAAGAAACGCAGTGTGCGCACAGCATTTTTTTTTTTTTTTTTTTTTTTTTACCATCGGTGTTGCTGAGGAAGGACTGCAGCAAGGTTAGGAACATTTTCTGCAGCAAAACTGCAATAAAAACGGCAGTGTGCGCACAGGGCCCTAACCCATTAACGACTCACGACGTACTGGGTACGTCATGGATCGTGTCACTATCATCGCGATAACCGTGTGATAACAGCTGACGTGTGCCTGCATGTTATGAGTGGAATCGCATTCCACCCGCAACTTTTAACCCCTTACATCTCGCTGCCAGAATCTGGGAGCGAGATGTATATGCGCGCGGCCATTACTTTTACTTACCACTGCCCCCACTGGAAGTCTTGTGCGTGATCACGTGACTTCCGGTGGTTGCCATGGTAGCACAGGGTCATGTGATGACGCCTGTAGCTAACATGAGTCACTTTCTCTCAATGGCGGCATAGTGCCAGCACTGAGAGTAAGCAGCATATCTGCAGTTCTCGGCTCTGTAGCTGAGATCTACAGATATAGCAGAGCGATCGGATTGTTGATTCATATAGCCCCCTAAGGAGACTAGTGAAGTAAGAAAAAAAAATAAAAAAAAAAAAAAACCCAAAAAACCTAAAAGTTCAAATCACCCCCCCCTTTCGCCCCATTGAAAATTAAAGGGGTTTGTTTGGGGTCTACAAACTCACACCGACCTCAGGCATCACACCCATACATCAGTTTTATCATATAGTGAACATGGTTAATAAAATATCCCAAAAACTGTTGTGCGATCACACTTTTTTTGCAATTTTTCCACACTTGGAATTTTTTTGCTGTTTTCCAGTACACTATATGGTAAAACTTATGGTTTCATTTAAAAGTATAACTCATCCCGCAAAAAAACAAGCTCTCGGAAGAAGGGGAACAAAAAACCCCCCAGAAAAACGGAAACCGCCTGGGGGCTGAAGGGGTTAAAGAGCTTTTGAGATAACTGTCCTTTACTTTTGGTCCCTTGAAATAGAGGCAGCTACATATTAAAGAACTGTAATTCCTAAACCCTTACTCAATTTAGGATGTGAATACCCTCAAATTAAAGTGGAGTGTCTGCACTTTGAGCTCATATTCATAGTATGTTGAATATGTTTTGTTAAATAGCTAAATTGCTCAAACTTGTGTCGCTGTCCAAATATCTCTGAACCTAAAACTGTAAGGGGTACTTCTCACATAGCGAGATAGCTAGCGAGATTGCTGCTGAGTCACAGGTTTTGTGACGTACCAGTGACTTCATCAGTGATCTCGTTGTGTGTGACACTAAGCAGCGACCTGGCCCCCTGCTGTGAAATAGCTGATCGTTACACACTGTTCTGGTTCATTCTTTGGTCGTTGGGCTCCCGCAGGGCAGCACGCATCGGTGTGTTTGACACCTTACCCAACAACCTCATTCGCGACTCACGTAGGCGTGCATCTTCGTTGTTTTGCGCGCCCTCTCTGTTCTGATTGGTGAACGCTACTGCGTTCAGATTGGCCGCTTCCATCCTCTGTTTTGGCTTGTAGATCGCAGTGCATTTCAGAGGGCTGAATTCACTTGTCCCGGACCGCGTGTAGCAGCAGAACGTAATACAGTCCATTCTGCATCGGGACTGTAGGATGGACAAGGATGGAGAAGTATGGAAGTGCTATTATGTTGCCTTCTGTAAAGGCAAGGCCACCCAGTCACAACGCAGTTACGACCACCAATTGGAGCAGAGGAGGCGCGGAAAAGGCAATGTAGGTGCATGCCTATGTTCAAATCAAGATTTGAATCGTGCTATGTGACAGGGTCCCGACGACCGCCGTATCGTTGCTGCGTCGTTGGGAAGATCTGACTGTTTGACAGCTCACTAGCGACCCTGTAGCGACGTACCAGCGATCCTGACCAGGTCGTATCGTGGTTGGAATCGCTGGTACATCGTTTAGTGTGACGGTACCCTTACTTTCCATACAGGGCAGATTAGAGGACTAGGAACCCCTGGGAGAGAATGCAACTTGTCTGTTTTATTCGGGATTATCACTGCTCCTGTGAGATTGGGATCTTGGAACCACTAGAGATAATGGCATTAATCCTTTCACTATCTTTGACCTCCACAAGACCTTTGACCCTTTTTCTTTCCTAAATGGAAGGGTATTAATATCAATTTTAGGCCATGTCAACACACAACTGATATTCTCAATTGAATTGATTTTTTTTTCTCTGCATGTGAATAAAGTTTTCTAAAACCCATTTTGATCCTACAGTATATACTGTACTGTACTTTGTAGCAGATTTTAGGAGCAAGTTCTCATTGAAGTATTCTTACATTATTGTGGTGCTGTTCCCTACTAATTTGCATTTATAATGGTGGCAGGAAGGCCCCAATTTTTTAACTTCTGATATGTCATTATATCTCTCTTATTGTAGGTAAGAAAGTGTTCTACCCTGTTGTGTTTAGCCTTTACAATCCTGCTATTGTGTATGCCAATCTAGAGGTGCCACCTCCTGTGGAGCAACAGTTGGTAAGTACTTGTGCGTCATGTGGAGACATGATAAATATTGGGGACCAACTCCTTTAGAAACCATTTCTTAAATTTGCATTGGAAGTAGCATGTTGTGTCCCATAACAATATATTACAGCAGTTTTTGTTCCGCCAAATACTCAAGTTTGACAGATTACCCTTTTTTCAGTATGGTATTATTTAGGTTCTCTTACGTCCTCCTTAATTGGCCAAAGGGGACAGCAAGTAACCCCACCTATAGCCTGGCGGTGGTAAAGTGTTACATGTGTATAGAGAACATATACACTGGTGCCCTTTTAGAATACAGTAGGTTATATAGTAATATAGTAACCAAATAATATAGTAACTAAAGAAAAGCTATACTGGAAAGTAGTTATAAAAGTAAACAGGAGAAAAAACTAATTCAGATTATCAGGATTTACTGCACGTGCCACGTGCACACGAGTTTTTGGTGCGTTTTTAACCTTAGTATTTGTAGCCAAAACCAGCAGTTTAATAGCCAGATGAAAAGTATAAAAGAAACGGGCACCACGCCTGCATGTTTTATCCACTCCTGGTTTTGGCTTACAAATAGTGAGGTGAAAAATTCACCAAATACTCAATGTGTGTACGTGTCCTAAAGAAATAGGTTTGTTGAAATTCAGCAGAGATAATTAGCCCTGCTAATGTCCTTAAATTTCAGCCAGTAAAAAGTAAGGATAGACTTAATGGGTGTGGTGTAACAAAGTTTGTGTCCTACTGCAGACACAGCAAAGGAGGAGACTTGTGCTGCAGTTAGTTGTTTTACAGCCAGACATTAGATTGTGAACAAGAGGGAAATGGTTGGATGGCTGAGCTCCTACGACAGAGAAGATTTATTGTAGACACCAGTGCTGCCCCCATAAGTGACTGGCATCCAGACAACACTATGCACTAACAGTGCGCTTTGCACTATTGCTATCTGTTTACTACTGCGCTGAGGCAGCAACACAGAACGCGCTGTAATTGTGCATATAGCACAATGACAGCACGTAGGGTCTAGCGCAGCCCTGGAAATGAGTCCCTTATGATGCTTTGTTTCTGGGAGGTGTTAGAGGCTGTGGCAGTGACCACAGTCACTGTCCCCTGATGATGCTTTGTTTGAGTATCTTAGGATGCACTGAAATTCTCAAACAAAGTGTCATCACACAGGAAATGGGAAAAGTACAATAACAGTTACAGTGTAGTTGGGGAACAGTAGGGATATTTTAATGTAAGTGTATTAGAAATAATTTTAGATTACAGCACTAAATATTTAGGGATTTAGATTAACATTTTTGAGTTGAGAATAAGGCTTTTTTTATTCTACATATTCTACATATATTGTGTTTGTTTGAGAAGTGGTCATCTGAGAAATGGACCTTTTTAAACTGAAATGTTTTACAGTTGAACTTCAAGTTGAGTACTTTTCTAATATATTCCTATTTTTGTTAGAATAATTGAAGATTTCCTAAACTTCTTTTCATATATTTTCATTTCTAAGGTTCACAAGAAAGACTCTGGATTCTGGAGAGATTTTGGGTTTGGGATGACTTGTCAGTACAAATCAGATTTCCAGACCATTGGTGAGTAGTAGAAGGAAAAGCCAGTCATTTATTCTGTACATTGCATAGTTTCTTTTCTTCAGTTTACATTTCTTCTACTTTAACTGCCTACTTTACATTCTAAATTGGAGGATAGTGATGTTATAAAAAAAAAGTCATAAGATCCATTTTTTCCATTTTCACTTTCAGCTTGCACATGACTGGTCACTTTGGGTAATGCCCATTCACCCAGCTGGCAGCCACTGACAGTGACCGATCTGCTTTTGTGACAACAAAAACATTCATGCCAATAGTATATCATTAAACTTTTGTGTGTCTGACCCTCAATGCAATATTTAGGGGTTGTCTGGTAAATGTGGGATAAATGTATTTGGAGGCAAAACGTCTGTTAATGCAATGTATTCTAGCATACCTTGGGGAGTCTTCTACTAGAAATGTATGTCACCAGTGGGGGAATATAAAAGATCTATGTATCCATGTTCCCTATATGTTATTTTCTTATTGAAAATGCACTCTTGGGTATTATTTAATGCAGTAAATTGATGATGGATAAGTCGATTAAAAAAAATCTGACGTTTGAGGAAAAAAAGATTTAAAAATACACCTAAAGCAAAAAAAAAAAAAAAATATAGCAAACTCAATTAAAATATGAGCAATTTTAAACCCAGATTGTAAATGCACAATAAATATAATTGTTTAATATCTGTTACATCAGTAAGTGCCAGACACTGTCATCCACTAAAGGTCGCTTTACACGCAACGACATCGCTAACGAGATATCGCTGGGGTCACGGAATTCATGATTCACATCCGGCCTCGTTAGTGACGTCGTTGCGTGTGACACGTACAAGCGACCGCTAACGATCCTACTTACCTCAAATATCGTTGACACGTCGTTCATTTTCCAAATGTCGAACTTCTGGGACGCAGGTTGTTCGTTGTTCCTGAGGCAGGACACAATGCTACGTGTGACACCCCGGGAATGATGAACAACAGCGTTCCTGCATCATCCGGCAACGAGGTGGGAGTGTCGATAATGCAGCTGCTCTCCGCCCCACCGCTTCTATTGGTGGGCTGCTGTGTGACGTCGCCGTGATGCCGCACGAACCTCCCCCTTAGAAAAGTGGTTGTTCGTCGGCCACAGCGACGTCCTTAGTAAGGTATGTGCGTGTGACACGCATTACCGATATTGTCCGTCACGGGCAGCGATTTGCCCGTGATGCATGAACGACGGGGGGCGGGTGCAATCTCGCTAACGATGTCGCTGCGTGTAAAGCAGCCTTAAGGATGTTCAATAATTCCTTATGTGATTCTTGTCTGCCATTGTCCAAAGAACTGGTGAATTCTAAAAGTAATATTCTGTTATTCCTGTATAAACAATTGGCTTGCCTCCATCTAGAGCTGGTGAAGGACACGTATTATTTCACACTTCTTGTTACATCCTCTGCTGATCAGTTATTATTGTTGGTATTTTTGCAGGTGGATTCGATTTGGAGGTCCGAGGGTGGGGAGGAGAGGATGTTCACCTTTACAGAAAATATCTCCATGGGGAACTGATTGTCGTCCGTACTCCAGTGCCTAGCCTGTTCCATTTGTGGCATGAGAAACATTGTGTGGATGAACTGACCCCGGAGCAATATCGGATGTGCATTCAGTCCAAGGCTATGAATGAGGCATCCCATCCACATCTCGGAATGCTGGTTTTCCGGGAGGAAATCGAGGCCCATTTGCGCAAACAAGCCTTCAAGACAAATAATGAGTCCGAGCCATGAGCAAATACATTTTACATGGAAGATGAACATTGATCCTTGATTGTAGGCTGCTAATAAAGCGTAGACAATTTGTTTATGATTATGGGACCTGTGCAGGGCCAAAGGATGGCAATACCCTCCGAGTCTGATACTGTATGATTAGGCGGTACTGGCAGAATTTCATAGCAGGGATCTTAGAGCACAACAAACCTGCACACCAGGTCTTTTTTTGCCCATCCAGCACTAATCTGGTTAATATTTAACAATGTTGAACTAATGTTAAAGACATATCATCTTTCCTTATTGCCAATGCTCATTAAGTATGCCGTAAATCAGTGCAAAAAAGGGAACTAAATGGTACTTTGAGGCCTGCTGGCACGAAGCCTTAATACTTGAGAGCTCAAAAAATGTTTGTACTCCATGTAGTACAATGAAAAGTTAGCAAGTACTGTATATGTATGTATGTAGGTGTGTGTATATGTATGAATATATAATATATATATATATTGCACACATCATATCACACCTGCACCATTTTTTATATATACATTTTGGTACCAAAATCAACCCACCACTCTAGATGCCACTACACTGCGTATTACTTATCCTTCAAATACAATAATGGTTATGCAAACAAGTAAAGGAGTTTGCCAGAAACTGGTGCAGACTCAATTTTTCCTTTTTTTTTTCAGTGCAAGCTTGAGAATAAAAGTGCAAGCGCAGATTATTAGCTTGTGCTACTTTACAGCATTTCAAAATTAAAACGACACACAAATTGTTCCATAGGTTAGCAAATACTTTTCTATATTGATTTAGAAAGTTCTCAAGTATGAACCTCCCAAGATTCTCATTGATC
The DNA here is from genome assembly GCF_048569485.1 of Anomaloglossus baeobatrachus. NCBI lineage: Eukaryota > Metazoa > Chordata > Amphibia > Anura > Aromobatidae > Anomaloglossus > Anomaloglossus baeobatrachus. Next base: position 187,039,441 of record NC_134357.1, on the reverse strand, counting down.
AAAATGGGAGCAAAAAACTGTAAAGCATTTATAAAGTTGTTAAAGTGAATTTATCAGCTGCTTTTTGCTATACAGTGTGTCCACCCATATCCTGTCCACTGCCATTAACTTGAGAACGGCAGCAGCTATAGGCATAGAAGTGGTGTCTAGGTATAGTAAAGTAGCCATGCGCTACGCAATGAAACCACCTATAGCGCCACCTGGTGGAAAACAACGGAGTTAGCATTTTTATCTTGAAAACGGAACGAGATAGAGAAAAAAGCGTATTAAAAAAATTGTAGGGCATCATCAATTCGATACGAATCGACACCTTGCATACAGAAATGCTATGATATGAGACTCATGACCCTCCCAAAACATTGAATGCTGGTCACACATATGGCGCTCATTTAACTTTGATGCTCAAAGTGGCCACCGTCAGCTGCAATGCACATGTGGACTCTGGACAGCATACTGTATCTTGCTGCACATTGTGCAATATGGTAGGTGACACGTTTGCACAAGCATCTGTGATACGTCGTCGTAGGTCCTGCAATGTTGGTGGAGGGGTCGCATACACCTGCTGTTTGATGTGACCTCACAGAAAAGTCCAATGGGGTCAGGTCAGGTGAGTGTGGAGGCCACTCCACACAGCCACCATACCCAATGACTTGTAGGAAGGTCTCCACGAGGTATCGCTTCACGTCTGCAGCCTTGTGAGTTTTACACGTTCTAATCATAGCATTTCTGTATGCAAGGTGTCGATTCGTATTGAATTGATGATGCCCTACAACTTTGTAATTCACTTTTTTTCTCTATCTCGTTCCGTTTTCGAGATAAAAATGCTGACTCCGTTGTTTTCCACCAGGTGGCGCTATAGGTGGTTTCATTGCATAGTGCATGGCTACTTCACTATACCTAGACACCACTTCGATGCCTATAGCTGACGCCATTCTCAAGTTAATGGCGATGGACAGGATATGGTGGACACACTGTATAATCTGAGAGCATCACAATATAGTGCCACAAAGCCTGATTCTAGCGATGTATCACTTACTAGACTACTTAATGTAATTTTTATACAATGTAGCGAAGACCTTCCAGCTCTGTATAATCCCATCTACAGGTAGTGATAAACTCCTGCTAATTAAATACTAATTGTATTAAAACTACTACACACAGCCTATTAAGTGACATGCCTGGAATCAGGCTCTCAGCTCCTACATTATATTGCTTGCAGACTACATAGCAAAAACTTGTTTACAGATTCCCTTTAAATATTCATTTTTAATAATATTTTTCAGATTGTGAAATATTTGTAGGTAGTATCACACAATTCTTTTACCTTTTTAGTATAATTCTGCACACTTTACACCAACAGAAAGGTTGAATAAACATTATAGGGAGGTAATTGACCTTCCACTATATAGACGTTGAATTGAGATGGGAAGATGATGGATAGGGCTGCTCTAGCTGGCTAGAAATCCCATCCGGCCGGATAAAATAACGTAAAACTCTGAAGGATTGGCTGAAGCCCCTGATAACTAACACTGATACTAGTGGTGACCCAAATTACAGAGTCCGCACAGGCACACCTGTGTGTTCTACCTAGTTTTGGTAACAAAACATCTGTATGCAATATTCCCTGGTTTTACAAACCTGCCAGATTTCGGTACTTTGCATTAGAAGACGTCTGTGTTCGGCCTGGAGTTCATGGATGGATAAGGTTACAATCTTTTATATGTGGACTGCCACACATTCCCTATAAAGGATGATGCTGTAATTCTGATATCACTGCTCCAGTGTCTTTCTCCCCATTATATCCTGATTATTGAAACCAGTATTATGTTAAAGGTAAGAGATGAAGACTGCGATCATGTGAAGTATTGTTTTATACCTGATATTGTATTTTTAATTGACTTTTTTACTTGTCTTGGCCTAGTAGTTCGAAATGCCATTTCTGCAAATCTAAAACCACAAGACAGATCAACATTTACCAAAGAGCTTCAGCTTTTTAGTAGATGACCAGTAGTAGAAACTCTGCAGACAAGACTAGACTTTGTGTCGCTACAAGCGCATTGAGAAATAAAATTATTTTTTTCTATGGATTGTGAGTGATTGCTGTGTTATTATTGGAGCCTGGTATCCGTCATAGCGGACAGCTGCTGGAATAAACCTAAAATCCACAATATCCAATTTGTGTGATTGGCACATAACTAATTGGGCCAAAAGGATATGGGCACTAACTCCAAAGCAATGGCAGAAACAACAAAGGACAGGGAGTATAACATGCAAGTAAATTTATTTAAATTTCAAAGTGACAGAAAAGCATGTAGCAAAATTTACATATACAAAACTGGACTGAGGAAAGCTATAAATGCATATACAGTGGAACCTTGGATTACGAGCATAATTGGTTCCGGGAGTGAGCTCTTAAACCAAGTTACTCTTATATCAAAACGAATTTTCCCATAGGAAATAATTGAAACAGACAATTCGTTCCACAACCCAAAAATATTTACTGTATTTATACAAAATTATTACAGTAATACAAAATAATGTCCTGTATTCATATAAAATTATTACAGTACACTAATACAAAATACTGTACAGTGAAAAGAATATAAAACATTATACTGCACGTTAGCTTACAATAGAATTGTTGGTGTGCGGGAGAAAGAATATAAGCAATGTGCTGTACTGGTTAGCAGAAAGAAAGTACAATACTGTATCCACAAAGGCAACTTGATAGATATGCTATATAGTATATACTGTACTGTGCAATGGTATACTGTACACAGTACATATGGACAGAAAGTTACCTCTTGAGCGGGTCAGAACACGGTTGAAGAATGGAACCGGAAGTGTGCACTTTGAATTTGCTCTTATTGCAAAGCATTGCTCTTAAACCAAGTTACAAATGTGTAAAAAGCTTTGCTTGTCTTGCAAAACGCTCTCAAACCAAGTTACTCTTCATCCAAGGTTCCACTGTAATCTTGTAGAAATGGCAAAAATATATGAGCACAGTATTGGGTCAGCAGATGGATAGATGGTTAAGTAAAAATAGTGGATAGGTAAAGATCAAAACCTACATATCTGGTTATTAAAGTGCATGTGCATATATGATAGCTGAAAAACCAAACCAACTACAAAAAAATCCGTACAGCGATAATATCATGCAAGTGGTGGCAATACAATATATTTCAAATCATTGCTGCATAATGTTGTAAAGTGACTGTGCAGTTTAACATCTAAACCACCAACATGGTCAGAAAAGATCGCACAGAGAGTATACCTACACCATCCACCTCACCCACGACTTCAAGACCCCCCACCTACGTTTCGCTTTTCTTGATATTAAATATGCCAAGTAATGAAGACAGCTTCCTCAGGTGAATGTATCAATGCGGCATGGGGACGAAGAGTTTTTGTATGCATATGGCCCGATCATTAGTGGCCCCAGCTGTATAAACTGCTCCTGCGCACTTCATTGTAACAAGTCTCATCCAGCCGCATGTATGGCACAAGAGCATATCAGCGAGGCCAGAGAGCGGCAGCAATGGAGATCCAAGTGAAACTGCGCATTCTTTTCTCTGACAAATAGTCTCGCCAAAATAGGATGACTATGTAAATCTAAGTTGACATTTCCAGTAATCATCCGTTAGAACGAATCCTGCAGAGATCCGCTGGCAAAAATGTTCTGCAGACACAACTTTATTGTCCGTTGTTAAATAACTGATGTCTGTTGGATCCATATTTTTTTTTTTTTTAACATGGAAGTCTGTGGAGAACAGATCCGTTAGCAGATTGCTATTTAGTCATCTGTTATTCTTGCATTTGTAACGGATACGTTTTTTGTTTTTTTTTACAGGATTCGTTTCAAATGGAACTAACAAGTAATCAGTTAACGGATCAGTTCTCCATAGACTCAAGTGTTAAAAAAAATGGATCCGACAGACATTATTTTGCCAACAGAGCTCTGCAGGATCCATTCTAACGGATGATTACAGGACGTGAACTCTGCCTTATACACTAGCCATTGCCTTAATGCAAACTAATCGGGGGGATAGCAAGAAACCATTGGTCCTCACGCAAATACCTTCAGCAATAATTGAAGATCAAAACAGGCAATTTTTCACTCTAGTCTTTGAGAGGGCATGTGGCAGTGAGACGTGTCTGATTCATTAAGAGGTGCCGCTTCAAATTGGCCACCAGTGTAAGATTTGTGTCATAAGGTACACCACAGCTCATCATGAATTAGACCAGTAGGTGTCACTATGGCCCAGCATCGTCTATTTTGGCAAAAATGGCAGAAGCTATCCTGAGAATTGTTTTGGTCTATCTTCATCTTAGTTGGGCAAAATTTGCGTCGGGGTGGGTGTGAAGCGTGATCTCTTACTATGTGCCTGATATAAGGTACATTTTCCTGTGCTCACCACATTTATTACATATATGTATGTGCAATAGCCCTTTCAATGCTGCACTGTGCTGGCCATATAGCCCCCTTTACTCTGCATTGTGCTGGCCATATATTTATGATTTGTGTGCAATAGCCTTCTCTTTCTCTAAATACTGCAAAATATATGCAAGTGTGTACAGTCCCTGACAGAAGTTCTGTCTCTTATCCATGTTATGTAAATAAAAGCTTATAACCTGACTTTAAATTCATCCATTGGTTTTATAAATTACTCTTTTGAATGCTAAAACCCTCCCAAAATTGGTTTAGGTTATGAAAATAAAGTTGCTGCAAAGCTGAAATATTGATCATTTAATGAACACAAAAAGGTCAGATTTTGGCAAGACAAAAGTTTTGTCGCCCATAGAAAGTAATGTGAAATTCAAACAAATAATTAACTTCTAATACAAAGATATGTTGCATAACATTGGTGAATGAAGTTGTGGTGCTATTACAGCCATATTTAATATTTTGTGTGACTTCCATAAGCTTGAAGGACTGCATCCATGCGGTTCAACAATGATTCATACAATTTATTGATGAAGTCATCAGGAATAGCAAAGTCTTCCATGCCTCCCAGAGTTCATCTAGATTCTTTGGTTTTGTCTTCCAAGCTTCCTCTTTCATCCTACCCCAAACATGCTCAATGATGTTCATGTCTGGTGACTGGGCTGGCCAGTCCTTGAGCACCTTGATCTTCTTTGCCAGAAGGAACTTTGTTGTAGAGATGGATGTATGAGATGTAGCACCATCCTGCTGCAGAAATTGACCCCTTTAATGATTGGGAATGTAAGAGGTAGCTAATACTTCTTGATATTTTAGGCTATTGATATTGCCTTCCACCTTGCAAATGTTTTGCATACTGAATGTAACCCCAGACCATGATCTTTCCACCACCAAACGTAACTGCTTTCTGGGTATATTTTGGATCCATATGGGCTCAAGTACGTCTCCTGCAGTATTTGCGGTGGCTGTGGTGTAATTCAACTAAAGATTCATCAGAGAAATCCACCTTCTGCCACTTTTCCAGCGTCCATCTCTTTAGCAAGCTGTGGGACTGCGCCACACGGTTTTTTAATTGCCTTTTGTTTAGTCATGGCTTCTGGGCACTGATTCGACTATGGAGGCCATTTAGAGACAGAATCCTACAAACTTCTAGTTGACACGGGGACCTGAGGTGACCAGGGATGGCGGAGCTCTGCTGCAGTGAAAGAGGGGCTGGCTTTGGATTTTCTAACCAACAAACGTTCCTCCTGAACAGTTGTCTTGCGGGGTCTGCCGGACCTGGGCTTGTCAAAAACATCTCCAGTCTCTTCAAAATCTTTTTCTAATTCTTTGTACTTGACGCTGAGACACATTAAAGGTGCAAGCCACCTCTGCAGTGGATCTGGTCTTCAGCCTCTTGATAATCAAGGCTTTGGTCACAGGGTGGATTTTTGGAATGTTGTCAGAGGTCAAGTTGCAGTTCAAGTGAACGTCTGGGGTGCTGGGTTTCTTTTTATACAGACCCACTAATTAAGCGATTATTTAGTGAGCACAGGTGAGGATGTAAACTAGGATTGGGTGCATTATATGACAAGGCGACAAAACTTTTGTCTTGCCAAAATCTGACCTTTCTGTGTTCATTAAATGATCAATATTTCAGCTTTGCAGCAACTTTATTTTCATAACCTAAACCAAATTTGGGAGGGTTTCAGTTTTCAAAAGAGTAATTTATAAAACCAATGGATGAATTTAAAGTCAGGTTATACATTTTTATTTACATAACATGGATAAGCGACAGAACTTCTGTCAGGGAGTGTAATAGCCATTTTAACACTACACTGATACTATTTTTGTGTTCAATCAAGTACTGTATTATTTATTGCCCGCATTAACTGTGCACTAGCACTTTCATTTATTTACTTATCCACTTACGGTTTCCTTAGTATTGCTATTTGATTGGTCTAAATATTCTCCTTATTTAAAGGGAATCAATCACCGGGATTTTCGTATATAAGCTAAAGCCAGTGCTATACTGGCACTATCAGGTTGATTCTATACTTACCTGTAGTGGTCAGCTCAGATGTTTAGGTTTTGAAATCCAAGAAAGTAAAGTTTATAAAATTAGCTGTTTGTTGAGTGACAGCAGCTGAGGATCAGATAATAGTGAGGGGGAATTCATAGTTATCCCCTCCCCATGTTAGAATTAGCATAAGTATTATACAAACGCTTCACTTTGTCTCTTTCAGGACCTGTGTAAGGTCATACCCATATGACCAGAAGTGGCGGGTCTCATCCAACAAAGCTAGATACCAGGTCACATGAGTATTACCTCACACAGATTCTGCAAGAGACAAAGTGACTCGTTTGTATAATACTTATGCTAATTCTAACAGGGGGAGGGGATATATATGAATGCCCCCCCCCCTTCCCGCCCCAGATATTATCTCATCCTTAGCTGCTTTCAGTCAAGAAGCTGCTGATTTTTATAAACTTTACTTTCTTTTACTTTACTTTTAAAACCTAAACATCTGAGCTGACCACTAAATGTATGTATAGAATCAGCCTGATAAAGCCAGTGCTATACTGGCACTAGGTTATATACGAAATCCTGGTGATTGGTCTAGATATTCTCCGTATTTAAAGGGAACCAATCAAATAGCAATACTAAGGAGACCGTAAGGTGATAAATAAATAAATGAAAGTGCTAGTGCACAGTTAATGCGGGCAATAAATAATACAGTACTTGATTGAACACAAAAATAGTAAACTTTACTTTCTTGGATTTTAAAACCTAAACATCTGAGCTGACCACTACAGGTAAGTATAGAATCAGCCTGATAGTGCCAGTATAGCACTGGCTTTAGCTTATCTACGAAAATCTTCATGATTAGTTCCCTTTATTTTTTGTATTCTTGCCACTATTGTTAAGCACTAGCACTTTTCTAGTGCACTATTTCTTTCAGACCCTGTTCTGGTTTATTTGCACACATGCACTTTATATTGTGCATTACATATGGTAATTTTTCCAATTTGCGTTGTGTAATAGCACAATGAGTACATTTTACCTTCATTATATAAACTTCATTTTATAGTGCACTCCATTTTTGTAGTACCACGTATGCCCGTTTTTTTGCCTGCTTATGCTGTTTTTTACTATATCTGTACCATTTTTGGTTGTGTCTGAATTCTGTATTTAGATTCCAGTCAGGAATGTGTCTTTATATTTCTTTTGTTGTCGGCTCTTTGTGGTCAGGACTCTGAAAAGATTGGCAAGATACTCAGTCCTGGCAGCCCTTGTACCCTGCTCCTACACTCTAGCTGGAGCTGTCTCGCATCTCCAACTGCAAACTCTCTGGTCAGGGCCGGCGTCAGCACCCGGCAAACCCGGGCAAATGCCGGGGCCCTGGAGAGCCGGGGGGGCCCACTCGGCCTCGTCAGTTCTCCTGTCCCTTGGCCGGGGCCCACTCGCCTTTACAGTTCTGCGGTCCCCGGCCGAGTTCCGGGGACCGCAGTCCTCGGCAGCAATCTGCGGCGCCGTCACTTTAAGGCGCGCAGACATCCTCGTTTGAATTTCATCTGTGGGCGGAGCTACCGCCTTCTCAGTCCCACAGATGAAGGAGGCGAGCTTCTGTCCGGCGCTGTGTGGGCCCCCTCTCCACCGTGACCTAATCGGGTAAGTGCCCTCCCCGCCTCCCCATTATAGGCCCCGGTGAGCTGCTTCTACCCCCTGGATGTATGCCCTGGCCCCTGCCAATGCCCCCACCCGCCGATTCCGCGGGTGTGGGCCCCGCCGAGCCGCTGGTGCTGGCCCCGCCGAGCCGCGGGTGCGGGCCCCGCCGAGCCGCGGGTGCGGGCCCCGCCGAGCCGCGGGTGTGGGCCCTGCCGAGCCGCGGGTGCTGCCAGTGCCGCGGGTGCTGTACCCGCCGAGCCGCGGGTGTGGGCCCTGCCGAGCCGCGGGTGCTGCCAGTGCCGCTGGTGCTGTCCCCGCCAAGCCGCGGGTGTGGGCCCCACAGAGCAGCAGAGTTGTGTGCATTTGTCTGAATGTAGCAGAGTTGTATGTGTTTGTCTGAATGTAGCAGAGTTGTATGTGTTTGTCTGTATGTAGCAGAGTTGTGTGTGTTTGTCTGCATGTAGCAGAGTTGTATGTGTTTGTCTGTATGTAGCAGAGTTGTATGTGTTTGTCTGTATGTAGCAGAGTTGTGTGTGTTTGTCTGTATGTAGCAGAGTTGTATGTGTTTGTCTGTATGTAGCAGAGTTGTATGTGTTTGTATGTAGCAGAGTTGTATGTGTTTGTCTGTATGTAGCAGAGTTGTATGTGTTTGTCTGTATGTAGCAGAGTTGTATGTGTTTGTCTGTATGTAGCAGAGTTGTATGTGTTTGTCTGTATGTAGCAGACTTGTATGTGTTTGTCTGTATGTAGCAGAGTTGTATGTGTTTGTCTGTATGTAGCAGAGTTGTATGTGTTTGTATGTAGCAGAGTTGTATGTGTTTGTCTGTATGTAGCAGAGTTGTGTGTGTTTGTCTGTATGTAGCAGAGTTGTATGTGTTTGTCTGTATGTAGCAGAGTTGTATGTGTTTGTATGTAGCAGAGTTGTATGTGTTTGTCTGTATGTAGCAGAGTTGTATGTGTTTGTATGTAGCAGAGTTGTATGTGTTTGTCTGTATGTAGCAGAGTTGTGTGTGTTTGTCTGTATGTAGCAGAGTTGTATGTGTTTGTCTGTATGTAGCAGAGTTGTATGTGTTTCTATGTAGCAGAGTTGTATGTGTTTGTCTGTATGTAGCAGAGTTGTGTTTGTCTGAATGTAGCAGAGTTGTGTGCATTTGTCTGAATGTAGCAGAGTTGTATGTGTTTGTATGTAGCAGAGTTGTATGTGTTTGTCTGTATGTAGCAGAGTTGTATGTGTTTGTCTGTATGTAGCAGAGTTGTATGTGTTTGTCTGTATGTAGCAGAGTTGTATGTGTTTGTCTGTATGTAGCAGAGTTGTATGTGTTTGTCTGTATGTAGCAGAGTTGTATGTGTTTGTCTGTATGTAGCAGAGTTGTATGTGTTTGTCTGTATGTAGCAGAGTTGTATGTGTTTGTCTGTATGTAGCAGAGTTGTATGTGTTTGTCTGTATGTAGCAGAGTTTGTGTGTGTGTTTGTCTGTATGTAGCAGAGTTGTATGTGTTTGTCTGTTTGTAGCAGAGTTGTATGTGTTTGTCTGTATGTAGCAGACTTGTATGTGTTTGTCTGTATGTAGCAGACTTGTATGTGTTTGTCTGTATGTAGCAGAGTTGTATGTGTTTGTCTGTATGTAGCAGAGTTGTATGTGTTTGTCTGTATGTAGCAGAGTTTGTGTGTGTGTTTGTCTGTATGTAGCAGAGCTGTATGTGTTTGTATGTAGCAGAGTTGTGTGTGTCTGTATGCAGCAGACTTGTGTGTGTGTGTGTGTGTGTGTCTGTAAGTGTATATGACTGTATATATTTGTCTGTTTATATGTATTTTTGTGAGTTTGTCTTTAAATATGTATATGTTCGTATCGGTGTCTGTGTGTGGATGGGGCCCACTGGGACTCTTCCGCCCGGGGCCCACAAAAACCTGGAGCCGGCCCTGTCTCTGGTCACCAGACTATAGAGGATGTTGATCAGACATCCTCCAAAACAAACCCTTGTCGCCCCCTGCTGATCTCCAGAGATGTTAAAGAGCCATAATTTACAGTTAATCTAAAAGCATGACACCAGGCAATACATCAAAGCAGAAATTATTCTACAGACTCCTATGAATGCAGAAGTGTTTGTAATGGCCCTTTTAGGTCACTACATACCCCCTTGAAGAAGCAAGCTGGCCCTAGCTTGTCTAAGAGGTCTCAGCTAAATTGGTAATGGGGTGTTCTCCTGTAACCACCCTGTGTGTGGTGATGAACACCTGAAAAGAATGTCTTTGTGCTATCATAGGAAAACATTTGGATATTCCTCTTACTAGTGTTCTAGAATCTGACTTGAGTTCACAAGACAAAGCATACATGGGAGCTACATGCAGCATGAAGCAAAGTGCCACAAACTCAGTCTGTTTCTTGACTAGGTTCCGACTAAAGTGCCTTCACTTCCTAATACTAGTCCTCTGGCAAAGAATTAAGGCCCTGTCACACACCGAGATAAATCTGCGGCAGATCTGTGGTTGCAGTGAAATTGTGGACAATCAGTGCCAGGTTTGTGGCTGTGTACAAATGGAACAATATGTCCATGATTTCACTGCAACCACAGATCTGCCAAAGATTTATCTCTGTGTGTAAAGTGGCCTAAAGGGATCCAACCAGAAGAATTTTCATATATAAAGTAAAGCCAGTGCCATAATGAATCCAATCAAACCTTTAGTCTTGCATGATTATCCCGCCCCTCTATGCTTGCATGGCCTTTCCACCTCCCCATCCTCCCCATTACCTTATGGCCTTTGCTTGCACAGTAGCATTTATAAATATTGCAGGAACTGGTCACTGTGCACAACATTGTCTCCAGTGCCATCTTTTTGAAGACACTGTCCTTCTGCTTGTAGCAGTTCAACTAAGCTAAGGGTGTCATAATACAGTTATCCCGTCAAGCCCATCAAGGTCTGTGATTACTATGAATGCTACATCACCTTGATATCTTCTAGTGTATATTTGTTCCTGTTTGTCTCCTAGTGCGTAGGTCTCACTAGTGCACAACACATATTACTCAAGACACATCTTCTGCTAACTCCAGCTCCATTTAAGGAGATCTCTGGTTAAGAATATATGCAATTTGCAACATAAGTACATTTCCTAGAATGCAAAGCTTATCTACTCAACATAACCCATAGTTAGCAAAGAGTCCATATTTTTAAGAGCAACGAGTCCCTTGTCAAACTCAAATAGAATTTTAAAACTATTCGATTGTGTCAAAAAGGAGTACATACAATGGGCACAAGTACTTGAAAAGCATAACTGGAGTCTACATGTAAAACCAGAAAGACCATGTACAGAGTGCTTTCCAGTGGAAAATAGGATCACTGGAACCTCAAGTATCCGTCTGAGTCTTTTCCCTGGCACAGGGATTTTGTCTTTCCAGGGCATCAAATGTTAACTTATAATAAATTGAGTTATTTAAGTTAAAGAGGTGACTCTAGACTTTGGGGTCTCAGCTTCCTTCCATTCTTGGGCCAATTCCTAACTGTGCAGATAAGAGTAAAGTTGTCCCTTGTTCTTCGTTTGAGATCTTCGCAGAGTATCCTGAAAATTTTCCACCAAAACTGGACTTCTTACAGGTTGAGTGCCTAAGTGAAGCTTTCTGATGCCCTGGAAAGACAAAATCTTCAATTAAAGGTGGAGAAGGGGTAAGGAGTTTCTGCTAAGACCCCACCGGAAGAATGGTTGTTGGTATAGGTATACTCACCGGAATCTGCGGCAACAAGGACTATTGAAGACCGGTATAGAAGACATCTCAAAGGAAGACCCCCTTGAAGAAAGAAAAAGTGAGCCAACTGGGCCATAGTTTGACAGTTGTTGAGGAATGACCTCTTGCAGGCACCTTTCCAGCCAGTAATTGTGGACCTTTTGGGTACCTCAGTCTTCTTGATAAATCAAGGACATTCTCTCCTGAAGTCTACCTAGTAGAGTGACTGTTCTTTAGCCACTTTTAAGCCCCCGTCACACACAGCAAGGTCGCTAGCGAGATCACTGAAATGTCACAGGTTTTGTGACGTATCAGCGACCTCGCAAGCGATATCGCTGTGTGTGACAAGCAGCAGCGAGTGGGCCCCTGCTGCGAGGTCGCTGATCATTACAAAACGATCAGGACCATTTTTGCTCGTTGGTCTCCCACTGTGCAGCACGAATCGTCGTGTTTGACGGCGGGAGACCAACGATCTGAATGTACAGGGAGCCGGCGTCTGGCGGCGGTACACTGGTAACCATGCTACACATCGGGTAACTATGCAAAGCGCTTTGCTTAGTTAACCATTTTACACATTGGATACCAGCGAATGCCGGTTAGAGGCTGCCAGATGCCGGCTCCCTGTACACGTAGCCAGGGTACACATCAGGTAACTATGCAAAGCGCTTTTCATAGTTATCCAATATGTACCCTGGCTAGCAAGCACAGCATCGTTACACGGGTCGCTGGTGGCTGGTCTCTGATCGCTGTGGAGATCTGCCTGATTGACAGCTCACCAGCGACCATGTAGCGACGCTTCAGCGATCCCTACCAGCTCAGATCGCTGGTGGGATCGCTGGAACGTTGCTACGTGTGACGTGACCCTTAATCCCTTGATTGTAAATGCTCAGCACTGGCATGGAGGTTAAAGTTTTACTTCTGTCCTTGTGTGGCCTTTTCAATTCTAGAGTCCACAATTTCTCTGGCATCTTTCAAACGTTTCTAGTGCTCTTTGACTAAATCAGATTGAAAAAGGAAAGGCTCTGAATCTGATTAAGAGATATCCAGAGCAACGTCTGCAAGCAGTGTCCATACCTCCCAAACATCAAATAGTAAGGGGTATATCAGGTGTAGTAATATTGTACAGATACAGTATGATTTTACAATGGTCCATGCAGAATTGTATGGTCCCATCTTTCTTCATGAGGACAACGGGGGCGGCCCACGGACTGTGGCTATCCCGGATCACATTTGCGGTCTTAAAATCATGGACCATATTTTTCACCTACTGGTACATGGCTGAGGGCACAGTCCTGTCCCTTTACTTGATGGGGAAATGGTCACCAGCTGGGATGGTATGCTGGATTAGACTGGCCTGCCCATAGTCTACTGGGTGTTGGCTGAAGGCTTGTGTGTGTTATTTGCCTACCTCTAGTACTCCTTGGATCTGTTCGTCCAGAGTGGTGTCATCACCAATCATCACCAACATTCAACGTGGATCACCAGGGTGGCAAGGCAGAATCTTCAGCTGCATTCTGTGCAAAAATATCTCTATGCAGTGTATGTCACATCCGGGTAGTAGGGCCAGAAGACACTATTAGGTCTGGACATAGGTGCCGAGTGGCGGTATGGCTGCTCTGCGATGTTGGGCAGTTTTTGGTGTGACTGTGCTCCTACCTTGTTTCTGGGGCTCCAGAACTGTTCCCAGGATACATCTAGATGATTTAGAGTTAGGTAGGAATATAGACGGCAGACCAGACCTTGGTATAAACAGCTGTAATGGTTTACTGGTTCACAAATAAATACTTCACAGCTTCTTCCACATTTAGCCGCAACACTGAATTTCCATGCAGGTTCTGGCTGGATGGCAACTAGACTCCATACCTGATGGTTGGCCTTGCTGTGATGGACTCTAAGGCGGGCTTTGCACACTACGACATCGCAGGTGCGATGTCGGTGGGGTCAAATTGAAAGTGACGCACATCCGGCATCGCATGCGACATCGCAGTTTGTAAAGCCTAGATGATACGATTAACGAGCGCAAAAGTGTCGTAATCGTATCATCGGTGCAGCGTCGGCGTAATCCATAATTACGCCGACGCGACGATCCGATGTTGTTCCTCGCTCCTGCGGCAGCACACATCGCTGTGTGTGAAGTCGCAGGAGCGAGGAACATCTACCGGCGTCACCGCGGCTTCTTTAGGTTATGCGGAAGGAAGGAGGTGGGCGGGATTTTTACATCCTGCTCATCTCCGCCCCTCCGCTCCTATTGGCCGCCTGCCGTGTGACGTCGCAGTGACACCGCACGACCCGCCCCCTTAATAAGGAGGCGGGTCGCCGGCCAGAGCAACGGTCGCAGGGCAGGTGAGTGCATGTGAAGTCGGCGTAGCGATAATTTTCGCTACGCCAGCTTTCACAAGATATTGTACCTGCGACGGGGGCGGGGACTATCGCGTGCGACATCGCAGCATCGGCTTGCGATGTCGCAACGTGCAAAGCCCGCCTAAGTGTCACCAGTGTCCAGACCTGTCTGGATTCTCTATTTAGATTCCCTGCGGAAGTAAACGTGCCTTCTTATTTCTTCTGTTGTCTGCTCTTTGTTGTCAGGGTTCTGGACAGACTTTTTGGCAATGTACTCAACACTAGTAGCCCTTGTACCTTGCTAATCCCCTCCAGTCGGGGCTGTGTCTCACCTCCAACTGCCAACTTTCTCTGGTCACCATACTGATCAGACTATAGAGTCCCTTGCCACCACCTCCTGGTCTCCAGTGGTATTACAGAGCAATTACTTACAATTAATCAGACAGAATGACACCAATACATCAAAGCAGAAATTATTTCTGAATTCATAGGAGATGGTGGAATGTTTGTAATGGCCCCTATTGGGTCATTACAGATGTTCTGTAGCAATGCTAGATTGGCACATTCTATTAGTGACCCCAAGAACTACAAAGAGTGTGGATCACATGCGGAGTCCTAACTGCTGTAAAACAGTGTGTTAATGAAATAATTGACATGATCCTGGAGCTCTGTCTATCATTTTTTTCTGTTTTACAGTAGTGTGGGTATATTTGCTAGGGAGGTGGCTGTGAGTTATGCGTACAGAAGTTGCAATCTTGGGATTTTGGCTATAGAAGGCAGGGAGGCATCACTTAAATTTAGCTTTTTTTCATAATTCATTGTATTGTTTTTCTTATACATAACAATAGAGGCAAATCTAGTTTTTCCGTCACCCGAAGCAAGAATTCTGTTTGTCCACCCCCCCACATATGGTTTGAGTAGTCGTCATGTGAATGCTCATTCATATGTGATATCTACACTTACAGCCACAAGCCGACGAGCTGTTCCTCACAATTCTCTCAATGTTCATTGGAAAAGTAGGGCTCCTTCTTGATAGAGAGAAGTGGGAAGAACAGCTAGATGGCACGTGATCATAAGTATGAAAATCGCATATGAGTGGAGTGGCCATGTGTAGATTGCTGGAACCAGCAAGCAGAGCTGAATCCTAACCGTTAGCATATTACATGCGGTTAAGATTGGACATGCTACAGTGCTTAATTTTACAATTAAATTGATTATTCAGGTTTGTGCTGAAAGTCTGCAGTCACTCTAGATGACTGCAGACTTCCGAATTCTCACAGTGCATGCTCTGCACACTTTTTTGATTCTCCCATGCCGGCGGCAAGAGTGGACGTTCATGTGAGCGCAAGAATGCAATTTACATACTTCTGGCCACATTCCGACTATACATATCTAGCCTCACTCAATTCACTTGTATTGCTCAAGATCATGCATGTCTAGTTGTCATGTAACTGTATGTATATATGTTGCATAGGTGTGGTTTTGTAACCTCCCGCTCCTGATAATGTGCAGTGCGGCCGCTGTGAGAATTCAGAAGTCTGCAGTCACGTGGAATGACTGTGTGGCGCCCTGGACAAGCCAGGACGTCACAGGTACTACATCAACACACCCCACACCCCGGCTAGGCACACCGAAGTCAAACACAAATCCTTGTTGCCTCCCTCCAGGGGCTGATGTCCACACCAGGGGGTGGGCCAGGCAGTTGGCCCCGCCCACCGAGGAGTTCACAGTCCTGGAGGTGGGAGGAGTCAGTAGAGATCAGTTAGAGAGAGTAAAGTGGTAGTAGAGGAGACTGACCGTGCCCGGGTGCGTGGCCCGGGCACATACAGCAAGGTTGGCAGACGGTGGTGACCGTCTGCAGGAGAGGCTGATTGGAGTGAACCATACGGACTGGGGACGGGTGGTGACCCGCCGGTACCGGATCGGGGAGTGAAGAGAAGCCAGCACCATCCGGCAGGGCCTACGGACCCCGACCAGGCTAATAGTCGCCGTAAAACTGGTCAAATCTGTTAGCGAAGGGAACCTCCGGGGTTTCCCAGCAGTCAAGACCCGATTGAAGGCAACAGCTCACACCGTAAAGGGAAACACAGTCACCGCCAAGGCTACAGTTCCCAGGGCCAGAGCCTGCGGGCAAAAGGGGCTCACTCAGCATCCATCCAAGCTGGGGAGCGGGTTACCGGTGGGAAGCCATTGGAACCGTAAACACAACAGAGGTGCAGGGAAAGGCAGTCACCATCAACCTACCGGGAGAACAACCGCAGCCGCCTGTGGGACCCGTCCATCCAGCCGTTTGTTTGACCAGAGACTCTGTGTAAATTACTGGCTGAGTGAGTACCACCGTGCCGTGTGGCACAGCGCTGCCCCCGTGACCCTGCACCTCACCAGGCCCCGTAACCCGCCTGTCACCCCCAAACCCTCACCGGGGCCCCGGGACAACCAACCCCCTACCCACAGAGGGGAGAACCAACATCCAAGCTGCTCCCTGTCATCGCTCCCGGGATCCCCGTCCAGAGCAGCGGTGGTGTCACAACTTCACCACAATCGTGGGTGGCGTCACGGACAATATCCCCAAACCACACACCACCCCCCTTTCACTCACGGGCGAGGAACGCTGCTCGAGTCCCCGGGATCCGGCCCACCGCTCGAGCCACCACCGAGCAGCAGCAGCAGCAGTAGCCGGACCCGAGCAGTGGGTGAGCGCAGCGTCCCCTCCTCCGCCCGCGACAACTGCAGACTTTTATCAAAAACTCAGACAAACCCTTTAATGCATCTAAGATAAATAAAAGCATAAGTTATTAATAACCCTTACCTTGTCAGATGGCACAATAACATAGCCATGTATAACGTAATCTTACCTGGTACTTAAGGATTGTTACATGTGTACAGGATCAGAAGTAACAACAGCACAAGAATATGTCACCAGAAACACAGCATCACAGGCCTCATCAGTGCAGAAATACATTACCAGAAACAACATCAGTACATAGTACATCCATTGTAATGTCAGGCCAGACTCACACACAGGTGCACCTCAATAAATTAGAATATCCTCATGACCGAATATCCTCATGACCGCATTCTAATTTATTGAGATGCAGCTATATATTTATAGAACATGATCTGACAACTCTCAGTATGTCCTCAACAATGGTAAGGAGATACTGGGAGTTATCAGACATGATTAGACTTAGGAGCATATAGGAACCACAGTACTGATGAGAATTAGTGTCACAAATAATCCAGATGCCATGATAACCTGTGGATGTGAAAACTTATCTCTGCAGACTTCCATCTTCTCTGGTCTGCTGCAGCACATCCTAACATGGGGCCCTTAAAAAGAGCAGAATGATTATAATGCTCTTCAATAAAAAAAAAAATATCTGCCCTATGCTGTGTCCCTGAATAAATAATTGCCCCTCACTGTGTTCCTTGTAGACAATATGACCCACATTTTATGGTACATGCCCCTCCCACTGCTCTCTCCTTTCCAAAGTGAGCCCCTATTCTGCCCAGTCTTTATACTTTGCCCCTCATCACACTCCACCCCCTCTGCATACTGGCCTATCCAGGCTGTGCCCTTACACTATCTCCCATACTATTCCCTCTCTATACGGTCCCCCCACATACACTATACAATTTCTATTCTGTGCCACCTCACACTTTTTTTTCCCCCATACTATCTCCTCACACTATTCCCCTCAAAAGGCTTTTCAAAAATTCCCCCCCCGTAACCTCACACACCATACTGTCTCCTTGCGCATATTTACCCTTCATTTCCCATTCTGTCTCCTCACACATACCCTCTGCTCTCCACACTGTCTGCACCCATCCCCCTCGCTCCCCATACTGTGCTTACATACATCTATCCCCCCTATCATACTGTTTCCTCATACATGCCCCCCCTCATTACATGTCTTACGTCCACACCCATCCCCTAAGTACTGTGTCATCATACACCCCCTGGCTCATCATACTGTGTCCTCAAATCCCCCCTCGATCAGCATACTGTGTCCACGCTAATCACATCCCCCTCACTTCCCAATACTTTGTCCTCATACATTCCTCCCCTTGCTCCCCTTACTGTCTGCACCCATCCTCCCTCAATCCTCATACTGTGTCCTCATACAACCCCCTTAGCTCTCCATACTGTGTCTGCACCCTTCCCCCCTTGCTCACCATACTGAGTCCGCACCATCCCCTGCTCACTCCCCATATTGAATCCTCATATATCCACTATTCGCTTCCCATACTGTGTTCTCATACATCCTCCTCACTCCCCATACTGTGGTATCATACATTCCCTTTCACTCCCCCTACTGTGTGAACCCATCTCCTCCCTCGTTTCTCAACCTGTGTCCTTAAATTCCCACCTTCCCTCTTTTTCTACTCATTCTTTGTAAGCACCCATCCCCCCTTGCACCCCAAACTATGTCCTTATTAATTTCCCCAACTTACAATAAATCTTCAGTGTCTTCAGCTCCACTGGAGCACTTACCACCAATGCTCGGTGCATCTCTGGTGCACTTTAGCAAACACAGCCAGGTTCCTGGTTAGGTAGCTTCCTTGAGCCCCAATCCCATGGATTTCTGAGTAAATAAACTGGTCCATTTTTGCTATGGGCGTACTATTGTGTTCAGCCTTCAGTGTCATGTCAGAGAGGGTATTCAGTATGGCCAGTAGATTTGTCACGTCAAAGTGGACCAAGTCATCTGCCACAAGGGTGGAAAACCTAATTAATATTTGTTAAAATGAATCAGGCGGGAATCAGGGCAGACTTTCATACACTGACGGCTGATGCCAATGATTAAATCGGCTGGACAGAGCATTGACAGTCTTTTCCACGACATCGCTCCCACTAGTGCCAATGGCAGTTGCTGGCCCTAAACTGCCACACATCTATTTGCCTGCCCCCGTCCTAACTCTACAGTGCTACTCCTGCTGCAGCCACTACATAAACATGCCAGCCACAAATCTCCTTGTTGCCCACTGTGTTTCATAGTGCTAGTACTACAAATGCTGGAAAATGTACGCTGTTGAAAGTACACAAACATTAAACAGCTCCAAAAATAGGATTAATCTTTGAAAGGGCTTGGTGACAACAAGCCATCACCTCTTCAAATTAGAAAAAGTACTCTTGTTTTATCTCTCTAAAAAAGGGGATTATTTTTTAATGGTTTAATAAAGAGCATTTGCTAATAACAAAGTAATTAGTTAATAACAAACCAATTGTGGACCCCCCAAAAAAAGGATATTTGTTTTATTTCTGAAATAGAATTTAATAACTTCTTATTCAAAACCGTTCATCTATTTGGTCTCTAGTTAAAGGTATGATTTTTGCACTGCTTGTGAGAAAAGCCTTTGTTTGCACCACTTGTCTATAAACAATTGCAAATCTGCCCCCTAAAATGGATAATTTTTGGACCATTTATGCAAAATTAGTAGCCTACAAATTGTGAAACTGCTGTGTGCTCATTGCCACTGCTTTCAATCTGTTTTCCCTTAGCCAAATAGATAGAGGTCACTTGGACATTAAAAAAGCAGTTTTAAGCTCTGTAATGCAAACACTATTTCAATAGACTCGAAGGGGAGTTATACACATATTTTCCAGGCAATTATATGCATGTTAACTTTGTGACTTGCAGCAACTTTATTTAGCACAAATCGGATCTCCCGTAAAAATTTGGCAAAGCCGGCGAATTCTAATGTCAAAAGAGCTGTCCATCTCTATATAGAAAGTAGGAATCTAAAAAAGACCAAGTGTCCACGGTGAAAATTACAAGATTACGATCATTGTTTGTTTTGTTTTTTTAATAAACGTGATATAAAAAAAAACTGCCATTTTCCTTTATAAAATAAAATTATAGATTTTCACTTTTGATTTACCCACTTTAATTCAGATGGGTAAAGTTAGCAGAAAAATCTGTAGCTTAAATGCGTATTTTTCAGCTTTCTGGCAACATATTTGTGGCACGTTATCTCACATATCAGGTATCTTACATGTTTTTACAAAGCTGTACAAACATGCATTAAAGGGGTTGTCCAGGCTTGGGATACAAGTTATCATTATGACTGAAGACCTGTAAGTCTTCACATGGAGCCCATTGCACGCTGTGAGGATTCCTGGTGCAATGAAGAGACTAGGTGATCATGTGACCACAAATATGTAATTTGCATACTTCTGGCCAAATTACAATTAGACTTGTCTGACAAAACATGTCTAGTTGGCATGTGTCAGCATCGGCGCAGGAGACTCCTTACAGTGCAAGCAATCAATACTGTAAGGATTCACAAGTTTGTTGCCATAACAGACTTGTGCCCCAAGCCTGGACAGCCCCTTTCAGTGACACATAGGCTTCATATTTTAATACTTATTATTTACCTTTACCATATAAGACTTATTCATTTGAGATAATCACTGCAATAATTTTAAAGCTATAAAAATCAATGTCAACCTATATTTGAAAAAACTTGACATGAACCATTTGGATTCAGGCTAAGATTGCGCTGACTAAAAATGAGACATTATTAATAAATATGCCTCAGAATTTGTCTTAATGTTGTTCTAAGGCCACAGTTAAAATGGAGAAAGACATTGGGTGAAAATATGTATCATAGAGATATGAAATACCCAGATGTTAACCATGTACATTCTGTACTGTAACATCAAAGCATGGTGCACAATGGGATATTCACATATTCAGGTTTTCTGGGGTGTGTGCTTGTCAGTTCGCCTCCCTATAAGTTTCACTACTCCATGGATCTGACGTGAGTAAAATTTATACCCTGATGCAGCTTTCTTTTTGTGAACTTCTTGAAGTAAAAGTTTGATTTTGCATTTTTTTGGCAAGGACTTTTTTGTGAGATTTTTGCTGTAGTTCTTTCAGTCCTGTGGTGGTTTCTCACCGATCTGTTTTTCACTGATGTAAAATCTGCTACGGTCGTGTGAACGTAGCGTCAATCCGCCCAGGACAGGATTGCTGCACAGGTACATTCCAGAAAGTCACAGATCACAGCAGCTGACGAATGACATTTCACAAATCATCTACGTATCACGGAATCCTTCAGCATGGAGGCTGCTTGTGGTTCTAATTCTTAAATCCATGGCATGCAGATGGGTGAAATCCATGGTACATCCAAGTAAAAGTGATTGTTAGGCTCCTCTCACATTGCATCTTTACTTACGTTCAGTGGTCCCGTCGGGGCATCCGTCCGAACCGCCCCTCCCCTACCCCGCAAAACGTGTTTCGGACACATGCGTCGACAGGGCCATTCACTATAATGGAGCAGACAGAGCACACGCTAACAGAGTCTGCTCCATTATAGTCAATGGCCCAGCCGGCGCATGCGTCCTAAACACGTTTTGCGGGGTGGGGGAGGGGCGGTTCGGACGGATGCCCCGACGGGACCACTGAAAGTAAGAAAAAACGCAATGTGTAAGTAGCCTTATTTTTGTTCAGATTTTCTGTAACATTTGGCACTGTGTGGATCAACCATTGTAGGTCCATTCGCACAGTACAACTTCCTCAGTGCCTATAAAGGTGCCATCATAAAGGTGCCATCATAAACAACCACTATGTAATATCTGACGTAGACTTTTCTTTAGAACTTTGCAAATGTAGAAATAAAAAGGCGGCTTACACAGTTTATAGTATATTAAGGCAGCAGAATTACTCCAAGCCCTAAGAAATTAAATCCAAGACTCCAGATTCACTTTGAAGCAATTCTGTATTTATTTATTTATGCAAGCACATTAGGTCAAACACAGAATACCCTGCTTCACGGTACAGATTCGATTGAACAAGCTGGTGGGAATGGAACAAAATAACCAAATAATACAGATATGGACTGAGAAGGCCTGAGTATAAACGGTGTGCATGAGAAAAAGCGCCATTACTGAGAAAAATAAGCAAAGGGATAACAAGAAGGCTGAGTATCTCTCTATGACAAGGCTCCGGGACCATCATCCTTCATTAGAGAAGACCCTATAGATGGACTCTATTTACCACTTTTGTCCAATGGTCATTGCATGAAATGGACTTTAAGGATGTGCGGTTTCTAAGCCTTTCCGTAGTCCCGTGAGTGATTGCATGCGGTCTGTTAGTGTAGTATGGATTACATTGTATGGTCTGATATGGTACTTACTAGCT
Organism: Anomaloglossus baeobatrachus; assembly: GCF_048569485.1. Taxonomy (NCBI): domain Eukaryota; kingdom Metazoa; phylum Chordata; class Amphibia; order Anura; family Aromobatidae; genus Anomaloglossus; species Anomaloglossus baeobatrachus. The sequence goes on along the minus strand of NC_134357.1, from coordinate 187,017,145 downwards.
CTAGAAAAGCAGCTAAAGGCAGATACTAATACTTCAATCACAATGATGGCAAATGTCTCAGCCCTAACACGGAGCACTGAAACTAAGTGGGCTTTGCCAGATTAGGTCTTAATGACTGTTGACTAGGGTGTGGAAGGGACACAAAAAAAAAATAAAAATCACTTCAGATAAAAAAAAAACATCACTGTTTTCTTTGACTTGCAAACCAAAGCAATGTTGATCTCCAGAAAATACGGGTGTATCAAATTATCAATATTCCTGAACTGAAATATAATAATTTGGGCAATTTTGATGGCTTAAAGCATTCCGTGGTGAAAACAAGTTATCATCTGTTCACAAGAGATACCTTAGATTGGGGTGACCGGCACCGATTGACAGAGAGTGGACCTTTCATCTCCCCGTGAATGACGTGTGGATGCTTCCCCGCCGCTCCATACATTGCTGTGGGGCTGCCAGAAGAAGCCAAGTGCAGCTCTCACCAGACCCAAAGGGAAAGAATGGAGCAGTGGTTAAGCATGTGCCCGGCCGGTCACTTTAAAGGGGGGATAAAAATTCTTCCAACTGGTGGAGGTCCAAGTGGTCAGACCCCAACCAATTAATGTTATCACATATCCTGTGGATAGTAGATAACTTTTCACAGGAGGACCCCTTTATTACACTATTTTGATCACACAACTTTATATGACTTTGGCAGAGCATGGGCAGTAGTGTGAAAGGAGGAGGAGGATTACTGTGAATAGGGACATTCTTCACCTCGGAATATAGATGTGACTATAGTCAATGCTATACTGCACTATACGCCCTGAATAGTGAGCTACAGGGGTTTGCTGTTGGGTATCCTGTGATGCTCACAGTCACACATTGGGGTAATATAGACTTGTTTGGCTCCTTCATTACCACTCATTTACTAAGCATAAATGATCACGGCAGTCTGCCGCTCTCCATTATGAGGGTCCTGACAAACAGCATCTCATATCAGTTTTCTGGACTCATGTGAGTGTGGCAATGAGGGATATACTAATTATATATACATACATAAATGTATATACTAATTCAAGGTTTTTCAAGGCAGAGAAAACATGTAGAAAATATTTTTAGCAAGCAGAACTTCAAAGGCACCTTCATTGCTTCTAACATTAGCTTAATACATATGGATTCTCAATGTGTCTATACATGGTTGATGTTGTCTTTATCAATTGGCCTCCATGACGTCTTTAATAACAATTTACTGGCCCTTATACCAAAGAGTCAGACAACCGTTAACCTTTTAGAAAAGCGGTAGCGCTACAATATGGCATGAATCGTCACTACCTCTTTTTAGCGAGATGTAGTTTGTGGGGTGCTGAGGAATGCAGTATATAATGGCACCCAGTGCCCATTAAAAACCCACAGATTTATAAACACCCATCATTGGAGAAAACAGGGCCCTGCCCTTTCAATATTAATAATAGTAGCATATAATGGGGTTAACCCTCATGTCAAAAAGGCTTAAATAGTGCATGTAAAAATTCTGTTTGGGGGCCATTCCAGCAGCATAGGGTTTTTTTTTATTTATTTTTTATAATAAACAATAAAAATAAGAAAAAACACGTATCCCTTTCTAATTTATATTTTTTATAAGTGCTTAAAGCATGAAATATATATTTATATAATTATATTTATATACCAGTATTTTTTAGTCTTGTAAAAGATTATGTACAAAAAAAAAAATCAGCAGACCCCCAACCAGCGAGGACCCTCTTCCTGACCAATATTCTGCACAATACAAGAAAAACAAACATAAAAAAGCAAAATTCCTGTGTACTCCAGACGAGCAAAGGATCTTCTCTCAGGCTCGGTTCAAAAGCGTTGACCTGTGTGGAGACGAAAAAGAAACTAGTGACTTATCTGCATAGAGTAAGACCCAGGTTATCACATTATAGAATGATATTGCCGATTTCCTTATTACGGCTGTATCTCTACTCAGAATATGCCACCATATCTGATAAAGCCATACAACAAGTATCTACAGAGAACGATGACACTGCGAGCAGGAACCCATCAGCAGTACACAGGCTGCAGTATTATTGCCACAAAAGCAGTAAATGAGGACTGTACCTGAGAGTCTTCCAGCTGTCCTTTTCCATGTGATTATCTGGACCCTCATTTTCAAAGGAGGCCACAAACAGAGCTGCAATGGTAGAAACCACCTGTATTACTATACAGTTATATAGAGTAACTTTCTAAGTGTATAAAGACATAGACAGCTGAGATTCTGCACTTATATCCACAGACATAGATGGGACTGGCACAACAACATCAGTTATTAAATATTCTCTCAAGTTCATCTTTAGTCATCTCTACAGATAAAAATGCCACAAAAATATCTATTATATCCTGCATGCACGCTTATTTCTAACATGTCCTGTATGCACGCTTATTCCTAACATGTCCTGTATGCACGCTTATTCCTAACATGTCCTGTATGCACGCTTATTCCTAACATGTCCTGTATGCACGCTTATTCCTAACATGTCCTGTATGCACACTTATTCCTAACATGTCCTGTATGCACGCTTATTCCTAACATGTCCTGTATGCACGCTTATTCCTAACATGTCCTGTATGCACGCTTATTCCTAACATGTCCTGTATGCACGCTTATTCCTAACATGTCCTGTATGCACACTTATTCCTAACATGTCCTGTATGCACGCTTATTCCTAACATGTCCTGTATGCACGCTTATTCCTAACATGTCCTGTATGCACGCTTATTCCTAACATGTCCTGTATGCACGCTTATTCCTAACATGTCCTGTATGCACGCTTATTCCTAACATGTCCTGTATGCACGCTTATTCCTTATATGTCCTGTATACATGCTTATTCCTAACATGTCCTGTATGCACGCTTATTCCTTATATGTCCTGTATACATGCTTATTGTTAACATGTCCTGTATGCACGCTTATTCCTAACATGTCCTGTATGCACGCTTATTCCTAACATGTCCTGTATGCACGCTTATTCCTAACATGTCCTGTATGCACACTTATTCCTAACATGTCCTGTATGCACACTTATTCCTAACATGTCCTGTATGCACACTTATTCCTTATATGTCCTGTATACATGCTTATTGTTAACATGTCCTGTATGCACGCTTATTCCTAACATGTCCTGTATGCACACTTATTCCTAACATGTCCTGTATGCACGCTTATTCCTAACATGTCCTGTATGCACGCTTATTCCTAACATGTCCTGTATGCACGCTTATTCCTAACATGTCCTGTATGCACACTTATTCCTAGCATCTCCTGTACGGATGCTTACCTTCTTCTGTGTAAATTGGAGACGTTAGAAGGTAGGTTTGAATCTTCTTATCCTTTTCAAATGGACATTCTACTTGTTTCCAGGTCAGGAAATCACGAATTTGTCTGGAAATTTCCGAAAACTTCTGCAAAAAAAAAATAGATAAATACTGTAAGTAGAACAAAAATATACAGGAATACCCAACTATTGAATAATACCCAGCAAATAGACCTTCATATTATGTGCCCAAAACACTGCTCTTTGAAAGTTTATTTTTTAATTATTGAAGAGCTGAAATAGTCTAATCTACTTTACTTTTTTTTATTGAAAACCAAAGTGTTTCCAAGAGCTCCAGCTCCTGCAGCGGTTTACACAATGTGTTGCATTTTAGTAATCCACCTGCAGAGGGAGCAAGAGTCCTAATAAGATCCCATAGCCCAGAAATTGTCATTACTCTTTATCATAGGTGGGAATGAGTCGTGTTTCATGTACTATATTGAGGCTGGAATCAAATATCAGTGTTTCTTTATAGTGTCTGATGCTTGTTACACAATAGCAAAAATAAATTGCTGAATTTTATCAAATGTTCAATGCTACAGTCCTGAGACCCCTGACTATATGCTCAAATAACAACGTTACAATTGTAAGATTGCTGCTATCTGAAATCCATGAGCCCATGCCAGTCACACTATGGCTGTGCCAGTAATCCTGAATTTCTGCTCCCCATTTCTGTTAGCTCATGTCATGCAGCATTGTGGCCAATAGCCCCTGGGGTACCTTAAAATTAATGTGTCCATTTGGTAAACGATTGGAGTGGATCTTATGGAGGAAGAAGACATCTTTGATGAACAGGTTGAAGACTGGGATCACGATTTTCTCCCGGCTGCTGTTCGCACTCTGGGACCTTTGTGTTGCTCCTTGAAGTGCAGTGCGGTAATTGCAAAAATTGCTGGATGGGTCCATGTGATGCTGCAAGGAACAGGAAACACTTTATCATGACGAAAGCAACAGAATACATTTAATAGCCGCTCTGCTTCTTTTTAAACGGCAGCATGTAAATTCATTCAGCAATTTTCACCCATTTAATTGAAAAAAGAAACAAAGAAACACATAACAAACCTGCATGAAGAAATGTTTTGGTTTTTTTTTAAAATATATATATATATATATATATATATATATATATATATAAAATGCTTGTAGTGTATACAGCTATTTTACTGCCAGCACTGCATTTATCATGCAAGAGAAGCTGCTGTAAATCCGCATTGTGTGATACGTTACGTTTTGAAAGCTTCAATCAGTGAATTTTTTGTGTTGCCTGTAGGGGGCAGTATAACCTCAGTTTTAAAAATCGGCCTACAGAGATCAATGAAGAATAGGTAAAAGATAATCACTGTCTCTTAGGACCCTTAATGAAGAATGGTCAGAGGTCCCATTTTTACGGCTGTACACAGTGCAAGTGAAGCATTCAGCTGGAAACCATATATTGAATATATTCTCTCTCATTTCATTACTTTGTGCACCAATATATGTTCTTGGATCAGAATTAAAAGTGAATAGGAAAAAAAACCTAGACTGTTTTGTGCAGACAACAGGTCTCTTGTTAAAATCCCATGTCCTATTATTTCTTTAAATGTACTTATTTCTCAAATAGTCAGTTATTCTAATAATAATATTTTTTTATTATTATTATTATTATTAATAAAGGGAATCTGTAACCAGGTTTTTGCTATCTCATCTGAGAGAAGCATAATGTAAGAAGAGAGACCCTGAATCCAATGATGTATCACTTAGTTTGCTGGGTGCAGCAGTTGTGACACAATCAGAGTTTTTACACGCAGTATGTTGCTTAACTGAGAAAGCTGCCCCTACTCACACCACAGCTTTATATGTACATTGTATAGTGACAGTGATCTGCTTATCAGTGCTGGGGCATGATTCGATCAGACCTCACATGGGACATAGTCCAGACAGAGACTACATCACAGTGGTGGGTTCTCATCCGCTCAGCAGACGGGGCGGGATTGCTGATGCCATGCTGATTGACAGCCAGCTACCCCAGTTAGGCAGCGGAGAACGTCAGCATGACGTTGTCAGTCCCACACTGTCTACAGAGCGCTACAGAAAAGAAGCCTCTGCTCTGTTGACGAAGCCACTGTATTGCCGGCAGAAGCAGTCTACGACCGCTCTGTGCCAGCAGGCAGGCAGGTAGGTAGCTAGTGCCTGTCTGTTAGCGTTGTTAAAGTCCAGGATATACCCTTTAACTCCTTCTATGGCCAGCAATGGACTGCACAATACATAGGCTGTAGAAGGTAAACAGTGTAAAATTGTTAATGACACAGATGAAAAATGTGATTTACAGCCAAAAATACTTTATATATTAAAGTAAAAAAAAAAGGAGTCCATATTCTTTAAGCTGATGGGGGAACAGGTTTACCGGGGAAACAATATCATTTTTGACTACAGGTAAACGTTTTCCAAACAGGTCCCCATGCCAAGCAATCTACCAGATGAACTACATTTCCTAGACTAAGAATGTAATCCAATATACCCATTATAAAATAATTTTTGTACTCACCTCCAACACATCAAACTTGGCCGTTTTGACTTTTGACCATGTTTTCTTGAGCCTTGCCACAGGACTGAGGTTCATCCCAGCTACAAAACATACCACAAGTCAAAAGTTTATTATAACAGTATACAAACAGAAATGAGTTAAAGACTAAATGAAGAATTAATGACAATAAAGTATCTAATGAACTCGAGGTTTAGATTTTAAACCCTATTATTATTATACATCGTATAGGGAGCTGACACTTTGTCTTATTTGTTCTTTTTATACGACAGAAACCTGCTGTGCCCAACATGGCCTCACTCTACAACTATATTCTAGATGTTTGCTGATGAACTTACAGTGGTGACTACTCAACATGAGATTTGGCTCTGTCTGTGAATAAAGGCCACGTCACACTAAGCAACATCGCTACTAACGAACAACTTTTGTGACGTAGCAGCGATGTTGCTAGTGATGTTGCTAGTGATGTTGCTGTGTGTGACATCCAGCAACAACCTGGCCCCTGCTGTGAGGTCGTTGGTTGTTGCTGAATGTCCTGGGCCATTTTTTAGTTGTTGCTCTCCCGCTGTGAAGCACACATCGCTGTGTGTGACAGCGACAGAGCAACAACTAAATGTGCAGGCAGCAGGAGCCGGCTTCTGCGGACGCTGGTAACCACGGTAAACATTGGGTAACCAAGAAGCCCCTCCCTTGGATACCCGATATTTACCTTCGTTACCAGCGTCCCCGCTCTCACGCTGCCAGTGCCGGCTCCCTGCTCTCTGCACATGTAGCCGGACTACACATCAGGTAATTAACCCGATGTGTACTGTGGCTAGGAGTGCAGGGAACAGGGAGCTGGCACTGGCAGTGTGAGAGCGGGGACACTGGTAACGAAGGTAAATATCGGATAACCAAGGTAAGGGCTTCTTGGTTACCCGATGTTTACTGTGGTTACCAGCGTCCGCAGAAGCCGGCTCCTGCTGCCTGCACACGTAGCAGAGTACACATCGGGTAATTAACCCAATGTGTACTGTGGCTAAGTGTGCAGGGAGCCAGCGCTAAGCGGTGTGCGCTGGTAACCAAGGTAAATATCGGGTTGGTTACCCGATATTTACCTTAGTTACCAAGCGTAGCATCGCTTCCACGTGGCGCTGCTGGCTGGGGGCTGGTCACTGGTTGCTGGTGAGCACACCAGCAACTCGTGTAGCGACGCTCCAGCGATCCCTGCCAGGTCAGGTTGCTGGTGGGATCGCTGGAGCGTCACAGTGTGACATCTCACCAGCAACCTCCTAGCAACTTACCAGCGATCCCTATCAGGTTGGATCGTTGTTGGGATCGCTGGTAAGTTGTTTAGTGTGACTGGGCCTTAAGAGTCCTAAATAACTGTATGGGCATTGCCTATCTGAAAAACATCTTTTAACACAAACTTACAAATTATGGCCATCATAGAGTTGAAATTGCCGATATTGAAACACTCCCGGGCAACGTCTATGAAGAACTCCATCACTCTTGTTCTCTGCTTCTTTTTTACAACCTGTGAGAGATACAATATAGCAATGATTTTTACTGAAAATATGAATACAGTAAAGATCTACTATTTCCACATAAACCTATATTCTGATGATCAGATAAAATTTCTACTAGGATGAATCTACTAATATCCTAACTCTACAATGACACCTTCTGTGGCTCCATATGCAGAGTACGGAGTGACAGAGCGGAGCACCTTGAAGTTCTAGGGCCCTAATTTGAAATCTGAAACCAGATCACCCGCCTAACATGTGCTGTTTATTATACTGGGGTCTGAGGCACCTTTGGACCAATACAGACCCAATGGCTGCTCACGTATTAAAACAGACGGAAAGGTGGCTTTCAATTAGTCACCAAAATGAATATCGTATGGAAGGCTTATCAATAAATATAATCATCTAAACATATAGGCGTTACAGCGCTATTATTTTACAATGTCAGTCAGAAAAGTAATCCTGGGAGTTGGGTAGAGAACAGGAACATGCTTTCATTCCTGCCCAAATGACTTATTAAAAATGAATCTGGAGGAAACAAGTAGAAATAATATGGTCCTCACCGCTTACTCATCTCCCTAGCAAGATGCTAAAAGGCCTATCTAATGAACCTACTATGCTTTCTAGAGGTAATGAAAGACCAAACCCGAACATCCAGGATCCAGATGATCAATCACAGGATCTGCTCCCAATGACATTATTTGTATCTATATACCAGCCTTATATAGGTGTCCTTTCTATGACTGCAAACAAGATTCGCAATAGGCTTTGGTTGATATGTACAGAATACAAGCTAAATACAGACCCACAAAACATTGGGTAAGTTTAAGAAAACTGACGGCTCCTAGGTTTTCTAAGAAAATAGCATGTATAATTAAAAAGGAAGTTAAGTGAGCAGCTCAGTCACCACAAGACCCGAGGACCTGGTATTGTCATAAAACAGGAAACTTGTTGCTAGAGCAAAAGGTCAAAATATAGTCATTTTTCAGCCATATGAAAGAATCGGTTTTCATGCAGTAATGTGGGGGTGAAATAATCCTTGATGGTTATGCCTCCAGTTTTGTGAAAAATGGATGCCCTAGGTAATATGTGGTCTTCATTTTCTCATGATCACACTATTTGGTCTTTCAGCACCTGACATCCTTGGTGGATTTAGTTATTGGTCATTGTCACATCTTGAAACTGCAATACCACGAGCTTTGTGTCATTTGTCCAAGTTTTCATTGCCTCTCAATGGGGAGAGGAGGGTAAGCCGCTACCAGAGACCTCTGGCAATGGCTACTGCCCCTGAGAACAAGAGTTTGGATCAAAGCTTAAATAATCACAACTAGAACTGGCAACCTTGAGATCTTGTCCTGATCACTAAAAATATATACGGTAAATGCCAATACCGTATACTTAAGTTTAGGAAGCATCTTTCAATTGTGATTACATCCCCAGTATATAGGATAGCCCAATCCACCAGAAGGACCCCACAACATGCTGTGATCATGTACTCAAGAAAACAAGGTAGCAAAACTCAAAAAATGGAAGTAAGTTACTATCATGCTAAACTGACATTCTTCACAGAACTCACTTTGCATATCTCTGTAGCCACCAGCATACTGAGGCAGTTAAACCAGTTGTCATAGGCCTCTAGGTTATAGGTCTTGGCAACATCACTTCGGCACTGAGAAATAATGGAAAATACAGAATAGTGTTAGGAGGGAGAATACATGGGGAATGTTTTATAGAATTTCTGATGATGCAGCTCCATATTGAAAATAAGTTAGAAACCTGAGTCCTCTGGATACATCAGAAATATCTCCAGTATAGGTAGTCAGAAGATAACTGTCAGTAACCTACCTTATGGTTATCCAGAGAGTCCATGTGACTGATTATCTGCATTAGATCTTCAGGGTAAATGTTTCCTACACGTTCCTGTTACAGAAGAAACACCGTAAGTATCAAGATGTCAATCTTCCTTTTCTGTTATTGTTCTTATAAGGGTTTGGACAAATAGTGCAGCTTTAGGTTGACTTATCCGGAAATGATACTCACTAGTTCGATTGTCGTGAGCTGTTGAGCCAAGATTAGTGGGTCCCCACATACACTCAAGATATCTTTTTGTGAAGACTGGGGCTTGGCTTTGAGAATTGTCCCTTTGTCCGTAACTGGCTGTCGGATCTTCTCGCGAATTTCCTGATACTGGCCCCGTGTGGAAAGAGCTAGCAAGACATTCTGGGTCATCTGACTGATACTCTTTTTGATTGTACCATTCTCCTAAACCAGAAATTAAGAACAAATAAATATGTAAAATTGTTGAGTGATAGAAACTATGGTCTGTATGGTTATAAATATATACCAGGAACATTACGTCTGATTAATGGACTAAAGTTTATTAACGAGATGTTGTAATCGAAGCTGTAATACATGGGTGCAGAAATAACAGTCAGCTGAGGTGCCCAGAGGCCCTGGTGTCATACAATAAAACAGTGATATTACAAGTGGTAGAGGGTAGCTGGGGGCTGTAACCACAAAATCCACTAATGACGCATATGTAGACAAAAAAACATTATCCAAAAAGTAATCATGGGTTACCAGTGGACATTTTACAGCTTTATTTTCTTCTTTTATCATTACTAAAAGTCTCCATTGAAAATAGATCAAAGTTGGGCAAATCCCAGACCGGTTGACTAATTTAATGACTGGACTTCATCTGATCCCCAACAGATGATCTTGGGGGGGGAAGAAGAATATGGGGTCTACAAATGGTCTATTTCCCTCTCCTCATATAATACACTTGCACAATCCACGTGAATGTGTGTGGTGGGTTGGAAGGAACAGCACTCGGCTGAATGAGTGCTCAGACAACTTACTGCTCAAATATATAATGTACCTTTAATAAATATGTGGACTAGTGGAGCTCAAACTGGACAAACAGTAAATAGAGACTCCGTCATCTTCCATCCTATTGGAACCATAGACATGATGACTGATTATGCTGTTTCCTTTCACTTAAAACCAACTAGACCAACAATCGTCACACTTATGTTGAGTCGACAAACACTACAATAAAAAGGTAGCTGAATCTATATGCTAAACAGAACGCTAACATGCATCTTTTCTAGAAATGGTAGGCTAAACACTAGTGGTTTCAAAACATCAGCAAAACCACAGGTTGTCAATGTTTCATGAATACAGTTTTACATAGCAAGGTCATAGCTAACTATATAACTGCCCAGCAAGCATATTGTTTGGTGAATTGAAAAAATGAGCTTGTGAATACAAATGATTGCATTGTCCATGAGTAGCCTGCGTGCATTATGCTTCGCGGCTGGAGCACTAGAAGGGGCAGATGGTACAATGATGATGTCCAGAGACAGCACTCCGTCTGTATGAGCTCGAAAACTGATAACAAAAGCCCCTTTCTTGTTGCTTGGCTCATGCAGGCAGCAGGAAGAGTGAATGATAAATGAAATGGAGACTAATTGCGTGAAATTATCTGTCTTTCTTCATCTGAACTCATGCAGTGCTTTCATTTCTCCAACTGATAGCGCAGCTCTCCCGCCACTGCCATCTTTTTGGTTTTAGATCATCACCGTTAAAGACAATCAAGTGGATTAACCCTCTCAGTAATTGTTATAAAAAAAAACAAAACATGTAATGAAATGAGAAAGTCACGGGTATTCAAGTGAGAGAACATCCAAAAATAACACTTGTCTTATCACCTTAAGTTTCTCACCTCATCACATTGTGTTATCCGTTGTGCAATCTCCTTTAGCTCCTTCCTGGCCCTTTCATCCTGGAAGTCGAAAGGAAATGTCTCAGTCCATTCCCTCAGCAACTGGATGATCTTAGCAGCAAAAGACTTGAGTTTAGCCTGTATTAAGATAAAACATATATTTATTTTAACTTACACATCGCCATCATGTTCTGAAGAGCTTAACAGACATCATCCCTGTGTGCCATCTGGGCTCACAATCTACATTCCCCACCAGTAGGTGTATGGAGTATGGGAGGAAACCACAGAACCAGGAGGAAACCCTTGGAAACATGGGGAGAACATACAAACTCCATGCAAATGTCTTATCCTGGGATGTAAACCCATGACTCCAAATTTGCCAGGAGTCTTCTGAATTTTCAGAAATCAATCCAACAAACTCAGGCATATTCATATCAGAAACTATGCAGGGAGTTGGTATAGATGCCCTCAAGCCTCAATATATATTCTGTTTTTATAAAGTACAATAAATAGAAATGTATTTCACATCTTTCACATTTACCTGCTGTTTATTGGGGTACTGTTTGGGAACATACTGTCATGGTATCATATTGTGTGTGGGGAGCTGCAAGAGCAGTATACTATGTGTGGGGCTGTGAGAGCATCAGATGGTGTGTGGTGAAATCCACAATGGTGGTGTTATATCGTGTGGTGGCATTATACTGTATAAGGACACTGTAGGGGCAGTATATTGGTTATTGCGGACACAATAGGGGTCATGAATAGGTTAACGTGTCATGTAGCAACAATATTTGTGTGGGTACAGGGTAAGGTAGTGGTTTAGCATGAAATATAAATTGCCGTGGTACGATATGTACCCCACAGTATGTGCCACTCTTTCTTATCTTTCATGGTTGGGCTGAATGGCACTGGAGTCACGTTGTGCCACCCAATAATGGTGATGCCCAGTCCCAGCTGATTAAGGAATTAATTAGATAATTTATTTCCACTGATAAGCGGAGAACTGTAATAAATACTGTCAGTGTAGAAATAGGAGCGGGCTCTATAAATACTGTCAGGGCAGTATAGAGGAAGTGGTGTAGGTTGCTATACAAGTAGAAGATTTGCGTTGCTTCCTGTGGAACAACACTTGTCACTCTACGTAAGCATGCAACTTCCCACTGGGCTCCCCCTCAGCCCTCCTACAATCTGTATGTCATATAGCACAGCATCAAAATAAGAAGGGGCGTATGGGAAATCCACGAGAAACTTTCACTTCTATAGGCTGGAAACCCCCAGCAAATGCCATTATAATGTTCCCTGTGAGCTGCGTAGCACGATGCCAATAAAGAGCGTGTGAAGAAGAGTGGGCCGCTGCTGAACAGTTGCTAAGAGAATATGACGTGGCTGTCTGAGATGAATCACGGGGATACGGTGTCTGGTACGCAGCAGCTTTTCCTCCACAGCCTTCTATAGTTATTTGCTGCATTGCAATGATAACAGCAGGCAATTTAGTTCTCACTGTACACAACTCTGCTGGACACACAGCATTATAGTGCACACCCTCAAGTCAAGAGAGATCAGGCGAGGAAGTAACGGCCGAACAATGCGGATTTATATTCATTCCGGACCTATAGAAAGCTGGGTGACAACCGACATCAGCACATACAAGTGATTGTTACTCCATATAGGAAACCAAGAAGAATACAATAGGAAGGGTTAACTCGGGACAAGCAGCTGAAGGAGCGCAACGTCAAGGGGTCACTATGAGAGCAGGCATTATTATTTACTTAAATCATACTAAGTGACTAAAAGGAGGAGGGTCTACAACCGCTTCAAAATACATGAAATACAGGAATGGGGCAAAACACCATAAAAATTTACGCTAAGAATGCAACACACATTTATATACACATGTATACATGCATTTGTTTTACCCAGAGAAGAAAATAGAGATCCTTGATAGGAAAAATTTCACCCCACAGTATGCTAAATTTGCGAAATAAAAAAAGGTCTCAAAGATAGATGAAGAAAAATGCCAGAAAGAATAACACACTGTTTTACAGCCACCAACTGTGGCATAAAGGAAGGAAAAATACAACTAAAAATTGTAGTTATACCTTAAAAACGCTGTGTGTGAAGGTTCCCTACTGGTCTACCTGCACATAGCCACATTGCGGACAACATATGACCTTCCCATCATGTATGGAAGCTTCAGGAATAGACGTTTCCATATTTCCCTTGATAAAGACCAGTAATAGATTCATTCTTGCACCTAATCATACAGACTGATAGAAAATCTTTGCTGTAGTTCGGTGTGAGCCGGTGGCCATGAAGACTAATGATCCCCTGGAATGTGCAGACCTGCTATGGGACTCCTGGAGCATCCTTACCTTGTCAGCCTCCGTCCCAGCTTCCAGCTGCTGTTTCTGTTTGATGCAGATCTGTCCCACTTTTGCTAGAATCTCATGGGGGTGGATAAACACACGTGCACTCAGCAGGAAGGTGAAGATGTAGGTTCTCTGTGGGGAAGAAGAAGTGCAGGTTTCAACATAAAAATCAAGCTCTGCTCAGTCATTATCCTGAGATAGGCTATAATTACATGGATCTGTAGACTGATTCTGATTTGTGGGAGGTGACCCTGACAAGGTTCTGACCTGCTTTATCTAGCAGACGTTATGCTTTAAAGGAAACCAGTCACTCAATTCATGACCCCCAAACCATGGGCATCAGAGCCTCCAAGCACGATTGCAGCTAGGCAGGTTCTTCTCTGAAACACTCCGTTATTTGAGGAATTGGTCAGAGACTATAGCCAGAAACAGGACTAATCCTGCACCACCCGTGGCTTCTCCTTGCTCGGCTTCATGTGATTGACAGTTCTCTCTCTATGTAGACACATGCTATACACCTGTCAGTCAAGGGCGGTGCCATGAGAAGCTGGTCGGGTCACGCCAGATTAGGCACTTCTCTGCCTATAGACCTCGGCTGTTTTTTCCCACCTATATTTTCTCTGATATGATGGAGTGTTTTCATAGAAAAATATACCTGGCTGCAATCACGCAACCGGCCTCTAATAACAAGTTGCCTGTGGTTGGGGCAATGAGAATGGAGTGATGGGTTCCCATTAAGGCTCTGTAAGGTTGAAATGTAGGAGCATTTCAGTGTCCGTATGGCCACAATATTTGGACCCTTTCTAGCTCAACGGAACTAAAATTACCAGACATCAATGGTGGTTGACCACTTCAGAACAAAGGTTTGGACATGTCGTCATTAAATAAGTACAATCTTTTTATTTTCCTTTAAAAAGGACAAACTTTAATATCCTTGTGTTGGTTGATTCATTTCTTTACTTTCATAGGAATTTCTAAATGTTAATAATCTAAATATATTTCATGTTCTATATAAGAAAACCGTTATACAGTGGTACCTCGCTTAACGAGTAACCCACTTAACGAGAATTTTGCTTAACAAGCAAAGCTTTCTGTAAATTTGTAACCCGCTTTACGAGAAAGCTTTGCTTTACGAGCAAAATCCTCACCTCAGACACTTCCGGTTTCGTCCATCCACCGCGCTCTGACCCGCACTTGCAGTCCACACAAACACACACATGTACGCACAAACACACATGCACGCACACACGTACAGTATTATGCTCACCTTACCTTCTGTTCCACCGCCGGTCTCATGGTTCTTGTAGTTCCCGCGTACATCGCGACCTGCTCGCGGCGAACTACAAGTACCATGAGGCCGGCGGTGGAACGTAAGGTAAGGTGAGCATATAATATGTGTAACTTCCGCTTCATCGCCGGTCTCCTGGGTCTTGTAGTGCGCCGCTCCGCTCCAGACATCGGTATCCATAGCGACGAAGCAGTAACTTCCTGGTTCCTGTCACCGCTACTCAAAGGCAGCGCGCTGGCCAATCTGAGGCAAGCGGCTCTGCCTTTGACGTCAGCGCTCTGGCAGGAAGTTCCTCCCTCGTCGTTATGGTAACCTGATACACGGCCGGCACCGGAGAACAGCAAGTCCCAGGAGGCCGGCGATGGAACGGAAGGTAAGGTGAGCATATAATACGTGCGTGTGCGTGCGTGCTTGTGTGTTTGTGCATGTGTGGAATGATAGAATAGGGGACCAGGATGGGACATTTAACTAGTTGTGGAACGAATTGTCAGCATTGCAATGATTTCCTATGGGAAATCTTGCTCTGCTGAACGAGTAACTTGGTTAACAAGCACAGTCCCAGAACGGATTGTTCTCGTTAAGAAAGGTTCCACTGTATAGAGATTCTAACATTTTACTACAGTAAATTGTTATTCTTAATTTTGCGGCTTTGATGCTGGAGTCACAGTCGGGGTGTGGAAATCTAGAAGTCAGAAGTCAGAAGCTTGTCTCAGTGACTCTGCACCGTGCAGAACTTTAGAGAAAGGGGCTACCAGCCCAGGTAGAGTCAGTGACCCAATATGATATCTCCAGCTTTCTAAATTAAAATCTATTTAAACTTCTGTATTTTGCTGAATAGACCTTTTTGAAAAGTAATACTCCATTACTCCAGTAGCCTGGAGCTGTGACTTGCCAATCATGCCATGACAAAGGATAGCAGGAAGGATTCTGGGAAAAGCAATGCTAATGTTTGCATTACACCTGTAACATGCCCCCAGGGAGCGGCTCCTCGCAATGTGTGGGATAGCAGCTCTGCTGGCAGGAATCACACTCCCGTCTGCCTCGCTTCTGTCTGAATTTGTCTTGGCTCCTCACCGCACTGCGTGTTTGCTTCCAGTTTGTTTGCTTTATAATGCTTTTTTCCCACAGTCAGTGTAGCAAGCCCTGGCGGCGTTCTCTCCCCGGTGACTAGATTGGATTTTCTCACTGCTATGGGCTGCTCTGTGCTTCCACATACAGATAGAAAAGCATTGTGAATGAAAAAGCTATCATTTAGCTGTGCTCTCACTGTCCTAGTATGGCTTCCTTTATTGGTACAACACTTATTAATGCAGTCACATTTCGTTTGCCGATAAAGACCCTGTATGGCGAGGAATGTGTGGTTACTATGCAGGGTACATTCCTCCAGCTTCTCCTTACTGTGTCAGTCTTTACCGTGGTTATAGCATTGCATTCATGCTCCAGACATATAAGATGAACAATATAAGATACACATGTATGAAGGGCGAACTGGAGC
Source organism: Anomaloglossus baeobatrachus (assembly GCF_048569485.1). NCBI lineage: Eukaryota > Metazoa > Chordata > Amphibia > Anura > Aromobatidae > Anomaloglossus > Anomaloglossus baeobatrachus. The sequence goes on along the minus strand of NC_134357.1, from coordinate 187,000,891 downwards.
TCGGCACAAAAGAGTCAATATATTGCTCTCACTATGGCCAGTTCAAAGCTGCATATTGGCTTTGCTCTGGCACCCGGCACATGCCCCTGGCAGCGCCCCCGTTTGAAGCATCCTGTAATAACTCTTGAACCCCGCCATCACGATGCAATATAAAGCACGCTGTTCTCCGTAGCAGACATGACTTCCACCTGTTGCCAGCTCCTTGTTACGTTATTGTTCATTTTGCAGTGCATGGGAAATGAAGAAAAGAACCATAAATCGCTCGGTTTCCTAGCAACACAATCAATCACGTGATGAAAAGAGAGACATTCGACAAGTTGGTGCAGGGTTATTGCTGCATGTGGGCAGGAATTCGATTGTGTCTTAGAGAAAAGCTTCTCTGACCTTTCACATCCATGGGATATTTGTAGCTGGGTTCAGGGACAGCACATTCTGTTCTGACAAGAGCAGAAAACAAGCGATAAACAAAGAAGTCATTTAAAGGGTTACAAAACCGAAGATGTCACGACGAGAAGGATGAACGGAGGAGCTTTATGCAACTGGAGGAGATTATAAAATAAAGTGCACATGTCCAGGACACTGCAGGGGCACCAAGATGAGGAGAAGGAGCAGGCGTGGGCAATATGTCAGACAACTTGTCCCGACCCTAAACATTCAGCAGTGGCATATCATGAATGCCCATTGCCTACTGGTCACTAACACACCAGAGGTACAGAGCCGCTCACAACATGCAAACTGTGTCCACTATAGGGCAATAAACCAGGCTACTTACATCCGGATAGTAATCCACCGTGGGAACCAGCTTCTCAATCAAGGCTTCCAAGGACCCTGACACCAAACAGCCATCTTGATATACTGGATCTCCACATTGCTCCCCCATTTCTGGCTGCACCTGTCCGCTACAGGCAGTACCAAGCATGCTGGGAAATATTGGTGTCTGTGGCATGCTTTCCTAGGGAGACACAAAGCAACATTAGGAAATAAGAATCAGGTGATTGCTCACTTCTACATGACCAAAGTAAGGTCATCCTGCATAATCAGGGTGTAATATAGTAAGCCAGGAGTGCCACTCATTTTAATGTGGGCAATAACATCTCATTCAGACGATGGTAAACAGGGTCAGAGTATGGACCTGGTGTGTGTCTCCCAGCCCAAAATCATCAGCCTCATATTATGAGACTGTGAAACTTGGGTCAGGAGACACCGGGCGGTCCGTCCATAACGATCCGTACACCGACTGTTTCATGGATGTCTGAATGAGGCCTAACGCTTTCTCTCTCGAGCACGGATTATATTAACATAAATACTACAAAAAATTGCATTCCTTGTCAAACAGTAGTAATACTAGGCACACTAACAATACCAACACCAGATTTCCCTTTTTATAACCCTACAACACAAATGCTTGGCTATTCAAAAAGCCAAGTAATATCAATCCATGGTTGTTAAAGGGAACCTGTTAGGTGCAATATGCAGCCAGAACCAGGAGCAGCTCTGGGTGTATATTGCTAATCCCTGCATCTAGTAGCATAGATAAAGGGATCTTTAGATAAAGTATTTCTAAAGATCTTTTATGAGATGCTAATGAGGCCAGCGACTCGTCACAAGGGTATTCGTTCCTGCGCTCATTCCACCCTCTTAGCATGTTAATACGCCCATAGGGGTGTGCCAACATGCTATTCAATGCAGCATCATCAACAGTAACGCATGTACCTCTGTCCGCTGATCAGAAGTCCTGGCACATCCGGTCATGCGCACTAGACCTCTCTGAAGCCAGGATGCATACACCCAGCTTCATACTGCACATGACAATAAGTGTCGGGCATTCAGATCAGCGGACAGAGGTACAAGCATTACTGCTGGTGATGCTGCATTGAATAGCATATGTTGGCACACCCCTGTGGGAGTACTAACATGCTGAGAGGGTAAATGAGCGCTGAAACTAACGCCCTTGCGACTAGTCCCTGCTCTCATTAGCATATCATATAGGATCTTTAGAAATACTTTTTCTAAATATCTCCTTATCTATGCTAGTGTATACAGGGACTGTTAGGCAGGGATTAGCAATATGCACCCAGAGCTGCACATGGTTCTGGGTGCATATTGCACCGGACAGGTTCCCTTTACGTCTGGACAAGTATATTCAAATGGTTAATTCTATGTGTTGTATGTTAGTAATACACTATTTACAATGCCAAAGATGCGGGCCACACAAGGCCTATATAATTACTGCCATTTAGCACATACATTGCTGTAACATACACTCACCAAATAAAAACTTTACAAAAAGTGATCTAATGAGAGGGTCGTTATTCCCCCATCTGTCACAGAAAGGTTTTACTTAAAAGCAAAGCCTGGATTCGATCTCTAGCCCTGATCACCTTTCTGGGCACATGGAGAGCAGGGACCTCCAAAAATGAGAAACACATTGGCCTGGTTGGTTGGCTTTTTTCATTTTTTGATCAAAAAATGTTAACAAAGGACTTTACATTTTTGAAGTGTGTAGCAATAGTGGAATTCATGTATTCATTAATTGCAGGGTCACAAGCACCTGGTGCCCCGCTATTTGTGGCCCCCACTTCCTCAGTCCTGGGATAAGACAATTTTCACTTATTAATTTCATATGTAGTCTGTAGCCATCAGAGGGAATACCTGCAAACTGCCAGATACCTTCCGGAATTCCAGGTGTGTCTTCGGATTTGGAGGCCAGATATGACGTCATTTTGTGACGCATGCAAAACGTTGTGCCGAGACCACTGATCGGTAGATTTGCAGGTAGGAGGCAGTCTGCAGGATTCCCGTCTGGCCGACACAAACTACTTACGGCACAGGACCAGAGTTCTGCTCATATCTCCACACCAGACTTGACAATAATGTGAAAGGCTTCCATTATGTTAGCACTTTTACCCAGTCCTGGGTATGAATATGACCAAGCATGGACTTTTATACATCTTCTCTCCATGTTTGTGAGGTGTCTACTAGGGACTCAAGTTTACATTCACAAGCCAGTGCCACCAGCCAAAAAGTGTGTGTGACAGAAATCCAACTTATATTGTGGCTAATGATGCTGCTATAAAGAGGTTAAGCAATAAATACATAATTATATCTTGTAGACCTCCAAAATAGTCTATTAAACACATACATGTATCCTTATTTCCCTAGGAAGGAGCAAAACATAGGAGCATAAAACATTTCACATACCGTAGCTGCTTTTCAACTAGAAATATATGAAAATATGAAAGACATCTGCGAAGTTGAAGCGCTGAGAACAGAATGTGACTAACAGCCGAAAGAACATATTTGTCTCTGTCTCCCTATCACTGATTCCTTGACGGTCTCCTTGAATGGCTCCCATGCAGAGAATACTACACTTCTAATTCCTGAGAACATCTTGTCCCTCCACATTCCACATTGTAAAGCCCTACAATGAGATCTGACATATCAGAGCATTCATTAGTATCTTGTTTGCTGGTGATGGCTAATATTTGACACTGACTTTACCGCATACTTGTCAAAACGTTTGCTGAAAAATACCCAGAAGGAATTCAGTCTGTTTTCATTCAATGGAGGTTCCAGCACAAGGAATGTAGTCTGGTTACAGCACATAAACAGGCTTCAAAGTCCAAGGTCAGGACCAGAGCTATGTTTGTGGACACTATGGCACGTTGCTATTTACAGCTGAAGAACACAACAGGTTACGTTATTCTCCAAAACTCGTCTGGAATTCCACCTCCGCTATTCTCAATGCTCCAACCTTCTTGAGGAGAAAAGCCTATAACATGCAAAGATCCTGAATTCCAAAAAGAAGCGAACATCTAGTCCTGGACACCCAAAAAATACTTTAAGATTTTGCTTTTCATTTGTGATGAATATCTTCTAGTTTACTCACATGAATGTTATGTGGGGGTGTAAATCAGCCAAGGACTCACCAAAGTCAATCCAGTAGGGTCGAGCCCCATTACAAGGTTTTGATGGCCAGGAGACTTCATATTTCATGTGATGGTTAGCCTGCTTACCTGATAACTGGCCGGCTATATATAATGGTGACTCGCTAATGTATTCTATTCTCTTACTTGTCTGCCTACATTACGTCTCCAGACAATTGCATATTTATACTTCTGCTATAAATAACTTCCTTGAGGACTGAACCTTGAAATAGCTCAAAGCTTCTCTTGAAACAAAATGGTAACAATAAGGAAAATTGCCATTTTACAATGTTTTATCTCTTTGCTTTTGGTATTATTCTACCCTGAGAAAATTAGATTCTGTCATATTAATACATATTGTATATTACAAATATTAATAGCTGGATGTGAGGTTGTTGAGCATCAATCATTTCCAAAACCTACTGGAGGTTTATGTTCCTGGAATGTCTCAGAGTTGTGATGGGCCATTAGTGCTATTATCACATCAGGTCTCATGTGTACTAAGTGGGTGGTCCGAGAGTTTCCCAGCATAATACATGAATGGATTGAAGTTAGAGGTATAACACAGCATTGTTCTTATACAGCCACGCTTCAACACTAAGACCTCTTATAGTTCTGAAACCCTAACTTAGATCACCACTGAGCTCTAGTTTAGGTTGTATTTATTATAACATCATGAAGATGTAGTGTTTGTGCCCTACATGGCCAAGAATAGTGTTACGAAATGTACAGGGTATAAATGCGAATTGTCATAGTTGTGCAACAATGGCTGATGGAACAGGTTGACCTTGGTTGCAACATAGCTCATATGGCAAAAGGTCTCTGTATGTTGCCACTACATCCCAGCATGTGAATGGGGTCACACTGATACCTGCCAAGTACCGCAAGCAAGTCGGAAAAAGTCAGAATCATTGGGATTTTTTTATTACAACTTGCTTGTCACAGTATCTGGTGGACTTCAGTGCGACCCCATTCAGTTGCACTATGCGTTTTAGCTGTGGCATACTGTCATCTTTCACTGTGTAACATGAGTAGTGACCAAAGTCACCAAGAAGCCACAGCCTGAAAAGAATCAGTCAATAGGATCAACCCTTCTAAATGGGCATGCAGGATATAGAAAGTTGAATAAAATAGCTTGATATCTGTAATCTGATCTTTTATTCCAGAGAAATTTCGATTTCAGCGCAGTGCGCATCACCCCGGAGTCTCGGTCATGCGCACTATGAAGCCGGGTGTACGAGTCCTGGTTTCAAACTGAAGTAGTGCACATGACAAACTCCGGAATCATGAGCACTGAGCCAAAATCCAGTGTCTGGCGCAATGGCGGCAGAGAGGTGAGTGAGATCATCATCGGACGCTGCGCATTCATTAGCATGTTAGCACACCCACAGGAGCGTACTAATATGCTAATGGAGCCAACTAGCCAGGGAAGCAATGCCCTTGGGACTAGTCCCCGAGCTCATTAGCATACGATATAAGATTTTTAGAAATACTTTTTCTAAAGATCTCTTTCTCTATGCTACCAGATGCAGACTTTGTATTAATCATCCGGCACTGTTATACTTACATAAAGATTGTTGCAATGCAAGAACAATCAGTTATATAATATGGATCCTCATTATTGCAAATTAGCGGACATACAAGGTGTGTCAAGATCGGATTGCATAATTAGCATTATTAGAACATGTCCTTTAAGTGTGGGTCACTGCATCTTCACAATTTGAGGAGCATCTTATGTCCCAAAGTAACGACTTATTTATTGGGATCGCACAGGTATGACAGAACGTTCTTCAGTGACGGACTATCCCAAGGCTCAATGCATTAAGTAGCTCCCTAAACTGTAATTGGAGGCTTAGATTTGAGTGACGCAGCCACAATATGGCCAAGTAGCACAGCTTGTTTTTGGGTGTGTGCGCCTATTAAGTAATTTTCGTAAAACTCATGAAGTGAGGTTTTAAAGTGGAGTACTTTGTGTGCCTGTTCCCTACTTGGAAGTATTTATTGTTAGTCAGTCCACTCCATTCACTGACTAATGTCCTTACAGATTGCCACATACAAAAGCGGCTTTATGTAGAGCTACTTAACAATACAATCATACAATACAAAGTACAGGAAAATTATGTAGTGCTCGGGGATGAAGGAAAGAATGGTTCTAGATAAAAAAGGACAAATCTGATGAGCAATACGTCCAAATGCAGCAATTTGTATACAATCAATAGTTAGTGGTGCCACGGGGTGCACTTGCTCTACAGTACAGAAACAAGCGTTCCTGCTGCAATATAAGTTAAAGTAAACCTGTCAGGTCCCCTATGCCCTCCAGCCCAGCAGGATTCATAGTGTATGCCTAAATTCCCTGCCTAACAAGCCCTGTGTAATGTTATTCACTAAAATCAATGTTTTAAAAAGAAAAAAGTATTTAAAGGCACTGCTGTTCCTATGGTAATTAGGCCTGTGACTAGTGGATGGGGCGTTGGTTCCCCCGACTAAATGACCCTCTTTCCATGTTATCAGCCCCTGTGAGCGTTATAACGTGATTTTTCTCAGAAGACATCCCCGCCAGTTCCCGGAAATTTCACGCATGCATTGTTCACTCACATTGAGCCTCCGACACCAGGCGTACACGTCCCGGTTTCTGGACATGTGCAGTGCGCCTCTATTGGAGGATGCGTACACCCGGTTTCAGAGACTCAATGTGAGTGAATAAAGATGCGCACATGTGCGAGATTTCCAGGAGCTGGTGGGGATAATCATGTTAGAACGCTCACAGGGGCTGATAACATGGAAAGAGGGCTGACTAGTCGGGGGACCTAACGCACCATCCACTAGTCACAGGCCTAATTACCATGGGAACAGCAGATCTTATAAATACTTTTAGTATATTTATACTATATACTAAATATACTATACTAGCCCTGTGTAATTTTAGTGAGTAACATTACACGGGGCTGTTAGGCAGGGAATTTAGGCATACAGATATGAATCCTGCTGGGCTGGAGGACATAGGGGATCTGACAGGTTTACTTTAAGAAATATTATATATTGAGCTATTTCTTTACATGCAGAAGCATATAACCACTGTAACTGTATGTAATGAATGCCAGATTTTACACTCCGTACAGGCAGTGGTAACAGAAAGAAGAGTCTTTTCTTTCCCAGATATTATATTCTCTATCCTCAAAGGATAAAACAACAGTATGCATGTGGTTTTGAACAGTTTCCAATGGCTTCAGAGAAAACATGAGCACTCCCGAATAAACCACTAGAACATCTAACACCGGAGTTCCCACAGAAATGTCTGCCGCATGTGTTAGAGCCTAGGACTACGATTGTAGGGTCAGATGTAAAATAATTGGACTTGTTATGTAATGGACATAAACAATTGGGCACTTGATTTCATGCTTGCTACACGTCAGCTCTATGGATTTAGTCCTAGGGCTACACACAGATTTCTGTAGCACCATGGATTGCTTTTAACCAGCTGCAGTCTGAAGCAATGCATGGAGTTGCAGGCAATCGCATGGACACCAGCTTTTAGATAATAGTTACAATCAGTCAGGTTCACTAAGTCTCAGTGTATGGAGCCCAGCCTTAGGTTGGATCTATGCCACGGAGTGACCGAGTACTGCACTGCTGGGGACTGTGCTGACAAACAGCCAGCAATTTCCGGGGGCTTCACAGCGAGCATAGGTGAGGTACAGTATACGGCTGGGGACAGTGCTGACAAACAGCCAGCAATTTCCGGGGGCTTCACAGCGAGCATAGGTGAGGCAGGGTATATGGCTGGGGACTGTGCTGACAAACAGCCAGCAATTTCCGGGGGCTTCACAGCGAGCATAGGTGAGGCACAGTATACGGCTGGGGACAGTGCTGACAAACAGCCAGCAATTTCCGGGGGCTTCACAGCGAGCATAGGTGAGGTACAGTATACGGCTGGGGACAGTGCTGACAAACAGCCAGCAATTTCCGGGGGCTTCACAGCGAGCATAGGTGAGGCAGGGTATATGGCTGGGGACTGTGCTGACAAACAGCCAGCAATTTCCGGGGGCTTCACAGCGAGCATAGGTGAGGCACAGTATACGGCTGGGGACAGTGCTGACAAACAGCCAGCAATTTCCGGGGGCTTCACAGCGAGCATAGGTGAGGCACAGTATACGGCTGGGGACAGTGCTGACAAACAGCCAGCAATTTCCGGGGGCTTCACAGCGAGCATAGGTGAGGCAGGGTATATGGCTGGGGACTGTGCTGACAAACAGCCAGCAATTTCCGGGGGCTTCACAGCGAGCATAGGTGAGGCAGGGTATATGGCTGGGGACTGTGCTGACAAACAGCCAGCAATTTCCGGGGGCTTCACAGAGAGCATAGGTGAGGCACAGTATACGGCTGGGGACTGTGCTGACAAACAGCCAGCAATTTCCGGGGGCTTCACAGCGAGCATAGGTGAGGCAGGATATATGGCTGGGGACTGTGCTGACAAACAGCCAGCAATTTCCAGGGGCTTCACAGCGAGCATAGGTGAGGTACAGTATACGGCTGGGGACTGTGCTGACAAACAGCCAGCAATTTCCGGGGGCTTCACAGCGAGCATAGGTGAGGCACAGTATACGGCTGGGGACTGTGCTGACAAACAGCCAGCAATTTCCGGGGGCTTCACAGCGAGCATAGGTGAGGCACAGTATACGGCTGGGGACTGTGCTGACAAACAGCCAGCAATTTCCGGGGGCTTCACAGCGAGCATAGGTGAGGCACGGTATATGGCTGGGGACTGTGCTGACAAACAGCCAGCAATTTCCGGGGGCTTCACAGCGAGCATAGGTGAGGCACGGTATATGGCTGGGGACTGTGCTGACATACAGCCAGCAATTTTCGGGGGCTTCACAGCGAGCATAGGTGAGGCACAGTATACGGCTGGGGACTGTGCTGACAAACAGCCAGCAATTTCCGGGGGCTTCACGGGGAGCATAGGTGAGGCACGGTATACGGCTGGGGACTGTGCTGACAAACAGCCAGCAATTTCCGGGGGCTTCACAGCGAGCATAGGTGAGGCACAGTATACGGCTGGGGACTGTGCTGACAAACAGCCAGCAATTTCCGGGGGCTTCACAGCGAGCATAGGTGAGGCTTCACTTGTATCTGCTGCACATTCAGGATTGTCACTGACTAAATGAATTGACGAATATTAATTGGTCTGAGTCTTCATAAAAAGAATGTTTCAACAATAAGAAAAATGAGGATCAAACAAATGTAGTATTCTGTTATAGTGCATTATAGAAAACCCATTAAAATGGTAAAGATTGGTACATCAATATCAGCATTGCGGTGATGCTCAACGGCACAAACGGAACACATTATATCCTTACAGCCTATAAGTGCATATGAATGACAGATGAGGAGGAGGTGTGTGGGGTCTCCTACTGGAGAAACCCCTCTATGAGCCACACCACAAACAATTTGATGCATAATACCACTTTTTGTTCTGGTAATTGAGAATCTTGACAGTGTGTATGAGGCAGACTGTCAGGATCGCTAACCTATAGTCACATAGAATAACTGCAGAAACCTGGAAAACTCCTTTAATCCTTTCTTTGTTGGTTTTTCTACAGGTTTACAAAAAATTGTTGTGAAGTGATATCAAAATGATAAAATAAGGAAACAAAAAGCAGCTGCAGTGTGTGAGTTTCCATTCTTGGAATGTGCTGTCAGATTCCGGCATTCCAGGCTCCTCATACAAGAAGAGGCTCCGAGACAAGAACTCAATGTAAAACATGCCTGGAATGGGAACTCGGGATTCCTGATGATCGCCTGTGTTATGACATAGAGGAGGGTTACGTAAGACGCCGCTCAGGACAAGTATGCACTACTTCTCGATTTCATTAATAATTCACCATGCCCAAGTCTACCTACCTTACATTTGTCTGCAATAAAAACATGGAAAAGAATGGCACTGAGGTATCGATTTATATGCAAATATCCAAGGATTCTTTTGTTTCTTCCATCGTCACTCCTATAACTTTACAGCTGTGCTAAGCTGCAGTTCTGTTTGTTTTTTATCACTGATGACTTTGCTTTATAACCTTATATTAGGTGATTTATAACCTTGTATTAGGTGATTCAGTGTAAATTCAGCAGTGTCCAGGAGCCAGATGCTCTTATGGCCGCCACTAGTAACATTTTAGAGGACATCATGGGATGGGATCAAACAACATTTATTTGTTCTGAAAAAAAACTGCACTCAATTCACAAGTGGGAAAAGAAATTCCGGCCTATGGCAAAATATCAGATTTTGCTCATTATACTATGTGCCACTGTAACCAGTACAAATCCTGCATTTTTATCCAAATAGAGGTGCATGGAAAGTTTGCTGGTTTTGCATGTAACCCTGTGAACCATGGGAACCATCTGTATAAGGCCCCTTCACACGTCAGTGATTCTGGTACATACCGTATGTTGCAGTGTTTATACGTACCAGAATCACGGACATACGGAGACCTATTATAATCAATAGATCAGCGCACACATCAGTGAATTCTCACTGACATGTTTCCATTCATCATACATGTGTGTCCGTGTGTTTCGCACAGACAAGTCCGTTTTTCTCCGGCATCACTGATGTCCTACGGACCACACAATGGTGTGATCCGTGAAACACGTACCAGAAAAAACATGTACATTTAAAATAAAAAGCTTTTTAAACTCACCTGACTCTGGTGATGCTGTCTTCAGCCGCTGCTGTCTCCTGCTTCCAGGCCGGCTAATTATGCTCATACATATGCACGGCACAGCTGACACGGAAGCAGCTACAGAGGGGAGACAGCGGCGGCCGGACACAGTATCGCAAGAGATAGCAGTACCACAGAGAGCAGCGGCGTGGACAGTTGAGTATAAGTGCCTGATCTCCGAATATTATCATGGATAGCACACGGAGATTCCACGTGTGCCAAAATCACGGCACACGGAGGGACAAAGGCAACTTTAACATGTCAGTGAAAAAAGTGTGTATTTTTCACTGACATGTGAAGGGGGCCTTAAAAGTACACCTTGACGTGGTTGGTGGCTTTTGGAAACTTAAAAAAGTGGTAAAATATGAATTTTTAACAATACAAATAACAATAATAAATACAAATAACAATACAAATTCCCCTTTAGGGCGGCTTTGCATGTTGCAACATCGCACGTGCGATGTCGGTGGGGTCAAATCGAAAGTGATGCACATCCGGCGTCACTTTCGACATCGTTGTGTGTGAAGCCGCAGGAGCGAGTAACATCTCCTTACCTGCCGCCGGCGGCTATGTCGGAAGGAAGGAGGTGGGCGGGATGTTTACATCCTGCTCATCTCCGCCCCTCCGCCGCTATTAGCCGCCTGCCGTGTGACGTCGCTGTGACGCCGCACGGCCCGCCCCCTTAGGAAGGAGGCGGGTCGCCGGCCAGAGCGACGGTCGCAGGGCAGGTGAGTGTATGTGAAGCTGGCGTAGCGATAATTTTCGCTACGCCAGCCATCACAAGATATCGTACCTGCGACGGGGGCGGGGACTATCGCGTGCGACATCGCAGCATCGGCTTGCGATGTCGCAACGTGCAAAGCCCGCCTTACACTCAGTGTCCATGTAGACGATCCATACCAGCTCCCGCTTTCTCAAATCCCTCATTAAGGCTATGTGCGCACAGTGCGTTTTTCGCGGCGTTTTTGCGCGTTTTTCGGGTGCGTTTTTGGCCTCAAAACTGCAGGACTTTGCTTCCCCAGCAAAGTCTATGAGTTTTCATTTTTGCTGTCCGCACACATCTGTTTTTTTCACCTGCGTTTTTGAGTTAAAAAAAAAATGGACATGTCAGTTCTTTCCTGCGTTTTTCTGCGTTTTCCCCCAATGCAATGCATTGGAAAAACGCAGAAAAACGCAGAGATCAAAAACGCAGCAAAACGCAGCCAAAAACGCACCAAATCGCGGCAAAAACGCATGCGTTTTTTGATGCGTTTTTTTCGACGCAGGTGCGTTTTTAGCGGCCAAAAACGCACAAAAACGCAGCGTCAAAAAGACGCAGTGTGCGAACCTAGCATAAAACAAGCTTCTCTGCTGTTAGTGACTAGGACTACCGAGGCCTGGTGTCATGGCCACACCTTTGCAGCCTTCACACTAAACAATAGACATGTGGGTATTTATAGTATCAGAAGCAGACATCAGTGGAAGAATTCAGCTATGAAGATAAAAGACTGCAAAAGAAGCATAATATTGAAAGAAAAGAAACAGGGTTCTCAAATACTGTACGTCCTGCCCAAAACGGCCAAAGAAGAAAATGTTTGACCCTCCCAGAAAGCCCAAGTGACATAACTTTAGGGGTCCTGTTTCTAACTCAGACCCTAGCTTCTTAAAGTTTGCATCTGTTCAAGTCAAGCAAGGCGGATTGTGTTGTGACCACAGAGCCATAAGGAAAATCACTCTGTAATGAATGACATTTATAGATGTCACACTTTATATGAAGAATTAGTAAATACTGAAGAAAATAAACTATTTCCATGCAGACGAGTCATGGGGAGGCGCATACTACCCCGAGTACTCACAACTGCACTGTCAGTAACAATCTGTCCACTCCCACTATAAAGAAAATTCATAGCAATAAAACAAGCTAAGTCTGTCCAGCAATGATGGTGACAGCCCGAGCATTCCCAGCATCTCCACATTCTTTGTTTTAATATCCAAATCATTCCTACTCTTAAATGACATCAAAGTTCTTGTTCCACCAGTGCTGTGTGTAAGATGACAGCTCGCTGGCGCCAGGTGGATTACAGCAAATATGCTCCATTTCACTAAGCAAATATCGCCTGGAAGCATTGCGACAAGCCTCCGCCCAACTGCCAGGCAGCTAGAATTGTGGTGGTACACAAAATACAGCGCCAACACTAAGGTAGAAATAACACATACATCTCTTGTGGGTGATCAATGACATAGTTAATGGATGTTACGTTCTGTTCTTTTACAAATCATCCAAAAACGACCATTCTTTTTCTTTCTGAATAATTGTCACAAAATACACAAATGAGGAATTAAAACAGAAACCTATTGTAATACTTGGGAGTTAGCATTATCTTTCAATTATTTGCATAATGTAAATATATACGATGTTAATATGTTTTCTGCTTGCAGTCATTTAATAGAAACCTTTATTTGTTATGTCCAATGACTAAAAAGTAGAGTTGAGCGGATCGGTCATAATCCGGGTCTCCGGATCGGGTTGGAGTAGAAGTCCGGATCCGAGCCAGAATCCGTGGCCATGTAAATCAATGGGGGGGGGGGGGGGGGAGAGGGAGAGAAAAACAAAAAAAACGGATCCAGATCGTGCACCCCGAATCCTGGGTACTGGTCGGACTCGGATCGGGCTCTCAAACCGTGCGGATCCGGATTTTTCCCTGCTTGACAGTGAAGGTTGGCACCCTAAGATCACATAATGGCGTCCCCACTAGTCGACGGCTGGACCTGAGTGACCTTCACTGCACTCTAAGCTATAAACCAAGCGTAAAACAAAAACAATAAACATAACTGAAGTACACACAAGCGGAGGGTGACACAAGGCTAGGCACGTGCTAATACAGTCCTTCAGGACTGATGAAATACAAGACACCAAAAAGAATAAACAGAATACGTGTAAACCCTCCCAAACTTGGATTACACCAAATAGGAGTAAACTGTAAACGGATTCACACAAACTGCAGGGAATAGAACTAGCAATGTCTACGTAAGAAAGCCTTAACTGAGGAGCTGGGACTCCAGGCAACTATAAATCCAGAAATAAAGCCAGCACTAGGGTATGTGAGTAGTGAGTGTAAATAGCACCTCCCAAAATGTGACTGGGCAAACCAACCGAGACAGCGCACAAACCTAAATAGAAGTGGAACAGTAAGGCAAAGCGTAAGAAAGAAAGAAAAGATCCTTCAGCAGTTGGCCCAACACAAAACAGGCTGTGGTCCAACCAAGAGGGAAACCGACCAACAACCAGAGATCACCGGTGTGAACCCCGGAGTGGAGCCATGACACATCCTTATTTATATTTCCCTTTGGGTAATGGTATGTCTACTTATACCGATGCCAGACTATGATGTAGCCAATCTCCCATACATGATGGTCACAACAACAATTCCTAAGTTCTTGTGTATCGGTTTGATTTAAAAAATAGAAAAAAAAAAGTTTCAGTAAATACTCAAAATGTAACCCTCATGAATACCCCCCCAACAAAAATAAATCTATACCAGGAATGAGAAGGGGGGAAATGTCATGCAGAAAATTTGGGATTTAGCTTTTATGGTGATAAATAATACATAGATTTACCATCTTACACCATGCAACAGTTTAATGAATTCACAAATCTGTAAATTATTTACTTAGGGGAGTTCAGGCCGGATAAATAATGTAGAATTCAAGAATGAGTAAGGTAAGTAGATGAGACAGCTGAAGCTTTTAAATAGAAAAAAAATGCATCTACCATATGTAATAGAAGTGGGTATGAGCAATAGATTTAGATAACTGTTCTGGCTAAAAAATGAAAATGGAGGATTTTCACATAGTAACGTGGGTGTGCAGGGAAAAATGTCAGCTCTGCAGCCAATGGAGGAAATCTGGGCAATATTCTATTGGAGATTGCTTGCTTGGAATACTGTGCTTGTATGGCAAGAGAAATAAATGGCACCTGTCAGGTAAATCAATCCTCCTAAAGGTGGCTTTACATGCTACGACATCGCTCAAGTGATCTCGTTGGGGTCACGGAATTTGTGACGCACATCCGGTCGCTGTAGCGATGCCGTTGCGTGTGACACCTATGAGCGATTTTGCATCGTCGCAAAAACGTGCAAAATCGCTCATCGGTGACATGAGGGTCCATTCTCAAAAATCGTTACTGCAGCAGTAACAAAGTTGTTCCCCATTCCTGCGGCAGCACACATCGCTCCGTGTGACACCGCAGGAACGAGGAACCTCTCCTTACCTGCCTCCCGGCCGCTATGCGGAAGGAAGGAGGTGGGCGGGATGTTACGTCCCGCTCATCTCCGCCCCTCTACTTCTATTGGGCGGCGGTTCAGTGACGCTGCTGTGACGTCGCTGTGACGCTGAACGAACAGCCCCCTTAGAAAAGGAGGTTGTTCGCCGGTCACAGCGACATCGCAGGGAAGGTAAGTCCGTGTGACGGGCTTGGGCGATGTTGTGCGACACGGCCAGCGATTTGCCTGTGTCGCACAACCGATGGGGGCGGGTACGCACACTGGCGATATCGGTACCGATATCTCAGTGTGTAAAGCGGCCTTAAGCTGTCTATATGGGCATATATGTCACAGGAAGCTGAATAAAATGACACCGTGATATCGGCGATCCAATGTTTTATTCCAGAGAAATCCATGTTTTGCTTTTACTTAAAAGGTGCTGTTCCAAGCTATGGGCCGGACACTGATCTCCCCGAGAATCTGCATCCATCTTATTTTACATGAAAGGGGGAGTTACCAGTGTGAGACATGTAACTAACACAGCACAGCAGAACTTTGTTTTCTTACAAACACATTAGCAGCTGCAGCTCTCACAGCTCCGCTGTATTGCTACAGTATTGCAATCTGGCTGCCTGTGAGATGGAAGCCGAGGCTGAGAGGAACCTGCAGATGTGTCAGTTATAATCATACACAGCTCAGCAGTGAGAGCAGAGAGCGGCCATTACATATACTGTATAGTCACACACAGCTCTGCAATGAGATCAGGAGAGCAGAGAGCGGCCATTACATATACTGTATAATCACACACAGTTCAGCAGTAAGATCAGGAGACAGAGAGTGGCCATTACATATCACTTTGGTAATGTCCCCTTCTATATAAAATAATCCCTGGAGGCAGATTCTCATGCAGATCATTGTCCAGACCATAGTCTGGAAAAATTCACTTACAAATAGGAAAAACGTGGATTTTTTTGGAATAAGACATCGTATTGCAGATATCAAGGTACCATTGTAGTCGGCATCATATGACCTACATGCCAATATAGACGGTTTAGGAGGCTCGATCCTACTGACAGATTCCCTTTAAATGCTCTTATTATGGCCAAAAATAAGCAGAAAGGGCGATTGGAAGGACACTTGGTCCATTTTAACATGGCAGGAATCAGCTATTGACTGAACACAACCTGGGTTTGTTATCTTGTTGCATCTTTTCTGCGGCCTATAGATAATTGTTGTCAGCAGCACATCTCGCTTGTTTAAGCAAAGGATGTTGATAGTTTGCAAACGGTATGGGGAACAAAAGATCATATTAACGATCCGTCCCCCATACAGTTTGCTCTGGCCCATGTAATAGGGGCGTAAACGAGCAGTGGTCACATTCTCATACAGTTGCTCGTCACTGGTGATGTGCAGAAATCTGCCAGTAACCTTTGTATGGATGTAGTAGTAATAATAATTATAATAATTTTATTCATTTATATAGCGCTATTAATTCCACAGCGCTTTACATACATTGGCAACGCTGTCCCCATTGGGGCTCACAATCTAGAGTCCCTATCTGTATGTCTTTGGAGTGTGGGAGGAAACCGGAGAACCCAGTAGAGTAGGTATACTGATCACAATCCCCAATTTCTGCCTAGGCATGCGTCATCACAATATACCATACGATGGTAAATTAGAAATGTCCCACTCTAAAACTATTTTGTGTGTAACCCAATCACTTTCAATTATCATTCTTCCTTTTTGGTAAAACATCTATTCACGACCCACATCAAAGCAACCTCGAACATATGAAGCTGAATAAGATCTGTGCTTCCTAAAGCTAAACAAGTGAAAGGAACAAAGGTCACCAGCACTTGAGCACTGCGTGAGAAAAAAACACCTTGAATGGCTTACAACCCCACCGAAAGGTTAGGACAATAATCCCACGCTTTCCATGGAGCTTCAGACACCAAGCTAAGGAAGCTCAATATAACACAAAGCTCCAAAGGTCAACGTGACCCTCCCAAAATAAGACGTCTAACAAGGACTAATGATGGACACAAGTCCCTGCTCCACACAAAGCTTCCACCTACCGTAGCTCTCTAATAGTGAGCCCTGAACCCAATATTCCTGTCTACATCAATACAAGGCGCTTCATGTTTTCCAACATCTACAGTAACTATTGAGTTGTCAGGGAAGTCACTTCTGCTGTTTATCCAGAAAAGCAGAACATAATCTATAGACTTCGAAATGCCAATGACCTAATTCCCATGGTCATCAAGAAGTCTAGACTGTACATAAAGCTATATAGGAATAATCTAGTAGAAATGGCGCTTATAATCAGATATTGTCTGATAATGAATGGAATACACGATGCTCCTCCAGAACAGTCACATCTCCACCAGACTCCGGAAGTGAAGCGTGATGTCACAATTAACCCTTTGCAAGGAAGGGCTCCATACAAACACTTAGTTTTTGGTAATTTTTAAATTACGTTTAAAGTTTGGAAGCCATATACATTTCCATCAGCTATATTCATTACACTCACACCATGATCTGGAATCATTTATTTGGAGGGAACTGGCAGGGAGACAATTAGGGTCATGTACTGACCACACAGTTGTCAGCACTAATGCTGTAAATGGCGACCGTGACTGACCTCGAGGTCTCCACTATACAGCAGTGTGATATACAACTGGACTAAGCACAAAAGCGACCAGGACGCAGAGAGCACAGGACTGCCCTCAAGAAGCACCTATTGTAAGGATGCCATGCTAGAAGAGGACCCACATCACGTAGTGGATTGGTAAGGCGATGAACAGCACATTGCCATGCTACAATCAGAGGCACGTGCAAAAATACAATGAAATTAGAGGACAAGGCACACTTCCATTATTCAGTAAGACCCTTACTCACACAGAGACAGACGGAGTATGTGGACAACTGGACGACTGTCCCTGGGCCAGAAGCAGATGGACGAGGCTGACCAGCACGTTGTCACCGCTCCTTCTCCTAATTCCTGGCTGCTATTCATCTGGTCAGAGCGACTTTATAATTAATGTTTTCATTGTCATCACTACAAACCGGATTTGTCTGCACTTGCTCAGCTGATATTATTTCTTATTTGCCCCATTTAAAGAGTTAAATTTAGCAAACACTTCCTGCAATAAAGTGGAGAAGTCCATCAAAGAGGAGAAGAGTGTGCAAGGCTGAAAACCACTAGAACTGTCTGTACAGGAGAAGCAGTGTGGAAAAAACACAGAGGAAGAACGGGGAAATTCCTGACTTGTTTATCATCGAAAAAACAAAGCAAAACAGCACCTGCTCCATCATCATCATCATCATCATCATCATCGGAGGAGGAGGAGTAACCACAAGTGCAATCAACAAGGCCTTCCAAGGGGATCTGTGCATGGGCCAGAAATGTGCTCCTGCACTGTACATACCCTCCTCCACGTGTGTCCGCTCTATACATACCCTCCTCCACGTGTGTCCGCTCTATTCGTACCCTCCTCCACATGTGTCCGCTCTATACATACCCTCCACC